>NC_073233.2:43400500-44620000 GCF_029281585.2 Gorilla gorilla gorilla | reverse complement strand
AAACTCGAGCAAAGGCTTCACTGGCCACAGAGGTTTCCAGCTGGAAAAGTGACACCCTGAGGATCTTGTGGAAGTGTGGTGGTTTTCATCACTTACATGTATATGAGGGTATTAATGTCACAGGATTTTACTTTAACTCAAATTCTCCTAGGTCTCTTAAGCTATCATTATTAAACTCATTGACACAAATAACAACACATTTGGAAAAATATCCAATTTTGGATGGCTTAGAAGCCTTCATCTGCATTACTACATGACTATAGTTCTCTTTCCCCAAAATATCTGAGGGCCCTAGAGGAAGTCTCTCTTGTCCTTAGAAATGACTTTGCAGGTGCCAAGTACTACTGTTCCCTAGCCTGCATCCCCAGAGAATCTCCAAGCTTTTTAGGGCACTCTGCCTTCTCTGCTCACTATGATTGTTGCTTACTCTTCACCTCTTAAAGTGAAGAAGTCTTCAAGTAAGAAACAGACCTATATTTTCTTCAATACTTTCTGCTTTACCAAAGTTGTGTAATTTTACACTTATTATATTAAAATGTTCTGCTTTCTTCAGTTTCCTCTTTCTTTAGACATTCTATATTTTCCTTACCATGAACATAAATATTATTACTCGTATATTTTCTCCTTTTCCTCTCCATTTCCTCCATCATCCAATCTTTTAAAATGTTATTATTTATCTTAGTTTTTACCTTTGTGCTAATTCAATATTCAAAAAATTTCCCAGTAGTTTTTTTTCTTTCAACTTAAAATATCTTTTATTTTTAGCCATTATACATCAGGCAATTTGTGAGCTATTGTACTTAATATCATCTCTCCCTCTTTCATACTTTGTAAGTTACATTATTCATCTATTTAAGACTATGTAATATTTTTGTTCTATCCTACCAATCTTATGGTTACTATTGTTGTTTTTCTTACTTTTAGAAGTACATTTAAATACACCCATTGCTTATTATTACCAGTATTTTACCAAAGTTTTTCTTGTCATACTTTGATTAATTACAATTTGGTCTCTAATAAGTTTTATTAACAATAACTCATGAGAATTATATTCTTCAAGCTCTTCTATTTTAAAAGTGGTTTGTCAGTAGCTTTATCACTTGAAGGTTAATTTTGTTTGAAGGTTAATTTTGTTTAATTTCCCTGGCTCACACAGTCTTTGTTGTTCATCTTTCTCATGTTTCAGCACTGTGAGGATGTCTGAGACTAGTCAGATTTTTTAATCCCTAAAAGGCAAGCCACCATGTGGCCTGGTTTATGACTGATGTTCATCATAATTATGAATAACATGCAATATTATTGTCAAAACTTCCTCAATTAGATGAAAAATAATATGATTAGTATAGGTACTTTACTTATTTTGCCAAAAGTCTGTTTGTTTGATTTTTTACTCAGGTAATTTTTCTTAAATTAAGGTATAAATAACATTACTGACATATTTTCTACTGTGTACTATCTGGGTCTCATTTGGTAAGGATAAGCCTACGTTATGCTGCATTTTCAAGTTTATCCTATAGCTTTTGTATGTTTTATATTGAGATTATCACTAAATATTTTTATACTTTTTACTATTTTAATTTTTTCTTCTACAACATTGTACAACTATTGTTTGTAAAAATAAAAATATTTATCTTTGTAAAATAATTTTGTTTCCTTCTATGTTATTTAATGTCTGTATTTTGTGTGTTAGCATTTTTTGTGTTTTTCAGATGCACATAATCTGGAATGCAAGTAGAGATAGTTTTATCCATTTTCCAATTATTATGCCTCAAGTTTTTCTCCTTAATAATCACACTAGCTAATATACAATGATTCAATTGCGGTAAACAGTCAACTCTTTGCCTTTTTCTTGACTTAGTGGAACCGTGATGGTTAATTATGTGTTAACTGTCCAGGCCTTGATATCACGATATTTTGCCAAACACTAGTCAAGACACTGCTGTGATTATTATTTAAAAGAAGATTGACATTTCAGCTGGTAGACTCTAAGTAGATTACCCTCTATAATGTGGGTGGTGGGTAAGCCTCATCCAATCTGTTAAAGGCCTTAATGAAAGCACTCACACATACAAACTGAAGTTTCTCTAGAAAGAAGGAATTCTATGTGATGTCTTCAGACTCAATCTGCAAAAATCAGCTTTTCCATGTATCTCCAGCATGCCAGCCTACTCTGTAGATTTTGAACTTGCCAAACCCCACAATCACATAAACCTATTCCTACAAATAAATCTGTCTCTCCTTCTCTCTCTCTGTGTGTGCATATAGATATATGTGTGTGTCTAGATATATCTATCTATATTTACGTGTGCGTGTGTGTGTATATATATATATACATACATACAGATATATCTACATGTACCCATATACATATGTGTGTATGCATACACAATACACATATACATACATGAATGTGTATATATCCACATATACATACATGAATGTGTATATATCCACATATACATACATATGGTAGTTAAAGCAAGAGAAAGATAATAAAATCTAAACAGGAAATGTATACCTAGACTAGGACTGGAGAATGGTTGACAAGTAAATCTGCCTAAGGAATACAGATATATCTCTTGGAATTAGCAACATGTAATTATACATTAGCAAAATGTATATGTGTATACATACACATACGTGTTTGTGTATACACATAGACACACACATATATATAGTAGAGGGTAAGGTACTCTCACACACACACAGACATTTATATAGAAGAGGATAAGGTAAAGTGCAAGAAAGGTAGTAAAATCTAAATAGGAAAACATTCACCGAGACTAGGACTGGCGAATTGTTGACAAGTAAATCTTCCTAAAGAATATGGATGTATCCCTTGGAATTGACAAAATGTAAAGGGACCCACTGCAGAGGAAACTCAATTATCTAGCAGATATGTATGACTAATTTAGTTGGTATCAGTCAATGTCTTTTCTCAACCACCTAATGTTTTCTCTCTGGGCTTAAAAAATTTGGAAAGAAGATGAGAAGCAAAACCCATATTTGTATTCTGGCTACTGAAAGCAAATGAATGGGTTTCAGCAGATGTGAGATTTTGCATAAACAATTTTTTTTTTTGTAAATTACCTGACTTAGTGATTGAATCTGCTGAGATCATCACTTATCATCCCCTAAAATGTACCTGTAAATCAGAGATGTAATAGCAGTTTTTACATTTATGTCTTCTGTCTTTCAGTGTCCTGAAAACAAGTGAATTCTTATAATAAATAATTTTCTGTTTGAAATATTTGGAATAGGTATTGTATTTGTGACTGATCCATGTCTGATTTATATCCTTATCTATAGTGATATATAGATATAAATATATGTGTATATTGTTTAAAGATCTCTATATATTTATATAAACTTGATCTATGACATCTAGAACAGTGCTAGATTCATATTAGATACTTAAAATTATTGTTTGACTCTTTGACTTACCAGAAAAATGCCCAAGACAATGAAACAAACAACATACTACATATCTGCTAAATACCTTTGAGTTGTAAATCAAAAGTTTCCAAACTCTCTTTTAAACCTTGTGACAGTTGCACAATCTCTCTGAAGTAGTTTCCTTGTGTGTAAAATAAAAGGTTAGACTATATGATATATGTAGCCTGCTTTAGCCTGTATTATTTTCTGATATCTTTCTTATTTTTGTGATTCCTTCAACTGTTCTTTATAAGATTTAATAAAGCCACATCAAAACAAAAATACAACCCAATGATTTGGGATATTATTCCAGTTTCCAGATCCATGATATTGCACTGCTTTCTTATAGTGTTTCTTTCACAGATTAAATATTTCAGTCTTCATTTAGGTTGGGTTTTACACACAAGGAATCAAATGATTAGCAGTCTCAGGAGAACAGTCAAATGGGCCATATATATAGCCCAGCAATTTTAGATAAGAATAATTTTCAATGCAGATATAGTCCTTTCATTAGCAGATTACTCATAAAGAACTAGGGTTGGAATATCAATAATAAGTGGGAAAACACAATCTTCAGTGTGAAAATTCTGATACTGATTTATTTGGTGAGGTTGGAAAAATTATATGACCTTCTCAGTCCTAATTGCCATTCTGTAAAATTGCATGCTAAGAATATCAATGATGGGATAGAAGCACTGGCTCCATGCTTGAAATATAACAGAAAAGGTATTTTCTGAAATAAATATTCTATTGCATGATGCAAAGAAATTTCCAGAAGGAAATAAATAAAAAAATATTTAAAATGAAATGCTTATCTTGGATTTTTTTGAATAATTCTAGAACAGACAATATTGTACCCCTTAAACCATGAACTAAGGGAAGAACAACTGCTCCATATTCATTCCCCAAATTCTCACTGTTACTAGCTTATGCCTAGTTTAAACCAGGATCAGTTTCTTCTAGATTTTCCTTTTTCTTTCTTAATGTAGAGAAAAGTACAGAAAGGATTAATGTTGATGGCAAGTGGTCAAGATAATATTATCTAATACAGCCAGACCTTTAGATTTCCACTTCCTATAGAAGTTCAGTATCTTTCCCTTGCTAATATTTTTTGACTTGATAAAGACTCCAAATCACAACATTTTGGGAATTGTGGAGAAGAAAATGATGTAACTACAAAAAGAAAATTGCATTTGTGGTTGGTGGAAGGAAATCTACGAAATGAATAACAGTGGCCAGAACAAAAATAAATTAGGGAAATGCAGATGAACTTTGATGTTGCACTCACAATACTTATTGGCTTTGTTGAGGCAGAAAAGAGAACAAATAAATATTATATATCAAACACCTTCAATTATCAAAGTCAAACCCCATATTACACTGGCTTATAACATAAGCCAAGGAAAAGATATAAAAATATAGTCAGAAAAACTTGGGTATTTTTTTTGGTGTTCTGAGTTGGGTATGTCTCCTTAATGAATTGTGCCTGAAAAGAGGAACAATATTATAAATGTCTACCCACCCAGCTCAGAATAAAGAAAATGAAACTCATTTATCTCAATTGTTGATAAGCCAGAGATATTTTTGGCAGAAGTTATAAACTCATGGGATTTTTGTTTATCTGATGTGAATAATAAAAGGAAAATACTAGATGCCAGTTTGCATACAGACAGCAAACTACAATTGTCTATTAACAAGATGGATAGTGGCAGGATTTTAAAACAAAATTTTTTAAAATAACTACTATTTTCTGTGAAATTAAATAAACCTGACTATTGGAGGTAAATAATTTTTGAAGTTAGTGGGAACAATTCTCATTACATTGCATAACAAGTGTGGATAAAATAATTAGTTTTATTTTAGGGCAAGCTGTTACAATATAGTTTTCAGTGGTTTTAGAGTTCAGACTGATATATAAATCTTACCAATCCTTCAAGTAGGAGGTACAGTCACACCTCACTCCTGAGGGAGCTATTTGTGTTAAAGAGGATGTTCCTTCTGGGTGACAAATAATTTATTCAATGATAAAAAAGTACTTTCTCCTTTTAGAAATACGATGCCATTAATTTAATTCTATTTGTTAAAGAAGATCTAAAGAGTGAACATTATGCAAGATTTCTATAAATGAAAGACCCTAAGGTCAAATGATTGCAGAAAACATTGGACACTGTACCCCCAAGTAAAAAGTCACATTTGGACGTAGAACATTTAATGTACTCTAAAATATCTTATAGTAAGTATATCTAAACTGTTTGTATAAGATATTATCCGAGGAACATAGTTTTTAGGAAAATTTTTTTTTTGAAATTAGATGTTTTTTATTTTTATTTTTTTAATTTTTTTATTATACTTTAAGTTCTAGGGTACATGTACACAACGTGCAGGTTTGTTACATATGTATACATGTGCCATGTTTGTGTGCTGCACCCATTAACTCATCATTTACATTAGGTATATCTCCTAATGCTTTTGTATGGTGTGTCCATAGCACAATTCCAACACAAGCTCCTTTTATAAAAACAGTATAATTAGATAGAACACAGAAGAATACTTAAATAAACAATCAGTAGATTTGAATATAGAAGAAAACATCTCTTTTATCTCTTTAAGATAGATACAAGAATGAGTCAGGAACTAATTAATACATGATAAAAGATGATGGAGATAGAAATAAGAAACTCAGAAGACAAAAATAAATGCCTTACCACCACCTTGCACTAATCTGTCTTCTCAGGCAGCCAGGTTAGTGTGTAACATTTTTTTAGGAGGTCTGTTCATTATAGCTAGCATATGTGACTTCTGGAATAGAGTAACAGCTAGAAGAACCATCCTTGTCTATCAAAAGAGAGATTGAAATTAAATGTATATTAAAAGTATTTTCTTAAAAGATAGGCAAAATATTTTGTTGTAAGTTATAAAATGTGCTGAAGGGCTAAAGTGAATTAAATTTTATATCTTTTAAGAGAATAACTAAATATGAATTTATTTTGCAATGTAAGATTGTCAAATCTCTGTAGCTAGAGAGCAAAACATCAATGAATGGAACAATCTTTTTTAAAATATAATTTATAGTTTTTGAAGAGACAGAAAATTTCTATAAGTAAGGTAAGTAAACAAAAAGTGTACAATGAATATGTTATCATTCAGTACATTTTATAGTTGAATAATGATAGGTATTTGAAGGAAGGATTTTTAGAAGAAAATAGTTACTTTAAAAATTTAAACTGCCTACTAGGTAGAAATTATAGTTTATTAAGTTGCAAGATCTTTTAAAATAAAACTTATAAGCTGATAAGTTTAACAGCATAGATTAAAATTCTAAAATGAAGAACTAAATATGGCTTAAGTTGTATTCATATTTCTTTAGTGTCCATAATTAACAATTGTTCTTGAATCCATGCATGAACTAAATTGTCAAATTATGTTTTATGTTATAGATTTGTGTAAGGTATGCACAGACAGTATTTTAAATTTGTCATGGATAAATCTGACTGTACCAGTTAGGGCAGGCTAGGTTATGTTGCAGTAGCCAATGGCTACAGATGTGAATAGCTTAAAACAACTAAAGTTCTCCTCTTGCATCAGCATGTCCTGGATGTGAGACATGGGGTTAAAAGAGATTACTTTGGAGTTTTAATTTTGATGTCTCCCCTGCTGGATTTTGGACTTGCATGAGCCCTGTAGCCCCTTTGTTGTGGCCAATTTATTCCATTTAGAATGATAGCGTTTATCCAATGCCTGTACCCCCACTGTATCATGAAAGTAAATAACTTGCTTTTGATTTTACAGGCTCGTTGGCAGAAGGGAATTGTGTTGTCTCAGATGAGACTTTGGACTTGGACTTTTGGGTTAATGCTGAAATGAGTTGAAATTTTGAAGGACCTTTGGGAAGGCATGACTGTGTTTTGAAGTGTGAGGAGATAAGATTTGGAAGGTGGTAGAAGTGGAATAATAAGGTTTGGCTGTGTCTTCACCCAAGCCTTATATTGAACTGTAATTACCATATCCCCATGTGTTGAGGGAGGAGCCCAGTAGGAGGTGATTGAATCATGGGGGCAGATTCCTACATGCGGTTCTCATTTTAGTGAGTGAGTTCTCACAAGATCTGATGGTTTTATAAATCAGATTCCTGTTCTTGCTCACTCTCTCTCACCTGCCATTATGTAAGTTGTGCCTCTTCCTCTTTCACCATGATTGTAAGTTTCCAGAGGTTTCCCCAGCCATGCAGAACTTTGAGTCAATTAAACCCACTGTCTTTTAAATTACCCAGTCTCAGGTATGTCTTTATTGCCATGAAAATTGACTAATACAAAAGGTAATTTATGTAAATAGAATCAGAATATCTAGAGGTAAAAAATATAATATCTGAAGTTTTAAAAAGTCTACTGAAATTAACAGCTGATTAGACATAGCAGAAAAGATTGGTGAACTTGACCACATAGCAAAAGAAATGACCTAAAATGCAATACAAAAAATGGCTGAAAACCCTGAACTTTGTGAGCCAGTATCAATGAGGCTACATATATACATCATTACAGTTGCAGAAGAAATTAGAAGGAAAAACAGATAAAATAATGGGGAAGAAATAAAAATGTAAAACAATGTTTAAAACAAAGAAAGGAATGAAAAAAAGAAACAGCATATAGTATACATATATAATCAAATAAAAAGGAGGTAAATTTAAATAGAAGCATATTGATAGGAAAGCAAGATCCACCAATATGCTATCTACAAGAAACATTTAAGAAAAATGCTGAGAAAAATAAAAGTAAAGTTAGTAGAAAAGCCATTTGAACATTAATTTTCTAAAAACCTGGGCTGTAATATTGAAATAGACTTCAGAATAATGAACATTTCCTAATGATAGAGAAAAATAAGTTCATCAAAGCACATTAGAAAAATAAGTATGTATGTATCTAATAAAGGAAATTCAAGATACAAAAAAATAAAGAGGAAACTAAAGAGAGAAATGAGAAAAACCTTTGGTAATATTTTGGGATTTCCAGTAGAACCTTACAAGCTAAAAGAGATTGGGGGTCAATATTCAGCATTCTTAAAGAAAAGAAATTCCAACCCAGAATTTTGTATCACCAAACTAGCTTCATAAGCAAAGTAGAAGTAAGATTCTTGTCACACAAGCAAATGCTAAAGAATTAATTACCAGGAGACATACCTTAAAAGAGCTCCTGAAGGAAGCACTAAATATGGAAAGGAAAGACCACTACCAGCCACTACAAAACACACTGAAGTACACAGACCATTGGCACTATAAAGCAACTACATAAACAAGTCTGCGTAATAACTAGCTAACATCATGATGACTGCATCAAATCCTTTCATGTTACTACTAACCTTGAATGTAAATGGGCTAAAAGCCCCAGTTAAAAGGCACAGGGTGGCAAGCTGGATAAAAAACCAGGACCCATTGGTATGCTATATTGAAGAGACCTATGTCATATGCAATGACAACCAAAGGCTCAAGATAAAGAGATGAAGAAAAATCTACAACACAAATGCAAAACAGAAATCAGGGATTGCAACAAAAAAAGATTAAAGAAAAGAAGACTAAAAAAAAAAAAGAACAGCATTACATAATGGTAAAGCGTTTACATCAAGAAGAAGACCTAACTATGCCATATATATATATATATATATATATATATATATATATATACACAACTAACACAGGAACATCCAAATTTATAAAGCAAGTCCTTAGAGACTTTCAAAGAGACTTAGATTCCCACACAATAATAGTGGGAGACTTAAACATCCCACTGTTAGTATTAAACAGATCATCAAGACAAAAAATTAACAAAGATATTCAAGACTGGTTCTCAGCACTTGATCAAATGGACCTGATAGTCATCTACAGAACTCTCCACCCCCCAAAAACAGAATACACATTTATGTCATTGCCAGGTGGCACATACTCTAAAATCAATCACAATGTTGAACATAAAACACTCCTTAGCAAATGCAGTGAACTGAAATAATAACAACAACTCAGACCACAGAACAGTCAAATTAGAAATCAAGGCTAAGAAATTTGCTCTAAACCATACAATGACATGGAAATTTAAAAATCTGCTCCCCCATAACTTTTGGACAAATAATGAAATTAAGGTAGAAATCAAGAAGTTCTTTGAAACAAATGAGAACAAAGATAAAATATACCAGAATCTCTGGGAAACAGCTAAGACAGTGTTAAGAGGAAAATTGATAGCACTAAGTACCCGCATCAAAAAGTTGGAAAGATCTCAATTTGACAATGGAACATCACATCTGAAAAAAAAAAAGGTAGCAAAAGAGAAGAAATAATGAAAATCAGAGGTAAACTGAAATAGAGTGCAGCATGAAAAACCATTCAAAACATTAACAAATGCAGGATTTTTTAAACTAATAAAATAGGTAGACTGCTAACTAGATTAATAAAGGAGAAAGGAGAGAAGATAAAAATAAACACAATTAGAAATGACAAGGGGAATAATACCACTGACCAGACAGAAATACTAATAACTATCAGAGAATATGAGCACCTCTACACACATGAAATAGGACATCTACAAGAAATGAAGAAATTAGTGGATACACACACTCTCCCAATACTGAACCAGGAAAAAATTGAGTCCGGGAACAGACCAATAATGAGGTCCAAAATGGAATCAGTAATAAACAGCCTACCAACTCCACAAAGCCCAGAACCAGACAGATTCACAGCTCAATTATACCAGATGTACAAAGAAGAGCATGTACCATTCCTACTGAAATTTTTCCAAAAAATCAAAGAGGAGTGACTTTTCCCTAACTCATTCTATAGGGTCAGCATAATCCTGATACTAAAACCTGGCAGATGCAACCAAAAAAAAAAAAAAAAAAGAAAAGAAAAGAAAGAAAGAAAACTGCAGGCCAATATCCTTGATGAATATTGATGCAAAAATCATCAACGAAATATGGCAAACCAAATCTAGGAGCACATCAAAAATTTATCTACCACAGTCAAAGAGGCTTTATCCCTGGGATGCAAGGTTGGTTCAACATATGCAAATCAATAAATGTGATTCATCACTTAAACAGAACTAAAGACAAAAGCCACATTATTTTCTCAATAGATGCAGAAAAGGCTTTCAATACAATTTAACATCTCTTCAGGTTAAAAACTCTCAACAAACTAGATATTGAAGGTACATACCTCAAAATGACAACAGACATCTATGACAAACCCACTGCCCACATCATACTGAATGGGCAAAAGCTGGAAGCATTCCCCTTGAGAACTGGCACAAGACAAGGATGCTGTCTCTCACCACTCCTATTCAACATAGTATTGGAAGTCCTGGCCAGACCAATCAGGCAGAAGAAATAAAGGGCATCCAAATAGGAATATAGGAACTCAAACTATCCCTGTTAGCAGGCAACATAACCTTACATCTAGAAAAGCCCAAAGTCTCAGCCCAAAAGCTCCTTCAGCTGATAAACAAGTTCAGCGAAGTCTTAAGATACAAAAGGAATGTACAAAAATCACTGGCTTTCCTATAAACCAGCAATAGCAAAGCTGAGAGCCAAATCAAGAATGCAATCTTATTCACAATACTTATAAAAAGAATAAAATACCTAGGAATACAGCTAACCAGGGAAGTAAAAGATTCCTACAAGGAGAACTACGAAACACTGCTCAAAGAAATCAGAGATGACACAAAGAAATCAGAGATGACACAAACAAATGGAAAAACATTCCATGCTCATGAATAGAAAGAATTAATATTGCTAAAATGGTCATTATTCTCAAAGCAATTGATAGGTTCGATGTTATTTCTATTAACCCACCAATGAAATTCTTCACAGAACTAGAAAAATCTATTTTTAAATTGATATGAAACAAAAAAAGCCTGAATAGCCAAGACAATTCTTAGCAAAAAGAACAAAGCTAGAAGCATCACCTTACTAAACTTCAAACTATACTACAGGGCGACAGTAAGCAAAACAGCATGATACTGTACAAAAACAGACACATAGACCAATGGAACAGAATAGAAAGCCCAGAAATAAGGCTTCACAACTATAACTCTATAATCTTCAATGAAGCCAACAAAAACCAGCAATGGAGAAAGAACTCCCTGTTCAATAAATGGTGCTGGCTAACCATATGCAGAAGATTAACACAGGACCCCTTCCTTACACCATATACAAAAATCAACTCAAAATGCATTAAAGACTTAAATGTTAAACCCAAAACTATAACAACTCTGGAAGACCACCTAGGCAATATCATTCTGGAAAGAGGAAAAGGCAAAGATTTTATGATGAAACCATCAAAAGCAATTGCAACAAAAACAAAAATTGACCAATGGGATTTAATTAAATGAGACAGATTCTGCACAGCAAAAGAAACTATGTACAGACTAACAGATAACCTACAGAACGGGAGGAAATCTTTTGCAAACCATGCATCTGACAAAGGTCTAATATCCAGCATCTATAGAGGACTTAAACAAATTTACGATTTAAAAAATCCCATTAAAAAGTGAGCAAAGAACATGAACAGAAACTTTTTAAAAGAAAACATACATGCAGCCAACAAACGTATTTTTTTAAAAAGCTCAGTGTCGCTGATTATTCGAGAAATGCAATTAAAAACCACAATAAGATACCATCTCACACCAGTAAGAATAGCTATTATTAAAAATCAGAAAATAACAGTTACTGGGGAGGTTGCAGAAGAAAAGGAATGCTTATACACTGTTTGTGGAGGGTAAATTAGTTCAGCCATTTTGGAAGATAGTGTGGTGATTTTTCAGAGAACTAGAAAAAAAAACTACCATTCAACCCAGCAATCTCATTACTGGATATATACCCCCAAAATATAGATAATTCTATCGTAAAGACACATGTACACATATGTTCATTGCAGCGCTACTCAAAATAGCAAAGACATGTAATCAACCTAAATGATCATCAATTGCAGACTCAGTAAAAAAAATGTAGTACATATACACCACAGAATACTATACAGCCATAAAAAGAACAAAGTCATGTTCTTTGCAGGAACATGGAATGGAACATGGAGGGAAATGAATGCCATTGTCCTTTGCAAACTAATACAGGAACAGAAAACCAAATACCACATATATTCTCACTTATAAGTGGGCGTTAAATTGTGAGAACACATGGACACATAGAGGGAAACAACAGACACTGGGGCCTATCAGACAGTGGAGGGGGGAGGAAGGAGAAGATCAGGAAAACTAACTAATGAGTACTAAGCTTAATAACTGAGTGATGAAATAATCTGTACAACAAACCCCCATGACACAAGTTTACCTATGTATCAAACCTACACATGTATCCTTGAACTTAAAATAAAAATTTGACAAAATAATTTTAAATTTAATAACTTTTTATTAATTGCTATGACAAATAGATGAAGAATATAGAGTACTTGTACACCACTATCAACCACATCTCTTCAAAATTTTACTAGATGTTCCAGCCATTGCAAAAATAAGTAAAATGCATACAGAGATTGGAGAAAAAGTAAACATTTTCCGAAAGTTTGTAGATGACAGAATTGTTTATGCAGAAAATATTAAGGTAACTATAAAACTTCTATTAGAACTAAAATATGTACTTAACAACGCTTCAAAATATAAGTCCCATACTTCTTTAAAAAACAGTTTTTTCTAGATGGTAAGAAGTATCATGAAGAAGCAGAAATAGAGAAAAAAAGAGATGATGCTATTTACAATAGCATCAAACACCATCTTCAATGACATTAAAATCATAAAATACTTATGGTATTGATGTGAAGATAGACAAGCACATTAATGGAAGACAAGGGAGTCCATAAAAAGGTACACATTATTATATACACACATCTTTAAGATAACTTACTTAGCAAGTGCAAATAGTCTTTTCAAACAATGTTGCATGGGCAATGGTCTGTCTATCTCTGTGTTAGTCCATTCTCACATTGCTATAAAGAACTGCTTGAGACTGGGTAGTTTATACATAAAAGAAGTTTATTTATTTTTTTTATTTTACTTTAAGTTCTAGGGTACATGTGCACAACGTGCAGGTTAGTTACATATGTATACATGTGCCACGCTGGTGTGCTGCACCCATTAACTCGTCATTTACATTAGGTTTATCTCCTAATGCTATCCCTCCCCACTCCCCCCAGCCCACAACAGTCAGCGGTGTGTGATGTTCTCCACCCTGTGTCCAAGTATTCTCATTGTTCAAAGAAGTTTAATTTACTCACAGGAAGCATAGCTGGGGAGGCCTCAGGAGGAAACTTAAAATTATGGCAGAAGGTGAAGGGGAAGCAAGCACATCTCCACATGGTGACAGGAGAGAGAGAGGGTGAAGGGGGAAGTGCCATACACTTTTAAACTATTAGACCTCGTGAGAACTCACTCACTATCACAAGAACAGGAAGGGGAAAATCTGTGCCCATGATCCTATCTCCCCCAACCAGATCCTTCCACCAACATTGGGAGTTACATTTCAACATGAGATTTGGGTGGAGACACACAGCCAAGCCATATCAACCTCACAGAAAAAAAAAGAAAAAATTGTTTAAATAATTTTTTTTTTAATTATTGTACTTTAAGTTCTGGGATACATGTGCAGAGCATGCAGGTTTGTTACATAGGTATACACATGCCTTGCTGGTGTGCTGCACTCATCAACCTGTCATCAATATTAGGTATTTCTCCTAATGCTATCCTTCCCCTATCCCCGCACTCCCCGACAGGCCCCGGTGTGTGATATTCCCCTCCCTGTGTCCATGTGTTCTCATTGTTCAACTCCCACTTATGGGTGAGAATATGCGGTGTTTGGTTTTCTGTTCTTGTGTTAGTTTGCTGAGAATGATGGTTTCCAGCTTCATCCATGTCCCTGCAAAAGACATGAAATCATCCTTTTTTTTTTTTTTTTTTTTTTTTTTTTTGAGATGGAGTCTTGCTCTGTCGCCCAGGCTGGAGTGCAATAGTGCCATCTCAGCTCACTGCAACCTCCACCTCCCGAGTTCAAGTGATTCTCCTGCCTCAGGCTCTGGAGTAGCTGGAATTACAGGTGTGTGCCACCACGCACAGCTAATTTTTGTATTTTTAGTAGAGGCGAGGTTTCACGATGTTGGCCAGGGTGGTCTCAAACTCCTGTCCTCAGGTGATCCACCTGCCTCAGCCTCCCAAAGTGCTGGGATTACAGGTGTGAGCCACCGCACCTGGCTGAACTCGTCACTTTTTAAGGCTGCATAGTATTCCATGGTGTATATGTGCCACATTTTCTTTTTCCAGTCTATCACTGATGGGCATTTGGGTTGGTTCCAAGTGTTTGCTATTGTGCACAGTGCTGCAATAAACATACATGTGCGTGTGTCTTTATAGTAGAATGATTTATAATCCTTTGGGTATATACCTAGTAATGGGATTGCCGGGTCAAATGGTATTTCTGGTTCTAGATCCTTGAGGAATCGCCACGCTGTCTTCCACAATGGTTGAACTAATTTACACTCCCACCAACAGTGTAAAGTGTTCCTATTTCTCCACATTCTCTCCAGCATCTGTTTCCTGACTTTTTAATGATCATCATTCTAACTGGCATGAGATAGTATCTCATTGTGGTTTTGATTTGCATTTCTCTAATGACCAGTGATGATGAGCTTTTTTTCATATGTTTCTTGGCTGCATAAATGTCTTCTTTTGAGAAGTGTCTGTTCATATCCTTTGCCCACTTTTTGATGGGGTTGTTTGATTTTTCCTTGTAAAGTTTTTTTTTCTTCTTTTTTTTTGGCTCTGACACTTATTTTTTATTTTTTATTTTTTTTTATTGTTATACTTTAAGTTTTAGGGTACATGTGCACAATGTGCAGGTTAGTTACATATGTATACATGTGCCATGCTCGTGCGCTGCACCCACTAACTCTTCATCTAGCATTAGGTATATCTCCCAATGCTATCCCTTGCCCCACCCAGAACAGGCCCCAGAGTGTGATGTTCCCCTTCCTGTGTCCATGTGTTCTCATTGTTCAATTCCCACCTATGAGTGAGAATATGCGGTGTTTGGTTTTTTGTTCTTGTGATAGTTTACTGAGAATGATGATTTCCAATTTCATCCATGTTCCTACAAAGGACATGAACTCATCATTTTTTATGGCTGCATAGTATTCCATGGTGTATATGTGCCACATTTTCTTAATTCAGTCTATCATTGTTGGGCATTTGGGTTGGTTCCAAGTCTTTGCTATTGTGAATAATGCCGTAATAAACATACGTGTGCCTGTGTCTTTATAGCAGCATGATTTACAGTCCTTTGGGTATATACCCAGTAATGGGATGGCTGGGTCAAATGGTATTTCTAGTTCTAGATCCCTGAGGAATTGCCACACTGACTTCCACAATGATTGAACTAGTTTACAGTCCCACCAACAGTGTAAAAGTGTTCCTATTTCTCCACATCCTCTCCAGCACCTGTTGTTTCCTGACTTTTTAATGATTGCCATTCTAACTGGTGTGAGATGGTATCTCATTGTGGTTTTGATTTGCATTTCTCTGATGGCCAGTGATGGTGAGCATTTTTTCATGTGTTTTTGGCTGCATAAATGTCTTCTTTTGAGAAGTGTCTGTTCATGTCCTTTGCCCACTTTTTGATGGGGTTGTTTGTTTTTTTCTTGTAAATTTGTTTGAGTTCATTGTAGATTCTGGATATTAGCCCTTTGTCAGATGAGTAGGTTGTGAAAATTTTCTCCCATTTTGTAGGTTGCCTGTTCACTCTGATGGTAGTTTCTTTTGCTGTGCAGAAGCTCTTTAGTTTAATTAGATCCCATTTGTCAATTTTGGCTTTTGTTGCCATTGCTTTTGGTGTTTTAGACATGAAGTCCTTGCCCATGCCTATGTCCTGAATGGTAAAGCCTAAGTTTTCTTCTAGGGTTTTTATGGTTTTAGGTCTAACGTTTAAGTCTTTAATCCATCTTGAATTGATTTTTGTATAAGGTGTAAGGAAGGGGTCCAGTTTCAGCTTTCTACATATGGCTAGCCAGTTTTCCCAGCACCATTTATTAAATAGGGAATCCTTTCCCCATTGCTTGTTTTTCTCAGGTTTGTCAAAGATCAGATAGTTGTAGATATGCGGCGTTATTTCTGAGGGCTCTGTTCTGTTCCATTGATCTATATCTCTGTTTTGGTAGCAGTACCATGCTGTTTTGGTTACTGTAGCCTTGTAGTATAGTTTGAAGTCAGGTAGCGTGATGCCTCCAGCTTTGTTCTTTTGGCTTAGGATTGACTTGGCGATGCGGGCTCTTTTTTGGTTCCATATGAACTTTAAAGTAGTTTTTTCCAGTTCTGTGAAGAAAGTCATTGGTAGCTTGATGGGGATGGCATTGAATCTGTAAATTACCTTGGGCAGTATGGCCATTTTCATGATATTGATTCTTCCTCCCCATGAGCATGGAATGTCCTTCCATTTGTTTGTATCCTCTTTTATTTCCTTGAGCAGTGGTTTGTAGTTCTCCTTGAAGAGGTCCTTCACATCCCTTCTAAGTTGGATTCCTAGGTATTTTATTCTCTTTGAAGCAATTGTGAATGGGCGTTCACTCATGATTTGGCTCTCTGTTTGTCTGTTGTTGGTGTATAAGAATGCTTGTGATTTTTGTACATTGATTTTGTATCCTGAGACTTTGCTGAAGTTGCTTATCAGCTTAAGGAGATTTTGGGCTGAGACAATGGGGTTTTCTAGATATACAATCATGTCATCTGCAAACAGGGACAATTTGACTTCCTCTTTTCCTATTTGAATACCGTTTATTTCCTTCTCCTGCCTAATTGCCCTGGCCAGAACTTCCAACACTACGTTGAATAGGAGTGGTGAGAGAGGGCATCCCTGTCTTGTGCCAGTTTTCAAAGGGAATGCTTCCAGTTTTTGCCCATTCAGTATGATATTGGCTGTGGGTTTGTCATAGATAGCTCTTATTATTTTGAGATACATCCCATCAATACCTAATTTATTGAGAGTTTTTAGCATGAAGAGTTGTTGAATTTTGTCAAAGGCCTTTTCTGCATCTATCGAGATAATCATGTGGTTTTTGTCTTTGGTTCTGTTTATATGCTGGATTACATTTATTGATTTGCATATATTGAACCAGCCATGCATTTCCTTGTAAATTTTTTATGTTCTTTGTAGATTCTGGATATTAGCCCTTTGTCGGATGGCTAGATTGCAAACATTTTCCCCCATTGTGTAGGTTGCCTATTCACTCTGATGGTGGTTTCTTTTCCTGTGCAGAACCTCTTCCCATTTGTCAGTTTTGGCTTTTGTTGCCATTGCTGTTGGTGTTTTAGTCATGAACTCTTTGTCCATGTCTATGTCGTGAATGGTATATTTTAATTGTTTGAAATGAATTATCAATCTAAATGTAAAAGTTAAAATAAAAATGAGTATGAGAAAACCTTGTAGGAAAATTTAGTGAACTTGTGTTAGGCAAAACTAGTAACAGCACACAAAAACTAAACCCTATTGTAAGCATAGTGAACTTGGGAGTCATTTATTGAGATGACAGTATTCCCAAACATTATTTTCCTGTTTTTTCCTGTATTCACATCTTGTATGCAGCCTCTTTTTAAAATTATTATTATGATCCTAGAGACACCATAGACCCTGTAGCAGAGACATCCAGAAGCTCCTCAGTTTTTGACACTGGACACAGAGCTAGAACAAATTTCCTAGCCTTCCTTGCAATTAGAAAATTCTGGTGAACTGGTTTCTCATAAATTAATTGTGAGCAGAGTGATGTATTTTATTTTCAGACTTGGCAATTAAAATTTTCCTGAAATGCTTCATACTTTCTCTCCTTCTCATGAACTGCCTAAATGCATATAATCTAGCAGGGGACTCCAATATTTAAGGAAATAATAAAACCAAGGTACAGGAAGATTCAGGCTTCCTGAGTCACCACTTAAGTGGGAATTCCAAGGAGATCCAACTGAACAGGCACACCGTATCGTTTAGTCCTGCAAGTGAGAAGCACTTTCTATTGGGTTATAACATTGAAATTTTGGCACATTTGTTGCACTTTTCCACCTAGCTGCTCAATAAAAGAACCTAAAGTTAAGTGACATATTTCACTCTATTCTGAGTGCACAGTGCCTTACTGTCTTATGTGGAACACGTCCAAATAAATTGGCTTTCTATGATAGTAATTCACATCCCTGTATTGTTTTTCTAACACCAGATTGTTAAACTTGTTCCTACTCCTGAGTACATTGGTTTTATGATGTATTGGGGAAAACATTGCAGAGTTTTTCATAACTTTGCTGAACAGTAAGATAGAAATGAAAAATCAGACAACTGAAACCACCTGCTACCATAACCAAGAATCCTCTACTAATTGGGAAAGAGCAGTGGACTTATGAATCATTTTACAATTTTATATTAACTCATTTTTGAATATATTACTAGTTTAGCTGGTTATACAATTAATACTGTGTGTTCAGTCATAAGAGGAAAGATACAATATATATATTTTTTATTAACTCACCCACTAAAACTTTTTTATGATGTTCTTTAACATGGGCTAGATTCATTATAATACATTCATCTCAAAAGCTGTCACTTCCATGCAAGGTAATATTAGTAACACACAATGTTAAAAAACTCCAGTGTAATTAGAAATTTTACTTGAAATATTTTTCAGATTTAAATCCTCAATGTAAACTGGAAAGTAGCATACAGACCTACTGGATTAATTTTAACTCTAAATTTTATAATGGCATCACAAAATAATTATGCTTACATTAAAATAGTACTGTAAGATTTGAAAATAAATGTGTTAAACTCTGACAAAAAATTTTTTTTTTGATCATGAAGTGTTTTTTGTTTGTTTTGTCTTTTTTTTTTTTTTTTTTAAACAAGGTCTCACTCTGTTGCCCAGGCTGGGGTGCAGTGGCAAGATTTCAGCTCACTGCTACCTCTGCTTCCTGGGCTCAAGTGATTCTCCCACTTCAGCCTCCTGAGTAGCTGGGACTACAGGCACGCACCACCATGCCCAGCTAATTTTTGTATTATTTGTAGAGTCAGAGTTTTGCCATGTCACCCAGACTGGCCTCAAATTTCTGGACTCAAGTAATCTGCCTGCCGTGGCCTCCTAAGATTACAGGTGTCAGCCACCATGCCTGGCCAAGAGGGTTTATGAAAACTGTTCAAAATAAATTTAACGATTTATCATTAATTTTAAATAGTTAAAATATAATTTACTTTAAAAGAAAAATTAAATTATATTTTATTATAATGTACTTTTATCAACCATGATTTATTTCTTATACAAAAAAACAAACTTTAAATACGTGATTACAGCTTTAATTATATATAAAATTTTAATTCTCTTTAATATTGAGTATTTATTACCTATAAATCGTAGTAAACAAATGGCTATGGTAAAGAGATCAAAGATAATATTAATATATGGATTATTAATAATTGATATACCCTGGTTCTCTTTATTTAACAATAATTTTCTATTGTTAAATATAAAATGTAGTGTGTGTGTGTAAGAATTTAGTTCAAAATAATAAAGCTTGAATAGTTCCATTTGGAGGTAAATGTATACATACATATCCTCATGCAAATCTCTCATGTAAGGAAGAAAAAAGTCCTCATGTTTTTTCAGTCATCTTAGTTTGTTCAGGCTGCTATAACAAAATACCATAGACTGAGTAGTTTATAAAAAACAAAATGTATTTCTCATAGTTTTAGAGGCTGAGAAGTTAAGACCGAGACAGTAGCAGATTTGGTCGCTGGGAAGAGCCTCTTTTCTGGCTCATAAAACAGCACCTTCTTGCAGTTTCCTCAAAGGGTAGAATGAATGGATAAACTCCCTTGGGCCTATTTTAGAAGGGCACTAGTTCTGTTCATGAGGTCTTACAACTCATTACCTACTCACCTCCTAAAAGGTCCCACTTCCTAATATCACAATTTTAACAGTTGAGATTTCAATATATGAATTTTGTGAAGACACAAACATTCACATTATAGCATCAGGATATTACCAGCAGGGTGTCTCAAATGGGAAATTTTTACACACTTTCCAGAATGCATTTTTTAATTAAACATAATATTGGTATTTAAAGTTGTAAAAATTTCAGCAGGACCAATTTTATTTTTCAAATAATTCTAAAACAATTTGAATTTTGCCTAAATATGAAACCATTCATTAATCTTTCTAAAGGTTTTCGTGATAGGAAATTATGCAGTAGATGTCATTTCCTAAAATTTACAAAAATTTTAGAATATAAATATGTACAGCTACTTTAAGTGAAAACTAAATAATAATATATATGCTTATATAAGAATTCAGGTAATTACTATTTAAAATCTGAAAGTTTTGCCTTGTTTTGTTTTTCTTCAGATTGTCCCATGAACCTAACAGATTAATCAACTATCTAAAATATGTTACATTTGATCAAAGTTGAAAGTATTTCATGTTTTTATACCTATTTCATTTTTCATCACTACAATGGCTTCTAAGTATGCATCATTGCTGTTTTATAGAACCAAGTGATTTCCAAGGTAAGGAAATCACCCAGTGCCACACAACTCATGGTCTGAAGGTCTAGAGTAGGATGGCAAAATCAATTCCAACTTCTTAGGTGAAAAGATATTGATGTCATCATGTTCTTTCTATAAAGCTAAAAATATTCTTCCTTAGCAATAAAATGCACATGCTCACAAACAGAAATTCAGATGACCTCTAACTATATGCACTGCTACTTCCCTGGTTCCAAACCCTAAATTCTCTTATAGGATTACTGAATTACTCATATCTTATCTCTTTGCTTCTCCTATGTTCACCCTTATCTTCCTCCAATGATTAATTAACAGAGAAGTCACGAAGATACCATAAAAGTGTAAGTGAATCCAGATCACTCCTAATCTCAAAATCTCACATTTTCTCATTTCATTCAAATTGATATCAAATCCCTTACAGTGACTTACAAGGCCCTGCCCACTCTGTGCCCCATCTTTTCTCTCTCTAACACATCTTCATCTACTCAACTCATCTGCTTAGGTCACATTTGCTTTCTCGGTATTCTTGCAACTCACCACATACCCTCCAGCCTCAGAAACATTTCATGGGTTTGTTTTTTTTTTTTCCAAGCTGGAATCCATACTCCTCAGATAGCAACACTTGGATCACTATCTCCTTCTTAGTGAGGTTAAATCTGACTACCTTAATGAAGTTACACCTGCACCCAGGCAACACTCCTGATCACCCTTCCCTTACCACATTTTCTTTCCTCAAATTTTTTTTAGTTAACAAGGTGTTTGCAGTATAATTAAATGGCAAAAATTTATCTAAGTGCCCAATTCAATGATTTTTAGTATATTTACAGAGTTGTACAACATGAACACTATCTAATTTTAAAACATTTTAATAACATTACAAAGAAATCTTATGCCCCTTTACAGTTATTTTCCTGTCCCAAATCCATCTCTAGGCAATTACTAATTTATTTTCCATCTGTATAGATTTGCTTTTTGGGACATTTAATTTAAATCCAGTGTTAAAATGCCAATTATTTTGTGTGGTTTCTTTTCCTTAGCATGATGTTTTTGTGTTTCATTCACATTATAGAATGTATCAGTATTATTTTCCTTTTATTGCTGAAGAGTATTGCATTAGATGGATATACCTCAATTTGGTTTACTCATTCACTAGTTGATGGACATTTGGGTTGTTTCCACTTTCTGGGTATTATGAACAATAAAGCTATGACCTTTCATTTGCAAGTTTTTGTGTGGACATGTGCTCATTTTTTCTATACCCCATTTTTACAGCATATATCACCTTCTTACATAACCATAAATATGCTATTTATTCTGCTAATTACTTGTTGCCTTTCACCAACTGTCAGATACAAGAAAAAGTTTCTCTTCAAAAGTTTAGCTTGTTTAGTTTCCTTGTTCTTTGTTCTCTACTTTCAAGGCCAAATTTCCTTTCTCCCTGTGCCTCCCTGTCTTGGTTTCAGTAAACAACTCTCCTGCCCATCCTTATCTACAGAACCCAAATCTGTTACTCACTCTGTAAATTACCTTCCTGGTGCAACGACCCTTCCTGCTGAAACTTTCCTTCCCACCAGTGTAACCGCATTCCTGCACTTTTCAAGTTAGCCATCTGGGTTCGGGTTCAGCTTAAATTGTGTGGTCCAACTCCAGCCAATGTAGGCAGTACACAGTAGCAGGGACAAGCTGTGTTAGAAATTAAAAACCCCTTCCCTCTTTTGTTTGGTGTGCTCTTGGGATGACCAGACCTGTGAGAAGCACCCTTCTGCAGAAGTAAATTTGCCTTGCTGAGAAATTCTTTGTTTAAATGCTCATTTTCTTTGCCACTCTGAGCTTTACTTTCAACAATTTTGGGGGCCTACCCGGGATCCCATTCTCCTCTGGGGAGGGGTCTCTGATCATCTCTTGTGAGGAGACGTGTCCTGCTGCCTTGTTGCAGTGGCCTCAGGGGTAAGAGATTGAGACCCATCCGGCGTGATGAATAAACCCGGACTCTCAGCAACATCGGAAGAAAAGGCCTACAAATAGATACTTCGGAGACCAGGTAACTCTGTGCACAGGCCAAGATAAGAAAAGCATAAGGGCAGTGAAGTATTTCTTGGTTGGGACTGAGGTAAGAAAAGCTGCAGGGTTGGTGAAGTATTCCGTAGGACATACCAAGGCAAGAAAAGCCACAGGGGTGTTAAAGTATTCCTTGGGTGGGACATCAAGAGACCTCTGGTAGAGGGGTTAACCCTTAAAGAGAATAGAAAACAAGAAATCCCTAATACAAGGGATTGACCCTCAGCCAGTCTCTAGAGAGGAGAGGGCAAGAAATCCCTAATATGAGGGATTGAGCCTCAGCAGCCTTCAAAATAGGAAATACCCCAGGTAAAGTAGGAGACAAAAAGGGCCAAAGGGGTAGTAAAATTCCCCCTGACAGTCCCCTAGGCCTCATGCTAAAATATTGGAGGGATAATGAAAGGCCCAAACACAAGAAAAAAAAACAGCAAATGATAAAATATTGTTTCATTTGGACCAGAGAACCCATCCTCACACCCTCAGTTTTCTGGCCAAAGTTTGGGTCAAATGAAAATTGAATTTGTTAACTTCTAATAGAATATGTTAATGACAAGAGTCCCATCTCCCATCAGGAAATCGATTATGCCCTGTGTTGGTGGCAGGGACTTGTCCTCCTTTACGCCCTAAAGGCTATAGGGAGCAAGCCAGAAACCAACTCCTCTGAAATGAGTGAGGTCTCTACCCCCAAACATCCCACTAGACCACCTGCCTCCTCCAAATCCCCCAGCCCAAGTGGGCACACAGGAATTCCCTCACTCAGTTCCTTCCTCATATAATCCTGAATCAATGCCCCATGCTCTCCCTAGCCACATGCTTGAGCATGTGCCTCCCCTACAAAAGCTCCAGCGTGAGATAGAACAATGTAAAAAAGATATTCAAAACTTCCCTTTCCCCTCCACCTCTAAGGAATCAACCTCAACTCTCTTACCCTTAAGGGAAGTACCCCTTAGTGGAGGAGGCATTGGCTTGTAAATACCCCTTTAACCAGCTCAGAGGTCCAAAATTTAAAAAAGCAACTCAAGCCATTATTAGATAACACTTATAGGGTAGCAGATCAAATTAATCAATTTTTGGTGCCACAACTCTATACTTAGGCTGAGTTGATGTCCATCCTGGGCATCCTCTTTTCAGGGAAAGGAAGAAGCATGATCTGCAGGGCCACTATGGTAGTCTGGAAATGTGAACATCCTCCTGGTCAAAACATTCCTGCAATAGATTGAAAATTCCCAGCCCAAGACCCCCAGTGGGACAATAACAATGCAGCTCACCAGAAAAACATGAAAGACCTTAGGGAAATGATAATTAAAGGGATTCAGACTGAAAATCTTTCCCGAGTATTTGATATACAAAAAGGGAAAGATGAAGGACCTATAGAATTCTTAGATAGACTGAAAAAAAATGAGAAAATATGCGGGTCTAGATTTAGAAGATCCCCTAGGGCAAAGAATGTTAAAGCTTTATTTTGCTACTAATAGTTGGCCAGACATCTCTAAAAAAATTGCCAAAGATAGAAAATTAAAAAAAAATAAACCCATAGGAGAACTTCTAAGGGAAGCCCAAAAAGTATATATAAGAAGAGAAGAGAAAAAGCAAAAAAAAAAAAAAAAGCAAAAATTATGCTCTCTACTTTCCAACAGGGGGTCCCAGAAAATAGGGTCCAGCGATACCACTCTCTGTCACCCAGGGGCCCATGCACATCTAAACAAAGTATCCAAGGACCCAGGACTCATAAGAAATTTAAGCCCCCACTTGCCAGGGCATACAAAGAGCATAAGGAGGTGGGGCCAGGGAACCTGAAAATAGGAAGGGTGGAAGGACAAAATAAATGTTTCACAAGTGGATGAGTAAGTCATTTTAAGAGAGAATATCCTGAATGGGAGAAAAAGAAGGAAATCCTTCCACTTATGGCCTTTGAAGAAGATTAGGGAGGTCTTGTCTTAACTACATCAAAAACCCACTGGGGACCCCAGCTATGTGTGATGCAGTTCTCAGAGTTTGTAGGTGTATAGGAATTTATACCCTAGCCAAACAGGTTACAGACAGTTGATTGATATGTAAGAAAGCTAGTAAGCAAATTAAAAAAAAAAAAATCACCCCTTGGGGAAAGGGATACAGGCCTAAGGCAATTCCAAAGTGTTCAAATTGACTACACTAAAGTGCCTCCAATCTGTCGCCTGAAGTACTTATTGGTAATAATAGACCACTTTACTCACTAGGTAAAAGCTATCCCCTTCTCAAACTCAACCACCAGTAATGTAATTAAGGCATTAATTAAAAGCATCGTACCCAGGCTTGGACTAATAGAAAACATTGATTCAGAAAATGGAACCCACTTCACGGCTCATGTCATTAAAAACTTAGTCCAGGTGCTAGACATAAAATGGGAATAGCATATCCCTTGACATCCATCTTCCTCAGGAAAAGTAGAAAAAATAAACAGACTCTAAAAAGCCACCTAACCAAATTAGTCCTAGAGACCCAGTTACCCTGGACTAAATGTGTCCACATTGCCTTGTTAAGAATCAAAACCACCCCTCAGAAAGATGTCGGCTTATCTCCTTATGAAATGCTATATGGGCTGCCTTATTTACATTCCACCACTGACATTTCTACATTTGAAACAAAAGATCAGTTTCTCAAAAACTATATACTTGGTCTATTACCTTCCACTTTCTCTTCCCTCAAGACCAAAGGTTTCCTAGCATAGGCGCCACCCCTGGAGATCATGTCCTCATTAAAGGGTAGAAAAAAGAAAAACTCAAACCGGATTGGGAAGGACCTTGCCTAGTGCTCCTGACCACTGAAACCGCAGTCCGAACAGCAGAAAAAGGATGGACTCATCATACCTGAGTCAAGAAAACATCACCACCTCCAGAATCATGGGCCATCCTTCCAGGAGAAAGCCCTACCAAAGTAAAGCTAAGAAAAACCTAACCTTCCTATATCTAGTATATTATTCTGTCACCTTTCCTCACTTTACAGCTAGTCACTGTATTATTAATGTAACTAGATCAAGCCTATCTCAAGTTATCACTTTTGATGCTTGTCTTGTTCTACCCTATGGGGATATCCAAAACCAAAGAAAGCTAGCCTCTATTGACAAGTATGTCTGCCCCTCTAGAATAAATAGGAATGCCTTAATAGTGACGCTTGTATCAGAAGTACATGAAGCGCTGGGTGGAGGTTCTGTTATGACTGGGGAGACGTAATTTGGACCACCAAATATCAGGGCTGGACCTCTGCAAGAGGAGGCTGCATTGATCTAAAACCCTAAATCCAGTTTACCAAAAGAGTAACTCCCTCTAGTTGTCAGTTTCAGCGGTGTAACCCTCTGCAAGTCTCCATCTCTGTCCCCACCTCCACCGACACTAACCCCACTCTAAGTTGCTTCTATGGCCTAAGAGCTAATTTTCATTCAGCGACAGACCCAATAGCATCTTTTGAAGTGTGCTTCATTGATCCTCCACCCCTTTCTCTTTCTTCTTCCCCAAAACTTTCTCTCAATCAAACTGGTATTCTTTCCAATAACAAAGCCATAGTTGACATTGTAGAAATTACAAATTTAGAACAAACTTTGACAGTGATAACAGGATACCAAGGTACGAATGCCTGGTTGAAATGGATTAAATATTCTATTTGCACATATAAATAAAAGTGACTGTTACACTTGTGCAGCAGACAGGCCAGAAGCTCAAATAGCCCCTTTCCCACTTGGATGGTCCTCTGACCGATTGGGCATCAGCTGCATGGGAAGTCTCTTTCAAAACCCCACAGCCTGGGGCAGTAAGGTGAGCAAGACTCTCTCACTACTATTCCCTGAAGTCAAAGGCTCTGTGGGTCAGCCTCCAAGAGCCATCCAGCCTCCGGCCTCAGATGTTAATTTTACCTCGTGTCTCTCACGGTAGGGGGAGAAATTGACGTCTCTTGAAGACCTAAAAGGGTTCAATGAAACTAAGCCTTTCCGAGAGCTTACCAGTCAGTCTGTCCTTGTTCATTCCCAAACAGACGTATGGTGGTATTACGGGAAATTACTATTGAGTTCTCTGTCAAATAACTGGAGCAGCACTTACGCTGTAGTCCAATTGGCCATCCCTTTCACCCTGGAATTCCTCCAACACAGTAAGCAAAAAAATCAAGACTGAGTTAGAAGAAGCACTCCACCCAGATATTTTAACCCTCACGTTTACACAAATGCTATTGGAGTCCCACGAGAGGTACCAAATGAATTTAAAGTTCAAAATCAAATAGCTACAGGGTTTAAGTCCATGTTGTTCTGGTGGTCAACAATAAATAAAAATGTAGATTGGGTGAATTACATATGTTACAATCAACAATGATTTGTTAATTATGCCAGGGATGCCATTAAAGGAATAGCTGAAACATTAAAATCCAACAGTCAAATGGCTTGGGGAAATAAAATAGTGTTAAACATGATACTAGCAAAAAAAAAGGTGGAGTCTGTGTTATGACCGAAATCCAGTGTTGTACATTTATCCCCAAGAACACAGCCCCTGATGGAACAATTACCAAAACTTAACAAAGTCTCAGCTCACTATCAAATAAACTGGCCAAAAATTCTGGGAAAAATGACCGCTTCACAAGTTTTATGAAAAGGTGGTTCAGTAAATGGAAAGGGCTCATGTCTTCAACACTAACCTCTTTTGCAATTGTCATAGGTGTACTTATTCTCGTAGGATGCTGTATCATACCCTGTGCCTGGGGATTAATACAAAAGCTTATTGAAACAGCTCTCACCAAAAACTCCCTCAATTCCCCCCTCCCTATTCAAATGGACTTTTTCTTTTAAAAGGCCAAGCAAAACAACAAAGTCAAGATATGTTAAAATGGTTTGAAGAGGAATACTTATAAAAATTAAGAAGGGGGGAATTGTTAGATACAAGAAAAAGTACCTCTTCAAAGGTTTAAGTTGTTTAGTTTCCTTGTTCTTTGCTCTCTACTTTCAAGGCCAAACTTCCTTGCTCTCTGTGCCCCCTTGTCTTGCTTTCAGTAAACAACTCTCCCACTGGTCCTTATCTACAAAGCCCAAATCTGTTACTCACTGTGTAAATTACCCCTCCTGTCACAACGGCCCTTCCTGCCAAAACTGTCCTTCCCACCAGTGTAACCACATTCCTGCACTTTTCAAGTTAGCCAACTGGATTCAGCTTAACTTGTGCAGTCCAACTCCAGCCAATGGAGGCAGGACACAGTAGCAGGGACAAGCTGCATTAGAAATAAAAACCCCTTCCGTCTTATGTTTGGTGTGCTCTTGGGGAAACCAGACCTGTGAGAAGCACCCTTCTGCAGAAGTAAATTTGCCTTGCTGAGAAGTTCTTTGTTTAAGTGCTCTTTTTCTTTGTGACTCTGAACTTTACTTCCGACACCAACCACTGGAACCTAAATTCAAGGATTTCTGTTGTTTTCTCCAAAAGCCTAGAACAGATCTTGGTATATGGTAAGAACTCAATACATTTGTTGAATAAATAAAATGATGTTTACATTTAAAGTATATTTCTGTTTCCAGATAAGACGTATTTTAAGTAGCATATTTCTTTATGCTTTCACTTTTTTTTCTTTTTCTTTTTGAGACAGATTTTTACTCTTGTTGGCCAGGCTGGAGTGCAGTGATGCAATCTTGGCTCACTGTAACCTTTGCCTCCTGGGTTTAAGTGATTCTCCTGCCTCAACCTCCCAAGTAGCTGGGATTACGGACATGCACCACCACACCCAGCTAATTTTGTATTTTTAGTAGAGAAAGAGTTTCTCCCTGTTGGTCAGGCTGGTCTCAAACTCGACTTCAGGTGATCTGCCATCTCAGCCTCCCAGAGTGCTAGGATTATAGGCATGAGCCTCTGCGCCTGGCCTATGCTTCCACTTTTACATCAAACATTTATTTTATATATTCTATGTTGTGGGAACCATGTGAGGATGGATGTGTACAAAACAGATAGAATAGAACATTATGCTCAGAAAGGTCACACTTGGATGGTGGAGACATATACATAAGGGAAAAAACTACAAAATGATAAAAAGAACTGTGGTAAGCAGAATAGATACCCAACATGGTCACACCCATATCCTTAGATCTGTGAATATGTTATATAGCAAGGGCGAATTAAAGCTATAGATGGAATTAAGGTTTCTAATTAGTAGATCTTATTATAAGATTGTCCTGGGTTATCTGGTAAATTCAATGTAATCACTGTGTACTTTGAGAGAGGAGGATGAGTCAGAGTCAGAGAAGGTGACAGAAGGAAGCGGAGTGTCAGAGTGATGTGATGTGAGAAAGACTCACTTTTCCATTTAGGGCTTGGAAGATGGAAACGCAAGGACTGTGGTGTGCCCCCAAAAAGATGGGAAAGGCAAGAACACAAATTCTTCCACAGAGCCAGTAGAAAAAATGCAAGCCTGATGACCCCTTGCTTTTAGCTCAGTAAGAGCCATTTCAGACTCCTGACCTCCAGAACTGGAAGATACTATATTTGCATTGTTCCAAGCTACTAAATTTGTGGTACAGTAGCAGTAGAAGCTAATACAGAAACATTATTGCTAGCTAGACAGAAGGATGAGTGGAGGGGCCTGAATCCCCATTATGTTAATCAAGCTCTTGCTCTTGGGTGCACTCTCCTCAGCCCAAAATAAATGTCAGAGAAGCAGGAGTCATGGTCTCTGCTCTTGAGGAAAGAAGTTTACAAACTAGTCAGATTTTCCAATGGGAAAACACGACCATATGGCAGAGATGCTAGAAGCACAAAACTGTGCCAACAGGATAATCAACCATCATTTACGTGGCGAGCCATCCCAGAGAACTGGCAAGCAAGGAGCATCACTGTAGCAGGTGTTGCTATAGCCCAAAATCTTACAAAGTGACTAAAAAAGAAACAAAACAAACAAGCAAATAGAAACCCTCTAAGAGCCTGAACTTGTAAAAATTGAGAGACAGCATGGTGTAATCCAAGGGAGTATGGAGTTACCTTAGGCCATCTGGAGACTGATCTCAACTCCACCCCACTGTAGGTTTGTGACCTTGGGCAAGATACTTAATTATCATCTCTTTCTTTATCTCTAAAATGAAGTTAGATCCTTCCAGCCATTCTCTGGGAACTAGCTGAGATCACTTCCAAAATAAGTTCATTTTCTTTTTCTTTCTTTTTGTTTTTTAAAAACAAACAGATATAAGCAATGATAATTTTAGGAAAAAGTTTATGTGTAGGATTTACATAAGAATATTCGCATCTGATAGAGTAGCCATGAGCTACATGTGGCTATCAAGCAACTCAATGTGGCTAATGTGGCTAAGGAAATGGCTTTTTCATTTTAATTGCCATTGATTTAAATTTAAATAATTGTATGTGACTAATGACTACCTTATTGAACAGCACAGTCCTAGATTATTTGCCAGACTTTAAACAAGTAGAAAAAATTAGAGCTTCTTAAATTAACAAAGAGGAGTATACAGGGGTAAGTTGGGAAGAATTATCAGAAAGCAAAACAAAATGTATTACTGAGTACCTATTATGTGCCAAGTATACTATTAGGTACAAAGTATACAATAGTTCATAAATTTTCTTAAAATAAGTTAGCTTTCAAAGATTATTCAAAAAGTTCTTTGTTCATAAGTTCATTTGTCATAAGTCCAGGATGTCTCTAATACAAGCAAATAACATGTATATGTAAGAATAATTATCATGTTTATATCCTTTTCATTATCATATAACTCGTTTTAAAACAGGTCCACAGTTTCTTATCAATAATTTCAAAATCCAAAATGTTTTAAAAAGTTTTCTGGAAGCTTATGGCAGAAAAATCTGGCCCAATATGGCATACAATATTAAGATAGGTATTAATTTTCTTTTATTACCATTTAATGTCAATATCCATATACATCAGTGTAGAAATATAAATGTGTTTAATTGTGTGGTTTGATTCTGACCAAAGGGATAGGAAGAAACTTTCTGCAATAATGGGAATGTTCTTGAACCTGATTGTGGTGGTGGTTGCATGAGGGTATACAATAGCTTAAGCTCATTAAGTACACTTAAAATAAATGTATTTATTTATATATAAACTTTGCCTGATTAAAGTTGGTTTGAAAAGAAAAATAAGTGAATACTAAAAAAATTGACTATCTATACGAGGCTGTTTTACACCCTTATAAATACATATATTAACACCTGCTCATAGGTACACATAAGCATATAATTTATCTAGAGAACATGTACATTTTTATAAAGAATATCTAAAGAGAGAATATGTTTAATAAAGCACCATAGAAGATTATCATACATAATTGGAAAAACAAAGGAAATTTTTACATAGCCACGTGTTAGTCAGGGCTCTCCAGAGAAAAAGAACTGATAGGATATATGTGTGTGGATATACATATTTGCAGATACATATTTACATATGACTGGCTCACTTATAAGAACTGGCTCAAGTGATTATGGAGGCTGAGGGGTCAGATCTGCAGTCAGCAAGTTGGGGACCATGGAGGACTGATACAACAAGCCTGAAAGCCTGAGAACCAGGAAAGACAATGGTATCATTTGAGTCTGAAAGACAGCAAGCTGAGGACTGGTGAGCTGATGCTTCAGTTTGAATCAAAAAAAAGAAATAAACTAATGTCCCAGCTCAAGGGAGTCAGGAGGAAGTGTTTCCTCTTATGAAAGGGAAGGTCAGCGTTGTGGTTCTATTCAGGCCTTTCCTTGATTATTTGAGGCCCATCCGTATTGGGGAGGGCAACCTCTTACTCAGTTTACAAATTCAAGTGTTAATCTCATTCATAAACACCCTCACAGACACACCCAGAATAATATTTGACCAAGTATCTGGGCACCAAATGGCTAAGTCAAGTTGACACACAAAAATAAACATCACAGCCAAAATCCATTTCACATACACTGGTTTTTTTCTTTCTGCTTTTCTGTTGCTTAAATTAAATACTTCAATTCTGAAATGGTAAAACCTAAACAAATACTAAGTATATCTAGTCAAGCACCATCACTTAAGTATAATAAAAATGAGACTATGGTCCGGGCACAGTGGCCCAAGCTTGTAATCCCAGCACTTTGGGAGGCTGAGGCATGTGGATCACTTGAGGTCAGGAGTTTGAGACCAGCCTGGCCAATATGGTGAAACCGCATCTCTACTAAAAATTAAAAAATTAGCCAGGTATGGTGGCAGGCACCTGTAATCCCAGCTATTTGGGAGGCTGAGGCAGGAGAATGGCTTAAACCCGGGAGGTGGAAGTTGCAGTGAGCCAAGATTGCACTGCTGCACTCCAGCCTGGGTGATAAAGCAAGACTCCATCTCAAAAAAAAAAAAAAAAAAAAAAAAGAGAGAGAGAGAGAGACTGTGGTGGAATTACAAGTCAGCTTCTCTTTTGTCTTCTATACTTTTTCTGCAATCTTGGTCCTAATTGGAATTCATCTATCAATCTGACAGACAATTTCATGAAAAATCCAGGGATAAGGAATGTAAATCACCTGAATAGATGAATATTGATTAACGTAGATCTACTAACTTTTTTTTCTAGTTTACTTTTCCTTTTCCTAAAATGTGTTTTATTTTAACCCTGCTAATAAAAATCTTCAAATGTATATGCTTATCCTCTATCTTAGTAAAGTCTGTGAATATAACTGACAATTTTTTTTATCACACACAATTTCGAAGTGCCTTAGTATGCTATGTGCCTCACATCTTGTTTCTTTTGGAAACATAGATGCTATGAATGAGTGAGTAAAATATCTCCTGACCCAGGCTATTTCATTGTTATTGTTTTTTTGACAGTAGGGTGGTGTGGAGAGATTTGGGAACCAAATGGAAAATAAATTTTACCTTGGCTGCACCATTATAGAGGGCTACATAACCTTAGATTTTTGTTCTTGTTTTTCTAAAGACTCAGTTTCTGTGCTTTTAAAAGAAAGGAACCAAATACCTACTTCCCAAATAGGCAATGTAGTGAAATACACAAGAGTTCAGACATCTGACACCTTCAGAAAATTATTTGATATTTATAAGACTTATTTTACTCATATATAAAATAGTAGTAAAATAGAGTATTCCCCAGGGTTGTTGTAAGGATTACATACCATTAGTTGTGTAAAGTGCTTAGCCTTGTTCCTTACACAGAGTAAGCTTTCAGTACAGGTTAGCTATACCTAAGATTACATTAGGTAATATGTGGAACATGGAGTTCGAATTTGGGCTAGTAGATGCTCAAAAAATTATAGGTTGCTTTTACTTTTTCACGATCTTTAAATAATTTAACTAATGAATAAAAACAAATGTGCCAATAAATTAATTCCCAAACCCCTACTTTTATCTTTAACTTCCTCCATTTTCATTCTGAAAATAGTTTGAGATAAAGGGCTAAAATTTGTCTTGAGATTATTTGTCTTTAGAGAAAAGAGAGACACTTTAAACCTTTTTACGTTTTTAAGGAATGAAATGAGACTTAATATCTCAACATCACCATTTCCAAAGCCTTGAACATTCATTTTCAAAAGTATTTGAAGGAATCTGGCTGACTTAGGGAACAAAACAATGTCAGAATGTGTCTTAATTCTAGCTTTCTAATTTTATTAAAGCCCAAAGTTCATTAGTGATTAAAAGCTGTTAATTTCACAGAATTATCTGGTAGTATCAGGAATAATCAAGACAGAACTATCCACACCATAATAATTTCTTCCATTTTTGACCCAAGCTCTGATGGTTGTTTTTCCATAAAAATGAAAAATATTTTGCTGTATCAGGTAAACCAGGGGTGGAATGAAGATATATTTCTTGTCTCTATCACAATCATAGGTAGCTTTAGAAGTGTTAAGGAATATAAATGATAATAAACAATTGCAGGCAACTAAAAACACTATAACAATTCTCACAAATACCAACAGAAATATTTTAAGAAAGAAGAAACAATCTCCTTTAAATGTAAACATTTACTCTAATGTATATAGTGTGAAGATATTTAAGCAAAAAATTGGTTCTCTACAAATATATGTGTATATTGTGAACATATTTAAGTAAAAAATTGAGTCTCTTACTCAGATTATTTTGGTTTTTTTTATTATCTGTCTTACTATTTTTAAGATTTTATGATTTTTGCTAGTGCAGTTAATTTTTTCAAAATTATAATATAAGTAATTCTTGACCAGATAAATGAATTAAAACTACATTAGCCATTGTTATATTCTTTTTAATGGAGCTTAAAGTATAAATTAAAAATGTGTCTTGGTCTTCAGTATAGAAATTTTTAAAAAGTAAGCCTGCATTAGTATGTGTAATTTAGCTAAGGAAAATAGAAAAATAATTGGGTTTTGTTTACACAAATTGAATTTTAAAAAGTACTCCAAAAATCCATATCTCAAAGATACCTTAGTAATAGTGTTTTGTTCAAATGGAAAGTACAAATTATTATTATGATTTGCAAAATAGCATTTATTAAACACTATGTGTCATGTACCCTGCTACCCCCATTTTTTCATTATTTCCTTTAATTATCACAAGAATCTAATGAACTGATCAAATATATTATTACATCTGTAAAATAATAAACTTATAAGAGCTTAAGTATCTAGTTGCAATGAAGATAGAAATTTGAACCCTGCTCTGTCTGATTATAAATCAGTCTTATAGTATCATTTCTCTTACTAGCAAAACTGGAATAGTAGTAAGACTCATAGATCTGTGAATGTATGTGAAGTGAGTGAATGTATATTTAGACAAAACATTGTATAAAAGCCCATGGTGAAGGGTCAGGCACAAAGTAAGCATTCCCCCCTGGCTTCCCCCTGATTAAAAAAATATTACCCATCTGAGTCTTAAACTTATTATCTTTGGAGAGGGACTAATACATGCTTTGCTATGTTGAAATGAGGAGTACTTGTCATAATGTATTATGTGAAAGTTCCCCATGATGTATAGTGTTTTTGTATTTATGCATGTGTAATGTATACCCACGATTTATGTAAAAGTCCTTTATTAAAGTTTTTACAGCTTTCAGTTTATAATATACTCTAAAAATATTAACTACAAAGACAATTAATAATTCATGTTACTTATTGTTTTTCATAAATAGACATTAAGCATCAGGCTTATATATAAGCTAGCTTTCTTGCTTTTCTTCAAATGGCACTTCTAGAATGCATTTTTAATAAAGAAGAAAATGATAGCTCCATTCTATGCTAGGTGTGAGCTGCACTACTAAGTGACTCTGACACATGGGATATTTTTGCTTTGGCTTTTAAGTAGTAGATGGAGTTTTAAAATCTTTAGTATCAAAGAATAAATTTGAGTTTATTAGAAATATTATTATCAACCTGAATCCAAACCAATTAGATACCATTCAACATTGAATCTTTCAAAATATAAGGTTTGTGTATGTGTGTGTCACAAATATTGGATACTGGATCGACACAGTCAAATTAGGCTTACTTCTGGGCATGTAGGAGCTCATTCTACAGTCAGGTACTAGATGAATGAGAATATGGAGGGGTAAGTGCAATACATAAATATACAAGATATATACTCAATAGGGAAAAATCCACGTATTTATAGATTTTTGAATCTTTAGCAAAGACGCTAATAAAATTAACGAATTGTTTGAAAATGCATCAGATAAACATTAGAATAATTCCTTTCTAAAGAATAATTAGAGATTGGTTTAGCATAAATTGCTGAGGGAATCCATTATAAAGCTGCTTTGTGCATTAAGTAGAATAATTTTTAAAAATATTAAGCAATGTTCTTGCTCTTAACTTAGAGTGAAATATTAAGCACAAAACTAAGAGAAACTTGAGTCTATTAGAATTCAGGCCATTTGGCTTTGGAGAATTTCTGCAATTATTCTCTAAGTAACAGTGACAACTTAAAGACTAATCACTACTTATATGTATTTCTTGACATTTTATGACATTATACATTAATGCCAAATTTTTCACTTTAAGTAAATTTTCTTTTTTTCACTCATAAAAAGGATACAACACATAACTATATGTATTCACAAATTATCCAAACATGCACACTTGTGAAACCTCAAAAGAGGTTAATGCATAAAACATTTTGAGGGCCTCAGACACCCCTGGTCTTCCCTCAATTACTATTCTCGCTTTCTATCCAAAAAATCCCCCAATACCCTAAAATTTAACAGTGAAGGTTAATTTGCCAGTTTTTAAAAACCTTCATAAAAAAGGATTTTTTTGTTGATGTTGTAGATGTTGATTTATTTTCTTTTATTTTTTCCAGATTGATTCTTACATTTTTAATAGCTATATACATGATTAATATAATTCTTGACTTCCTGTGCTTAGTAATATAATGTAATATGAAATTACTCCATGTTTTTGCATATATCTAAGGTTCATTCATTTTTATGATTGTATCATGGACATTTATGCTTTCTTTATCTATATATATAAAATATGTATATATATTTGTCCTTTAGAAATACTATTTTCCTCTGAAATTCTTCTACAAGTCTCTTATGAGTTATGCTTTTCTCTCAGGTACATAATAAAAAGTCAAATTATTGCATTATAAGTTATGTATATGTTCAAAAACAGAAGATAATTCCAAAAGATTCTACAAAGTTTTGATAGTCATTTTTGAGCATTTTCACTAGCTAGCACCTTGCAAGGACCAATAATCAGCCATAGTGAATGAAGGTACATATTTTAATTTTGAAGCAGTTTTAAAACTAGTGCTCTGCATACGTTCCTTGCACTAAGTGAAACTGAGTCTCACAAGACAAATGCAACAATAATGCAGCCTGATATTTCAAATCAATGGAGTCCTTCACACATTATCTGCAAAGTGTGTAACTTCCTAACTTGGTATAAGTTTGACTTAGATCCAACTCTTCTGGGTGTGTATTTTTCCTTTTGAATTAAATTAGCTACATCAGGAAATGCACATTTGCTAGAATCTACCTCTAGTTTCTCATTATGCATCCTTTTTTGTTTGTTTGCTCTCTGTTAATATCCAAGGTAATTTTCACAGACATGGATGCTTTTCTTCCATCTATAATTACTTCTCCTATCTTGGGCATGCAGATTACTAAATACCCCATTGTCTGAGATTATCTACCGTAGATACTGTCAAGTTTTACTTCTGAGGGAAGTACAATCTGAAATGACTTTTCTTTGTTTCTCAAACATATGCTGGCTGCACATTGATATCAATTAAAAAGATATCCATATATCTATAGAAAGCAAAGTATAGGATCATTTCTCTATTTTTCATCACTCATCACATGGAAGTCAAGGTAAGGTTCATTTATTTTAGGAGCTTTTCCACTTTCAGTGATCAAAGTTCTGAGCGTTTTCTCTTTCTTCTGTTAACCTAAATAAAAAACACAGCAAGGCTCTCAAGAAGAAAATGGTATTTCTTTGGGAACAAGGCATTGCATTGAAATATGTGTGCCTTAGTAAACTATTAATTTACTAAGTATTCATGGAGGTAATAAAAGACAAAGGATTTTATAGAGAAAATGAGGAGGATTACATAATTGTTCTGAAATAATTATTCTTGATTACAAGAATCAATAACAAGGGTAACACTACTCTGACACTGGGCAGGCAACTACTGCAAAAATGTCCTTGCAGAAATAGTTTTTGTGTAAGGTGGTGATAGCCTTTTTCAAGAGTGTGGTTTTTGGAGAATCTTTTGTGATACTTTTCATTGTCAGACATTAATGCATGAGTAATCCTCTCTTTATAGCTTTCCCCAGCTTTATTTGTCAGAGTTTTGCTTTTGTGTTTCTCTAACACATGTGACTCCATTTTGATTTTGACAGCTTTAACACTTGTTTATATCACTTAATTTTTCTGGATCTTTCAATCATTTTACCATATGATTTTTACCAACTCATATATCTAAGAGTTTCCAATATGAATTTAGGAATAAACTCAGAAGGCTTCTACCAGAATTTCAGGTTTTCTATGTTTACATCTAATTTATTGTGGTTGTGTTCTTCTCATGCTTCTAATGTCTGGTGGTCTTTGCTCTCTACAGAAGCTGGGATAGTAGCAACAAAATCTGTCTACCAATGCCTGTCAAAACATGAGTCACCTCTTTTCTTGTTGTCTTTGTTTTTATATTATTCTTGAAGTTTTATTTAAATCATTTTTTGTCTTTGAGACAATAAACTTTTTTTGTTCAATTATTAGATATTTCTGCAATTCCTGAATTTTCCTTTCTTTCTTTCTTTCTTTCTTTCTTTTTTTTTTTTTTTTTTTTGAGATGAAGTCTTGCTCTGTCACCCAGGCTGGAGTGCAGTAGTACGATCCCAGCTCACTGCAACCTCTGACTCGTGGGTTCAAGCCATTCTCCTGCCTCAGCCTCCCCAGTAGCTGGGATTACAGGCACTCACCACCATGCCCAGCTAATTTTGTATTTTTTTAGTAGAGACAGGGTTTCACCGTGTTGGCCAGGCTGGTCTCAAACTCCTGACCTCGTGATCCGCTCACCTGGGCCTCCTAAAGTGCTGGAATTACAGGCTTGAGCCACCGTGCCTGGCCGAATCTTCCTTTTTTAACCATCACAAACCTCAATTGTTGAAGACTTGCCACCACTAACTTTCTGTAACACTCAAAGTGAGCACATGGAGTACCTATAAGAAACAGCACACACAAAGCCTCTATTAAAATGTAATTTTAAGTCATCCCATGACATGCATGCACCTGTGCAATAATCATTTTGATCTTTCTTCTACTTTTCTTTCATTCTGGGAGTACCTCTTTTTACTATAACCTAAACTTGAATCTACTGCTGACAGAAGAGTTTAAGAAATGTAATTTCTATGTTTCCAGCAACTGTGATTCTTATGAGTGCAGAAAAGGAACCAGGGTTTATGGAGAACAAAAGTGCAGAGTTATCTCCTTCCATAATAATCTATAGTGGTCCTTATAGCTGCAGTTAACTTTTGAACACAACAAGAACAATATTATGCTTTCATCTAACCATGTGTAGCTGTGTCTTTTACTTGGATGTGTTCACCCTGTCCACACAAAACTAAACATAAGGTTTGATAAGTCACTATATCTGTCTTTTTTATGCTAATTTATTTTTAAATCACATAATAGTTCCCTTCGTACATACTTAAGTAAATATTCTCAAACTTCATTTTATTTAGTAGAGTTTAGCTAGAAGATCAGTGCTTCCTCATAGAATAATTGTATGTGTGTGTGCATTTCTCTCTATATATAAACAAAATTTTCATCTTGAGGGCAATGAGGAAAGCTGATGTCTGACTCTAGCTGAGTCTCGAGTTGTAAGTGGATCTTCCATAGAACAGTAGCCTCTTGAAAACATTCTGGCTCTAATAAAAACATTATGGTCTCCTTAAACATATAGCTTAGGCTGAGTGTTGTGGCTCAAGCCTGTAATCCCAGGACTTTGGAGGTCAATGCAGGCAGATCACCTGAAGTCAGGAGTTTGAGAACAGCCTGGCCAACAAGGTGAAACCTCGTCTCTACTAAAAATACAAAAGTTAGCTCGGTGTGGTGGCAGGCACTTGCAATCCCAGCTACTTGGGAGGCTGAGGCAGGAGAATAGCTTGAACCTGGGAGGCAGAAGTTGCAGTGAGCCAACGTTGCACCACTGCACTCCAGCCTGGATGACAGAGTGAGAGATTCCATCTCAAAAAAAAAAAAAAAAAAGTAAACATATAGCTCAAAGATATATGAAAAGGCTGAGAAGCTAGCAAGCGAGTCTCAGAGAATTTGTGATTTATAATTATTCATTTAACTACATTCACTCAAATATCCTCACTACAATGTCCTGAATTCCACTCTTACCATTTAATACCCTAAATTCCACAGGTCATGCTTAATAAAGTAGTGATTTCAACTTATATTTTAATTCTGACATCAAAAGAAGTCTTTATTTCTGGTTTACAGATAAATTAGCATTGTTTCATAATATATAAAAGATTTTTTAAGAGCAGTATTTTATGCTTGTTGTTTCTCTAATGGAGATTGAATCAAGATTTTAAGCTTTGAATTTGTTGTTATTTTATATCTTTACTATCTCAGTGAAATTAAAGACAACCATTCAGGCTACTATCATTTAGCCACATTTCAACATCTTGGTCTCCCAAACCTTAGTGCTTAATAGTTATACCATTCTATACAACTGTATGTTATAAGTTATTGCATATCTATGGTATCATTGACTACTAATATCACATGTACCTACTGATCATAAAACTAATGTCAGACTTTCATCATTTTTATTTCCTGAAATCATTCCTAGCAGCAAATCTAATACAAATTTAGTTAGTAAGACAAAAGTTGTTTGAAGAATTCTAGCAAGTAATTTAACAGAGTGAATGAGAAACTGAGGTGGCCTTTTCTCCTAGAAATTCCCAGGTCAGGGTTGGAAATCTCCAGGCAAAATTGCATCATACTGCTAAACGATTTGAAGTGTAGGCCCTAGGAGACTACTGAGGGGCTCCTATGGCTATCATTAATATTATAGCCTTGAAATGTCTCATGGTAAATTACAGTGAATCATGATGCCAAAGTATTTCAACTAAAAATAATATTTTCAAAAATGGTGCCAAGACAACACTTAAAAAAGTTCCCTTTTTTGTCACTATACACTTGGGAAATAATACAAAACGGACCATACATCTAAACATAAAAGGTAAAGCAAAACTATTTCTCCAAAAATATATAAGGAAAGAGGTTTATAACTTTGATATAGGCAAAACTGGCTTAGATAAAACAACAAGCATAAAAATAATCAAAATAATAATTTGTACTTCATTAAAATGAAGCCCTGGTCTTTACAAGATGTGATGAATAAAATGTTATTAAAATAAAATGTTATTAATAAAATGCTGTTATCAAATTCAAATCACATTCATATGTCATGTGATAAACATGACAGATGTATCTATAATATATAAAAATAATAATAAGAACAATAAAAAGTCATAGCATTTGAAAATATATTAATATTTTAAAAGGTCATAAAAAGATGCTCTACATTAATCATCAGGTAAATGATAATTAAATCTCCAAGAAATAAGACAACCAACATAAAATTAAAGATAAAAAGTTGTCAATATTAACTTTAGGCAACAATGTTGAGCAGCTAGAATTTTTATCCAATGCTAGTGGGAATAAAAAATTGTAGAATCATGTTGATTCAAAGTTTACTAGTTTCCTTTATGTGTAATGTATATTTATTATGGGATTCAGCAATTTTACTCCTGTGTATATTCCCAAGAGAAAAGAAAAAAAATATATCTACAAAAGGACTTGCTTACAAATGTTCGAAGTGACATTATTCTTAATAGATCTGAACTGGAAATACCTAATCATTATCAGAAACAGAATGGATAAACAAATCATTGTACATTTGTACAAAGAAATACTACTTGGCAATAAAAAGAATAAACTAATAATACAGACAAGAATTTGCTTAAGAGAAGTGAGACCCAAATAGAATATAATTGTATTTGTGTGAAATGTGGTATAAGGCAAAACGAATCTACGTCAATAGAAATTAAAACACTGGTTTTCTATCTGGTTGAGACTAAGGGAATTTACACATGCAGGCTTATTCTGAGGCAATGGCTACGTTCTATTTCTTGATTCGTGGGATGATTACTTCTGGTAATAATTATCAAAACTGTATTAAACTATATACTTAAAATGAGTGCATTTTATTTTATGTAGATAATCCCTCAAGTTGATTTCAATAGTGCAACATAGCACTTCTGTGTAAAAAAAATAGTTGTATAGTAATTACAAGACCCATGCTGGAGGATTGTGAATTCTGTGAACTGTATTAACACTTAAATCTCAGTACTAGTACTAGCATGATTAGCATTTTGCCAATCAGTTTCAAAAAGAAATAGTTAAGTATAGTTAAAAACAATTCACATATATACTTCAAATATCTTTTTAGTTGAAATATATAAAGAATCTGTCATTAACCAGTCTTTTTTTATTGAAGGCAAGTCTTTTTGATTTCCACTGCACGTGGTTCTGCTAATTAGAGTTTTGCATCACTTTTCTCACATGATATATATTTTAATGTGTCATAAGATAATTAGTTTGAATTTTTTTAAAGTGGTAGTAAGAACTTAAAAATATTAAAAAATGAGGACAGATTTTTTTCAGATGTTTGCAATATTTCCCTCTAGTAATTTACATTTATTTCACTCATATCTAATTTATAAAGTTTTAAAAATGCTCTTTAATTTTAACTTAATTTTCATATAAACTTGGAAATGAACATTCTCTCCATTAATTCTACAATGTGAATTATGTTTTATTAATTACTTCATTATAATAATGAGAAAAATTGACATTAACTGGTTTAGAAAATAGTAAAGATACTTTTTGGAGGGAACAAACGTACATAAACAAGCTTAAACCAGTTTTCACACATTGTGGTCTCAAGACCGGTTACAGTCCATAGTCTTACTGAAGATCCCAAACATCTTTTTGCATTTGTTTGTATCTACCACTTATCCTTATTAGAAATTAAAACTAAAAAACTTAAGGTACTTATTTATTTAAATAATAACAAACTATTAATGGTCAACATAAGTAACATATTATGTAAAAGCTATATTTTTCTAAAGAACTAGTGAGAAAAGAGACTTTTTTTGGCAAATCTCTTTAACAACGTATTTGTTATAACAGAAGACTGGATTTTCATATTTGCTGATGCATGCAATCTGTTGTGATGTGCTACTTAGTTGAGATATATTTTTTAAAGTGTCACATATATATAGTTGGAAATGGGAGTAGTATTTTAAATTCCTGTTCATATAACATTGGATATTTATTTATGATTCTATAAAGAAGCACACAAAGGAATCGGTTACTAAAGGTTAGTTTCAATGTGGAATCTGAGAGCATGTCCATGATACTGGCTTATACTTTTCTTTATTTGTTGTGTCCTTGTCTTGTTTGGGCATCAGGCTAATGCTAGCCTTGAATCAGTTTGGAAGTACTCCTTTTTAAAATTATTTTTGAGGAGTTTGAGTAGAACTGGTATTAGTTCTTTAAATATTTGCTATAATTCAGCGGTAAAGCCATTAGACCCTGAGCTATTGCTTGATGAAAGACTTCTTATTATGGCTTATTTTTCATTACTCATTTTTTTTTTTTTTTGAGATGGATTCTTGCTCTATTGCCCAGGCTGGAGTGCAGTGGCATGATCTCGGCTCACTGCAACCTCCACCTCCCAGGTTTAAGCAATTCTCCCACCTCAGCTTCCTGATTAGCTGGGATTATAGGCACATGCCACCATGCTGGCTAATTTTTGTATTTTTAGTAGAGATAGAGTTTCACCATGTTAGCCAGGCTGTTCTTGAAAACTCCTGACCTCAAGTGATCTGCCTGCCTTGGCCTCCCAAAGTGTTGGGATTACAGGCATGAGCCACCACACCTGGCCTTCATTATCCATTATTGGGTGTTTTTTTTGTTTGTTTTCAGTTTTTTTCCCCCCTCATAGCTTGTATGTGTCCAAGAATCCAAGAATTTATCCATTTCTTCTTGCTTGTCCAATTTGTTGGCATATAGTTGTTCATAAAATTCTCTAATGACTTTTTTTGGCATTTCTGTGGTCTTGTTTTTTTTCTGATTGTGATTTTATTTTTGTCTTCTATTTTTCTTACATAGTCTAACTAAAGAGTTTTTGATTTTGTTCATCTTTTCAAAAAACAAACTTACTATCTTCTTTTTTATTTTTTATTTTTCTTATTTTACTTTAAGTTCTGGTATACACGTACACAACATGCAGATTTGTTATATAGGTATACATGTGCCATGGTGTTTTGCTGCACTTATCAACCCATCATCTAGGTTTTAAACCCGGATACATTAGCTATTTGTTCTATAGTTGGGTCTTTTTTTATTATTATACTTTAAGTTCTAGGGTACGTGTGCACAACATGCAGGTTTGATACGTAGGTATACATGTGCCATGTTGGCTTGCTGCACCCCCATCAACTCATCATTTACATTAGGTATTTCTCTTAATGCTATCCCTCCCCCAGCCTCCCAACCCCCACATCCATTCAACCACTCTGTGTCTTTTAATTAGAGAATTTAGCCTATTTACATTCAGTATTCTTATTGATAAGTAAGGAGTTATTACTGTCATTTGGTTGCTGGCTTTCTGGTTGTTTTGTATCCCCTCTATTCTTCTTTTTTTTTTTCTTCTTTTGTCATCCTTGGTGGTTAAGTGAGGTTTTTCTGGTACTATGCTTTAATTTGTTGGTTACTCTCCCTCCCCTCACCCCCCAAACCCGACTGGCCCCTGAGTGTATTACCTTCTATGTGTCCATGTGTTCTCATTGTTCAACTCCCACTTATGTGTGAGAACATGTGGTGTTTGGTTTTCTGTTCCTCTGTTAGTTTGCTGAGGATGATGGCTTCCAGCTCCATCCATGTCCCTGAAAATGACATGATCTCATTCCTTTTTCTGGCAGCATAGTGTTTTATGGTGTATAGGTACCACATTTTCTTTATCCAGTCAATCATTGATGGGCATTTAGGTTGGTTCCCTGTCTTTGCTACTTTAAATAGTGCTGCAATAAACATACGTGTACATGCATCTTTATAGTAGAACAGTTTATATTCCTTTTGGTATATACCCAGTAATGGGATTGCTGGGTCAACTGGTATATCTTGTTCTAGTTCCTTGAGGAATTGCCACACGGACTTACAGAATGGTTGAACTCATTTACATTCCTACCAACAATGTAAAAGTGTTCCCATTTCTCCACAGCCTCACCAGCATCTATTGTTTATTGACTTTTTAATAATCGCCATCCTGACTGACATGAGATGGTACCTCATTGTAGTTTGGATTTGCATTTATCTAATGACCAGTGATGATGAGCTTTTTTTCATACATTTGTTGACTACATAAATGTCTTCTTTTGAGAAGTGTCTGTTCATATATTTAGCCCACTTATTGATGGGTTTTTTTCCTTGTACATTTGTTAATGTTCCTTGTAGATTCTGGATATTAGCCCTTTGTCAGATGGATATATTGCAAAATTTTCTCTCATTCTGTAGGTTGCCTGTCCACTCTGAGGATAGTTTTTATATTGCTTTTTTAGTCCTAAATTTTTTTATTTTTGCTCTGATTGTTGTTATTTTTTCCTTCCACTAACTTTGAGTTTGATTTATTCTTGCCTTTCTAGTTCATTGAGGTGTATCACTAGGTTGTGTGTTTAAATCTTTCAGCTTTTTTGATGTAGGTGTTTATTGCTCTAAACTTCCTTGCAAGTACTGCTTTTCTGTATCTGATAGATTTTTGTATCTTTTATTTTCATTTCCATTTGTTTCAAGAAATTTTTAAATTTTCTTTTTAATTAATTCATTGACCAATGTGTCATTCAAAAGTATGTTAATTTCTACGTGTTTGTGTCGTTTCTAAGGTTCTCTTGCTATTGGTTTCTAGCTTTATTCCATCATGATCTGAAAAATATTTTAAATGATTTCTACTCTTTGAATTTGTTGAGGCTTGCCTCATGACCTAAGATATGATCTATTCAGGAGAATGTTTCATGTGCTGATGAAAAGAATGTGTTTTGTGTATCGGTTGGATTAAATATTCTGTAGATGTCAGTTAGGCCTATTTGGTCTAGTGTATAATTTAATTCGATGTTTCTTTCTTGATTTTTTTGTCTACCCGATCTGTCCATTCCTGAGTGTGAGGTGATGAACGCTCCTGCTATTATTGTTTCAGTCTATCTCTCCCTTTAGATTTATTATTTTATTTTATATACGCGGGTGCTCTAGTGTGTAGTGCATAGATTTTTATAATTCTTACATCTTTTGCTATGTAATCATTTTAGCATTATATAATGATCTTTGTCTCTTTTTATAGTCTCTGACAAGTAGTTTATTTTATCTGGTATATGTGTAGCTACTCTTGTTTTTTTCTGTTTTCATTTGTATGAAATACATTTTTTCATCTCTTCACTTTCAGTCTATGTCTATCTTTATAGGTAAGATGGGATTTTCATAGGGAGCATATAGTTGGGTCTTTTTTTAAATTATACTTTAAGTTCTAGGGTACATGTGAACAACATGCAGGTTTGACATAGGTATACATGTGCCATGTTGGTTTGCTGCACCCATCAACTCATCATTTACATTAGGTATTTCTCCTAATGCTTTCCCTCCCCCAGCCTCCCACACCCACCTCCCTGCATCCATTCAACCACTCCGTGTCTTTTAATTAGAGAATTTAGCTTATTTACATTCAGTATTATTATTGATAAGTAAGGAGTTATTACTGTCATTTTGTTGCTGGCTTTCTCATTGTTTTGTATCCCCTCTATTCTTCTTTTTTTTTTTTCTTTTGTCATCCTTGGTGGATAAGTGATTTTTTTCTGGTACTATGCTTTAATTTGTTGGTTTTTATTTTTAGTGTATCTATTTCAGGTTTTGAATTGTGGTCACTACAAGGTTTGCAAAAAACATAGACATAACACATAACTTTAAATAGATAAAAACTTAGATCACAGAAAGAGTAAACCAAAGCAAACAATGTCTATACTTTATCTTTAGTCCCCCCATTTTGATGTTTGTTTGTCTCAATTTACATGTTTTATGTTGCCTGTCTGTTAACAGAGTGCTGTAGCTATTGTCGTTATTGATAGACTTGTTTGGGCTTCATGGTAGAGTTTAAGTGGATTGTACACCACAGTTACAGTACGTGAATATTCTGGAGTTGTCTTTGTACTTAATTTTACCAGTGGGTTTTATATCTTCATTTTTTTTTCCTGCACATTAGTGATTTCTTTTCTGATTGAATAATTCACTTTAGCATTTTTGGTAAGACAGATCTGGTGGTTATAAATTCTCTTAGGTTTGTTTGTTTCAGGAAGACTTTACCTCTCATTCATAATAAAAGACTAACTTGGTTGAATAAAGTATTCTTAAATATCAGTTTCTTTTTTTTTTTTCAGCATTTAGAAAATTTGGTCCCACTCCTTTCTGGTCTGTATGGTTTCCATTGAGAAGTCTGTTGCCAGATGAGTTGGAGTTCCTTTATATGTTATTTGCATTTTTTTTTCCAATCTTGCTGTTTTAGGATCCTCTCTTTGCCTTTGACCTTTGAGAGTTGGATTACCAAATGCCTTAAGGTTCTATATTTAGCAAACCTGTTTGGCGTTCTCTTACCTTCTTGTACCTAGACATTCATGTTATTCTCGAGTTTTGGAAAGTATTCTGTTATTATTTCTTTTAATAAGCTCTCTACTCCTTGCTCTTGCTCAATTCCCCCTTTAACATCAATAATCCTTAGATTTGGTCTTTTGAGGTATGTTTATTAGGTATCTCCATTTCTTTTTATTCTTTTTTTCCTTTTTTCTCTTCTGATTGTATGATTTCAAATAGCTTTCCTCTGAGCTCACTGATTTTTTATTTTTCTCTGCTTGGCCCATCTGCTGTTTTAAACCTCCAGTGAATTTTTCAGTGTAGCAAATGTATTTCTCAGTTTTAAATTTCTGGGTTTTTGTTTTCTTTAATCATTTTGTTAAATTTCTCTGATAAATTTCTGAATTGTTTTTCTGTGTTATCCTTGGAGATCACTGATTTTCCCTAAAACTTTTATTTGGAATTATTGGTCAGAGATCTCACATATTGCCATCTCATTGAGGTCAGTTACTGGTACCTTGCTTTGTCTGTTTCTGGTGGTCATAGTTCCCTGATAGCTGTTGTTTCTTGTAAATGTATTGTACATCAACGTCTTTGCTTTGAAGGTTTATTTATTTATTCCAATATTCTCTATCTGGCTTGTTTTGGTTTTTGTTGGTTATATTTGCTTAGAGATTCTTTATAATTTACCTGTGAAATTTCTTGATTTTTTCCTAGGTCACTGCCTACTTTTTGGCACCAGATGTTACCTAAAGCTCAGGATTGCCTCAGCTCTAGCAAATCATAAGTGCTTCCTGGCAAGAATAGGGGAGGTCACAAATGGGATATCCTGGGAGCATAAAAAGGCCAGCTAGGGGTTTGAGCCCAGGACACTTACAGAATGTACCTCCTACAGCATGATGCTGCTGAATATGAATAGAAATCCTATTCTGATTTGTGATCTCCTTTGGCCAAGTTACAGAGCAGGGTTTCCAGAGATGGGGATGATGTTACCACCTTTCCCCTTTCTCTCTGGCTGTCCTCAAAGATTTGTCTCCCTGGCCAGGCGCGGTGGCTCACGCCTGTAATCCCAGCATTTTGGGGGGCCGAGGCGGGCAGATCACGAGGTCAGGAGATCGAGACCATCCTGGCTAAGAAGGTGAAACCCCGTCTCTACTAAAAATACAAAAAATTAGCTGGGCATGGTGGCGGGCGCCTGTAGTCCCAGCTACTCAGGAGGCTGAGGCAGGAGAATGACGTGTACCTGGGAGGCGGAGCTTGCAGTGAGCCGAGACTGGGCCACTGTACTCCAACCTGGGCGACAGAGCAAGCCTCCGTCTCAAACAAACAAACAAACAAAAAGATTTGTCTCCCTTCAGGTACTCACAATACTTCTCATGGATTGAGGCATGAAAAGGTCTCCTGATGAAGGACTCAAGTTGGTGGAGAAGCTGATCGTCCACCTCGATCTCACTTCTTCCAGTGTAGAAATGGTAAGTTGGGGGAAATTTTTTGCACTCTTGGTGCTAGACAGATTGGGGGGATAGTTGTTGCATATAGGAAATTAAATTATCTTACTGTCTGCTCAGAGTTTTTAAGCTTTCTGTGGCCCTGGGAAATGACTTTTCCTCATCTTTGAGTTCTGGAATATTGCCGGTGACAATTTCAGTGCCTTACATTTTTTTGGTTTTCTGTGGGTAGGAGGGAAGCCAGCTGCCATTTTGGAACTGAAAGTCTCCTCTGCTATGATACTTTCTATGACACCAACAATTTTACCACATTTGCTTTTGCAAAATCAGTGTAAATTTCAACAGAGTGAACAAAGTCAATTAATGTTTTATCATTACTAAAACAATAGTTTGACCTTGTAGATACTCTAAAAGCATATATTTTAATAATATATTAATAAGAGTATCCAAAGCTTCCTGGACTACAATTTGAGAAGCATTGCAGTAAAGTGTAGCCCTTGCATAACTTGCCATGAGTGTGCAGTATGCTACAAGCATTAGTCAGTTTCTTTTCTTTCTTTCTTTTTTTTTTTTTTGAGATGGAGTCTCCCCCCGTTCCCCAGGCTGGAGTGCAATGGCACCATCTTGGCTCACTGTAACCTCTACCTCCTGGGTTCAAGCGATTCTTCTGCCTCAGCCTCCTGAGTAGCTGGGATTACAGATGCCCACCACCACACCCGGCTAATTTTTGTATTTTTGGTAGCAACAGAGTTTTGCCATTTTAACCAGACTGGTCTCGAACTCCTGACCTCAGATAATCCGCCTGCCTCAGCCTCCCAAAGTGCTGGGATTACAGGCCTAAGCCACCGGGCCCGGCCAGTCAGTTTCTTTTCACAGAGGGGAGCTCTTATTTTTCCAGCTAGCTGGATAGTTTGATTAAAAAGACCTCGGTCATTTAAATTAGTGACATAGAAAATTATATAATTTTGTTTCCAAATTCTTTTTATTAGTTTTCTGTAGCATTTGTATAACATTTTAAAAAGGTATATATTATTAGCCCCATTTTATAGATTAATAAATTGAGACTATTATTTTTTGAACATAATAATAGGCTTTTTTTCATAAGACTAGTGTTTTGTTTAAAAAGATTTAGTCTCATATGGGAATTGGAATTGAACAAAAATATTGTCTTAGGTCGATTTTCACTGAGAAATATGTTTTTATTTTTAAGCTCATAATCTCATACTGATCAACATCAATTACAGGAGAATATCTGAGACCTCAGTTCAAACAAACAAGTAACTGTATTTAACTGAAGAAGGTCACTGTTAATCCTAGTCAATAAAGTAACTAATAGATAATCCCTTTTTAAAGATACCAGCTCAAGTTCAGTCTTTAAAATGGCATTTTCTTCTGACAGTATGTAAACACTAAAGAAGAAAACTTTTAAAAAATATTTTTCTTTAGTTTTATATTTAAAATAACCAATTCTGTTATTTAAAGTATTTTAATGTTGTTTTCTCCAATGCAATACATTACTTCATTAATCTCATTGTTTAGTATTCTAAACCAATATTCTTTTATTAGGTTTGTTTGTTTGCTGTGGCTTCTGGTCTGGGTAGAAAATTAGTTTTTGAACAAATTCAATATATGTGGAAAAAAATTAAATGTCCTGAATAACCATTGTGTTGTTCTTGCAGAATTTTATTTTTCTATGGGCAAACTTTTAAAGTTTTCAGTATCTTAAGCTTATGGAGTTGAATTACAGCCTCTTCTTCTCGAAAGTGTTACTTCATAGAGATATGTGTTCCTTAATTAGTTAGAATTTTGGCTTTTTGTTATGTCTGGTGGTATATTCTGTGATACAATGTAGGATGGGACGCTGAAGTTTTGTTCTTAAAGAGAAAAACCTTTGCATTATCCTCAGGATGCCTAAACAATTCCCACCCCCTAAATCAGTCAACTAATTAATCAGTGCTATTACCAAAACGGCCAACCTGCTCATCTGACCATCTCAGGTTGTAATTGTGTCTTGGCAATACACAGCAGCAGCTCCCATACTTTGGATATGGAGCCACCCTTGAATGAAAGTGTATTCGGCATCCTGGTAATCCTGTGAACCTTTGTTCCTAAAATCAAATAACTCCCCACAACTTTAGTGTCAGCAAATTTTTCTTTACTATGCTGAAAGTAATATATCTTCAATTGTATAAATGAAGCCAGATAGCTTAAAAGTGTTTTCAGTTGATAGTCTTGGTTATCTGAAGGGCCATTCTTAACATCTTTCAAGTCTGTCTAGGCCTTTTCTTACCTCTGTCTTTTAGACTTTTACATAACAATCTGTTTTTTGCTGAGGGGGTGAAGGTTGTTTGTTTTTGAGGACAAAGAATGTACCTTCACCTCTGTCTGTTCATCTTTCTGTTAAACAATACAACTATACCCTTCATTGAGGCATTGAAAACCACACCCTACAGGCAGATGGGCTAAGATTTCACCATGGACCCAGAGGAAAATCCTGTCCTTCAAGTGAGAGAAACCAAGTCACAAAATAGCAGCCACAAATTCCACAAGGAATTTGGCTTGATAATACACTGTGTGCATTGATAATGTACAGTAGCCATTGAAGATACACTGACCAGGTCCAAAATAAAAAGGTACAACCTGCAGAAACTTGACTGCCATCTATTGCAATGCTTTTAATCTGCAATAACATCTTCATCAAAATTCAGTGATGATTCTTAATATTTTACCAGGAAATTACATTAATGAACAGGTGAATTTTTCAATCAATCAGAAATTGTAATCCTGCCGTCAATTTCTTTTCACTTCCCTTGGATTCGTACCACTTTGTTCTTCTTGAGGTTAAATTTTTCTGTTTATTTAAAAAAATTGTTTCATTCATTTATCTGTTACCTTAAAAATTTCTCAGACACTAAAACTTGTGGCTATAAAAACAAGAAAAATGAGACACCTGTCTTCAAAGAGCTTACAGTTAATCAGACAATGCATTGACAGTGTAAGTGCTATGTAAAGTTGCAATTGAGATAAATAGCATCTTTTTTTTTCTCAGAAGAAACGACATTTGAATTTTATTTTATTTTATTTTATTATTATTATACTTTAAGTTTTAGGGTACATGTGCACAATGTGCAGGTTAGTTACATATGTATACCTGTGCCATGCTGGTGTGCTGCACCCACTAACTCGTCATTTAGCATTAGGTATTATCTCCTAAAGCTATCCCTCCCCACCCCCCCACCCCACAACAGTCCCCTAAGTGTGATGTTCCCCTTCCTGTGTCCATGTGTTCTCATTGTTCAATTCCCCACCTATGAGTGAGAACATGCGGTGTTTGGTTTTTTGTTCTTGCAATAGTTTACTGAGAATGATGATTTCCAATTTCATCCATGTCCCTACAAAGGACATGAACTCATCATTTTTTATGGCTGCATAGTATTCCATGGTGTATATGTGCCACATTTTCTTAATCCAGTCTATCATTGTTGGACATCTGGGTTGAATCCAAGTCTTTGCTATTGTGAATACTGCCACAATAAACATATGTGTGCATGTGTCTTAGCAGCATGATTTATAGTCCTTTGGGTATATACCCAGTAATGGGATGGCTGGGTCAAATGGTATTTCTAGTTCTAGATCCCTGAAGAATCACCACACTGACTTCCACAATGGTTGAACTAGTTTACAGTCCCACCAACAGTGTAAAAGTGTTCCTATTTCTCCACATCCTCTCCAGCACCTGTTGTTTCCTGTCTTTTTAATGATTTTCATTCTAACTGGTGTGAGATGGTATCTCATTGTGGTTTTGATTTGCATTTCTCTGATGGCCAGTGATGGTGAGCATTTTTTCATGTGTTTTTTGGCTGCATAAATGCCTTCTTTTGAGAAGTGTCTGTTCGTGTCCTTTGCCCACTTTTTGATGGGGTTGTTTGGTTTTTTTTGTAAATTTGTTTGAGTTCATTGTAGATTCTGGATATTAGCCCTTTGTCAGATGAGTAGGTTGCGAAAATTTTCTCCCAATTTGTAGGTTGCCTGTTCACTCTGATGGTAGTTTCTTTTGCTGTGCAGAAGCTCTTTAATTTAATTAGATCCCGTTTGTCAATTTTGGCTTTTGTTGCCATTGCTTTTGGTGTCTTAGACATGAAGTCCTTGCCCATGCCTATTTCCTGAATGGTAATGCCTAAGTTTTCTTCTAGGGTTTTTATGGTTTTAGGTCTGACGTTTAAGTCTTTAATCCATCTTGAATTAATTTTTGTATAAGGTGTAAGGAAGGGATCCAGTTTCAGCTTTCTACATATGGCTAGCCAGTTTTCCCAGCACGATTTATTAAATAGGGAATCCTTTCCCCATTGCTTGTTTTTGTCAGATTTGTCAAAGATCAGATAGTTGGGGATATGTGGCGTTATTTCTGAGGGCTCTGTTCTGTTCCATTGGTCTATATGTCTGTTTTGGTACCAGTGCCATGGCGATTTGGTTACTGTAGCCTTGTAGTATAGTTTGAAGTCAGGTAGCGTGATGCCTCCAGCTTTGTTCTTTTGGCTTAGGATTGACTTGGCGATGCAGGCTCTTTTTTGGTTCCATATGAACTTTAAAGTAGTTTTTTCCAGTTCTGTGAAGAAAGTCATTGGTAGCTTGATGGGGATGGCATTGAATCTATAAATTACCTTGGGCATTATGGCCATTTTCATAATATTGATTCTTCCTACCCATGAGCATGGAATGTTCTTCCATTTGTTTGTATCCTCTTTTATTTCCTTGAGCAGGGGTTTGTAGTTCTCCTTGAAGAGGTCCTTCACGTCCCTTGTAAGTTGGATTCCTAGGTATTTTATTCTCTTTGAAGCAATTGTGAATGGGAGTTCACTCATGATTTGGCTCTCTGTTTGTCTGTTATTGGTGTATAAGAATGCTTGTGATTTTTGCACATTGATTTTGTATCCTGAGACCTTGCTGAAGTTGCTTATCAGCTTAAGGAGATTTTGGGCTGAGACGTTGGGGTTTTCTAGATATACAATCATGTCATCTGCAAACAGGGACAATTTGACTTCCTCTTTTCCTAATTGAATACCCCTTATTTCCTTCTCCTGCCTAATTGCCCTGGCCAGAACTTCCAACACTATGTTGAATAGGAGTGGTGAGAGAGGGCATCCCTGTATTGTGCCAGTTTTCAAAGGGAATGCTTCCAGTTTTTGCCCATTCAGTATTATATTCACTGTGGGTTTGTCATAGATAGCTCTTATTGAGATACGTCCCATCAATACCTAATTTATTGACAGTTTTTAGCATGAAGAGTTGGTAAATTTTGTCAAAGGCCTTTTCTGCATCTATTGAGATAATCATGTGGTTTTTGTCTTTGGTTCTATTTATATGCTGGATTACATTTATTGATTTGCATATATTGAACCAGCCTTGCATCCCAGGGATGAAGCCCACTTGATCATGGTGCATAAGCTTTTTGATGTGCTGCCGGATTCAGTTTGCCAGTATTTTATTGAGGATTTTTACATCAATGTTCATCAAGGATATTGGTCTAAAATTCTCTTTTTTGGTTGTGTCTCTGCCTGGCTTTGGTATCAGGATGATGCTGGCCTCATAAAATGAGTTAGGGAGGATTCCCTCTTTTTCTATTGATTGGAATAGTTTCAGAAGGAATGGTACCAGTTCCTCCTTGTACCTCTGGTAGAATTCGGCTATCAATCTATCTGGTCCTGGATTCTTTTTGGTTGGTAAGCTATTGATTATTGCCACAATTTCAGAGCCTGTTATTGGTCTATTCAGAGGTTCAACTTCTGCCTGGTTTAGTCTTGGGTGAGTGTATGTATCAAGGAATTCATCCATTTCTTCTAGATTTTCTAGTTTATTTGCATAGAGGTGTTTATAGTATTCTGTGATGGTAGTTTGTATTTCTGTGGGATAGGTGGTGATATCCCCTTTATCATTTTTTATTGCTTCTATTTGATTCTTCTCTCTTTTCTTCTTTATTTTTCTTGCTAGTGGTCTGTCAATTTTGTTGATCCTTTCAAAAAACCAGCTCCTGGATTCATTAATTTTTTGAAGGGTTTTTCGTGTCTCTATTTCCTTCAGTTCTGCTCTGATTTTAGTTATTTCTTGCCTTCTGCTAGCTTTTGAATGTGTTTGCTCTTGCTTTTCTAGTTCTTTTAATTGTGATATTAGGGTATCAATTTTGGATCTTTCCTGCTTTCTCTTGTGGGCATTTAGTGCTATCAATTTCCCTCTACACACTGCTTTGAATGTGTCCCAGAGATTCTGGTATGTTGTGTCTTTGTTCTCGTTGGTTTCAAAGAACATCTTTATTTCTGTCTTCATTTCCTTATGTACCTAGTAGTCATTCAGGCACAGGTTGTTCAGTTTCCATGTAGTTGAGTTGTTTTGGGTGAGTTTCTTAATCCTGAGTTCTAGTTTGATTGCACTGTGGTCTGAGAGACAGTTTGTTATAATTTCTGATCTTTTACATTTGCTGAGGAGAGCTTTACTTCCAACTATGTGGTCTATTTTGGAATAGGTGTGGTATGGTGCTGAAAAAAAAGTATGTTCTGTTGATTTGGGGTGGAGAGTTCTGTAGATGTCTATTAGGTCCGCTTGGTGCAGAGCTGAGTTCAATTCCTGGGTATCCTTGTTAACTTTCTGTCTTGTTGATCTGTCTAATGTTGACAGTGGGGTGTTAAAGTCTCCCATTATAATTGTGTGGGAGTCTCAGTCTCTTTTTGGTCACTCAGGACTTGCTTTATGAATCTGGGTGCTCCTGTATTGGGTGCATATATATTTAGGATAGTTAGCTCTTCTTGTTAATTGATCCCTTTACCCTTATGTAATGGCCTTCTTTGTCTCTTTTGATTTTTGTTGGTTTAAAGTCTGTTTTATCAGAGACTAGGATTGCAACCCCTGCCTTTTTTGTTTTCCATTTGCTTGGTAGATCTTTTTCCATCCTTTTATTTTGAGCCTATGTGTGTCTCTGCACGTGAGATGGGTTTCCTGAATACAGCACACTGATGGGTCTTGACTCTTTATGCAATTTGCCAGTCTGTGTCTTTTAATTGGAGCATTTAGTCCATTTACATTTAAAGTTATTATTGTTATGTGTGAATTTGATCCTGTCATTATGATGTTAGCTGGTTATTTTCCTCGTTAGTTGATGCAGTTTCTTCCTAGCCTCAATGGTCTTTACAATTTGGCATGATTTTGCAGTGACTGGTACCGGTTGTTCCTTTCCATGTTTAGTGCTTCCTTCAGGAGCTCTTTTAGGGCAGGCCTGGTGGTGACAAAATCTCTCAGCATTTGCTTGTCTGTAAAGTATTTTATTTCTTCTTCACTTGTGAAGCTTAGTTTGGCTGGATATGAAATTCTGGGTTGAAAATTCTTTTCTTTAAGAATGTTGAATATTGGCCCCCACTCTCTTCTGGCTTGTAGAGTTTCTGCCGAGAGATCCGCTGTTAGTCTGACAGGCTTCCCTTTGTGGGTAACCCAACCTTTCTCTCTGGCTGCTCTTAACATTTTTTCCTTCATTTCAACTTTGGTGAGTCTGACAATTATGTGTCTTGGAGTTGCTCTTCTCGAAGAGTATCTTTGTGGCGTTCTCTGTATTTCCTGAATCTGAGCGTTGGCCTGCCTTGCTAGATTGGGGAAGTTCTCCTGGATAATATCCTGCAGAGTGTTTTCCAACTTGGTTCCATTCTCCCCATCACTTTCAGGTACCCCAGTCAGACATAGATTTGGTCTTTTCTCATAGTCCCATATTTCATGGAGGCTTTGTTCGTTCCTTTTTATTCTTTTTTCTCTAAACTGCCCTTCTTGCTTCATTTCATTCATTTCATCTTCCATCACTGATACCCTTTCTTCCAGTTGATCGCAACAGCTCCTGAGGCTTCTGCATTCTTCAGGTACTTCTCGAGCCTTGGCTTTCAGCTCCATCAGCTCCTTTAAGCACTTCTCTGTATTGGTTATTCTAGTTATACATTTGTCTAAATTTTTTTCAAAGTTTTCAGCTTCTTTGCCTTTGGTTAGAATTTCCTCCTGTAGCTCGGAGTAGTTTGATCGTCTGAAGCCTTCTTCTCTCAACTCGTCAAAGTCATTCTCCGTCCAGCTTTGTTCTGTTGCTGGTGAGGAGCTGCGTTCCTTTGGAGGAGGAGAGGCACTCTGCTTTTTAGATTTTCCAGTTTTTCTGCTCTGTTTTTCCCCCATCTTTGTGGTTTTATCTACTTTTGGTCTTTGATGATGGTGATGTACAGATGGGTTTTTGGTGTGGATGTCCTTTCTGTTTTTTAGTTTTCCTTCTAACAGACAGGACCCTCAGCTGCAGGTCTGTTGGAGTTTGCTAGAGGTCCACTCCAGACCCTGTTTGCCTGGGTACCAGCAGCAGTGGCTGCAGAACAGCGGATTTTCGTGAACCACGAATGCTGCTGTCTCATCATTCCCCTGGAAGTTTTGTCTCAGATGAGTACCCGGCCGTGTGAGGTATCAGTCTGCTACTACTGGGGGGTGCCTCCCAGTTCGGCTGCTTGGGGGTCAGGGGTCAGGGACCCACTTGAGGAGGCAGTTTGCCCATTCTCAGATCTCCAGCTGCGTGCTGGGAGAACCACTGCTCTCTTCAAAGCTGTCAGACAGGGACGTTTAAGTCTGCAGAGGTTACTGCTGTCTTTTTGTTTGTCTGTGCCCTGCCCCCATAGGTGGAGCCTAGATAGGCAGGCAGGCCTCCTTGAGCTGTGGTGGGCTCCACCCAGTTCGAGCTTCCCGGCTGCTTTGTTTACCTAAGCAAGCCTGGGCAATGGCGGGCGCCCCTCCTCCAGCCTCGCTGCCGCATTGCAGTTTGATCTCAGACTGCTGTGCTAGCAATCAGTGAGACTCCGTGGGCGTAGGACCCTCCGAGCCATGTGCGGGATATAATCTCCTGGTGCGCCGTTTTTTAAGCCTGTTGGAAAAGCACAGTATTAGGGTGGGAGTGACCCAATTTTCCAGGTGCCATCTGTCACCCCTTTCTTTGACTGGGAAAGGGAACTCCCTGACCCCTTGCACTTCCCGAGTGAGGCAATGCCTCACCCTGCTTCAGCTCGCGCACGGTGCGCTGCACCCACTGTCCTGCGCCCACTGTCTGGCACTCCCTAGTGAGATGGACCCGGTACCTCAGATGGAAATGTAGAAATCACCCGTCTTCTGCGTCACTCACACTGGGAGCTGTAGATTGGAGCTGTTCCTATTCGGCCATCTTGGATCCTCCCTCAATAGCATCTTATTAATGATTTTTGTCAAGATATGACTCTTATACATCGTGTCTATAAATGTACCTAATTAGCTTATGTGGGATGAAAAAAAGAAATGATTTCAAAGGTGTCATTGTCAATATATCTACAATAGTAAATTTAGCTCCCTGAAAGTGTCCTCAATTTTTATAACCTTCTGAAATATGACCTTTTAATAAGTCACTCCGCCACCCTAACTCCATCTGCACTATCTGAAAAAAAAAAAGAACAAGAAACAAATTATGGAATAATCTTCTTGACAGTTCCATATATTTCTAATGAATGGATGTTTCTGAGTCCCCATTGTTTGCCATCTCCACAGACAGGATTCAGTTAATGAAATGGCTAATTAGATTTCTGTAATCCTGTTGTCATTGTGTTTGAGGTGACATTTTGTCGGCATTTCTCTTGTGGCTTCTTCAGTTTAATGGGAAATATTCTTGCTTAGCCAACTTGGCTTTTGCTATTTTGTTGGAAAGGCAGTTCCCTCTATTGGTGTAATGAAATCATTGCCTTCCCAAATATAGCTCTGCCACTCAGCATTTAAATAGAAAAGAATAGGAAGATAATAATCTGATTAGACAAACAGGCCCATGTTCAAAATCTATTTCCAAAATCAAATAATAGAATTGGACTGAGTACAGAGTGGAAGAATGACTTAGGTATTATTACATACAATAGTACATATTCTTTGACCAGCAGAATGTGGAAGGATTTAAAATCTTATATTCTTCTATTCTTTTTATGCTTCACAAGAGTGAAATTCTTAAAAAAAAATGGGAAGGATCTTATTTCAGGCAGCATTCTTAGACACTACCAACTATATTAGAGCAAAAAAGTGAAAGATCAGGGCCAAAGTCACCATTCAGTTATATAAAATTTATATTATTGTAGGAATATATCAATTTTTAATGTCATTTGTATATAAGCTATGTATATATGAATCATTTATGTAATTTACATATATAAGCAATATATGAAAATCATTTTTGTGATTTATATATAAATGATTTAAAACATTAGGATGGTAAGTAGTATTACAATTTAGAATTTGATAATTGTTAAGTATATGACAATTTTATGTATTCGAATTTTAATAAATATAATTTTATTAAATATAAGCTCTAATTTCTATTTTAAGTCATTTTCCTAGCAGAATGACACAAATTTGGTATTATTTTGAAAGTGATTCCCACACTTTCCATCAGATTATGTCTGAGTTTTTAATTCTTTTTAACTTTACTTGGGAGTGGAGGTTGGATGTATTTATCAAAGCCAAAGATCCACTCCAGCTTTCAACAAGGTGCCTTTAACTCGTCTGACCCTCAGTCCTAAGTTCACACAGGCCATACTCTTAAATATTCCTTGAGGCTCAGAAATGTTCTCTGCCGTTTCTCTGCTATTCAGAAGCATAGGAGACATCTACTTTCTTTCTTTCAACTGGGCATAGAAAATGTCTTTTAATCTAAGCAACTTACCTAACAAGATATATGATATAGTGATTTTCCCATCCCAGATGTCTCAATTCATCTGTATAACATTATCCTAAATTGGATATAAAACTTCCCTCTCATCTTGAATCCCATAAACTTATATGGGGTTATGCCAGCTCTCCAGTGCTCTACCTCTTTTCTATACTAGAATCACCTTTGTTTATACACTCATCATTTCCATTTAGACCATATTTCCTTCTATGCCTATTCTCCACAAAATATTTATTTTCAAATTAAAAGACAGAAATTGGGAATAATAAAGGCTTGATATTCCTCATGATATCTTCTTCAAAGTTATTTATGTCTGCTGTAATGCTTTTGGTTCTTCAAGGGCCTTTGCTTTTGGGCCAGAAAAAAAAAAACGGCAAAAACAAAGTATTTTGCTCTCATATTCTGCTATGACACATACATTCCCTGATGTAGTAAGTGAAAGATGACAACAGCTATGAGAAAAAAAAGAGAAAAGGAAAATTAGAGAAAGGAGGAAAGAGTGGAAAAGATCAGTTCAAAAGTTCCTACAAGCATACAAAAAGATTGATTGTATGCTTGTACATCACATGCGTGATGATTTTGTGTTTTCACCTTGGGTAGAATAAACTTTCTTCTCTGGAATTTCGTTGCTCATATGTTATTTGGTGGGTGAACTACAGGAGTTATTGTCTTACAAAAGTTGGAGGAAGGAAGGGAGAAATAACCATTTTGTATCATGCACATCCGTTTTTTTCCTTATCCAATTATACACTAATATAGGTTGTTGTAGTGAAGAGATAATGTAACAAAAATCCATAAAAAATGGTCATTTATTAAGAGAGATTATCCTGGGTGGGCATTACTTACTCAGTTGGAATGCCGTAGCAAAAGGCTTATTACTTCCCTGGGGAGAGAGAAAGAGACTCACTTTGACAATAGCTTGGCCCATACTCATGAAATTCCAGCCCATGCATGATTCTTCCTTTCTGACTACCTATTATATATGACATTGGATTTGCATATATGTCTACATATATTCTGCTTCTGTGTTTGAGCTTGACTAATACAACCTATTCAATAATCAATGGCAACTCTGTTAAATAAACACATTTCCATCCAGCGGAACTGAGTGAGTCTCTTGCTTCTGAAAAAGTCACCCAGTCAACAGTGAACATACTGCTCTAAGTAGTGTGCCTCTGAATACCAACCAGGCAACAACAGTCTCATTCTAGTGACTGCAATTCTACAAATGATGTCATCTACTGAAACTTCTAGAAGGAAAATCTACCAATCCCTGAACTCCATTTTTCCCTGAATCCCTATATGAAATCAGTAGTCTGCTCTGCTCTGCTCACAGAGACTATGACTGACCAGCATAGCTCTCTCTTATTATAGTGAACAATAAAATCAGCTTTGTCTTTTTATTTTAGATATCTAGTAGCCTCATCATCCTTAAAATACTACTATGGACATTATATAAAAATATTATTCAGATTCCAGCCAGTTGTTGCCATCTGCATTAGCCAGTCCAAGCTAGCTCCATGTTGCCTGGATTATATCCTATTGCAAGTTTATTATTTACCCACAATTATTCTCTGTTTAATCAAACTTATCTAATTTTTACCTGTATTTATTTAAGACTGTTTAAAAGAAGTGCATTTTTTTCAAAAATCAAGTATGCATTTAATTAGGATGAATTCTTATAAAATATTTGGTCAATATTATTTCCTTATATAGCCACTCTCTTTAATATATTCTTGAAAGGATGACTTTGAAAACTGTAGAACTAAGCAATGGAGGAAATAATTCATATAAAGGGGCTTAGCAAAATTCCTAAAACAAAATAATTACCCCCAAAATTGTTGTTATTATTATGCTTAATTAGGATATTTTAATGAAGAAAACTGACTGTATTTTGACAGATAAAATTAATTGAGAATTTTCCTCTTTAATTTGACAAGAAGAAAGTGAGAAAGAAAAGAAATAAGAAATTTAAAAAAAGAATAACTATATTTTTTAAGAAGTTCATTAAAATGGTTTTAAAGTCCAAATGTACCGTTCAAAACTGAGAATAAGGGAAAAGTGTCAATTTACTTCAGAGAGGGGTAAATATAATGTGGGAAACACTTGAGAAATCACTTCAAAATTCTAGTACATAATTTTATAATCGCTTTTCAAACTATAATCACATTTATACAGACTAAAATTTGATAAAGTACTTCAATTAAGATTCATTAACAGTCTATTCAAGTTCAATAGTCAACAATCACTTTTATTTTGATGTAGCTAGTCCTTGATTCACTTCTAATGTTTCTGAATATGCTGAAATAGGCCAGTAAATAACACAGAAAAAAAAAGCTAATATCAATATCTGCTGGAAGTAGAAAATCAAAAAATGTTGAATTAAATGATTATTAAATGCTTTAATTTCCCTGAAATCATTATAGTCTGTAGTTCACATAATATAGAGTATGAATAATAAAGCTGGCTTACCATTTGACTTTTTTTAAGCCATTAACACCGTTTTGTTCCTGTTCAAAATACTTCATTTACATTGAGAAAATACTATTTCCAAATAAATAACATGTTCTTTAAACTTCTATTGGTGTACAGTTTAGGATAAGGAAATAAAGCACTTTATCTCAAAAAATATTAATGTGTCTCTTGTAGATCTTATTTCAGATAAATTTGCATTATTGCAAGAAGTTTTCTGATTTCTCTTAGGATACTTTTTAATAATATGATTATCTTTTTTCTCAGTGACAGATTCATCTGTCAAGCAGTATCCCCAATGAGGGTGTGTACAAAAATAGGCCAGCAGTAAAAGCACATGCGATACCTTTTTTTTTGCAAACTGGGTCGCATTTAACTAACTGTTTTTCCTCCCATGATATTATGAATTATAAAGAACTTTATAAAAGCAAGTAATTGATCTTGTTCTTTTTGAGGCTACTTTTTTTTTTTTTTTTTTTTTTTTTGAGACAGAGTCTCACTCTGCTGCCCAGGCTGGAGTACAGTGGCACGATCTTGGCTCACTGCAACCTCCGCCTCCCGGGTTCAAACGGTTCCTCTGCCTCAGCCCCCTCAGTAGCTATGATTACAGGCAGACGCCACCATGCCCGGTTAATTTTTGTATTTTTAGTAGAGAAAGGGTTTCACCATATTGGCCAGGCTGGTCTTGAACTCCTGACCTCGTGATCTGCCTGCCTTGGCCTCCCAAAGTGCTGGAATTACAGGTGTGAGTGAGTCACTGTGCCCGGCTGAGATTTCTTAATAGAATTAGTGTCTTATTTGGTCCTATGCTCAGGAAATGAGTGGAAAAACGTGCCCATATGTAAATATGTCAAGGTATTCATACTATATTTGCTCTAAATATGGAGCAATTTCAGATGTTGCCACTTTTATAATTCAGACACTTATGATAGCCATTATAATTCTTAACCTCATTTTTCATTGATCCAAACACAGCTAAAGATTGAGAATATGTGAGTGGAATAAAGAACGATATAACAAAAAGGAAAGGAACCACTGCATGTGGGATAAAAGAATGTTGAACTCATTCTAATCATCGTTTTATTGTGTACTCCACCCCAATTCCTCTGTATAAGTGTTGAATTTGGTTTAGTAGAATGAGCAAAAGCCTTGGAGCAACACAGAGCTGAATTTGAACATAGTTTGGTCAGGTACTGGGCAAAGTAATTTTCCCCTAAAGACCTAAATTTTCTCATCTACAAAATAAATGTAATAATAGCTATCTTATCCATTTGCTGTTAGCATTGCACAAGACAAGCATAAAAATTCCTGGAAAAAGATCAGTGAAATAAAACAGAATAGGGTCCAGAAATAGACCCACATAGTCAACTGATCTGTGACGAAGGAGCAAATGTAATACGCTAGAGGAGAGACAGTCCTCAACAAATGGTACTAAAACAATTGGACATCTAAGATACTGAACTTATACCCTTTATAAAGCTATCTCAATATGGATAATAGATCAAGGTGTAAAGCACAAAACCGTAAAACTGCTAGAAGACAACAAGGGGAAATATAGATGACCTTAAGTATGATGATGAATTTTTTGGTACAACACTATGATTCGTGAAAGAAATAATTGCTAAACTTGGCTCCGTTAAAATTAAAAATCTCTGCTCTGCAAAAGACACTGTCAAGAAAATAAGATAAGCAACTGACTTGGAAAAAATATTTGCAAAAGACATGTCTGATGAAGAACTGTTATCGAAAATATACAAAGAATTCTTAAAACCCAACAATAAGAAAATAAATGGTTAAAATATCTGAATGAAAAGTTCACCAAAAAAGACAAAGATGAAAAATAAACATATGGAAAGATGCCCCAGATGATATACCATTAGAGAACTGCAAATTAAAACAACAGTGATACCCAGTACACCTATTAACATGGCCAAAATTCCAAATACTGATGCTACAGTTTAAATGTGTCACCTTCAAAATTCAGGTGTTGCCAATATGATAGTATTAAGAGGTGGGGCCTTTAAGAGCTAATTAGGCCATAAGGGCTCCTTTCTTGTGAATGAGATTAAGAAAGTTTTAAAAGAGACTTTATGAAGCATTCAATTAGCTTGCCCATCTGCCTATCACAATAGGAGGAAACAGCATTCCACTTCTTCCAAGGATGTAGCAAAAAAGCCATCCTTTCTGAGAGAAGCTCTCATTAGACAACTGAACCTGCCAGCACCTTGAGTTTGGACTTTCCAGCTCCAAGACTATGAGACAATAATTTCTGTTCTTTATACATTACAGTCTCAGGTATTTTGTTTTAGCAGCACAAAATGAATGAAGACTACCAATAACACCAAATGATGGTAAGGATGTGGAGCAACAGGAACTCTCTTTCATTGTTAGAAGCAATGTAAAATGGTACAGCCACTTTGAAAGACAGTTTAGCAGTTTATTAGAAAAGTAAACATACTCTTAGCATACTATTCAGCAACTGTGTTCCTTGGTATTTACCGAAAAGGACTTGAAAAACAAAGGCTTTGTGTCCACATAAAAACCTGCACATGAATGTTAATAGCAGATTTAGTCATGATTGCCAAAACTTGGAAGCAACCAAGATGACCTCCAGTAGGTGAATGGATAAATAAACTGAGATACATTCAGGCACTGGAATCTATTCAGTGATAAAAAGAAATGAGGATTCAAGCCATAAAAACACATGGATGAAACTTAAACGTACACTACTAAGTGAAAGAAGCCAATTTGAAAAGGCTACATACTGTATGATTCCAACCATATAATATTTTTAGAAAGGGCAAAACTATGAAGACAGTAAAAAGATCAGTGGTTGCCAGTAGTTAGAAGAAAGGGAGGAAGGAAGAATTAGAGGAATACAGAGGATTATTAGGGCAGTGAGACTATCCTGTATGATTCACAGGTGGATACATGTTATTGTACAACTGTCAGAATCCATTTAATCTAAAGCACCAAGAGAGACCCTTAATATGAACAATGGACTTTGAGTGATAATGATGTCTCAATGTAGGTCCATCAGTTGTAATGAATATACCACTCCAGTGCAGGATGTTGATAACAGAAGAGGCTATGTATGTATGGGGCCAGGGGATATATAGGAATGCTGAACTTTCTGTTCAATTTTTCTGTGATCTTGAAACTGCTCTTTTAAAAAGTCTGTTTTTTATAATCCTGGATAGTAAAATAAAAATGTTAACACTTTTTTAAAAAATCTTTTTATTTTAATTTGCTATATTAGAGGCCCAGTTATTGGTAGAAAAGTAAAAATTTTGATTTTCTCTGAGAAAGACCAAAAATACTGTTCTTGTTTCCAAGTTAAGGAATGCTTTGTGTTTTTTATTCTCAAAAAGAGTTTCAGAACTTTCTGTTGATTATTATTTTACCCTGGTTTTGATGAGCAATTGGCCTCTTGTTGATGTGTTTTTAAGTATTATTTTGACAAAAAATGAGGGGAGTGCAATTGATCTTCATAACGAGGAACAATGTGGATAAGAAACAAAGACAGAACGGGGAGACAAAAGTGGAGAGAACAGAAAAAAAATGAATCTCTGAGAAAGAATATTTGGGGCTGAGTTAGAATGATAAAATTTTCTGTAAAAAGCACTAACTTCAAGAAGCAGTAAAACAAAGTCCTCTCCAGCCATCTATTCAGTTTGTAATCCAAGGGAAGCTGACTGTGCTCAGAGCTGTCACACAATTTTAGGTCTCTGGGAGTGGACTTGATGCCTAGCTCATGCCACATATTCTTAACCCGTAACTATCTGCCAAACTTTGAGAGACTACTATATCCTTTAATATCCTTATGGCAAATATAACATTAAAAGCATCCATGAACAGGGTCCAGTGTGGTGGCTCACACCTGTAATCCCAGCACTTTGGGAGGCCGAGGTGGGCATACCACTGGAGGTCAGGAGTTTGAGACCAACCTGGCCAACATGGTGAAACGCTTTCTCTACTAAAAATACAAAAATTAGCCAGATATGCTCTCTTGAACCCAGGAGGTGGTGGATGCAATGCCACTGGACTTCAGCCTGGGAGACAGAGCGAGACTGTCTCAAAACAAAACAAAAAAGGTATCCATGAACAATAAGCGACAGGCCCCATGCCTGTGGATGGGAACTTACCTGAGAATGCTGGAATACTTCACGTTTTCAGCGTGAGAAAAAATCGCAGGCAAGAAATAGCACAGGATGTAAATGAGAGTATAACCAGCTTTGTATCAAGCAGAGCCTAACTCCAAAAACTAGTGATGCAAACACGGGTAAGAAACTGTACCCTGGAAAAGCAGCACTGGCATGAATTAGAATTCCAGCTCCAAAACTAATTAATTGATATCTTTATTCATTCATTCAAAAAAGCATTTTTGATGTTCCAGACACTGGATTATATGATGTTGAGCTAATATTAATAATCTTTCTAATTCACACGTTCATTATGTATAAGTAGGTGTTGATAATAATTGTCTACTTGAATATATTTTAAAAATCTGAGCTAATATGTTGTCAATATCTGAAAAATCTACACTATGAACAAAATGATTATTAAATAATATCCAAAATAATGTAGTAAGCCAATTTGGGAGGGAGAGTTTATTCATCTAAGAAAATGCTCTGTGTCAGGCTACAGGCTAGAAATTGCAAGCTTTCTTCGATTGGAAGTAACATAATCATAATTCACATTTAATCTTTTATTCCTTACCTCTTACAATACACATACAAACCACATGTTTTCCTGTCTTAGAAACTCATATTCCTTTATGCAGTTACCTGGAATTGAAGAACTTTACTACATTTTGAAACACAGGGCTTAGCAAAACTTCTTTTAATTTCATGTGAGAGTAAGATGCAGTCAGATGTTTGTTTTATTTGTACTAAAGACTAACACATTCCATATTACAAATGCCAGAGTAGAAAACTGAAGTCCCAATTCTAGGCTATTGGGAAACCCAAAAGAAAGTGAAATTAAAGAGTAAGATTTGCCTGCTACTAAACTGCAGAACATTTCTTCTACTAGGGATGAATGATTCAATTCAATTCCAATGCAGAATGATGTGAGAATGAAACTGATAGGAGAGCAAATGGAAACAGCTGTGTTTTATTGCAACACAGACAGTCGGCACATTTTGCTGCTGATTTATAATGAAAATGGAAATTGTAAGTGACAGGCTGAGGGTAGTTTATAAAGCAAACATTTGGAAGCCTTGGAGGTGATATTGCTTTATGAAAGGCAACCATCTGACACACCTTTTCCACTCTGCATGGTTGCTGAATTCCCTTACTGAGATGAAAGTACGTTTTTACCTCAAAAAAAAAAAAAAGTGCTTTGGGACTAGAGTAAAGCGAAGTCTCATAGAATCCAGCAAAGTTTCATAGAACCCAGAGTGCATGTGATGGTTTTCTAAGTTCTTATCTAAAATCAGTTATTAATCAGAACCTCCCTGGTTTAGAGAACTTTGGCCCTGCACCCTTGGACAATAGGGTTTTTTTTTTTTTTTTTTTTTTTTTTTGGTCTACATCACAAGAAGTCTAAAAATAGGCAGTTTGGAGCCATGGCTCAAAAATCTGGATAGTGATCCAGGATCTTTCTGTCTTTTTCTTCCTCCTGTGTGGATTTCATATTTTCTCTTTTGCTGCTGCACCTCCAAGCATGGTGTCCCAGTGACCATATCTAGAGGAAGATGACTGGGAAGAAAGGGTTGAGTTTGAGTTGAGTCAGCAGTCAAATGGGGCCCAAATTACTATCAGTAAAGGTAACAATATTTTCTGCATTTCAGAGGTAGTTTCTATAATATATGCAAGTAACTTTGATACATAAATATGTTTTTGTTCTGGTTACACAACTGTATTTCAGTCTTGTAACCAGGTATTTTCTGTTTGCCATGGCCCTTTTATTCCTAAGCACAGAGGCAATTTGGCTCAAAGGTTGGTCAAATACAACCTTGCACTGTAATTGCTAACCATTTTCTCTAACATTCATTCTTACAGCTGAATCTAGATGCATTCTTCCAGATTTGCAGTAGTTTGTATGATTTGTCTTACAGAGACCTGTTTATTGCCTCCTGCCATTTCAAAACACATAAGAAGCTTTTGTGACACACGCACACACCTGCACACAGATACTCTCTAGATCTGGGTGATATTACCTATTTAAACACTAACACAATTTAACCCATCTTATGACACACTAAGAAAGATGATGTTCTAACAGATTATTTTTTTTTCTTTTGGCCTTGTGAAAAATATCTATTACTTCGGCCTTAGGTTAATTTAAGCCTGGATCATTGCCGGTGTTTACAATGGGTTTTCTTTAATGTGTGAAAGCCAATTGGCAAAATAGTGTAGTGAGCCAAGTTGGGAGGGGAGTTTATTCATCTTAAAAAATGCTCTGTGTCAGGCTACAGGCTAGACATCACAAGAAGCTAAGAATGAGTATGTCAAATTCTTAAGAAGGAAGCCGACAGAAACAGAAATAATTGCAACACAGGGTGACAATAGGGTACCTCAACATCATGAACAAGCTATGATGGAAAAACAGAAGATGTATTGAGAAGATATATTAAGTATGCCTGGGAGAGCAAAAAGATACTTTATAACAGAGTTATATGGGCTGGGGCCCATGGAGACAGGAAGTGTGTAGATATTTTTTACTCAGGAAAAAATAAGTAAATCAAAATAACAATAAAATAAACAATAATAATAATATAAAAGATTGGGAATAAATGACAAAAACAATGGGGAAATATATTGAAGTTTCTTTTTAATTATTTTCTGGTTGGTGAGGATGAAAAATAACCTACATTCAGATTTTAATTGGGGGGGTCCCGTAACCCAACTTTTGAAATTTTGAATGCCATCTTTCAAAGCAATGTGCAGGGTGGCCTCTCCCAGAGATGGCTAGCTCTAGGGAGTTTCCTTTCACCAAAACTTTTCTCAAGAGGCCTTCCTATTGTGTTGGAAAAGTTACTAACTTTTGGTTTCAAATGTATCTGGTTTACAATCGTTCTTTGACAACTCAGTAGCTCAGTAACAGGCAAATTTTATAAACTCTGTATTAGTTATCTATTGCTGAATGACAAATACAGAAAAAAAACAATCCACAGAAACAACAACAAAAAATTTGATGGATTAAAATACTTATTACCTTTTCTGTCTGTCATAAATTTGAGAGTGGCTTAGCAAGGAGGTTTTCCCTCAAGTCTCTCATAAGGATTCATACAAAATGCAGTCAAGATGGCAGGAAGTCTCAGTCTCTGTTGGCCAGAGGTCTCCATTCTTTGCCATATGTTTCTGTCCATAAGGTTGCTTGCGTGTCCTCATGATATGGCTGTCGGCTTCCCCACAGTGAGTGATCCTAAAGAGAGCAAGGAAGTAGCCACTATTTCTGTTATAACCTGGTCTTGGAAGTGGCATGACACCTCTTCCACCATATTCTGTTTATTACAAAATAGTCACTAATTCCATCTCAAATTAAAGGGAAAGAAAATTAAATTTCACCTGTGGAAGGAAAGAGTATCACTAAATTTTGAGGCATACTTTAAAACCACCACACTCTGTAAGCTTGTTATGTCCTTATTTGTAAAATGGCAATGCATGTAAAAGAGATAATGTAATTATTCTTAACTCTGTGAGAGTCAGCTGTTAAAAAAAAAAATCTCAACTCTTCCCTCCCTTACCCATATTTTCTTCCCCATCTTACTCCTTTTCTTCCTTCTTTTTATTCTCCTTGTTGTGGTTGTCATTACTGTCATAATCATCAGTATTACTGCATCCTGGCCTTTTTCAGAAGATATATTATGTGACTTAGTAAATTTGGAAATGGAAGGTGGGAGAACTTTCTCTAATTTGTACTGACCATAGATAATTTACTGAATAGTTTTATGGGCAAAGCACTCTGTCAAGTGCCATAAATAAATACCTATTCATATCATCCTCACCATATATGACTAGGCAACCTCACTCTTTTTTTTTTAATATAAAGTAACATAATGGAGCTATTTCATGACTGGCTTCAAATGATCATCTGTGAAGTGATGAAAGCAGAGTTTAAACTCAGGCCATCCAATGTCAAAGCCATGGTCTTCGCATCATGCTATGCTGCCACAGGTTCCTCTGTCTCTATGCATTTTGGAAAATTGTAGAAACCAAATTGGAGAAACATGATATAGAAAAACTTAAACAACTACAGAACATTTTATGAACTTTGTTTAAATTTTTTTAAATTTATAAACAAGAAGAGATGATAGAGCTAAAATAAACAAAAAAGTTAAGTGGGAAAACCACAGTCATCAGGGATTGCGCATAGTCTTTATTGATTTGGAGATACGTTGTTCTGCAAAGGAAGCATTTATAAAACTTTTATTCTCATGTAGTTTTAACATAGCCCCATGAAGTTAGAAATCTAATTCTATAAAAGTGGTTACTGAAAGAAAATAATTTTCAAACTTTAGTTTTCAACCTACTGTCTACAGTAGCTTCTGTACACTTGAAACAATAAAATTGGCTATTTATATTAATTTATCTCTGACTCTTTAGAATGGAATTATTTCATCAATACTTTTTTTGTTAAGGAATGTAGACATCCCTACATTTTGGAATTTTTATTGCAAGTACGTACAGTTTTACTCATAAATTGAACTTTTATCTCCACAATATTTGAGTAAATTATGAGGATTCAAAACCAAAGTGTGAAACTGTCATCGGGAGGAGAAAGATTTCAAATAACTTTATTATGTCTCATAAATCTAGGGAAGAGATAGTGTTATATCACAAATTAAATATTATTTTTTGGGAGATAGAGGAACTGATTTTCACTAAAAGAACTGTTCCTAACTAGTCGTGAGAGTTTGGAAGACTCATTTAAACTTGATGGACCACCACCAGCTCCACCTTAGAGCCAATGAACTGTAACTTTCCAATAGCATTATTTAATGTGAAAAGACTTTCTGTGGATTATTGGATTTACAACATGGGTAATTAGTGATTTTAGCAAATAAGGTATACTAATAAGTAAAAAGGACAGTATCAGCGCTGTACATCATTTAGCAGGTTGTATCTTGTAGCTGTGCAATGTGTTTGTGTGTGTGTGTGTGTGTGTGTGTGTTTCAGCTTTGTTAGATTCTCCAGGTAACTTTGTAGATCCAGTCTGATTTAGCTTTTGTTAAATTTTCCTCTTCAACAAACAGGAGACTGTTTATTCAAAATACTCACTCAGTATGGCACTAAGATTTCTAAAGCCTTTACATTAAAATAATGCAGGTAGCATAAGACTGATAAAACTGGGGCCAGGCACAGAGGCTCACGCCTGTTATCCCAGCACTTTGGGAGGCCGAGGCGGGTGGATCACGAAGTCAGGAGATCGAGACCATCCTCGCTAACACGGTGAAATCCCCTCTCTACAAAAATACAAAAAAATTAGCCGGGTGTGGTGGCGGGCACCTGTAGTCACAGCTACTCCGGAGGCTGAGGCAAGAGAATGGTGTGAGCCTGGCAAGCGGAGCTTGCAGTGAGCCGAGACCACGCTGCTGCACTCCAGCCTGGGTGACAGAGAGAGACTCTGTCTCAAAAAATAAAAATAAAAAAGACTGATAAAACATGGCCAACAAAAAAAAACACCTAATTGATTAGAAAGTTATGCAGTCTTTTCACATATGACATAAGGACACACCTATCTTTTCACAGTTTTTTTTTATTTGTCTATTTTTTTGCATAAACATTAAGAAATTCACATCCCCGTTATATTTCTTATTGAACTAGTCTACTAATATTACACCCATAGTGAACAGATCAGGTTGATGACAGCAACTGTAGTAAACCAGTATCTGTTTCTCATTTTAAATTTACTGATTCATCCAACTGCACTGTATGATTTAGAAAAGAAAAATACCTTATGATAGATCTGAGAATGCTTAACAAACATTATTGCAATTCTGAAAATGCTTTTACTGTCTGTTTCATTCCGGCTTCTGCCAAAAATACCTGTGGATCACGTTTAATACACTGTGGTATATGCTTAAACCTTGACACAATGGGAAAAACACTACAACTTAATATTGAATGAGGTAGTATTGGATTCTTTGTGTCTGTAACAATATACTTTTCTACCGATGCATGTCTCATAAGTTTTATTTCATTTCACTGGCATTTAACAAAAAGGGGTTTCGATTTCTTACCCCTTTCAGGTACACCTGCATTTTTATCGCTCTGTTCTTCTTGCAAGTGTTTCAAAATATTCACTCAAAAGAATTGAGACCGTCATAGGAAGCAATGGGAAATTTTAAAAAGGGTAATAATAACTGAGGTTAGATGTATCCTCAGACAAAACAAAACACAATTGTTTGCTTTATTAACCAGCCCTACTTCTCAACATATTTAGGTGTTACATTTTCTATAGAAAAAGAAAGTATGGAGTTTAAAAGCTTCACTGTTTCATGCAAATTATGGTATTAAGAAGGTGATATTATTGATGTAGGATATTTTCTTGACCTCTTCACATGACTCATGACAGGGGTGCCCTGTTCACTCAGCCCACCCTGCTCAACCCCTCGGGGGAGGGAGCACACCAGTGAGGGAGGGGAAGGGAGCGAGCAAGTGCAAGAACCGGCAGGTTGCCTGGCAGGAGCAAACTCCCCTTCACTCAGATCTGCAGGGCTCCACCCCATGCAGGAGGGACCATGCAAGTGGAACAAGTGCACGAACTGGCCAGCTACTTCAACACTGGCAGGAGCAAAGTCCATGCAGTCCCCGCCGCGGCATCCAATTGTGGTGCTTGCGACCCCAAGGCCCAAGAGGGCGTTTTACAATACTCTATTAGCCCCACCATCCACAGATAGTGGTGTGTTATCAGCTTAGTGGGCCCTTTGCATCATCACGTGGTGTGGTTGACCTCTCCCAGCAGGGCAAAGGGCCAGTGTGACAGCCTTTCAGGGTACCTGTACTTGGTGCCTCTTGAATTCTTGTCCAGTGCCCAAGAGGAATCAGGTCACATGGATGAATTGAAAGATGGTGAATGTGGAGAATTTTACTGCTTGATGAAAGAGGCTCTCAGTGGAGAGGGGAGCTGGAAAGAAGACAGAAGCGCAGGTTGCTCTCCCTGGAAGTCAAGCTGCCTCTCTCTCTCTCTCTCTTCTGAAGTCAAGTTGTTTCATCCAGCTGCTGTCTCTGAAGTCAAAGTCACCTCTTCCTGACATCCAGCCCTTCTTCCCAATGTTCAGCAGCTTCTCCTCTCTGCCAGCTTTGTCCGGGGTCTTTATAGGTAGACGTTATGGGCGTGGTGGGCTGAAGGTAGTTTTGGAAAATGCAACATTGGATGGGTAAAAAGATATTATTTAGAAAGAACCTATCAGGAGAGGGTGGGCACACAGGGATAGAAGTTCTCACTTTCAGCCACAGGTTTCAGGCTTTTTGGCTTGAAGGTGGGGCTTCACCAGGAACCCGCTTCTGTCTGCCTAGAGTTTCTCTGCCTCCTGTCTCTGTCATTATTATGATACACATATGATAGTTATTACTAATTTAGATTATCATCAGATCTACCTGAGTGTCCTAATAGAATATCTCCTTGTTTATTCATTTGTTTGTTTACTTAACAGCTCTTAAGTGGATGCTACATGCTGGACACTGCACAACATCCTGGATATAGATAATAAGCAATAAAGAAAAATATTATTCTTATTCTCCTTGGTCTTACTCTTTTGTAAGTTAAACAAATACTATCTAATAATTGCAGAAATATATATGTACAGGTGGTAAAAATTCTGTGAAGGAAAAGTAATCAGTTTAATAGGAGTATTTAATGATGGAGCCTGAACATGGCATAACAAAGTTTACCAAAGGAAAATAAAGAATAGCAAAGAAAGAAATGGATACTAGACAGAGGAATACTAGGAATACATTCCATGTGCAAACATCCTGTAGACTTGTATTTTCAAAAGCCCTGTGGAAGGGTCTAGGCAGGTTTGAGAGAAAGATATAACTAGCATGGTGCTTAAGACTTAAGGAAAAGACTACCTATAATGCAATTTAAGAAGGTAGTAGGAAGCAAATCATGTAGGAATTCATAGACCACAGTAAGGATCTTGTGCTTATCCTATAAGGAAGGGGAAAACATTGAGAAGTTTTAAACAGAGAGTCTGTATTGATTGATATGTGTATGTGTTTGTATGAGTCCATAATATTTGCCTTTTGCAAAGGATATTTCTGTTTCAGGAGCAAGGATGTATTTTTTCCTTACAACTTCATGAATAATGATTATTTCAGTTCCTGTTTACATTTTGAAACTTCAGTATAATTGCTTTTATATTGGAAAAATTATAGAAAGTGAGATATGAAACTATGTTTTAAAAATATGAAAATATAATATGAATCTATATATAATAACCTTCAAAAACAAAAGCACCAGGTTCAGATAACTTCATAGGTAAATTTTACCAAACATTTAAAAAATATAATACTAATTTTCTGCAATATTTTCTAGAGCATAGAAGCAGAGGAAATCCTTTCTAAATCATTAAAGTTATCTAATACCTAAAAAAGGCAAAACATTAAAAGAAATGAAAAGTACAGACCAATATCTCTCATGAAGGTAGATGCAAATATCTTCAAAATATTTGTAAATTGTATCCAACAAGGCTTAAAAATCATACTCTGTGACCAGGTGGGATTTATTCCAGATATGCAAGTCTTCTTCATTATTTAAAAAATAATATCACATCAACAGACTCAAGAAGAAAAATCATTTATATGTATATGCAGAAGAAAACATTTAACAAGGTTCAACACATGTTTATGACAGAAATGCTCAGTAAAATAGGAATAAAGGGGAACTTCCTCAAATTTATAAAAAAAGTCTACAAAAAAGCCCGTGCTACCATGATACTTAATGGTGAGAAAATAGATGATTTTCCCCCAAGGTTGGGAGCAAGGTGGAATTGGTCTTCTCACCACTCCTAGTCAACATTGTGCTAGAAATCCTAGCTAAAACAATAAAATAAGGGAAGAAAAGAAAAGGTGTACATACAGAAAAGAAGAAATAAAACTGTCTTGTTTTGTGTATATAAAATATTCAAAGGAATATATATATGTTTATATATGAATATATAATATGTTTATATATGTGAATATACCTTTATATACAAAGGAATATATATTCATATATATGTTTATATATAAATAAACATATATGTTTGTATATGTGTGTGTATTTATGTGTATATACACATACACACACACGCAGTCATGTGTCACATAACGACATTTAGGTCAATGATGGCCTGCCTATATGACAGTGATCCCATACGTTTATAATGCAGCTGCCCTAAATAGGTGTTCCATTTTTTAATCTTTTATGCCATGTTTTCACTGTACCTTCTCTATGTTTAGTCATGTTTGGGTACACAAACACATATCATTGTATTATAATTGCCTGCATTATTCAGCATAGTAACAAGCTGTACAGGTTTGTGTCCTAGAAGCCATAGGCCATAATGAGGCAGGAAATTAAAGAAAAATAAAATTAAAAAGAAAGAGAAATAAGTTTTCCTGTATTAGGCTGACTGGTCCCAGAGGCAGCAACAGGCACAGCCCAGACCCAGGAAAAGTCTTGATAATATTATCTAATGTACTCTGGAGACTCTCCCAGCACTCCCTCAACATAGGGAGAAGAAAAACAAATTTTCCTTTGTTTTATGGAATGAGTTTATAGATTCTTGTTCTCTGTAACTAGTGACTTCAAATATTCTGTTTCATCTAAGAAGTACAACGAAGGTCATGAGAAGCCTGACCTACAGCTGCCTGGGCACCATAGTGAAAGTTATAGGATAAGCCCATATCCAAACCTAGATAACGAACATCTGGGTTGCTTGGCAATGGTCATATGCAATCCTGCCTTTGTCCTGCCTCTGCATCCCCGCTTTCACGCCACTGTAAGCTTGCTTCAAGCTAGCCCACCCACTTTTGTGAAGTGTGTATAAAAGCCAGATGCTGTCTTTATTCCGGGCCCAATTTTTTGGATGTAAGTCAGCTGGGCCTGACTGCACTCAATAAAGATTCTCCTGTTTCAATCTGAGGTCTCTCTCATCCTCTTGAATCCTGGAACATTTCTATATAGCCTAGGTGTGTAGCAGGCTATACCATCAAAGTTTGTGTAAGTACATACTATGATGTTCACATAACAAACAAAATCACCTAACAACACGTTTCTCAGAATGTATCTACATCTTTAGATAACTCTTGAGTATATGACTATATATATGTATATACATGCACACATACATATATACTCCTAAAATTAATAAGCAATAATTGCAAGATTGCAGGATATACGGTTGGTATACAAAAGTCAATTACTTTCCTATATGCCAACAATGGACAATTGAAATTTGAAATTAAAGGAAAAAATACATTCTGTTTACCTTAACACTCTCAAAATCGAAATATTTAGATAAAAATATAACAAAATATGTATAAGATCTATATAAGAAAAACTATAACTCTGATTAAACGAATCAAAGAACTAATTCAATTAAGAGATAGTTCATATTTATTGATAGGAAAATAATATTCTTAAAATGTCAGTTTTTCTCAACTTGATCTATACATTCATATCGTTTAAATAAAAAAATGCAGCAAATTACTTTGTGGGTATCAACAAATGGATTTTAAAATTTATGTGAAAAGGCAAAAGATCCAGGATAGTCAACACAATATTGAAGAATCAGAACAAGGTCACAAGACTGATACTATTCGATTTCAAGACTTACTGTAAAGCTACCATAATAATGCCAGTGTGATATCGGTGTAAGATTTGACAAATAAATCAATAGAACAAAATAGCCTAGAAATAGCTCACACAAATATAGTCAATTGATCTTTGACAAAGGAGCAAAAGCAGTGCAATACAGCAAAGATAGTCTTCTCAACAAATGATGTTGGAGCAAATGAACGTTCACATGCAAAGGAATTGAATCTATACCCTGACCTTACACCTTTTACAAAAATTTACTCAAGATAGAACACAGATCTAAGTGCCAAACACAAAAAGGTAAAACTTCTAGAAGATAAAATAGGAGAAAATCTGACTGAACTTTGGTTGGACAGAGAGTGTTTAGATATATCAAGAATGTAAGCCATGAAAAAAAATTGCTAAGTTGAATTTCATTATAATTAGAGATGCGTCGTCTGTGAGAGTCACAATTAAGAGAGGACAAGGAAGCCACATAAAATTTTTGCAAAACACATGTCTGATAAAGGACTGGTATTCAGAATATAAAAAGTACTCTTAAAATTCAATGCTAAGAAAACAACCCAATTAAAAAATGGGCCAAACAGCTAACGCAGGAGGCTGAAGTGGGAGGATCGCTTGAGCCTGGGAGTTTGAGGCTGCAGTAAACTGTGATCCAGCCACTGCATTCTGGCCTCGGCAACTGAGCGAGACTGTCAAAAAAAAAAAAAAAAAAAATGAGGGGGTGGAAGACGTTAATAGACACTTCACTAGTGAAAATACAGATGGCAAATAAGTATATGTAAATATATTTAACATCATATATCATTAAAAAATTTCAAATAAAAACAGCAATGAGAGGTCATTACACCCTTGTTATAATTGCTGAAATTCAACACTGACAATGCTTATTTATTGCTGGTAGAAATGCTGAATGGCTCAGTCACATTGGAAGGCAGTTCGTCAGTTTCTTAAAAAACTGAACATATTTTTTCTGACTAAATGATCCAATAATAACATTGCTTGATATTTACCCAGAGGAGGTGAAAACTTACATCTACACAAAATCCTGTGTACAAAAGTTAATAGCAGTTTTATTCATAATTGCCCCAAAATGGAATCAACTGAGATATTCTTTATTAGGTCATGGAAAAATGAATATTGTCATTCATTCTTCCCCTACAGAGCGAAGATTGTAAAAAATCACTTTGATTTTAAGAGATTGGCAAATATCTTAAATCCCACCAACATAATTAAAGAAACCAATATGCATGGTGTTCTAGAAGATGAAACAGTCAAACTTGAGATAAAAGTTATCTTTCAAAAGAAAGATAGTGAACACTGCTTTCTTTAAAACATATATACAATCTATATAAAATGTCAAGTAAGAGTAAAAATGTTTTATTGTGTAAATGAGTTATATAACGTCCTTCTTTATCCTTCATTTCCTAAAAAGATGATACCTACTTCTTAGGGTCACTTAATGGGTAAAAGGGAAATAATGCATATAAAATGTACTTGATCAGTTTTGTTTTCTTTTACAGCTCCTCTGTATATTGAAACACACAGGCCCACACATACACACAGGAATCTGAGCTTCTATTTACAGCTTTCCAAGTCAAGCTAGGGGAAAAAGTGCAGCCTTTATCAGGAGTGGAGATAAATTAGCTAAATTCTAATTGGTTTGTAGCTAGACTAAAAACCCTCAATCTACTGTATAGGTAGGTTGTATAGTAGACACTCTCAAAATGTAAAACATCTCACAGTTCTAGACTCTGTAAATGTCATGACATTCTTTTATTCACAGGGTTGAGCACTGAGAATGTCTGGAAGAAAGAGGTAAAGATCTACACAGGGAGTGGTCAAACACTTTCATTTCCTGGGAATAGTATAAAAGATTCTGCATTCTAGATAAACCTCTTTTCATAGACTGAATCCTCTCCAAAGGGCATGTGAACTGTTGATAGCCATCGATTCCACAAACCAGTTTATTTTCTCAATTCCAAATGCCTTGTGTGTCTAATATCCACTTTCATTTTCCACTCCTAGTGGAAATAATGTTGATATTGTTCTGCTGTCAGTTGAAATGTGCAAATGGAAACTTATGAGGAAATTTGTTCTGGCACTACAAACAGTAAATAATTTTAGTCTGTTTATTCTGATGAGGAAACTGATGTGTCTGTTTTGTTATTTCCTTCCCTCTGTTGTTATTACGGGCATCTAATTTTGAAAGCACAGTGTGAAAAATAATAGTGGTTGTTGGAATGTTTTATAGGAGAAGTCAGTTTTTTTTTGCTTTATTAATAAAAAATATTTTATATATATGTGGTACATATGAGTACTTGTTACATGTGTAGTATGTGTAATGGTCAAGTTCATGTTCTTTTTTTTTTCTTTTCTTTTTTTTTTGACGGAGTCTCACTCTGTCCCTCAAGCTGGAGTTCAGTGGTGCGATCTTGGCTCACTGCAACCTCCACCCCCGCCAGGTTCAAGCGATTCTCCTGCCTCAGCCCCCTGAGTAGCTGGGATTACAGGCGCCTGCCAGAGCACATGGCTAATTTGTTGTTGTTGTTGTTGTTGTTGTTTTTTTGAGATAATCTCACTCTGTCGCCCAGGCTGCTGGAGTGCAGTGGCGTGATCTCATCTCACTGCAACCTCTGCCTTCTGGGTTCAAGCGATTCCTCTGCTTCAGCCTCCCGAGTAGCTGGGATTACATGTGTCTGCCACCACACCCAACTAATTTGTGTACTTTTAGTAGAGACAGGGTTTCACCATGTTGGCCAGGATGGTCTCAATCTCTTGACCTTGTGATCTGCGCACCTCGGCCTCCCAAAGTGCTGGGATTATAGGCGTGAGCCACCGTGTCTGGCCAAGTTTATGTTTTAAGTAGCCTATAGACACTCGGCCTGAAGAAAGCTTGATGGTATTTTAAGTTACCATCTATCCCTTGTCTTCTGGGGTGGCAAACAGCAGCCCTTAGGTTACACATCCAACACTGAATCCCACACAGTCAGATACAAACATAACAGTTGCTTCACTTCAGGGTGAAAACTCCACAGTCTTTGCAAGATAATTCTTTTATTCAATATTCAAAAAAAGAAAATGCTTATTTGCAGCTACTTCCAGCTAGGAAATGAGTTTAGTACAGGTATAATCTAACCATGTGGAGTTTGCATTCTAGATGCAAAAATAAATGACAAGTGAATAAACTATTGATATAGTGTTTACATATCTTATATAATCACTTATAACAATGTTATAACAACATTATAAAGAAGAAAACAAAGTGCTGGTGTAGAAAAAGTTAATGGTATGAGGTGGGTGAGATTTATTTTAGGAAGGGTGTCAGCAAAGTTCTGTTAAACATAACATTTAGGCTAAAACATTAAGAAATAAAACAAGCAAACAGGGGAGAGGAGGAGGGGAATCTTTCAAACAGAAGTAACATCAGGTCAACAATCTCTGAGCTGCAAAGAGCTAAGTATGCTTCAAAATCTAAAAAAAAAATAAGATCAAAAAGGTGACAGTCTATGAGTAAAGATGGAAGTTATGCAACATAGATGTGAATAAACAGTGAGTCATATAATAAAGAGCTGGCTTATTGCAGGTTTAGGAGTGAAGTTCCAGGCTTATTTTTATGCATTGGCTGACCATTGAATTATTTAAATAGGAAGCAACAGACTTACCTTTAGATTTTACAGGAAGTAATTCTTACTATTTAATTATAAATGGATTACAATGGGCATTGGCTGAGAGTATTCAAGAGTGAGAAAATGCTGGCCTGGATAATGATAGATCAGTGTGGAATGGGTGTGGAGAGCAGGACCCATTCGAGACCTGATCTGCAAACTGAACTGATAAAATATGCTGAAGGATGGGATGTAGAAATGAGGAAAAGCATGTAGTTGGCATTGACATCTAGATTTCAGGTATGAGTATTTGTAATGTGGTGGCTTCATTTTCTATGGTAGAAACGCTTAAAGCAGAGGCAGTGGAAATCAAAGTCATTTTATACTTAAATTAAGTTTGAGATAACTCAGAATCATCTAAAATAGTCAAGCACTGATGCATATTTTTGTTATTCAGATGTAAGTTAATAGAGTAGCATCAGCTAAAAAGGTTATTTATCTCTAGAATGAACGAGATTCCCTTGAGAAGAAGGAGAAAAAGAAAAAAAGCACATGATTGTATTCTGATCAACTCAATGTTAAGTGCTTGAAAACAGTTTAAATCCTATCCCTTTTTGATTTATCCAGGTACATATGACAGAGAATTGTGTGTGTGTGTAGACTCTTTCCATATATAGACTCTAATTTAGCTGTTTGTCTTTTATTGCTGTTGAAATACTATAGACAGCATCCTAAGTTTAAAACCATATTTCTTTGAGAAGAAAAACCTTCATAGTTTATGAAATCTTGGAGCTGCCCAGATTTTTCTATTCAACACTTGCATTTTCACTGAATAACTGCACAACGTTCAGTTTCTTTTGGCTAGTGGAGGCAAAAATTGAAATTTTAAAAGCTAGGCCACAGAGGAAGAGAGGTTTTTTTTTTTTTTTCTCCAGCAAAATATGCACAAACCTAATTTTGCTTTGCAATTTCTATTTGCCTCTGCCAAAGACACACTTCTCAGGAATAATACTGTATATAAATCCCTTTATAATGCTGGTGCTTGAGGTAAGGATGTTCCAGCCAGATAAGTAGAAGAAGCCAGCCTTTTTAGGAGATCAATGTGTTATAACAGATTTTGACTGAATATGGTAGTTGTGTTTGGGGAAAAAATAGAATCAGGGTGTTTTCACAGATAAAAAGAACTTTACTCTCCATCCAGTCTCAATTTTACAGAAAAAGAAATTGAAGTTCTCAAAGGTTAAGTTGATTTCTCAAGGTCACATAGCTCATTAGTGGCAAATGTGGAACTTGAACTCAAATTTTCAGATTGGGGCCACAGTATCATACAACCTAATTTGACCCAGCACACATAAGTATCTGATGACTAGCTAGTGCATCAATGAGTTCCTACTGAGTCTGTTCGGCTTTTGGCAAAATAGCTGCTTAATTGGAGCTATAATACTTTCTACAAAGTAAAATATATCTTAAAGTCTATGGGAGGTCTCTTCAGAGTTTAAGAATATAGGATCATCTTAGGGGAAGAGGCAAATCCAAATGCAGTTTTACTTTCTTCAACTGCACTAGATGTCATTCCTCCTAGGTTGTGAGTAACTTCTTCTTTGACACTGTAAGTCTGAGGTTAAGAATATAGGGTTTAGAGAAGCAAAAAATCAATCATCTCCACTTCACACATGGCCCTAAGATTTTTAAAATTGCAGATATTAGGAGCAACTTTGGATAAAATCACAGTACAGAAATCAAATGTGCAAGGATTACATTTTTTCTATAATTGATTGTATTTATTTTTTAAATTCCTTTGAAATTTTATTTACATTTTATTCTAACAGATTTAGAGGTACGAGTGCAGTTTTGTTACATGGATATATTGCACAGTGCTCAAGTCTGGGCTTTTAGTATACCCATCATCCAAATAGTAAACACTGAATATACATTAGTTCTTAGCACCACATCGCACTTATTCCAAAACTGACCACATAGTTGAAAGTAAAGCACTCCTCAGCAAATGCAAAAAACAGAAATTACAACAGTCTCTCAAACCACAGTGCAATCAAATAAGAACTCAGGATTAAGAAACTCACTCAAAACCGCACAACTACATGGAAACTGAACAACCTGCTCCTGAATGACTACTGGGTACATAACAAAATTAAGGCGGAAATAAAGATGTTCTTTGAAACCAATGAGAACAAAGACACAATGTACCAGAATCTCTGGGACACATTTAAAGCAGTTGTGTAGAGGGAAATTTATAGCAATAAATACTCACAAGAGAAAGCAGGAAAGATCTAAAATGGACACCCTAACACCACAATTAAAAGAACTAGAGAAGCAAGAGCAAACAAATTCAAAAGCTGGCAGAAGGCAAGAAATAACTAAGATTAGAGCAGAACTGAAGGAGATAGAAACACAAAAAAAGTTTAAAAAAATCAATGAATCCAGGAGCTGGTTTTTTGAAAAGATCAACAAAATAGACCACTAGCAAGACTAATAAAGAAGGAAAGAGAGAAGAATCAAATAGATGCAATAAAAAATGATAAAGGGATATCACCACCGATCCCACAGAAATACAAACTACCATCAGAGAATACTATAAACACCTCTACGCAAATAAACTAGAACATCTAGAAGAAATTGATAAATTCCTGGACACATACACCCTCCCAAGACTAAACCAGGAAGAAGTTGAATCCCTGAATAGACCAATAAGAGGTTCTGAATTTGAGGCAATAATTAAGAGCCTACCAACCAAAAAAAGTCTAGGACCAGATGGATTCACAGCCGAATTCTACCAGAGGTACAAAAAGGAGCTGGTACCATTCCTTCTGAAACTATTCCTATCAATAGAAAAAGAGGGAATCCTCCCTAACTCATTTTATGAGGCCAGCATCATCCTGATACCAAAGCCGGGCAGAGACACAACCAAAAAAGAGAATTTTAGACCAATTTCCCTGATGAACATCAATGCGAAAATCCTCAATAAAATACTGGCAAACTGAATCCAGCAGCACATCAAAAAGCTTATCCATCAAGATCAAGTTGGCTTCATCCCTGGGATGCAAGCCTGGTTCAATATACACAAATCAATAAAGGTAATCCATCACATAAACAGAACCAAAGACAAAAACCACATGATTATCTCAATAGATGCAGAAAAGGCCTTCAACAAAATTGAACAGCCCTTCATGCTAAATTCATGCTAAAAACTCTCAATAAACTAGGTATTGATGGACCATATTTCAAAATAATAAGAGCTATTTATGACAAACCCACAGACAATATCATACTGAAAGGCAAAAACTGGAAGCATTCCCTTTGAAAACTGGCACAATACAGGGATGCCCTCTCTCACCACTCCTATTCAACATAGTGTTGGAAGTTCTGTCCAGGGAAATCAGGCAGGAGAAAGAAATAAAGGGTATTCAATTAGGAAAAGAGGAAGTCAAATTGTCCCTGTTTGCAGATGACATGATTGTATATTTAGAAAACCCCATCGTCTCAGCCCAAAAAATCCTTAAGCTGTTAAGGAACTTCAGCAAAGTCTCAGGATACAAAATCAATGTGCAAAAATCACAAGCATTCCTATACACCAATAACAGACAAACAGAGAGCCAGATCATGAGTGAACTCCCATTCATAATTGCTACAAAGGGAATAAAATACCTAGGAATCCAAGTTACAAGGGATGTGAAGGACCTCTTCAGGGAGAACTACAAACCACAGCTCAATGAAATAAAAGAGGACACAAACAAATGGAAGAACATTCCATGCTCATGGATAGGAAGAATCAATATCATGAAAATGGCCATACTGCCCAAGGTAATTTATAGATCCAATGCCATCCCCATCAAGCTACCAATGACTTTCTTCACAGAATTGGAAAAAAACTACTTTAAAGTTCATATGGAACCAAAAAAAGAGCCCACATTGCCACGACAATCCTAAGCCAAAAGAACAAAGCTGGAGGCATCACGCTACCTGACTTCAAACTATATTACAAGGCTACAGTAACCAAAACAGCATGGTACTGGTACCAAAACAGAGATATAGACCAATGGAACGGAACAGAGCCCTCAGAAATAACACTACTTATCTACAACCATCTGATCTTTGACAAACCTGATAAAAATAAGAAATGGAGAAAGGATTCCCTATTTAATAAATGGTGGTGGCTAGCCATATGTAGAAAGCTGAAACTGGATCCCTTCCTTACACCTTACACAAAAATTAATTCAAGATGGATTAAAGACTTAATTGTTAGACCTAAAATCATAAAAACCATACAAGAAAACCTAGGCAATACCATTCAGGACATAGGCATGTGCAAGGACTTCATGACTAAAACACCAAAAGCAATGGCAACAAAAGCCAAAATAGACAAATGGGATCCAATTAAACTAAAGAGCTTGCACACAGCAAAAGAGACTGCCACCAGAGTGAACAGGCAACCTACAGAATAGGAGAAAATTTTTGCAATCTACCCATCTGACAAAGGACTAATATTCAGAATCTACAAAGAACTTAAACAAATTTACAAGAAAAAATCAAACAACCCCATCAAAAACTGAGCAAAGGATATTAACAGACACTTTTCAAAAGAAGACGTTTATGCAGTCAACAGACACATGAAAAAAATGCTCATCATCACTGGTCATCAGAGAAATGCAAATCAAAACCACAATGAGATACCATCTCACACCAGTTAGAATGGCAAACATTAAAAAGTCAGGAAACAACAGGTGCTGCAGAGGATGTGGAGAAATAGGAATGCTTTTACATTGTTGGTGGGACTGTAAACTAGTTCAACAATTGTGGAAGACAGTGTGGTAATTCCTCAAGGATCTAGAACTAGAAATACCATTTGACCCAGCCATCCCATTACTGGGTATATACCCAAGGGAGTATAAATCACGCTACTCTAAAGACACATGCACACATCTGTTTATTGCAGCATAATTCACAATGGCAAAGACTTGGAACCAACCCAAATGTCCACCAATGATAGACTGGATTAAGTAAGTGTGGCACATATACACCATTGAACACTATGCAGCCATAAAAAAGGATGAGTTCATGTCCTTTGTAGGGACATGGATGAAGCTGGAAAGCATCATTCTGAGCAAACTATTGCAAGGACAGAAAACCAAACACTGCATGTTCTCACTCATAAGTGGGAATTGAACAATGAGAAAACTTGGACACAGGGCAGGGAACATTACACACAAGGGCCTGTTGTGGGGTAGGGGGATGGGGGAGGGATAGCATTAGGAGAAATACCTAATGTAAATGACGAATTAATGAGAGCAGCAAACCAACATGGCACATGTATAAATATGTAACAAACTTGCACGTTGTGCACATGTACCCTAGAACTTAAAGTATAATAATAAAAAAAGTAAACATTGTACCTAATGAGTAATTTTCATCCCTTACCCCCTTCCTAGCCTCCCACCTTTACATCTCTAATGTCTATTATTCCATTATGTATATTCATGTGTATCCATTGCTGAGCTCACATTTGCAAGTGAGAGCATGTAGTATTTGACTTTCTGTATGTGATTTATTTCACTTAGGATAATGGCCTTCAGTTGCATCCATGTTGCTGAAAATGACATAATTTCATTCTTTTTATGGCTGAGTAGTATTCTGGGTATGTATATATCACATTTTCTTTATCCAGTCATCTGTTGATGGACACTTAGGTTGATTTCATAACACTGCTATTGTGCAAAGTGCTGCAATAAACGTATGAGCTCAGGTGTCTTTTTTTCTTAATGATTTATTTTCCTTTTGGTAGATACCAAGTAGTGGGATTGCTGGATCAAATGGTAGTTCTATTTTTAGCTCTTTGAGAAATCTCCATATTGCTTTTGATAGGGGTTGTGCTAATTTACATTCCCACTGCGTATAAGCCTTCATTTCCTTCACATGCTTGCCAACATCTCTTGTTTTCTAATTTTTTTATGTGATAGCCACTCTAACTGGTGTGATATTGTATCTTATTGTGGTTTTAATCTGTGTTTCTCTGATGATTAGTGATGTTGAGCATTTTTTTCCTGTTTCTTGGCCACTTGTATGTCTTCTTTTGAAAAGTATATGTTCATATCTTTTGCCCACTTTTTGATGGAGTTGCTTGTTTTTTTCTTACTGAGTTGTTCGAGTTCCTTGTAGATATTGGATATTAGTCCTTTGTTGGGTGTGTAGTTTGCAAATATTTTATCCCATTCTTTAGGTTGTCTATTTGTTGATTATTTCTTTTGTTATGCAGAAGCATTTTAGTTTAATTAAGTCACATTTGTCTATTTTTGGTTTTGTTGCATTTGCCGTTGAGGTCTTAGTTGTAAATGATTTGCCTAGGCCAATGTCCGGAAGAGTTTTTCCTAGGTTTTCTTCTAGGATTTCTATAGTTTCAGTTCTTACATTTAAGTCTTTAATCCATCTTGTGTTAATTTTTTGTAATTTTTATTATTTGTTATGAGTCCCAATTCTAAGAGTTATGTAAAATTCAGTCTTGGTCAATTGACCTTCTCTATTCATTTCCTGAATCACAAACAGGTTACAATGGCTTACTCAGTGATACTGGGTAGAACAGGAGTAGAAGTGTGAGGGTGAAGGTGTGATGGGTTTTAGGAAGAGAAAAATTGTCATTGGCTGAGACATTCTTTTTATATCTTGCCTTCACTAATTGGTTCGTTTAGACTTCTCCTGAATGCTCCTGCTCCTTACCTGTCACCAATTACTTAAATGCCACTTAAGTTCCACTGATTGGGTGGCAAAGATGGGTCTCCCACTGATAAATATTATCTGTTGCAACACTCCCAAAAATACCCCCTAAAATGTTCACTAGATAGCCCTGTCTACTCTGGGATCATGTGGCTTTTTCACAATCTATTATGTAATTCGGTGCTGACCCACATCTCCTCTGCCCTCAGATCCCCAAACCTATTATTGGTTTCTTCTCACCACCATCCCTAGGGATTCATAGAGAGTAGACACTGGTAAACCATCAGCCTCTAAACTGTTTTTAATTCCCTCACTAACACTTCTTCACCCACTGAGATTATAACTAAACCTGAGGCTGGCATAGTCTGGCAATTCATATATGTTCCAAATCTGGTTTTTAAACCCAAATTATATTAGAATGTAAGGTTTTGCAACCCCAAAATCATTTATCGGGTTTTCTACAAAAGCAACTGTTTGAGGAGTAAGAGCAAGAGATACATGAAAACTGAGTTTTTGCTTTTGTTTTTTTTGTGTGTTTTTATTTTTGCCCATCTGTGCACTAATTTTTATTTGCTGTACATATTCAACTGAATATTTCCATTTGTGATGAAAACATGTTAATTTGCTGTAAGATGGTTGTTTTCCCAGCAGTGTCATTTGGGTGGCCCCTCTAAGCTACTGAATAATTTTTCAACAAACTTTTTATTTTAGACAATCTGAAAATATAGTACAGTGGTTTCACATTTACCCCATGCCTAGTATCCACTCTTGTTATCACGTTACATCACTATAGTGCCTCTGTCACAACTAGTAAAGTAATATTGGCAGGTTATAATAAACTAAACCATATACTTTATTCAGTTTTTCTTAGTTTTTTCCTAACTTTTTTGTTGTTTTTGCTCCAGGATACCACATTACTTTTTAGTCATCATGTCTCCTTAGGTTATTTTTGACTTTGATAATTTATCAGATATTTTCTTGATTGTGATAACCTTGACAATTGTGGAAAAAAAGCTTGTTAGGTATTTTGTAGAATGTTTATTATTTGAGATTTATCTAGTGCTTTTCTCATAATTACACTGGGGTTATGTGTTTCTAGAAAGATGACCATGGAGGTTAAGTGCCATTTTCAGACCAACAAAGCAAAAGTTTCCTTTATCAGCTTGACTTATCACTAATTATGTTAACTTTAATCACCTAGTAAAAGGCAGTTTTTGTCAGTTTTCTCTATTGTAAAGTTGCTTATTTTTTCCCTTTCCATACCATACATTTTGGAAGAAAGTCATTATGTATAGCTCACACTTAAAGGGTTGAAAGTTATGCCCCACATCCCTGAGAACAGAATCTATATTAGTTATTTGGAATTTTTCTGCATGCATGGAAGATTTGTCTCATCCTACCCTCAATTAATTTATTAATTCAATCATTCATTTATATCAATATGGGCTGATGCATATTTATTTTATACCATAAATTATCATACCATAAATTATTAATACCAGAAATTATCATTTAATCATTTAATGCTACATTATTTTATTGCTCAAACATTCTATAGTTGACCATTTGGAGTTCATTTAGTTGGCTCCTGTGTCCCTTTGTTATATCCCCATCATATTGAGCACTTCTTTATTTTCTGGAACTATAAGATACTCTGGTCTCATCTTGCATATTATTCTCCCCAACCCTAGAATCAGCTATTTCTCTAAAGAGCCCTGGCTCTTTTATTGAAGAATCCTATCTGAAACCAAGGTCTGTGTGCTAGATGTACCCAATGTTAAATGAATGATATCTCAGCAGGCAGAGCTAGGAAATATGTATTTGCACAAATAATTATACCTGTATATTTTCTATGTATTTTCATCAGGATCTATTAAGCTAAATGCAAGTTATAATGATGCCTCCATTTTAATCAAGTACCACATGGTTCACTCAATAAAGGTTTAGGGTTAACACCTAAAGGGAACCTACATAATAATAAGTATGAGGAAACATATTACTTAACATTATGATGGTTGATATCATGCTGCTTACATATGAGTCAATATCACCTAGTACTTAAGAGCAGAGACTCTGAAACTGCTGTACCTGTATTTGAATACTGTCTCTGCCAATTACTAGCTGTGTGACCTCATGCAAATTGCTTAATGTCTCTGTTCTTCAGTTACCTCACTTGTGGAATGAGGATGATAATAATACTTAATCTACAGAGTTATGTGTGAGGGTTATAAACTCAATCATATGTAAAAGGGCATCACATATGGTCCTCTAATCTATTGTCCATAATTCATACTATATTAAAATCTTATGTCAAATCATGCTTTTACGTTATTACATGAAAACATATTGAAATGCACATACATGAAAGTTAGCCACATATCTGTGACATAGGAGTCACTGTTCTATTGGTGTGAGCATAGCTTCATTTTAATAATCAGTGATTATTAAGGAAAAAGAATGAATTTTGGATTAAAACATATATTAATATTTTATCAAAATCCAGCAAGGAGTAATTTTTGTGAAAATTATTAAAATTTTCTATCCTGATAATTTTTCTGAAGAAAAGAGCTAAACGATAGTTATATAAGAGGACTGTTAAAAGCATTACTGAGATTACATAGGGAGATAAGTAGAACAAAATGATAGTTTAATTCAATAAGTCATTTATTGTAAGATCTCTACTAACTATGCACTTTGCTCTGTGACTGGTCTGAATATACTCACAGGTTTTCTTTACAGCACTTTTATTTTAATAAATGTCTCATGTCCCATTTATTTCTGGTTTACTCCCTTCCTTTACTCTATTTTTTGGAAAGTCTGTTGGGCAGGACTAGCTCTCTCTGCAGCCTGATTGGGGCTGATGATGAGTAAGAACCATGTATTAGTCCATTTTTGCATTTCTGTGAATACCTGAAACTGTGTAATTTATAGAGAAAAGAGGTTTAATTGGCACATGGTTCTGCAGGTTGTATAGGAAGCATAGCAGCTTCTGCTTCTGGGGTAGCCTTAGGAAGTTTCCAATCATGGTGGAAGTCAAAGGGGGAGCAGGTGTCTTACAAGGCAAGAGCAGGAGCAAGAGGGCAGGTGAGAAGGTGCTACTCACTTTTAAATGACCAGATCTTATGAAAACTCACTCAAGGACAGTACCAAGAGGAATGGTGCTAAGCCATTCATAAGAAATCCACTCATGATTCAGGCACCTCCCACCAGGCCCCACCTCCAACACTGGGGATAATAATTCAACTTGAAATTTGTGTGGGAACACAGATTGAAACCATGTTAAACCATATCCAAGACATACTCCTTGCTATGTTCAAATCTTTAAAAATCTTCAATTACTGAATATATGCCATCTCTCCATTCTTTACCAAATATAAGGTTCTTGTACTCTGACTCAAAATTGTAATTTCTTGGTCAGATGCTAACAAACTCCTTGTAAGCTGAGTGGTGTTGATTTGTAAGGCCAGGGTCCAGCCTGTGCTTCTGTCTGCTCAGCTGTGAAAGCTCCCAACAAATGTGAGAGGGAATTTTCCAACAGACATCATTCTCTCTCAGCTTTTGGGCAGACCCTAACCTCAATAAGCATTTTAACTGTCACTCTTTTCTCTCAGAATATACCTGGAAGATTCTCTGTTACGAAGAGCTTTTTAGTGTTAGATTTCTTTTTTTTTCTCTAATAAACATTTACAATTCTTAATTTTCTGACTATTTTATTCAATCATTTATTCACATCTGTTGTCATTTATTGTTTTATTCAACACATATTGTTAAGCACTAACATTGTAATAAATAATGTGAGAATACAGGAAGACAGAGCGGAACAAATTGGCTCTAGTGTAGCTTATAATATGTAAGAGGGGAGAGAAACACACAATGAAGTGTATAGGTGTAAGTTCATAATTACAAGTTGTGATACATGCTGGTTTAGAAAGACTTGTGTTATGAAAGAGGACATGTAAAATTATAGTTAATTTGTGGGTTAGGGACAATGTCTCTGAAACAGTGCCATTAAAATAAAACATGAAGGAAGATAGGGATAAATTAAAGACTGGGGGAGTCATAGCTTTGCAGGTAGGTAGAGGAATAAGGATGCACAAGTGAAGTGGGAAAAATTTAATGTTTTTGAAGAATTGAAAGGAACCCACTGTGGCTAGTGCACCAGGGTCAAAGGGAAGTATCACACAACTTGAAATTGGGAATATATTCATCTGCTTGGGCTTCCACAACAAAATACCACAGAGTAGGTGGCTTGAACAACAGAAATTTGTATTTTTGCAATTGTAAATGACTGAAGTTCAAGATGAAGGTCGAGTAGGTTTGGTCTCTGGTAAGGGCACTCCTCCTGGCTTGCAGAAAGACTCATTCTAGCTATGTCTTCACATGGCTTTTTGTCTGTGTGTGTGGAGCAAGAGAGAGAAAAAGAGAGGGAGCGAGAGACAGAGAGAGAGAGAGAGAGAGATATCTGTGATCTTTTCCTCTTCTTATAAGAACACTAGTAATACATGATTAGGGCCCCACATTTATGATCTCATTTAACCTTAATTACCACCTTAAAGACCCTATTCCAAATACAGTTACATTGGAGGTTAGGACTTCAGCATAGGAATTGAGGAGGAAAGAGCAGCACAATTCAGTCCATAATAAGAAAATGGCTGGGATCATGTAAGATTCATAAACCATAGGCACGATTTCATATTTAAACTTGGAGAGACATATTAATGAGTTTTCCATTCTATAGTATTACATTGTTGTAAATATTTAAATGTTTACATAATTTCAGCTGTCAAAATTTAGGGGAGTTTTTTTTTCTGCAAAATTTTTTAAATAATCTGCATGTTCTCTGCTTTTTGAATCATGATTGGTGACTTTTCTGAATACCCATATTTTAAAATGAGAGAGAAACAAGTACAAACTCTACTTCTGCTTACCGCTTCTGTGAACTTTGGAAATATATATAATCTTTTTCAGCCTAAGTATCTTCATAATTATAGTGGAAAATTCTGCATCCATTTTATATGTTTAGAAAGTACTTAATTCTGTGATTTCAAATCAGTTAGCATAAATTTTAAAAGTTCAACCATTTTGTATAAAATTGCTAACAGATATTAATCATTTTCCTGTTTTCTTAGAGTACTTTGAACTTAATTAATACCCTTATTTTATTTTTCAGTCTTTTGTGAAGCCCTTTTTCTCTTAATATGCTGAATATCTCTGTGTTCGCTGTGTTCTGATTCCTTGTGTCTACTTTTTGTTTTTGTTGCCTTTTCTTTCATTACATTCTATTACTTCTGTCTGCTTAATGAATGCACCTGCCTATTTTAGTTTTTTTCTCTACATGATCAATTGTTTCTTTTCATCTGGTTTTCACATACAAAGCAGATTATCAATCTTAAAATTATTGTCTGTATCGTGTTACATAAATTCTGAATTTAATTATTCATATATATGCCCGCAGCATGTAGTTTGTAGTAGAATTTTTGAGATATCTATTTTGTCAGTCAATATGCCTTTCATGTGACTTCCTTTATCGTTCTCAGTTGCTAAGGAGATACTACTTAGTTTCAAAGATTGGTAGGGTAAGGTTAAGATATTTATTGCTTATACCATAATCATAATAAAGTAAACATATTTTTTGCCCAAGCTACAGCAGCTATTGATGCTGGGAGTTATCTTAAACACCATCTCATTCAACTTCCTCATTTTATTTTATTTTGAGACAGGGTCTTGCCCTGTTGCCAAGGCTGGAGTGCAGTAGCACGATATCAGCTCACTGCAACTTCTGCCTCCCAGGCTCAAGCGATCTTCCCTCCAAGTAGCTGAGACTACAGGCACATGCCACCACGTTTGGCTAATTTTTGTGTTTTTGGTAGAGATGAGGTCTCACTATGTTGCCCAGCCTGGTCTCAAACTCCTGGGCTCAACAATACACCTTCCTTGCCCTTTCAAAGTGCCTGGATTATAAGCATGAGCCACTGGGCCTGGCCAACTTCCTCATTTTAGACAGGTTGAAAATGGCAAGTGAATTGACTTGTGCAAAGATATACAACTAGTTATGAGCAGATCTAAAGCCCGACTGGGCCTGACCAACTTCCTCATTTTAAACAGGAGGAAAATGGCAAGTAAATTGATTTGTGCAAAATATACAACTAGCTATGAGCAGATATAAAGCCGAACTAATAGGTTTTAATTAACTCCACATACTTGTGCTATTATCTTATAAATAATAACTTACTCTAGTGCCAGAGGGTCTGTCTAACCAAAGTTTTAAATTTTATATGATGATGATTAAAACATATTCTCAAATCCAAAGGAAATATAAGTTGGCAGAATTTGGTAGCATTGATCTAGATAGCTATCAATGTAAATATGAAAGATTAGTTCTTTAAGGTTATTTTACTTTGTTTTTTAATTCTCAAGACAGGTCAGTCATACTTTTCTGCAATAAATTATCTTTTCCTTTCTCATTTCAAAGACTCATTTCAAAGGACTGCCTTCTTGTCCTTTTCCAGAAAACTATGGGAATTAGAAAAAAGAAAGAATCATAAGAATGTTCATTATAGTTTTGACCCATTGACTTAACTATTCAGGACTAGAATTCCTAAGAACATTTAAAATATACTGCCTTGCGGTGTGTTGATTTTTAACTTACTGAGTTATTGGGCAGCTTCCTCTTATTTTTGTCAAATGCCTATAAATCATGACAAAGTCAGTAAATGAACCATATATTTATGGAAATTTATTTCCTGCTAATTTTTCTTCATAGTATCCAGGGTGTGCTATTCCACTCTGTGAAAATTTTATGTGTGCTATAGTTAGTAATGTGTAAGATTGAGATTTCACACTTATCAATATGCTACTTTCATGTAAGTTTTGATAGGTGAGGGATATGAGCTAAGTCTGCAAACCTGGATGTGCACACCAAATCATGGATTAGCAAATCACATTTTCTATGAAGGCAGTGGACCACTTCAAAGACAGAGAGGAGAATTTTTTGGAAGGTAAACTGTAGCCCATCATTATAAGTACTTTATGGGACTTTTAAACATGTAATGAAAAAAAGACTCTTTGTTTTGGGTCACCATCTTAGAAAAGTTTTCCAGAGACCAAAGATAACAGGAGTCATTTGCGAATTAAAAGAGACTGACCAAAATGTATTAGCATATATATAGTCATAAATATCTGAAGAAAACCAATGGTAAACAATATATTGCAAGATAGTATGGTATTATTCTGAGGCAAAAAGAGCCTTAAGTATTAGGTAGCATAGAAATAATAGTCTTATTCAAAGAAAGGACAATCTGGAAATCAATTATGTACACAACATGTATGAGCTTAGCAAGATATAGTCCAGGTAATGACATCCAACAATGGTTGCCATCATAATATAACATTTGCATATCTTAAATTTTTATGGTTTTGGTAAGAATAATAATTCATAGTAGATCTTACAATTCCCAAAGGAAAATCTGCAGTATCACATTTGATCCACACAACGATAATGTTTTCCAGTGACAGGTTAGCAGTCTTTTATTATCACCATTTTTAGAAGAAAAATATTTATCTAGAGTGGTCAATAACATGATTTGAACTTGAACCTGAGTCCTTTGAGTTCAGAGCTCATACTATTGTATTCTATTTCATTTATTTATTGCAAGAGGGAACTCTCTTCTGATAATTCGCATAAAATAAGACACTTAAGTCTTTATTGATTAGTAGTACTTGTGTCCATGTGAACAAACACATATTGATATTTTTTCAACAAGTTAATTGTGAAAATAGCAAAATATTTAAAGTCAAGGTTAAAAATATTAAAATACACTAAAAAGTCTTAACAAACACCAGTCTCTATATTCACTTCATGCAGTTTTGTTCCTCAGAGGCAAACGTTTTTAACTATTTCATTTATTTTATTTTATTTTATTTTATTTATTTTATTTTATTCTCTACTCTCAAGGAGCATTCTTGTTCAGGCTATTTTTACTGACATGTAATTTGGATGATTGCCCTCTTTATATCTTTATTTTTTGCTTTGCAACTCATGGACTAGTAATATCCTAAGTCCCTGTCTGACTGAGGTTTCCAGCAGGGCAAATTCTAACTAGTAGTGGCCTCAGCACCTGAGGTTTCTCCTTTTGTTAAAGAAGAATTTAGTCACATACATGTTTACATCATTTGTTACTCTGACTAAATATACATAAGATTAAGGCATGATAGGAGTTTTTATTTCTTACAAATACTTTAAATTCCACTTAAATAAACTTATTATTAAAAACGACTGAGTCTAGAAGTTCCTGTATTGGATTTGAAAACAAGGAATCTACTTATAGTTTTAAGAGATACGTTAAAATTTATATGAGAGTAGGTTTGCACTGCCCTCTATCCATTGTCTTACATTTATCAACAGATTGAAACTCTTGTTAGAAAATATTGCATGCTGATAAGAATTGAGAGGGTTCAGAACAGAAATAACCTTGAGTTAGTCCTTTATTCACCCTTTCACTTTCTTTTCTCACTCCTTTAAAGACCCACCACAAAGCCCCACAGATATTCAAGGGGAAAGCCTGCCACCAAGTAAGACCAACATACAGTAAACCAAGCATTTTACTGCATTTTCTTACCACAAAAATTATCTCGTCTCTTTATATCCCAAGGTGTTTCAAAATCAAAATAAATTGCTTTGCATCTTACAGGCATTTAGGCATTTTGTGGCCCTTTGGCCACAAAACTACTTAAGATACAATCATGACAGTCTGTTCACTTTCTTTGATTTCAGTATCTAATAGAAGTTGAAATTCCTTTCCCATATTTTTGAAGGCGTAGTCCAATTCTGAAATGAATTTATCAGCGGACATCAAAATCTAAAAACAGATGTGTTCAAGTGAAAGAAAACTTCATGAGGCTCATGATCAATTGAGACAGCTGGGTAGCAAGATATAAAGATATAGACACTAGAACAAAGAATATATGGCTTGTCCTTTGGCACACATTTAGTAACATGCCTTGGAATCCTGTGAAATATTAATGAATCCCTTTGAGGTAATTTGTTTCCAATAATTAGTCCAGTAGAGTCCATAGCATAAAAAAGGACAGAAGGTCTGAAAATAAACACTATATTCTGAATTCATAGGTTAGTAAAGTCAGGACTATATGAATTGTATATTTTCAAGAAAAAACTAACCCATATTTTTTTATTTTTATTCATTTATTTTTATTGATATATAGTGTTTTACATATCTGTGGAGTATGTATAATATTGTGTTGCATGCATAGAATATGTAATGATCAAGTCAGGGTATTTGAAGTGTCCATCACCTTGAATATTAATTGTTTCTATGTGTTGGGAACATTTCAGGTCTTCCAGCTATTTTGAAATACGCAATACATGATTATTAAGTATTGCCACTGCATGCTGCTATGAAACATTAGAACTCATACTTCCTACCTAACTGCATGTTTGTACTAATTAACCAGCTTCTCTTCATCCTTCCCTTCCTCCCACCCACGTAAATTACTCAGACACTGGTATTTATCATTCTACTCTACCTCCATGATATCAACTTTTTAAGCTCCCATATAATGAGTTGTGAGAATATGGGAAATTTCTCTTTCTGCGTCTTAACATAATAACTTTAATTTCATTCATGTTGCTGCACATGACATTATTTTTTTAATAGCTGAATAGTATCCTATTGTGTGTGTGTGTGTGTGTGTACTTATTTTCTTTATTCATTCACCTGTTGATGGGCACTCAGGTTGATTCCACATCTTTGCTATTGTTTTCCATAGTGTTTGCATTAATTTACATTCTCTCTTCTCTGTATCCTTGCCAACATCTGTTTTTTTTTTTTTTTTTTGGTCTTTTTAATAGTATCCATTCTAACTAAGGGAAGATGAGATGTCACTGTGGTTTTGATTTACAGTTCCTTGGTGACTAGTGATGTTGATTTACATTTCCCTGGTGACTAGTGATGTTGAGGATTTTTTCTTACATATGTATTGGCCATTTTGTATGTCTTCATTTGAGAAATGTGTACTCATGTGCTTTGCCCTCTTTTTAATGAGTTTTTTTTTTTTTTTTACTGTTGAGTTGTTGAGCTCCTTGTATATTTTGAATATTACTCCTTTATTGGAGTAACAGTTTGAAAATATTTTCTCCATTTAAGGTTGTCTATCCAATCTGTTGATTGCTTCCTTTGTTATGCAGAGGATTTTGAATTTGACTAAGTCCTATTTGTCCTTTTTTGTTTTTATTTTCTGTGCTTTTGAGGTCTTAGTCATAAAATCTTTGTGTAGACCAATGTTCTAAAGTGTTTTTGTATGTTTTCTTCTACTAGTTTTATAGTTTGAGATCTGATATTTAAGTCTTTAGTTCATCTTGAGTTGATTTTTGTATATGGTGAGAGGGATCCAATTTCATTCCTCAGCCAATTGATATTCATTTTTTCCAGGATAATTTATTGAAAAATGTGTCCTTCCCCCAATATATATTATTTGCCCTATCATAATAAGGGAAATTCAAAACACCATTAGACAAACACTATGGTAAAAATTGTTGCAGGCAAGATTGATTGATTAATAGAAGCTCAAATCAGTGTGTGAAAGTTCCCAGAGAAACGTAGTACTTGCATACTCTCATAGTATCTCCTTCAAGATACATATTAATTAGACAAATAAAAATGACAACCGTGCCATAAAGAAAGCCAACAATCACCACTTTAATTAATTGATTACCATGTGCATCAGCAATAGTAAGATATGTAGAGATTAGGTACTCCAGGATATGATGCACTAAGAAGGGCGTATTACTTCTATGATATTCAACATAACTGTGAAGAAATCATAAAAACCCATATTCTAAAAAATACTTGATGAGCAATATTTAAAAGTGTGAAGGTAGTGAACAAATTGAGAATCCATCATAGATTATAGAAAACAAAGGAAATGACAATTAAATGCAAGGTAGGAACCGGAAATACATTCTGAAAACATAAAATGCCTAAGTAGAAAAGCCTAGTATAATGTGAATAGAAGCTATAATTTAATTGATACTATTGTGAAAATACTGATTTTATTAATGTATGTTTTAATAACTGCATTATGGTTATATATACACACACTTGAACACACACACATTACAAATGCTCAGAGAATTATATATAAGGATTGTCTATATAATTTTGTAATCATCTATAAGATTCTGTCAAATCTAAAATTATTTCCAAATACAAAGTTAAAAAATGTCATTCTACATATTTGTAAATAAGGATATAGTGACGATAAGAAAATATCTTAGTATACTTTTCTGTGGTGGTACATTGTGCATTCAAGAAAATATAACAATTATACATCTCTATACATCACTACAAAATGAATACAGCCATACAACTACCACCCAAGTCAAGAAATAGAACATAATTACTAGCACTCTAGAAGTAGGCCTTGTATGTCCTCCTGTATTTGTTCGTTCTCGCATTGCTATAAAGAAATACCTGAGACTGGGTAATTTATAAAGAAAAGGTTTAATTGATTCATAGTTCTGCAGGATATACGAAAACATGTCAGCATCTGCTTCTGTGGAGACCTCAGGGAGCTTTTACTCAGGGCGGAAGGCAAAGCAGAAGGCAACGTCTTACATGGTAGGAGCAGGAGGAAGGGAGGGGAGAGATGCTACACGTTTTTAAACAACCATGCCTCATGAGAACTCACTCACTATACATTACCCAGTAACATTACCCAGTAGGGATGACGCTAAACCATTTATGAGAACTCTGACCTCATTATCCAATCACCTCCCACGAGGCTTCTCCTCCCACATTGGGGATTACAATTTGGCATGAAACTTGGGTGCAGACACAGATCCATACCATATGACCTTCTAATAACTCAATCCTCTCTTCTTGCTAAAGAAAACATAGTACTGCCTCCTAGTCCTGTAAAAATTGCTTTGTTTTCGCCCTTAATATAAGTGAATGTAACCCTTTACTGTACATGCAGCAATGAATGAGAGTTTTATTTTTATTTTTTGTTTGGTTGGTTTTTGATGTGTAGCCTCACCAACTGTTGGCTTTGTAATTCTTTCTAATTTTAACCATTCTGGTACATCCAGTTTTCACTATTATTAATGACATATTAATATGGCATGTTTGTCACAACTAGTGAGCCAATATTGGGGCATTATTAACTAAATGCTACACTTTATTTAGATTTTCAGTTTTCCTCATTTATGTATGCATGTATATATAATACACATTAAAATTGGAATTATTATATATGTGCACATATATGCATATATATTCTAATTCAGCATTCCATAAAGAATGCCACATTACATTTAGTAGTCATATCTCCTTAGGTTCCTCTTTATTGAGATAGTTTTCTACAATTTCCTTGTTTGAACAGTTTTGAGAAATTAGGTATTTTGTAAAATGTCCATCAATTGGGAGTTGACTGATATTTTCCTCATGATTTGATTGGGCTAATGTGTTCCTGGAAGTTAGACCACAGAGATAAAGTGCTATTCTCCTGACATTAATTCAATGATACGTACTGTTAATATGACTTATCTCTGTTGCTATTAATTGAAATCCCTTGCCTGGAGAGGATTCTCTACTGAAAAGATATTTCTCCTTTTCCCTCATTTCCATACTGTACTCTTAGAAAGGAAGGCACAAGGCATAGCCCGCACTTAAGAAGTGAACAGGTATATCCTATATCCTTGGAGTAAGGATATGTGCATAAATTATTTGGAATTCTGAACAGGAGATTTGTGTGTTCTTCCCTATATATTTATTCATTTAATTAATGATGTTAGTACAAAACTCATTGACATTTAATTTATATTTTCGGTTTAAATACCACAGAATTTAATGTATTGTCTTGCTGACAGTGGCCATCAGGAGCCCTTTCTGTTGGCTCTGGTGTGCATTTAACGTACCCTAATCGATGTGAAGGTATTGCTTTTTTATTTTTTTAAGACCTTATTTTCTCACACTACAACAAGCTCCAAGCTTACCTGTAGATTTTCTGGTCTAGCCCTAGAATCTGTCATTTCTGTAAGAATCCTTCATGATTTTTTTAGAGGACAGTATTAAAAACCAAGTTGTGAAGGGGACAAGAAGACTGACTAGACACAGCCAGAAAGTGTCACCCTCACCAAGAGAGACCAACATACTTTGAGCAGCTCGCTGGTGAGAAAATACCAAGAATTGATAGGTGACATAGACAATGAAGCTGAAGTGGGAAGAAGCTGGGAAACCTGCATGGGACTGCCAAATACTAGAGCTAGTTCTAGGCCTGGAATTGTTCCTAGGGAAAGAGTGAATGAGAGGACAGAGGGACAGCCTACTCTCACTGCAGACCTTTGGGATCCAAGTAACAAGAGATTCCACACTCCCTCAGACCTTTGGAGTGGCAGAGGGATCTGTCAAGAGAGTAGACATAGATAAGGTTCCAGCATGCATGAAACCCAGGGTCTTTGCACAGAGGGCAGCTGCGGTGGAATGTAGCCATAAGTGCACATCTTCCAAGGCTGTCTATCTCTCTCTGAGTATCTCTAGCCTTAGCTGGCCACTGGGCCAAGTGAGGGCAGGTTTGGCTTCTCCTGGGACTAGGATATGTCTGTTCTATAGGCCTTCCTTCCCTCCAACCCTTCCCAGGGCTCTTGCCTAGCTGCCCCATAGGAGCATGCATATAGTGCAGCCTCTGTTGTCCAGCCTGGGTACTTTGCCGTCACCTCCAGCTGAATATTTTCTCAGTGGCCTGGAAGTACTTCAGATCCTCTAGCACGGCCAGTGACTGGTCCTGAGGTTCCAGAGGATAGAGCTGCAGGCTGGACCTGGCACCCCAGGGCTGCAATGTGTGTCTTGGGAGTACTGAGCAGAGTTCTTCAGCTGGCACTCAAGTTGAAGAGAAACCTCCATTCTTAGAATACTGAGAATGGTGAGATGCATAAATCTGTGGGCTGGTGTTGGAGTGTGGCATACCTCCCTTCACAGGGCTGGCCCGGGAAGAGTGTGACCTATCTCCCAACCAAGTCCTGTGCTCAAAGGGGCCCTGCAGCCAGGAACACATGAAAAAGAAATACAGTCATAGCGCCAGTGATCAGAGAAGCTCCCCCAAGGCCCAGGAGCAAACTAGTGGGAGACTATCTCTTAATTCACACCCGCAGATTACAGCTGTGAATGTGTGGAAGTACAAAATGTTTGAGTACAGCATGGTTGAGTACAAACCTATGTGTCAGCGATTACTCTTAAGCACTGTCCACTGGATTGCAGTGGATAATTGCAACACCAAAAACATTCTGTCAATTAAATACCAATGAGGCTGGGTGCTGTGGCTCATGCCTGTAATCTCAACATTTTGGGAGGCTGAGGTGGGTGGATCACCTGAGGTCAGAAGTTTGAGACCACCCTGGCCAACATGATGAAACCCCATGACTACGAAAAAAAATACAAAAAATTACCCAGGCATGGTGGCAGGTGCCTGTAATCCCAGTTACCTGGGAGGCTGAGGCAGGAGAATCGCTTGAACCTGGGAGGCAGAGGTTGCAGTGAGCCAAGATCATGCCATTGCACTACACCCTGGGCAAGAAGAGTGAAACTCTGTCCAAAAAAAAAAAAAAAAAAAAAAAAACACAAAACAAAAAAAACTGATGAAACCATTGGGAAGAATCCTGCCGTCCTGCCACAAATAAAGATTCTGTACAGAGCCTTGGCCCTCAAAAAGCAACCAAAAAATGAAGCCAAATTATGATAGTCAAGTTACAACACAGTTAAAGGAACGCTAATCCTCTCCAATGAGAAAGAATTTGTGAAAGATCTCTGGCAATGCAAAAAGCCATTGCAACCCATTACCTCCAAACAAGCCCACTAACTCTCCAGCAATGGTTCTTAACCAAACTGAAATGACAGATATAGAAGTCAGAATCTGGATGGCAAGAAAGCTCATTGATTCTAAAAAATGTTGAAACCCAGTCCAAGATATCCAAGGAATTCAGTAAAATGATCCAAGAGCTGAAAGATGAAATGCACATTTTAAGAAAGAATCAAACTAAACTTCTGGAACTGAAAAATTCACTGCAATAATTTTGTAATACAATTGAAAGTATTAACAGCAGAATAGATAAGCTAAGGAAAAAAATCTTCAAGCTCAAAAATTGGGTTCTTTAAATCAACTCAGACAAAAATAAAGAAAAATCAGCTCAGATAAAAATAAAGAAAAAAATAGTTGTATAAAATTAGCAAAACCTCAGATAAATATGGGATTAAGTAAAGAGACCAAACGTATGACTCACTGGCATTTCTGAGAGAGGAGAGAGTAAGCAACTTGGAAACATATTTGAGTATATAGTCCATAAAAAATTCCCCAATCTTGCTAGAGAGGTTAACATGCAATTCAAGAAATAAAGGGAACCCTGGCAAGATACTATATATATATATATATATATATATATATATATATATACACACACATATATATATACACATATATATACACATATATATATACACACACACAATATATACACAGCACATGTATATATATATACACACACACTATATATATACACACACTATATATATATACACACATGCTATATATATATATATACACACACATATATATACATACCTGTACTATATCTCCCCACGGAAATGAATAACTATGCAGTTATCAGATTCACTAAAGTCAGTGTGAAAGAATCAAATCATAAAGCAGCTAGAGAAAAAGTCAGCTCACTTAAGAAGGGAACGCCATCAGGATTGCAGTGGACCTCCCAGGAGAAAGCTTCCAAGCCAGAAGAGGCTGGGAAGGTATTTTCAGTGTCTATAAAGAAAAGAAAATCTAACTAAGAATTACATATCCTGTTAAATTAGGCTTCATAAGAAAAGAAGAAATAAAATCCTTTTTGGACAAGCAAATGCTGAGGAAATTTGTTACAACTAGACCAGCCTTACAAGAGGTCCTTAAGGGAATGCTAAACATAGAAACAAAAGAACAACACCTGCTATCACAAAAGCATAAACACATAACCCAAAGATACTATGAAAATACACAATTAGGTCTACTAAACCACCAGCTAACAACATGATAACAAAATAAAATTCTCACTTATTAATACTAATCCTAAATGTAAATGGTCTAAACACCCCACCTAAAAGGAATAGAGTGGCAAACTGAGTAAAAAACAAGTAAGACCCAACCATCTTCTGTTTTTGAGAGACCCATCTCATATTTAACGAGACCCACAGGATCAAAGTAAATGGATGGGGAAAGATTTACCATGTAAACAAAAAACAAAAAAAGAGGAGGGTTCAATATTATATCAGATAAAAAAGACTTTAAACCACCAACAATTAAGAAGGAAAAAGAAGGGCACTACATAATGAAAAAGAGTTCAACTCAACAAGAGGATTTAACTATCCTGAATAAATATACACCCAACACTGGAGCACTCATATTCATTAAACAAGTCCCTCATGACTTACAAAAGCAAACAGTCCCACAATATTAGGGAGAGGTTTCAATACCCACTGACAGTGTTAGACAGATTATTGAGGCAGAACACTAACAAAGAAATGCTAGATATAAACTCAACACTTAACCAAGTGGACCTAATAGACATCTACAGAATACCCAACAATCACAGAATATATATTCTCATGTGTACATGGAACATATTCTAAGACTGACCACATGCCCAGTTACAAAGCAAATCTCAATACATTAAAAGAATTGAAATCATACCAAGCAAACTGTAATTAAAAATATAAATCAATATCAAGAAAATCTCTCAAAACTACATGAATACATGGAAATGAAAGAACTGGCTTCTGAATAAATCCTGATTGAACATTGAAATTAGGACAAAAATTAAAAACTGTTTTAAATGAATGAAATACAAACACAACTTACCAAAATCTTTGGGTTGTAGGTAAAGCAGTATTAAAAGAAAAGTGTATAGTGTTAAACACCTTCATCAAGAAATTAGAAAGATCTCCAATTAAGAAATTGCACCCAGAGAAACTAGAAAAAGAAAACAAACCACTGCAAGGCTAATAGAAGAAAAGAAATATAAATAAGTACAATTAGAAAAGAATTGAACAAAATTGAAATGCAAACATCCAAGCAAAGTATTAAGAATACAAAATAATGTACAAAAATCAGTAGTATTTCTATATAGCAATAACATTCAAAATGAGTCAAAATTAAAGCACAATCCCATTTATAATAGCCACAAAAATGAAATATTTTAGAAATACAGCTAACCAGGGAGGTGAAAGATCTCTACAAGAAGAACTAAAAAACACTGCTTAAAAAATCAGAGACAATACAAATAAATGAAAAAAAATTTCAGGCTCATGAATTGGAAGAATTAATATTAAAATGGCCATGCTGCCCAAAGTACTTTACAGATTCAATGCTATTCCTATTAAACTACCAATATCATTTTTCACAGAATGAGAAAAAAACTATTCTAAAATTCATAGGAAACAAAACAACAGCTTGAATAGCCAAAGCCATCCTAAACAAAAAGAACAAAGCTGGAGGCATAACACTGCCTGATTTCAAACTATACTATTTGGCTACAATAAGCAAAACTGCATGGTACAGGTACAAAAACAGATACTTAAACCAATATACCAGAATAGAGAATCCAGAAATAATGTCTAACACTTACAGCCATCTGATCTTTGACAAAGCCAACAAAAACAAGCAATGAGGAAATGACTTCTTATTCAGTAATGATGCTGGGATAACTAGCTATCTATATGCATAAGAATGAAACTAGACCTATATGTTTTACCATACATTAAATTTAACTCAGTATGGATTAAAGATGTAAATGTAATACTTCAAATTGTAACAATCCTAGAAGAAAACCTAGGAAATATTATTTTCAATACTGGCCTTGGCAAAGAATTTTTGACCAAGTCCCCAAAAACAATTGCAACAACTACAAAAATTGATAAGTGGGACCTAATTAAATTAAAGAGCCTCTGACAGCAAGAGAAACTATCAAAGAAGAAGTAAACAGACAATCTACAGAATGGGAGAAAATATTTGCAATCTATGCATACAAAAATGCTCTAATATTCAGAATCTATAAGGAACCTAAATTAACAAGCAAAAAGTAAATAACCCCATTTAAAAAATGGGCAAAGACACTTTTCAAAAAAGACATACAATTGGCCAAAAACATATAAACAGTGGTCATAATAATTAATTATCAGAGAAAAGCAAATCAAAACCACAATGAGATAACATCTCACACCAGTGAAATGGCTAATAGTAAAAGGTAAAAATAAATAAATTGATAACAGATGCTGGTGAGGCTTTGGAAAAAAAAGAGAACACTTATGCACTGATGCTGGAAATGTAAATTATTTCAACCACTATGCAAAGCAGTTTTGGCGTTTTTCAAATAATTAAAACAGAGCTATCATTCAACACAGCAATCCCATTACTCAGTATATACCCAAAGGAAAATAAATTGTTTTACCAAAAAGACACATGCACGTCTATGTTCATTGCAGTACTATTCACAATAGCAATGGCAGGGAATCAATCAAATTGCCCGTCAATGGTGGACTGGATAAATAAACTGTGGTATATATATATAGCATGGAATGCTATGCAGCCATGAAAAAGAAGAAAATAATGTCCTTTGCAGCAATATAGATGCAGCTAGAGACCATTATTCCTCGCAAATTAACACAGGAAGAGAAAACCAAACATCACTTGTTCTCACTTATAAGTGGGAGCTAAACGTTTGAGTACAAATGAAAATAAAGATGGGGACAGTAGACAATAAGGACTACTAGAGAAGGAAGGTAGGGAGAGGGAAATGGTTTAAAAAGTACCTATTGGGTACTATGCTCACTACCTGGATGATAGGATGCCTATTCCAAACCTTAGCATCATGCTATATATCCATGTAAAAATCGGCCTATTTACCACCTGAGAATTCATTATAAATTAAAATAATTCTGTGTGTGTGTGTGTATATGTTGGGTGTGCTTGTTCCTCCTAGGCCTTCTCAGTTACAGAGCAAGGAGATCTATGTGTATACAATAACCTGTATGTATCCGCTTAGCTATACACATTTCTATGTGTAACATATGTATCTATATTTAGCTCACATGAGTTCACACTAATGTTTCCTTTTTGTTCTATCAGTTTTTGCCGTATATTGTTTTGACATTCTGTAGTAAGGTACATAGACATTTAATATTCTTTCTTCTTGGGGAATTATTCCGTTTAGCATGATATGGTACTCCTCTTTGGTCCTAGTATTTTTTCTTCTGAAATCCACTTTGTCAGGAATTATTATAGCTACTACAACTTTCTGTTGATTAATGTTAGCGCGGCATACTTGTCTTTATCCTTTTAACTTTAACCTCTCAGTGGCCTCATATGTAATTGGGTTTCCTGTAGACAATATGTCGAGTTGTAGATAGTAGGTGGAAATTTGTTTTTTATCCACTTTGTCAATTTCTGTCTTTTAATTAGTGTATTTAGATCATTCATATATAAAATAATTATTGAAATATTTGAATTGATGTCACCCATGTTTGCATGTTTGTCAGAGGCTCCATTTTCTGCATTCACTGTTTTTATTTGAGCATTTTACATGATTTCATTTTTGTTTCTTATTATATCAACATAATTATTTTCTTCTCTTTTTATTCGTAATTGCCGTAAGTTTACAATATGCGTTTTTAATTACTCTAAGTTCACCACCATTAATAGTATTCTATTTCCCACGTAGTGTAGGTAGCTTTCAGAGAGAGGCTACTTAGAGAGAGGATTTATAATTCCTCTCTCCAATCTCTGTGACATTTGTTTTTCATTTCTCCATATGCTGTAAGCACCAAATACATTGTTACTATAATTATTGCTTTAAGAAAATGGTTACATTTTATAGCAGTTAAAGAAAATAAGAAAATTAAAAGATAGTATTTTGTCTCTTTAACAGGCTTCCTTTCTTTATGTAGATACAGGTTTTGACCTATGTAACTTTCCTTTCCTTTTTTCTGAAGAAAATCTTTTAACATTTCTGCATATGAGGTCAGCTACCAATAACTCCGTTTAGTCTTAGTCTGATAATAAGTTTATTCTCTTTTACTTCAAAGGATAATTTCATTGAACCTAGAATTACAAATTCATATTGTAATTTTTTCTTCAACATTAAACATTTTACTCCACTGTCTTTTTGCTGGAATATTTTCAGATAAGAAATTTGTTGTAGTTATCATTCTTGCTCCTGTAAAACTGTTCTTTTACTTTTAAATCAATTTATTTTAATTTTTCCTGTTTTTAATTTATTTTTCTTCATTTTAAATATATTTATTATAGTTACCATTCTGTGCAGTAGACTGAACCTGGTAGATCTGGCAGCTGAGATTGTACTTGGCTTTTTCAAATATGTCTAGCTATTGGAATAAGACTGATTATTATTTGCCAATCTGACATCAATGTCTCTGTTCCTTTCTGCTACTGCTGTTCTTTCCAATATTAAAATTTTTATGAAAGTTTGAAACAAAAGATCTACTTCCCTTCTCTTTGATAGCATTTTATTCCTTTGTGTATGCATGCTTTGTTAATTTAACATTATTTTATTTAAGAAAGAAATTTATGTATTTATTGAGTGAATGTGTACCCATATGTAAATGAAAATTGTTTGACTATTTGTATTAGGAAACTCCAAAATAAACAAAACAAAATTTCATTTCTTTCTCATAGGTAATAGACAGTCAAGGGTTGGTATAATAGCTCAACAATATCAATGAGTACATTCCTTTTTACTATCATGAACTGCTAGCCTGGAAGCCACCTCATGGTTAAATATGGCTTTTGAACTGATACTTCCATACTTGACTGAAAATAAAATACAATACAGACGAGAAGAATAAAGGGATGAAGAATCGTGACATCTCCCTTTTTAAGAAATACTGGAAATCATACACACACATATGTACACCCACACACACACACACACACACACAACCTTCTGCTTCTGTTTCATCAGTAGAGCATATCAGTAAGGCAAGCCAAAATAATATTGTAACTGGATGCTACAATTTATTCCAATTCACATAATAGTGGTAGTTGAAGGCATTTACCACTATATATGTGTGTATAATCATATATGTGTGTGTATAATATGTGTGTATATCTACAATGAAAATAAACGAGTAAATACATTCTATATTTGCATTTTGGTTATGAGTATAGCAAAAACCACAGTATCTGAGGATAAAGTATTTCTTCAAGTCAAAATATTATTTTCCAAAAAGAAGAGGCAATTCAAAGTGTCAAGCACTTCAAATTTGTTAACTGTAAACTGTAATATTTTGAAGCAAATTAAAAAATTAACTAATAGAAACTGAAAAATATTCTTGAGAAAAATTCTTGTGATTCAGTACTAGAGGAGAAAGATTAAAAATAATAAGAATGGAGAAGTAATAACCATATTTTAAACCAATATTTGGAGGTATGGTTGACATATAAAAAATATATACATACTTAATATATACATCATGATGAGTTTCAAGATAAGCGTACGCCCAAGAAACCATCACTTCCATCAAGGCCATCACCTCCCGACAATTCCTCAAACCCCTTTATTAGTATCATTATTATATTTTAGAACTTTTTTGTGGTAAGAACCTTTAAGGTAAGATCTATCCTCTTTTTAAGGTGTAGGTTAAGTATACAGTACCCTGTCGTTAGCTATAGGCACTATATTGTATAGTAAATCTACTAAATTTACTTAATCTTGAATACATGAACATTTGCACAATATATTTAATGATCACGCTTCTGTCCACCACCCTCTCCAACAAACCCTGACAATCACCATTCTACTCTCTGCTTCTATGAGTTTGACTATTTTAGATTCTTCATATAAGTGAGATTATACAGTATTTCTCTTTTTGTGTCTTCGCATACTCTCCTTCAGGTCTGTTGTAAATGGAAGAATCTTATTTTCTTTCAAGGTTGAATAATATTCCATTGTATGTATATAATACCTCTTCTTTGTTCATTTGTCAATTGATAAGCATTTGTGTTTTTCCATGTCTTGTGTGAATAATGCTGCAATGAACATAAAAGTGCACATATCTCTTCAAGATCCTGATTCAATTCCCTTGGATATATAACCCAAAATGGGATTGCTGGATCAAATTGTAGTTCTGTTAATCTCCATACTGTTTTCCATGATGGCTATACCAATTTACTTTCCCACACAATATGTCAGAGGATTACCTTTTCTTCACATCATCGCCACCAAAATTATTTTTTAATAGCCAACCTAACAGATGTGAGGTAATATTCATTATGGTTTTGATATGCATTTATCTGATGATTAGTGATGTTGAGTACCTTTTCATATATCAAGTAGCCTTTTCTATGTTTTCTTTTGATAAACGTTTATTCAAGTTTTTTTGCCCATTTAAAAAATTAGATTATTTGTATTTTTTATATTTTCTTGTACAAAATCCATGTATATTTTGGACATATGCTCCTTAATGAATAAAAGGTTTGAAAATATTGTTTCACGTTCCACTTGTTGCATTTTACTATGTTGATTGTTTCCTTTGCTGGGAAGAAAGTTTTTGGTTTGCTGTAATTCCACTTGTTTATTTTTGCTTTTGTTGTTTGTGCTTGCTTTTGGTGTCATTTACAAAATATTACTGCAAAGACCAATATAAAGGAGCATTTTCCCTATGTTTTCTTCTATGAGTTTTAATCATTTAAAACCTATATTTATGTCTTTAATCCATTTTGAGTTTATTTTTGTGCATGATTAAATATAAGGGTTGATTTTTATCATTTTGCATACGGATATACAGTTTTCCCAGGACCACATATTGAAAACACTATCCTTTCCAAGTTGTGTGTGCATCAAACCATTGTTGAAAAATAGTTGGCTATATATGTGTAGGTTTAGTTCTGATCACTTTATTCTGTTCCATTGGTCTATGTGTATACTTTTGTGTCAGAACTATACTGTTTTGATTACCCATTCAGAGGAACAAAAGAAAAAAACCCCAAATAAATGGGAAGCTATCCAGTGTATTGGAAGAATTGACAATTGTTAAAATGTCCACAATACCCAAGTGATCTACAGATTCAATGCAATCCCTATCATAATTCCAACAGTATTTAACACAGAAATTTTTTAAAAATCCTAAAATTCCTGAGATAAGGATGTGTGATACCTCCAGCTTTGCTCTTGCTCAACATTGCTTTGACTATTCACTTTTGTTTGAGAGAGAGGGTTTCAAATTAATTTTATGATTTTTTTATTTCTGTAAAAAATGCTATTTGAATTATGATGGAGGTTGCATTGAATCTGTAAGTCACTTTAAGTAGTATGTACAATTTAGCTATTATCAATTCTTCCACCACATCAGATATCTTTCCATTTTGGGGGGTCTAGTATATTTTTTAATCAATATTTTATAATTTTAAAATAATCAATATTTTATAAAATTAAAATCAATATTTTAATCAATATTTTATAATGTACAATTTAGCTATTGTCAATTCTTCCACCACGTTGATATCTTTCCATTTTCAGGGGTCTAGTATACTTTTTAATCAATATTTTATAATTTTAAGTGCACATATTTTTCATCTCCTTGGTCAAATATATACCTAAGTATTTTATTCTTTTTGAGGCTATTGTAAGTGGGATTGCTTTCTTGATTTCTTTTAAGGGTAATTTGTTTTCATGTAGAAAGATGCTACCAATTTTTGTAGGTTGATTTTGTATCTTACAACTTTACTGTATTTATTAGTTTTAACATTTTGGTAGAGTTTTTAGTGTTTTCAATATATAAGATTATGTCAGAGATGGATAAAAATTTATTTTCTTTCTTGAATTTGAATGCCTTTTATTTCTTTTTTTATTTTCTAATTATTCTGGCTAGGACGTCCAATACTATGTTGAATAGAAGTGGTGAGAGTAGGTATCCTTATCTTGCTCCTCATCATAGAGGAAAACCTTACAGGTTTTCATTATTATATAATGTTTGTTGTGGGCTTATTACATATGACCTTCATAATGGTAAGATATATTCCTTTTATATCTAATTTGTTGATAGCTTTTATTACAAAAAGGCATTGAATTTCGTTAAATATATTTTTACAATTATTGAGTTTACTATATGATTTTTCTCGGTCATTCTGTTAATATGGTGTATTACATTGATAGATTTGTTTATGTTAAACCATCCTTGCATCTCAGGGATAAATCCCACTTGATCAAGGTTTATAAACCTTTCAGTTTGCTATTGAATCAGTTTGTTAGTATTTTGTTGAGGATTTCACAACTATGTTCAACAGGAATATTGACCTGTAATTTTTTTGTCATGCCCTCAATCTATTTGGAGATTTTTGAGCTACATAGATCTGTATGTTCATTTCTTTGGTTTTGGAAAGTTTTGTGTTACTTCTTCAAATGATCTTTATACTTTTATCTCTTTCTCTCTCTGTTCCTTCTGAGATTCCCATAATATGTATATTGGCTTGTTTGATGGTGTCCCATACATCCTGAAGTATTTCCTCTCTTTTTTTTAAGACATTTTTTCTTTTGTTCCTCTAAATGGGTAATCAAATTATCTGTCTCTAAGTTTACTGATTCTTTATCTGATTGATTAAGTCTGCTATTAAAGCTCTCTGTTGTAATTTTTTTTCTTTACTTCAGCCATCATACTCAATAGATCCAGGATTTATTTTTGCTTCTTTTTTCAAGGTTTCTATATCTTTTTTTTTTTTTTTGAGATGGAGTCTCATGCTATCACCCAGGCTGGAGTGCAGTGGTGCAATCCTCTGGCAACCTCTGCCTCGTGGGTTCAAGTGATTCTCCTGTCTCAGCCTCCCGAATAGCTGGGACTACAGGTGTGCACCACCACTCCTGGCTACGTTTTTATTATTATTATTATTTTATTTAGTTGTCTGTGTGCTCTTATAGCTCATTGAGTTTCCTTGATTATTCTTTGATTATTTTGGATTTTTTTCAGACATCTCATAGATATCTATTTTTGAGGGGGTAAGCCGTGGGAGCTTTATTTTGTTCCATTGGAATTATCATATTTCTTTGACTCTGTGTGTTTTTGATGCCTTGTTATGCTGTTTTCACTTATGAAGAAGAGCCAATTTCTCCTATTTTTACTAAGTGGCTTTGGGAAAGAAGACTTTCCCCAGTGAAACTAGCTAAAGATACCGAAGGTTTTTCCAGTCATTTTTAGGGATGTTAATACCCTCCTCCTTTTGTTCCCTCTTATGCAGAATGTCTCAGAATTGAGTATTTTCTATAGATCATGGAGAACAAGTCCGTGTGCTGACATCTCCCATATGTTTTCTCCAGGGGCGCTTTCTTCTACACTAGCAAAATCAAACTCGCTGCTATAATCCACACCTGCTGTTGTGCTTATGTGCTATCTGTGGGAGTCCATGACATCAGTGTACAGAGACATGCAAAGTCTCATCCATGAGTAGGGAAGTGTGGGGTGCATGTTGCTTGGCAGGGATTCTGCAGACAAGTTGGGGTTTATTGTTAGGCTCCTTTGTGGAGTTCATGAGCTGATTAGCAGATCAATGGCTGGCTGTTGATAACCAAGAGCCAGTGGCTATGCACTCTCACTTCTTTTCCTTGCTACAAGATGCCCCCAGATAATTCAGTCATGTCAGTGCCATCTGTGTTCTGAGTGGAGTGAAACAGAGGTGGGCCCTCTGGGCAGCATCCTAAAAGGTTCGGGAAGTTGGGCATTGACTTTGCTTTCAGTTTCCTCTGTGGGAGAAAACTGTAGGCTGGCGGGGTGGGGGGACTAGCTGACCTCTGTTGGTACCAAGTTGTGCTACTTTGGGGTAGGGGTGATGCAGGAAAAGTGAAACTGCTATTCTCACTCTCTGCAATGAGTTCACTTTCAGGTATTTTGTATTACTGGGTTACTGGAACCTATTAGCCAGAATCTGAGCCTTCTACAAAGATATTCTTGTCCACAGGTCATTGTTAAAATTGCTATTTTTGTGTTACATGAGGATTGGAAACTTTTACTCTGCCATCTTAGGAATGTCAGTCTCATTAAACCTATTTTTAATGATAAGAATGATAATTAGAACATTTTACTTATTTTAAACATTGAGGTAATCAATTCATTTTGATGTTTGTTATGTTCTATTTTGTATATATATGTATAAATACACAGTATATGTATTTTTTCATCCAAATATTTTGGAAAATACTTTTTAAAGAGAATAATTTAGTAAATTTCAACATAGTAAAAATAAGTTGTTGTTTGATAAATGGATTTTTCAAAAATTATATTCATTTACTTATTTAAAGAATGAAACTTTACTGTCAGAAATGCCCAGGTTTAGATAATAAATTGTATGGTCACCCTAGATATTGGTCGATGATGTTTTGAGTCACATTTTGAATTATATCTATTTTGAGTTTTTTTATATAATTAAATACAACACCAATTATTTAAATAGTTAAATACAATGCCAACATTTACAATTAAATAAACACCAATAGGCCATTTATCCCAATAGTGGACTTTTGTGAAAGTCTTTTTATCTCCTCCATGTTAAGCATTTATCCAAAAGAACAAATCAACCTCTTATAAACTATGAATCAGGTTTCTACACTCTAGCCATGTTTCTAATTCAAATTTATATATTTGTTCATTCACTTTTAAAATATAAAAAATTAAATGATAAATTATTTCTCAAAATATGTAAAATACTATATTTTGTTTAAAAAAAGAGAAAAAAAGCCAGGTACAGGAGCAAGTTTCCTTTGAAATAAAGGGTCTACGTACTGCTATTTGTTTAGAATGTGTTTACTCATCAGATGAAAATGTGCTGGATTAAAAAAAATGGCAGGTGATAGAGAAAGTTTATTATCCTAGATATGAAACATAAGTGGCATGAAATACACAGCTTGTGTGTGTGTGTATGTACATGTGTTTGTGTGGTAATGAAACAAAATGGAATTAGTGATTAGTTGGTTTTACTCATATTCATTATGTCTATGTAGTATTATCAGTTCTTTAGTCTACAGTGTTATTAGTTCTTCGTTTTATCTTTTTTTTTTTTTTGAGATGGAGTTTTGCTTTTGTCACACAGGCTTGAGTGTAGTGGCATGATCTCAACTCACTGCAACCCCTGCCTCCTGGCTTCAAGCAATTCACCTGCCTCAGCCTCCTGAGTGGCTGGGATTACAGGTGATCGCCACCATGCCTGACTAATTTTTGCATTTTTTTTTAGTAGAGACGGGGTTTCACTATGTTGGCCAGGCTGGTATCGAACTCCTGAGCTCAGGTGATCTGCCCAACTTGGCCTCCCAAAGTGTGGGATTACAGGTGTAAGCCACCTTGCCCGGCTGTTTTATCAGTTCTTTAGTCTATAATGTTGCCCATTTAGGCTCTACAGATATATTAAAAATATTCGTTGATGAAATAAAAACCAGGAGGTAATGAGAAAGCCTGTAATGTAAAGGTTTCCCATTTCTTGTGAAAGTAGCTGTGGACTTTACCCACAGTTATTGCTGCATCACATTCTGTTTGATATAATTTTTATTTCATCTACAGTTGTGCCATAATCACCAAATTCCCAAAGTAAAAATATGTTAGGTTTATATCATTATTTAAAGATACTTTAAATTTTATTTTCCTAAATTAAATTTTCAACTTGAAATATTCTTTTGTAACAGAAGGAAGAAAGTGCCATTATATTTTCACTTTGGGCCACTATTTTAAAATATTGGGCAAACAAAAGTAACAATAAAAATCAAAGCTGAGAAACTATGGCAAAGACAAAGTAAGACAAAGAACACTGACTTAGATTCTGAGATAAAAAGCCAGTTTTTGTTTGTTTGTTTTCTTTGAGTTCTGGTATACATGTGCTGAACATGCGGGTTTGTTACATAGGTACACATTTGTCATGGTGGTTTGCTGAACCTATCAACCCATCATCTAGGTTTTAAAGCCCCATGTGGATTAGGTATTTGTCCTAATGCTCTCCCTCCCCTTTCCCCCCAATCCCCCGACAGGCCCCGGTGTGTCATGTTCCCCTCCCTGTGTCCATGTGTTTTCATTGTTCAACTCCCACTTATGAGTGAGAACATGCGGGTTTGGTTTTGTCTTTCTGTGTTACTTTGCTGAGGATGATGGTTTCCAGCTTCATCCATGTCCCTGAAAAGGACATGAACTCATTCTTTTTTATCACTGCATAGTATTCCATTGCATATATGTGTCACATTTTCTTTATCCAGTCTATCATTGACGGGCATTCGGGTTGGTTCCAAATCTTTGCTACTGTAAATAGTGCCGCAGTAAACATACACATGCATGTGTCTTTATAGTAGAATAATTTACAATCCTTTGGGTATATACCCAGTAGTGGGATTGCTGGGTCAAATGGTATTTTTGGTTCTGGATCCTTGAGGAATTGCCACACTGTCTTCCACAATGGTTGCACTAATTTACACTCCTATCAACAGTGTAAAAGCATTCCTATTTTCCGCATCCTCACCAGCATCTGTTGTTTCCAGACTTTTTAGTGATTGCCATTCTAACTGGTGTGAGATGGTTTCTCATTGTGGTTTTTGATTTGCATTTCTCTAATGACCAGTGATGATGAGCTTTTTTTTCATGTGTTTGTTGGCCACATAAATGTCCTCTTTTGAGAAGTGTTTGTTCATATCCTTTGCCCACTTTTTGATGAGTTGTTTGTTTTTTTTCTTGTAAATCTGTTTAAATTCCTTATAGATTCTGAATATTAGACCTTTGTCAGATGGATCCATTGCAAAATTTTTCTCCCATTCTGTAGGTTGCCTGTTCACTCTGATGATAGTTTCTTTTGTTGAGGAGAAGCTCCTTAGTTTAGTTAGATACCTTTGTCAATTTTGGCTTTTCTTGCAGTTGCTTTTGCTGTTTTAGTCATGAAGTCTTTGCCCATGCCTATGTCCTGAATGGTATTGCCTAGGTTTTCTTCTAGGATTTTTATTGTTTCAGGTTTATGTTTAAGTCTTTAATCCATCTTGAGTTAATTTTTGTATAAGGTGTAAGGAAGGGGTTTAGTTTTTGTTTTGTGCATATGGCTACCAGGTCCCAGCAGCATTTATTAAATAGGGAGTACTTTCCCCATTCCTTATTTTTGTCAGGTTTGTTGAAGATCAGATGGTTGTAGATGTGTAGTGTTATTTCTGAGGCCTCTGTTCTGTTCCATTGATCTATATATCTGTTTTGGTACCATTACCTTGCTGTTTTGGTTGATGTAGCATTGTAGTGTAGTTTGAAGTCAGGTGGCGTGATGCCTCCAGCTTTGCTCTTGTTGCTTAGGATTGTCTTTGCTATACAGGCTCTTTTTTGGTTCCATATGAAATTTAACATAGTTTTTTCTAGTTCTGTGAAGAAAGTCAATGGTAGTTTGATGGGAATAGCATTGAATCTATAAATTATTTTGGTCAATATGGCCATTTTCACAATATTGATTCTTCCTATCCATGAGCATGGAATTTTTTTCCATTTGTTTGTGTTCTCTCTTATTTCCTTTAGTAGTGGTTTGTAATTCTCCTTGACAAGGTCCTTCACCTCCCTTGTAAGTTTATTCCTAGGTATTTTATTTTCTTTGTAGCAAATGTGAATGGTACTTCACTCATGATTTGGCTCTCTGCTTGTCTATTATTGGTGTATAGACATGCTTGTGACTTTTGCACATTGATGGGAAAAAGCCAGCTCTGACACTATGTAATCTTGGCCTATATACCTTACCTTTCTAAGTTTGATATTTTTCCACAATGAACCAGGTAGATAATAGTCACCTTTCAATATTGTTTTGACAATTTAATTAAAATTATTTATATGTGCCTGTATAATTTATACAGGATTATAGAAATGATTATTACTATTTTTTGCAACAGGGTTTCGCTCCATCACCAAGGCCGGAGTGCAGTGGCATGATCTCAGCTCACTGCAACCTCTGCTTCCCAGGTTCTAGTGATTCTCCTGCCTCAGCCTCCCGAGTAGCTGGGATTACAGGCGTGCTCCACCACACCCAGCTAATTTTTTATATTTTTGTTAGAGATGGGGTGTCACCATGTTGGCCGGGCTAGTCTCAAACTGCTGACCTCAAGTCAAGTGATCCACCTGCCTCGGCATCCCAGAGTATCAGGATTAGAGGCATGAGCCACCACGCTTGGCCTAAAAATGAAATATTAATTTTCCAATAATTGAATGAATAATGGTGGAAATAAAAATATTTTTAAAACAGGAATTTTCATAAATACACCATTTTCTCCAGTTTTACTTGAGAAGTATTTTAGTAACTGTTTGAAGGAAGTGTATACAAAAAAACTCATATATGTATTTTTGTTGTTGTCGTTGTTTTTTAATCTCAGAGGAACCATCTAAGAAGAACCTGCAGAATAATGTTCTCTTTAATTTGACATTTATTTTACATGTTTGACAAGCTGAAAGGCAAGTTGTGCCCTTAGTTATGATACTACATATGTAATTGTGACTTTCTCAGAAATTTCAAAGATAATGGTAATTTCTTCTTTAAAATTAGCTTTATTAAGGTATATTTCATATGCCAAAAATGCACACATTAATTGATGCACCTACATGAGATTGGACATATCCATTAATTGATTGGGATTTCTTTATAAAAATCATTCTTCCACATGGAATACAATTTAAATGTAGTTTCTTCTTCTGCCTTCCTGACCCCTCATGATAAAGAATTGTATTTGGCTTTATGTGAGGATGTTGCTGAGAATGAGGGAGGGAAGAGAAACAGCAATGGCTTCAGAGTCTGCCTCATCTGTATCAGCTTTGCTATGCCAACTGCAAGGAACAAAATATAGCACAACAGTATGTTTTTGTTGGTAAAGTCAGCAGATGTGACTTAAAGATAAATAGGGACCAGATGTGATGAATTAGATAGTTTGCTTTTACATAGACAAATGTGGCTATAGCCATCATAATTGGGAAATGCTTTAGCTGCAGAATCTGCTCTGTCTTGTAAGTGCCAATTTTATGTTTCTTACTCTCTTGGAAGTTCTAAAAGAAGTATAGACCGTGCCCCCAAACCCTCTATAAACTATCATCTGAGACTGTGGAGTGTTAATTTAAATAAAATCAATAAAAAATGATTTAAAAGGTAGGTGTTTCTTTTTACACAGATTACAATGAAGGGCATTGTTTTTTGAGTTTCTATTGTTAAAAATAAAGAAAATAAAGTAAAAAAATAAGGAAAATAAAGAACAAATATGTTTGGCAGAAGTGGCATGGAAATAAATTAGGGATGTAACAGTTGTGTTGATGGAGTTGAGTGATGATAACGTATGTTAAAAAATGAACAACTGTCCTTAGAGTTGTGGGGCTATTTCTGAAAGTGATATTTATTTCCTTGGAAATTCTAATATGCTCAGACATTGTACTTCTGACCTTTCATTCTAAACACTCCAGGAAGCTGCAGATTAACCCGACCCTCTGCTGTTTTGGAAGCCTAGTTGAATCCTTTTAAGGAGAAGAAAAGGGAAAATATATCCCCCTTTAATTTGGTGAAATCTCTCAGCTGAAATTCCAAAATCAAAGGAAAAAAAATTTATCAATTCTAAAAACCAAGTCTGTTAACGTTTGCTCCAATCCTTTAGTTAATCTGAGCAATGTACTAGGCCAGTTATTCAGTTAATTACATAGCACTGAATTATGCTCACCTTTTCCTTGTTTTAAAAGCATATACTGTATAAACCTAGACATAATTAAAACACTGAGGGTGTTTTTTTTCTTGACTCAGCAGATATATTTTTATCATTCTGGTTGTGATGAGTGAGATTCTTCCTGTGATAGTCTACATCATCCTGTCATTACTCTGGGCTTTCATATGTCACATAATAAAGTAATCCCTTCAGACCATTTACCTAACAATACCTTCAATGTATACTGTCAAGCTAAGTGTAAGCATACAGCATTCAGAACACTGTTGGAGATTCTATTAGAACTGACAATAGTATTTTTGTAATGCAAATTACATTGCAATCCAGAAGAATGTGATAAAATAATTTTCTGATTTATCACTATGCTTAATTTCTGTGAATGAAGACAAAATTTTATGAATCAAAAATGGGGTCAAAAATGCCACCTGCTGTCAGTGTTGAATTCTGATTCAAGCTGTTATTAGTTTTGTGAGTCTCCATTTATTCATATGTAAAATGAAGATCATAATATTTAGCTTGTAGGGAGTTGAAGAAGATGACTCATATTATATATGGTATAAAGTATTTAGTACATAGGAGAACTCAGTATACAGTAGTGCACACATGGAGTCTGATGGTCTAATTCTGACTCTTACTATGTGTTTGGGGCAAGCTCTTTAACTTTGTAAGCTTCAGTTTTCTTATCTGTGGGATAATAACTACATTTTATAATGACTGAAGATTAAGCAAGATAATAACTGATGAAGTAGTTAGAATTGTTTCCTACACATTGTAAAGGCTCAATAAATGTTAGCTTTTATGTTTTTTTTGATAAACCTTAATTCTCTGTTTCTTTAACTCATTATCTTTTTGTCTGTTAGTTGCTTACAGAATTTATAGTGATCAAGGAATATACAATTGGCCCACTATAGTCTGAGATCATTTTGACATCTGTGCATAGCTCTTCAAAGCCTGAAGGTTGTCTTTGGGCATCTGCATCTGCAAAAGTTATAATAATGCATTGGTACTACAATTCATAAACACTTTCAATGCTTAACTTCAACTATAAGGGAGACACATGCATTCAGTGTTCTTGTTCTGTGCGCTCATCCTTCAGACTTCTGTTGTTATGCATGAGATTATATTCTAATATTAAGTAGCCCTCATTCATTAGTCAGTACATTGAAAATGCATTGTTTTATGAAGTTCACTTTAAATTCATTCTTATATTGTATGCTGGTGAGATATGAAGAGCCAAAGTTAGGGCAATACACTATATTTATTCATGGAGTTCATTCAGTCCCATGAATCACAGTCTGAGTGACAGCCCCTTATAGTTCACATGTATAATTAATTTTTTAACTATGTAACAAACTTTTTCCAAGATAACCAATTCAAGTATAAGAAAATACTAAAATACCAAGTTCAGAAAGCTTTATGATATATAAGATCATAAAAGAAAATGAGGAAGTAGAAGCTAGATTAAGTCATCAAGTATAAGTTACATAACTCCTTTGAATCTCAGGTTGCATTTCTGCAAATTAGAGATGAAAATAATACCTTCTCTAACTTCTTCACAGTGATATTTTATTTACTACTTTACCACTTTAATTCTCTTTCCACTTCAAGTCGTCTTATCATCCTCAGTGACTCCGTCATCTGATACAGATATCTCAAACAGTATTCTACTTCTTCACTCCCTCATGAAAAGCAATTGCTTTCCTTGTCACTACAGATTAGATAGCTTTCATTTGTCCTGATTCTTGTGTTTATCCTTTTGTAAAAGAAAAAAAATACTTCCATAATCAGTGGTAAGTAACCTAACTTTTTGACCAGAAACTATATTTCTTCCACCTTAATTTGACTGTTTATTTATATCTACATAATTCAGTCTCTTTAAATTTCTACTTTCTTATATTCCAAGATCTTTCATCTTTCTTTACTTTCATATTTTTCAGCTAAGATCTTCTAGCTTATTATTTTGACATTTTTCCAGTTCTGTAGATCATGTTATTTTTCTTATTGTGTTCATCTAGTAAAATTCCAAACCAAGATTCAAGTATTCTATATTCTTGCTTTGTGTATATATTATGATAGCAGGGTCTACTGAAACAAAATTACAGAGTAGAGTACACTAGCGATATAGTGTTGATGTCCCCTCCAAATTTTGTGTTGATATGTATTCCCCGGTGTGAGAGGTGGGTCATGGTGGGAGGTGTTTGGATCATGGGGGCAGATCCCTCATGGCTTGGTCTTGTCCTCACGATAGTGAGTGAATGCTTGTAAGACCTGGTTGTTAGAAAGTGTGGCACCTCTATCCTCCTCCCACTCTCTATCTTTCTCTCACTCCCGTCATGTGAGGCGCCTGCACCCCCTTTACCCTCTACCATGATTGAAAGCTTCCTGAGGCCATTGAAGAAACAGATGTCGATGCTATGTTTCTTGTACAGCCTGCAGAACTCTGAGCCAATTGAACCTCTTTTCTTCATAAATTACCCAGTGTCAGGTATTTCTTTATATCAATGCAAGAATAGCCTAGTAAAACTGGTGTTACTATAAATTCATAATTATCAACCTCACATATGCTCTCAGATTACCTACAACCACTAATTTATTCTAGAGAAAGTCTAATCATGAAAGTGAAAATAACTAATATTCTCTGAGTCACCTACCTATGGGCATAAGAGTTAGATAGATACATACATACATACATACATACAAACATACATATAGGAAAACATATATATGCTTGTATATATATATGTATATATAAATACCACTGAAATAATTTTAGAGAATTTGAATCCTACTACATAATACATTTTATAAAATATTAAATTTGAATAGATCTGAATTTAACCAAAGATAAAGACAATTTTATGAATTTGAATGAAATCTGAGATTCTTGGAAATTTCCTGAAACATGTGGTTGTCATCATGGATTTTAAACTATACACTTACAATTTAGATACTACCAGTATTTAAGAAATTAACACATATTCCTCATACTCCATTTTCCCAAGCCATCCATTTCCATAACGTTAGTAGGTTTTATTTGTGGGGGCTCTTGTAACAATAATTTCCCAGTTGTTTCAATTCTACATTTATATGGATAAAATGCTCAATAGCTGTCCTTTTACTTTAATGACTTTATCTCTGGTGTCTTTGTTGTCCATATACTTTTGTCCGGATTTTGTCCAGAACTCTTCTGTTTTTTTCTAATTTTAAAAATGTATGTAGGAGTGCTATATTGTCTACATTCTTACATTTTTCAAAAATTTTTAGTAATATTTATACATTATTCATATTCATATCTTGGAGCTTAGAACAAATATTCAAAACTGTACAGAATTGCTCAATTCACTGCTCAGTTTCGAGAGCCCATAACAACACTGGTGCATATTAGGAGCCCCATAAATATTTACTGAATGAATAAATTAATATAACAAAACCAAAGTCAGGGCTTGAAACTGTATCAGAGGTGTTTCCCAAAATGTTCATAATTACTAAAGTTACATAGGAAAAATAATTAGTTATTTCATTAAAATACTAAATAACAAAAATCTTCATAGTTTTTGTTTAAAGTTTGAATATTTAATGATTAATAAAAAGATGACAGTTTGAACAACTGTTGCATTAGAAAAGGCTGCTGTTTAGAGACCACTACTGACAGCAAAGTTACTACCAAATGTGTAAACATATCAAAAGTGTAAGAAAGTGAAAACAGTCATATGAGGCGATAGTAGACACACAAGGTGACTGAAGCAGTCACATACCTAACAACATTTTAGATTTTCTGTGATTTTACAGCAGCTAATAGAGGTAACTTCAGACATATCACAGATAGTATTTTCCTGTGCAGTTAAGATAAACTATAATAATAGCTTGCAGAAGTAGCGGTCACTTCTAAAAAGAAAAACTCTTAGAGATAGGTCTACTATGCTCTCAATAAAGCCATGGAATAAGAAAGGAAATCCTTGGCACTTGCTCTATATTAATGATACTTACATTTTTGTGGCATGTTTTTATGAGTTAAGTGGATATTTACAGACACTGTCTTTATTACAAGCATTCAAGGTAGAATGGTTACCCACATTTTATAAGCAAAGTTATTGAGGCTAAAAGAAGTTTGTATCCTTAATGAAGAAAAGGTAACAAATAAACATCAGAGGTGAGTTTATATTCAAGTTTTCTGATTACAAGTCAGATGTTATATTTCTCTGAACTTTATCTTCTGATTTACAAGTAATTCTTGTGAATATCATGTATTTATAATCACAACACTTTAAACAAGGGAAGCTCATTCTTTAATGCATATTCCAGATGCTCTTGATAAACATTAAAGACAGCAAAGTGCCCTAAAGAAAGAGAAATACTAGTTGATATTAGGCAAATAGTATTGTAGCATTTAATCATAGTCATTTCAAAATAATGGGGAAATATTCCATTATAAATACATGCTTTGAATTGATATAACTGTGATTTTCTACACAACATATTTATTAAGATGAGCATTTATTTGAATATATATTGTATTATATACATATTTTGAAACAACTAGTAGACAGGCATTTTTAAATGTTAATCTTATCTCCTCACGTATCAATATCTACACCAAGAGACTTACCCACCTATAGAACTTGGAAATCTATCTGCTGGAAGATTCCCTAATTGCAGGCACATGCAGGTAAAAGAGCATTCTAAATTAAACAGTTGTTAATCCAAAGAGGACTTCCAATAATATTTTGGCAAACAATCTCTATGTTTATGTGTTTGGAAACATATTTGAAAGTAAATTACTTCTTAATTGGACATATTTTATTAGAAATTGGGCAAAGCAGCAAAGTTAATGACACATTGAAATGTAACTCCCCAAGTCCTTTTAGAGAGTTCATTTAATATTTTGCAAAAGGAAAAGAGAAACTTGTTTATCTAATTAAGAAAGGTAGCATCTTATCAGAGTCAGGGAACTCTGAGATAATTGACATGCCAAGAGTTACTAAAGTGATTAATTTTGTTCATTGTTTTCTATAGTATATCCACATATTTAAACATCTGCTAATAAGTGCAGGAAGGAATAACTGTGTGAGTTTTCCACAATGATAAATCCAGGTTGTAACCACATGGTCTGAGACTCTTACAGTCATTTTCATTCTTTTTTGTCTTGTAGCAATATTTTGTTAAGAGTCTCAGTAAAGCCTAGGATTGAAGGTTCCATTTCACTAGAGTTAGAAGCAGGTGGAATTATTCCAATAGAGTGGGAAAGAAGACATCCATGTCAACAAATTCATCAAGGTTTATTTTTCATGTCTTCCATAGTCTTTCCGCTGAAATATGGTCTGGCTGCTTTGCTGTATCATGGGGGAAAGCAACAGCACAACATAATTCAAAATAAACAGTTTCACAATCTCACATACATAAAGGACAGAAAAATATATCTTTGGGGTTGTTTGCTCTTCTAAATAACATTCATTAGTTTGCATTTATTGATAAAAGCTGCCTATTAGGTATATCAATCAATGTGTTCCCTGTTAATATTTACTGAAAACCATAATCAACCTTGGGGTTGGTCTTCATCTCTATTAAGTTTTTGTAACTTAATCTGTATTTTATTTTTCTTAAATACAGAAAATGGGAGTTCAGTCTCTAGAGTCCCTTCCAGTTCTAACATGCTAAAACTCTATATAAATTTTTCTTTAATTTTACTTAAATACCAAATTCTAATAGATGAATCCATCAGAATCTGGCAGGTTATTGTTAATTCTATACCATTATACTTTTGGATTAAGTAATATCAAAAACCTCTTTAAAAAGTATTATTATTCTTAATTGTGGTAATATACACATATCATAAAACTTACCCTCTTAACCATGATTAAGTATACAGTTTAGTAGTGATACAATGATAGAGGGAGGAGGCAGAGATATTCTATGCAGACAGGGGTGGGTCCCTGGCAAAACCCCACCTTCCAGCCAAAAGCCTGAAACCCATGGCCCAAAGTGAGAACTTCTGTCCTTTTTCTGCTTGAATGTTGCCTTTTCCTAAACTACCCATGGCCCACCTTGTCCCCCGTCTTGTGCCTATAAAGACCGCAGCAGAGAAAAAAAGCAGTTGGATGTCAGGAAGATGTGGCTGGATGTCAGGGAGAGGCAACTTGACTTTGGAAGAGAGAGGCAGAGAGGGAGCTTGACTTCAGGGCAGAGTGAACTGCCCTTCCCATCCCCTTTCTAACTCCCCTCTCTGCTAAGAGCTGCTTTCCTTATTCAATAAAATTCTCAGTATTCACCATCCTTCAATTCATCTGTGTGATCTCATTCCTCTTGGGCACTGGACAGGAGTTTGAAATGCACCGGGTGCAGGTACCCTAAAAGGCTGTCACACTGGCTCTTTGCCCTCACTGGAAGAAGACAACCACCCCACATGACGAGGCAAAGGGCTTACTGAGCTATTAACACTTAAGTCATCCGTGGACAGCAGAGTTGAAAGAGCGTTGTAGCATGCTCTCTGGGGCTTCGGGGATCACAGGCAGTCCTACCTGGACGCTGCAGGGCCCCTATGGAGTTCGCTCCTGCCAGTGCCCAGAAGAGACTGGCTGGATCTCATACTCACTTGCCTATGCGCTCCCTCCTACAAGGGGTTGAGAGTGGTGAGCAGAGTAAATGGAGTTTGTTCCTGCCAATGCCCAAAGAGCTTTCTCCGGTTCCTGTACTTGTTTGCTCGCATGCTCCCTCCTGCGAGAAATAGACAGGGGTGGGCTGAGTAAACAAGGCACCCCTGCACCTCTGTTACGAGTCCCATGAAGGGGTCAAGAAAAAATCCTGCATCATCAGTGTTAATGTATTTACATGTCATGCAACCAATCTCCATAATGTTTTATTTAACAAAACTGAAATTCTACATCCGGTAAGCAACAACTCTCCATTTCCTGCACCCACTCTCATCGCTTGAAACTCCCATTCTACTGTTCGTTTCAATGAATTTGACTACTTTAGTAACCTCATATAAGTGAAATTACACAAGATTTGTATTTTATGACTGGTCTATCTCACTTAACATTTGATACAGGATATTAGATCCCATAGTGCAGATGTACTACATTGCCTACATTTTATATCTTTTGAACAGTGATTGAACTATCTACTAATGAATTAAACAAACAAATAAAAACCACCCTGAGCTTAGTGGCATACAACAACAGTGGCTTGTTATTATTATTTAACCCTGAAAATAATGAAGTGTCATTTTTGAATCATTCTATTCATTGGACGCTAGGCATTGAAAATTGTAAGAGGGAGGAATTAGACTCCCATATGGAAGAGGAAAGGAATTAGACCAACATTCAAAGAGAAGAATGCTAAAGGATTTGAAAATATATTTTAAAACCACCATAAACAGCGTCACAAAGGTAACATGCATATATTTCATTGTCTTCACATATATTTCTATTATCCTAATTGCATTTTTAGATGTGTACAACTTATAAACATTTGTCTGATATTTTGATAATGGTCATTAAAGAATACTAAAATAGAAAACTCTCACACAGAATGTTGCTAAATGGCAAAAGCTCAAAGTGAAAAAAATAGCAATAATCTTCCCCTGTACACACCTCTGATTTGGAAGACGAGGGCCTTTCATAGGCTGACCCTTGCCTGATAACCATGGGTTATTATGATAGCAGGAGGGTAGGATGATGATGTACCACAATGGTATAAAACACGTGACAACTAGGTGGAAGATGGTTGTGTCTTATTGCATTTTGCCCAAGTACTGCTACATCAGACAAATATCCTAAGAACACGTGATTTTGTATTTTGTACTTCTAAGGATTACGGGCTTTGGAAGAGCTTCTAGATATCTAAATTTTTAGCATTAATTAACTCACCATTTAGATTTTTTAGGAAAATAAAAACCTCTTGAGCATTTAGCAAAAATGCTGAAGTGTAGAACCCATAGTGCAAAGATACTGTATTGCTCATGATATAAAGTAATTTCAAGCAAGTTAAGGAACTACCTAATAGCAAATTTGCAAACCACTTATTTGAATAGGTAATTTCTTTTATAATAATTTCTTTTCTCTAAAATATTTGCAAATAATTAAGAAAGCATATTTTCTTTCTTAATAGATTTTTTTTATTATTGGAGTTATACAACTTAATTAAGAATCACTTATTCATAAATAATATACCAGTAAAAACTAGCCTGTGTTCTTTATTATTGATATCATTTATAGATTAAACATTTACTTATAAATATATGCACATATATTGATATATATATGTATATGTGTGAAAAATATATATATTCACCATATGACTTGGAAAAACAAGGAATTTTTACATATTAACTAATGAATGAAGCATTTTCATTTTCATAGATAATTCATAAAACCATTGTGAGTTATAAAAGTAAATTAAAACTTAATATCCATCTAAATAACTTGTATAATATTAAGTAAGATTTAAATGACTTTAAAATTGTGATTGCTGAGGACCCTTTTTTCATACTTTGGATAGCATAAATTTGGTATTCTGAATGTAGAGGCAACACTTAAATGAAATTTGAATCATAGATTAAAGTCATAATTATAGCATCTAATTGCAAGAAATCAAGGTATAAAGAATAAGAGATCAGTCAAATAAGGAGTAACATGTGCTGGGAATCTCCATGGTGCTAGGAACAGATGTATGTTACCTTCATTTTTCAGCTGGGGAAACTAGATTTGGACCTTATAAAACTTAAGTTGTTTATTCAGTTACACAAGATTCAAACACATGTTTGTTCAAGACCAATGTTTCACTAAATTTATCTACCTATGTTTTTAAATGAAATTGTGTGTAAGATCCTCATTTTGCTTTTTATTTTAAAGCTGGAGCCATATTCCTGTAGCTATCCTAAACCTTCTCTGATGACCATTGTCTTGATATTGAACATTTCTCGCCTCCCTGCAGCAATATTTACTTTACCTTTACACTGATGTTAACTGGACCCTCCACTCCTGCTCACAACTCCTCTCCCAGTTTAGCCAAATTTAAGGTTGCTTTTGGTGATAGTGAGTCACTTTAACAAGTTGCTTAGAATCACTTGGTGCAATTATTTAAAGGGAGGCAGAGTGATACAAAGGAAGTGATATAGAGAATACAAAATGTCTATGCCTATCACATTATATCACTCAATAAAAGTTAATGCATATTATTATCAATATTGTACTTGCATCTTATTTAGCAAATTAGCTTATAGACATAATTAGAGCATTTTCAAAGCTAATGTTTGTTTTTTTAACTGTTAAGAATATTACCATGAGAATTCTAAGTGCTTTATCAATCCAGAGAGCCTGTGATTAAAAGGGTATTCAAAATGAAAGAATTCTTAAAATGCCCAGTAATTTATTACTCAATATGCAAACTTAATGTGAGATTAGTTGATGAAAGCAAAAATAATTTATGAGAGGATTTGATATTTCAAAAGTAAGCCTTAAAAATATCAAAAATTATTTCTCATGTAGATGTACTCAGAATGTACTAAAGGATATTCTCCCTCCAAAAAAGACAAAACACTAAGGAATATAAATTAGCATGGCCCAAAACCAAGATATCCCTCAGAGTAAAGGACTATTTTCTAGAATAGAGGCTAAACAGAGTCTCAACAATGTGGCAGAATGAAAGGTCTAGAAATTGGTCAGAAAAACCTAGAAAAGATATCTCTGTTGGGGGAGGTTATTTAAATGTATAATATAATATTCTAACAGACTTGACAGTGTAGAAAATGTGTTGATCTGCATTTAATAGAGCTCTATAAGATTCACACAGCAGAGCTCAATGTACACATTTTATGTTAATAAACTATCTTAATTCCTTTCTTTCTTCTTTCCTTCCTTTTATTTTATCCCTCTCTGTTTCACCCCTTTCCTTGTTCTCTTTATTTCTTTTTTAATATTTTGATTTACACTGTAAAGAAAAACTAAAAATATTGTAAATTCAAAACTAATCCAGATAAACAACCAAAAATATGTATACCTGCTTGATCAACAGAATATATACATTATAGCTGCACAATATTTCTTTATACTACTGAAACATTACTTTCTGTGATTCACCATAATTTTCTTTATTTTACTAAATTGCTTTATGTAGATATCTTAATGACTCGTATTTTCTCCATGCAATTTACTATATTTAAGTCATATGAGGCTTTGAAGTTTTGAGTACGTCACCAAATATAATTTTAGCTAGAATGTTTTGTTTTCCTGTTTGGTTAATCACATCTTATATTTAACAATGTAACTGAGAGAATTGTTTACTATGGTTTAAACAGTATTTATTCTACTCTTATTGGCATCAGGCACTTAAAGTTTTGGCATCTTATTTCTCATTATTTAGATATGCCATATCATACATAGATTTAATTCTTAGGATATATGATCCATTTATGTTATTTCAATATGGATTCATCCTTCTTCATTTTGCTCAAACCTATTCCAGCCTTTTTTGTGCAGCCTCCTGCATTGGTCCATTGCCCAAATTATTTCATTTCTGTGTCTTGATCTTAGTGCATATTATTTCAATTCACTTATGATACTACAACATCATTTTATATTATCTTTCACTTCATTTTGGTCATTATGGTTTACATTTTCATTATCTCAAATCCAAGTCATATCATTTTTGAAGCAAGCACTTATCATTGTGTGTCCAATTATAATTGTCTTCTTTTATTTCCTGTTATCTTGAATTCAATTACCCTTGTTATTCATTTCCCATCATTTTGTTGTTTTCAATTTGATTTTCTAAGGCCCTGGTTCTGCTAATATTACTTTACAATTTTTTTTTCCTGATTTTATTTACTTGATTTTCATTTATGATTGTTTAGTTCTTATCTATACATATGAAAACTTCATCTTATGCCTTTTTGTATTTATCATTGTTTTGATTTAAGCAATGTTTTTAAAGATATAGTATTTTTTTGAGACAGAGTTTTGTTATTTCACCCAGGCTGGAGTGCAGTGGTGCAGTCTCAGCTCACCGTAGCCTTGACCTCCCAGGTTCAAGCAATCCTCCCAACTGAGCCTCCCAAGTAGCTGGGACTATAGATGTGCGCCACCATGCAAGGCTAATTTTTGTATTTTTAGTAGAGATGGGGTTTCACCATATTGCCCAGGCTGGTCTCAAACTCCCAAGCACAAGCAATCCACCTGCCTCAGCCTCCCTAAGTGCTGGGATTACAGGTGTGTGCCACTGTGCCTGGTCTAAAGATTTACTGTTAACCTCACTAACTTTTTCTTTGAATAAATTGTACTTGCTAAATTCATCTAACATTATTTTAATAATAAATTATATCATCACAAGATTTGCATATTCTTCCTTTTTATTCATATTTTTGAGTTAATTTTACTCTATTCATGTTCTGTTTGAACCTGTATATTTAGCTAAATATCACACCAGTTAATTGTTGGTAAAGATGTTATAATTTCAATATAATTCTAAATTTTCTTTTACTTTATGAAAGAAGTTTAATAGTGATTTTAAATTCACTTTTAAGTCTCTCAATTTTAATCAGGAAAGTGAAAAGATAGAATTATACTTTATTATTGATAGTAGAAAATTTTAATTACACCTGAGTTTCGAAGAAGTATACCTTATACTGACTGTGTGCCTCAGAAACCAGAGGCAAAGTGTTAGATGTGTGTAATGATTAAAATATTAAGCAAGATTTCTAATATGGTTTTGCTCTATGTCCCCACCCAAATCTCATGTTGAATTGTAATCCCCACATGTCAGGGGAGGGACCTAGTGGGAAGTTGTTGGATCATGAAGGTAGGTTTCCCACATGCTGTTCTCATGATAGTGAGTGAGTTTTTATGAGATCTGATGGTTTAAACCTCTTTTCTTCATAAATTACCCAGTCTCAGGTAGTGTATTAGTTTGTTCTCACACTGCTATAAAGATACTCCCGGAGACTGGGTAATTTATAAAGAAGAGGTTTAATTGACTTATAGTTCTGTGTGGCTGGGTAGGCCTCAGGAAACTTACAGTCATGGCAGAAGGTCAATGGGAATCAAGGCTTGTCTTATGTACGTGGTGGCAGGAGAGAGGGAGAGTGTAAAGGAAACTGCCACTTTTAAAACCATCAGATCTCATGAGAACTTTCTCACTATCATGAGAACAGCATGGGAGGAAAAGCCTCCATGATCCAATCACCTCCCACCATGCCCCTCCCTCAATACATGGGGATTAAAACTTGATATAAGATGTGGTTGGGACACAAAGCCAAACCGTATCATTCTGCCCTGGTGCGTCCCAAATCTCACGTTCTTTTCACATTTCAAAAGCAATCATGCCTTCTCAACAGTACCCCAAAGACTTAACTCATTCCAGCATTAACCCAAAAGTCAAAGTCCATAGTCTCATCTGAGACGAAGCAAGTTCCTTCTGTCTGTGAGCCTGAGCAAGTGAGTTACTTCGAAGATACAATGGGGATACAGGCATTGGGTAAATGTTCCCTTCCCAAATGGGAGAAATTGGCCAAAACAAAGGGGCCACATTCCCCACACAAGTCTGAAACCAGGGTTAAATTTGGAGATTAAATCTTAAAGCTCCAAAATGATCTTTAACTCCATGTCTCACATCTAGGTCACACTGATGCAAGAGGTGGGCGCACATGGCCTTGGGCAACTCCATTCCTATGGCTTTGCAGGGTACAGCCCCCCTCCCAGCTGCTTTCAGAGGTTGGCATTGAGTGCATGCAGCTTCTCCAGGTGCATGGTGCTGTCAGTGGATCTACCTTTCTGGGGTCTGGAGAAGCTTTTCTCACAGCTTCACTAGGCAGTGCCCTAGTGTGTCTGGAATTTATTCCTTCTGGTGGATTCTTGGTCTCGCTGACTTCAAGAATGAAGGCACAGACACTTGTGGTGAGTGTTACAGTTCTTGAAGATGGTGTGTACAGAGTTTGTTCTGTCAGATGTTAAGATGCATCTGGAGTTTCTTCTCTGGATTAATGAAATTCAATACTGTTGAGTGACTTCAACAAATACAAGCAAATCAAAATCTCTGGAAAAAAACTAAAGATGTCTGTAATGCTTAATAAGAAGATCTAGGGCTGAAATTTTACATTTAGAAGCTCTATCTTTCGTATAAACATTGGTTCTTGGTCTCGCTGACTTCAAGAATGAAGCCGCGGACCCTCACAGTGAGTGTTACAGCTCTTAAAGATGGTGTGTCCGGAGTTTGTTCCTTCTGATGTTCAGATGTGTCTGGAGTTTCTTCCTTCCAGTGGGTTCGTGGTCTCGCTGACTTCAGGAATGAAGCCGCAGACCCTCTCAGTGAGTGTTACAGCTCATAAAGGTAGTGCAGACCCAAAGAGTGAGCAGCAGCAAGATTTATTGTGAAGAGTGAAGGAACAAAGCTTCCATAGCATGGAAGGGGACCGGAGCGGGTTGCCGCTGCTGGCTTGGGTGGCCAGCTTTTATTCTGTTATTTGGCTCCACCCACATCCTACTGGTTGGTCCATTTTATAGATTGCTGATTGGTCCATTTTAAGAGTGCTGATTGGTCAATTTTACAGAGTGCTGATTGGTGCGTTTTTACATAGTGCTGATTGGTGCATTTACAATCCTTTAGCTAGACACAGAGCAATGATTGATGCATTTACAATCCTTTAGCTAGACAGAAAAGTTCTCCAAGTCCCCACCCGACACAGAAGCCCAGCTGGCTTCACCTTTCAATCCCCCCTTTAAACAGGACACCCCAACTGCTGTTGGGAATTGGGTGATGACCACTCTAGCTACTTCCTGCTGGATAGGGATGATGAAGGGGCCCTGCAGTTGTAGTGTCCTCCAGAGGGGAACTCTTTAGGCCAGTGAAAGGGCCAGTGGGTCAGTCCAGGGGCCCTCAGTAGAAGTTGTTAGTTAAGCTCATTTGAGGTTCCATTTGTAAGACCATCTGTAGCTTACTGGCTTTGATCCTAGAGGAAAGAAATTTGACAAGGAGGTTAAAAATACAGGGCCCAAAGGTGAGTAATAGCAAGATGGCTGCCACAGGACCTAGAAAGGGTAGAAGCCATGTTGCCCAACTCCAGAGATTAGTATAAGAGTTTGAAAGGCGTCTGATTTCAGAAGCCTTTTCCTGTAAATGCTGGGCGGCATCTCATACTATCCCTGACTGGTTAGTGTAAAAACAACACTCTTCCCCTAAGAAGGTGCAGAGTCCTCCTTTCTCAGCAGTGAGGAGGTTTAGGCCTTGGCAGTTTTGGACAGTCACTGCTGCCAAAGAGTCTATTTGGGATTGTAGTGTAAGGATAGATTTTGTTATTTCTTGCAAACAGTCTGAGAAATCTTTTGAGAGTGTGTGGTAGTAGGATAATGAAGTAGATAAACTGGCTATTCCAGTTCCTGTAGCAGTAGCCATTCCTAACCCTATAAGTAGGGGTATTAGTTGTATGGCTCTGTGCTGATGGACTTAAGCTTTGAGGGCTACTGATAGGGTCTGATTTCCTCAAGATTAGAAGTTAGAATAATACATGTTATACTGTTAACTTTTAGCAAACTTTACTTTCATTGAAAACCTTGTACGTTTGGGATTTTAATTATTCTTTGCTATTAATAAGACCTTGTTCAGTTCATATTAACTTAGAATTGGTATAGATGGCTCCTTCCTGATTCTGTAAGTACTTTAAGGTTTGGCTGAGTGGAAACAGCTTGCAAGTTTGAGCAGACCTATTATCAGGCAATTTTCCTAACTCTGCTTCTACAAGAGTTTCCTTATCACCTACTCAATACCCATTGTGTCTTTTTTCCTTAATTGCCAGGAGGAACCATCTATTGTCCTGTCCTGAAGGGAGTTCCTCCTAGGTCTGGTCGGATCTTTGTATGGTAATTAAGATTTAGATCCCCTGTTAGGAAACCAGCTGGGTTAAGGATTTTTGATAGGAAGGCTATGGGTTGTCAGTGGCCTCAGTGCTTTCAGGCTATGCCCTTGTTTACACTGACAACAGGTGGTATTGGAGTGTTACAGGGTCACAGAGAAGACCTTCAATTATCAATTATAGGTTTTAAATTTACCCTGGCTTTTAAAGGAATAGGGCACACTGTTTTTTATTTACTCCTTCCATCTCTCTTTCTTTCTCTTTGACTTCTTCTTTGTCCCTCTTTCTGACTCCTTCTTTGTCTGTCTCTTCCTCTCTCTGTCTCCTTCTCTTTGTCTCTCTGTTTCTTCCTCTCTCTCCCTTTCTCTGACTTTCTGTCTCTCTCTTTCCTTTCTGCTGCCTCTGCCAGCTGCTTATGCTGCTGTTCTCCCCTCTCCTTCCCCTTTTGATGGCTTCGGCAGTGTAAGACTGCCACCTCCTTGGGTTTTTGCACTGCATGCAATAACTCCATGGTTTCCTCGTGACATTTAATAGGGGTTCCTCAGAGGTTAAGAATTCCCTTTCTTTCTATATTGCAGCATGGGCATGTAGGATTAGATAAGCATACTTACTATCTGTAGCAAAGTCTCCCAATTACAACTGAGGAGGTGGTAGAAATACCTGGTTACAGGCTGTCCCAGGATTCCTCAGATCATAACAGACCTTGAGGACAGCTCTCTGGGACAGGAGATTGACACTGAGAAAGCCATGCCAGTGTCCAGGAGGAAATCAATTTCCTGGCCCTCAATGGTTAAATGTACCCGGGGCTCAGTGAGGGTGATGATATGAGCTGGTCCTTGCCCCAGGCACCCTCAGTCCTGTTGTTGGATCATCTGGTTGGGTGCTTCTGGCCCAGACAACCTTTGCCCTCTGGGGCAGTGCACCTTCCAGTGATTGCCTCAGCATAGTGGACGTGGATGAGGGGGCAGCTTGTTTCTTCTTGGACAATCTTTTTTAAAGTGTCCTTGTAAACCACACTGATAACAAGCCCTACTGGATGATTGGCCTGCTCCATTTTCTGTCCTCTCTGAACCAGCAAGGTTTGTTTGTCTGAGGGCCAGGACTAAGGCTGCAGCCTTTCTCTGATCTCACTTTTCCATTTGGGCCTGTTCCTCTTGGTCCCTATTATAAAACATCAACGTTTCCAGGTTTAATAATGCCTCCAGATTTTGTTCAGGGCCCAGGGATCACTTTTAAAGGTTTCTCCCAATATCTGTGGCTGATTGGGTAACAAACTTGTCTTTTCGGATCAATTGACCCTCAAGTGAGTCAGGTGACAAGGGAGTATATTTTCTTAAGGCCTCCCATAACTGCTCGAGGAAGGCAGAAGGATTATCTTCCTTTCCCTGAGTCATGGTGGACAACATTGAATAATTCATGGTCTTTTTCCTAATTCTCCTTAGTTCTTCTAGAACACAGGTCAACAGATGTTTGCAACTCCAGTCCCCATGATCTGAATTGAGGTCCCAGTGGGGATCCATAATGGGGATGGCTTGCTGACCAGTAGGGAATTTGTCCCCTTCCTCAGCTGCCATTCTGTCATTTACTTGACTAAGATACCAGGTATCTCCAAACTTTCAGGCTGCAACTAAAGCCACATTCTTTTCATTAAAGGCCAGGGTTTGATCTAACAATAGTATGACATCTCTCCAAGTGAGATAGAAGGTTTGCCCTAGACCCTGTAGGATATCTATACACCTATCAGGATCATCTGAAAGCTTCCCCAGGTCTGCCTTGATCTGCTTTGAATCAGAGAGGGAGAAAGGGACATGTACGTGGGTTGAGCCAAATTCCCCTCCCCCTATAGCTTGAAGGGGACATAACCGATAGCCTGGGGGTTTTTATGGTCCTTTGGAGATTTCTTTGCTTGTTTCCTTCTGGGTGGGGGAGATTAGAGTAGGCTTATCATTAATAGGAAGGGAAGCTATAGGGAGGCTAGGATATGGAGGTAAGCTGAGAGGTCCTCCTGTGGGATGTAAATTGCAAGCTTTGCATAGTTGTGTATTCTCCTTCAATGAAAAGAAACCTTGGACATAAGGTATTTCACTCCATTTGCCTTCCCTCTTACAGAAAAGGTCAAGCTGCAGGATAGTATTGTAATTTGTACTTCCCTCAGGTGGCCATTTTTCCCCATCAGAGAGAGAATATTGGGGCCGTAAGTGCAGAAAAAAAGGAGCCGCCCCTTTTTCAGGGTTTGGGGGTCAAATTGGTCCCAATGGCTTAGGATGCATTTCAAGGGTGAGCCTGTTGGTGTCTGAATGTTTCCCATCTGAAAGACAAAACCACCTGGGGTTTTGGTTTGTTTGTTTCCCCCACTCCCCGCACAAGAACCCACAATGGTCCATAGACCCTGCTGATCAGAATAGTTGCACTCACTGACACAGCAGCAGAAACACCTCTTCCCCAAGAACCTGCAGTGGTCCCTGGACCCTGCTGATCAGAATAGTTGCGCTCACTGAAGCAGCAGCAGAAACACTAGTTTTCCTCCTAGACCACAAGGAGGACCAAGGAAGGTCAGATTTAGTAGCCCTTACTGATGCATTCTCAAAAACCTGCACACTTGCCTGTCCTCCTAGACCACAAAAAGGACCAAGAAAAATTGGATTTAGTGGCCTTTGCCGATGCATTCTCGAAAACCTTTTAGAGTCCTGAGCATTCTCCTGTTAGTATTGGGACTTTACCCCATCCTATAAAGATGTTATGCCCCAAAAATTAAGTAGAGGGCCATACCCTGAGTGAGAGAAGGGATCTCCAGGGTTGGAAGAGTGATGCCTTTTGTCCTCTCTTGAATAGGAAGGATAACATTCCTGAGGCTCCCCATATCCTAGCTTCAGAAATAGCTTTTGTTAGGCCTGCTAGTCTGAGGAGGGATCCTAAAATTCCAGATAAGATAGTCCCCCTGCTGATGGGGCTTTGGGCAAAAATTATGTCTTTCTGATTGATGAGCCCAGGTGCCTAAAGAAGGGAGCAGAGTCCTGAAGTTTACACTAGAAATCATTCTTATAGGAGTAACTAGAAAAGCACCAGAGACAAGGAGTGGTTTTTAGAAGCACTGTCGGAGAAGAGAAGTGAGAGGAAGTTTGTCTGACAGGCATTAGGACCCAGGAGGCAAGGGTCAGGATAGATAGGATAGATGGGCAAGTCTCACTTGGGCGACATGACTTTGAGAGTTCCACTCATGGCCACAGGGTCAACCAACTTGTTGTCGGGACCCTGGAGCTGCATGGCTTTCCTCTCTGTCGACCCTCGGCTCAGCCCAGAAGTACAGGAAAAACCTGGTTCCACGCAAACCAACACTCCCAAATCCAAAGAGTCAGGGGTTGTTAGAGAGCCCTTTCCCAGAAAGCCTGACACCTGTGTCTAGTCCGGCAGCCATGCTAGTCACTTTTAACTGGCTGACAGGGGCCTGGTATATAGCCCTGAATTCTAAGGAAAAATAGGACAGAATAGCAAGTGAAAGGGATCCAATGGTACTCACCACTTGGCGATAGGTGATAGTCCCTTCATGGTCGCCAAAATGTGTCCGGAATTTATTCCTTCTGGTGGGTTCTTGGTCTCGCTGACTTCAAGAATCAAGCTACGCACGCTTGTGGTGAGTGTTACAGCTCTTAAAGATGGTGTGTCTGGAGTTTGTTCCTTCAGATGTTAATATGTGTCTGGAGTTTCTTCTCTATATTAACGAAATTCAATACTGTTGAGTGACTTCCAGACAAATACAAGCAAACCGAAATCTGGAAAAAACTAAAGATGTCTGTAATGCTTAATAAGAAGGTCCAGGGCTGGAATTTTACAGTTGGCAGCTCTATCGTTTGTATAAGCACTGGTTCTTGGTCTCACTGACTTCAAGAATGAAGCCGCAGACCCTCACGGTGAGTGTTACAGCTCTTAAAGATGGTGTGTCTGGAGTTTGTTCCTTCCGATTTTCAGATGTGTCTGAAGTTTCTTCCTTCCAGTGGGTTCGTGGTCTCACTGACTTCAGGAATGAAGCTGCAGACCCTCTCAGTGAGTGTTACAGCTCATAAAGGTAGTGCAGACCCAAAGAGTGAGCAGCAGCAAGATTTATTGTGAAGAGCAAAAGAACAAAGCTTCCACAGCATGGAAGGGGACCCAAGCAGGTTGCTGCTGCTGGCTCAGGTGGCCAGCTTTTATTCCGTTATTTGGCCCCACCCACATCCTGCTGATTGGTCCATTTTACAGAGTGCCGATTGGTCCATTTTACAGAGTGCTGATTGGTGCATTTACAATCCTTTAGCTAAACACAGAGAGATGATTGGTGCATTTACAATCCTTTTGCTAGACAGAAAAGTTCTCCAAGTCCCCACCTGACTCAGAAGCCCAGCTGGCTTCACCTCTCACTATGGGGGCCCTCTGTCAGGGCTGGAACCCTACATTTCCCTCTGCATTACCTTAGCAAAGGTTTTCCATGAGGGCTTTGCCCCTGCAGTAGACTTCTGCCTGCTTATTTAGGCATTTATATACATCCTCTGAAATTTAGGTGGAGGCTCCCGAAGCTCAACTCTTACCTTCTGTGCACCTGCAGGCCCAACACTACATGGAAGTTGCCAAGGCTTAGGATTTGCACCCTCTGAAGCATCAACGTGAGCTGTATCTTGCCCCTTTTAGCCATGGCTAGAGCTGGAGCTGCTGGGATGCAGGGCACCCAGTCCTGAGACTACACAAAGCAGCTGAGCTCTGGGCCTGGCCCACAAAACCATTTTTTTCCTCTAGGCCTCTGGGCCTGTGATATGAGAAGATGCCGTGAAGATCTCTGAAATGCCTTGGAGCCATTTTCCCCATTGTCTGGTTGATTAACATTTGGCTTTTCATTATTTATGCAAATTTATGCATCTGGCTTTAATTCCTCTCCCAGGAAATGAGTTTTTCTTTTCTACCACATAGTTAGGCTGCATATTTTCCAAACTTTTATGCTCTGCTTGCCCTTTAAAAATAAGTTCCACTTTCAATCCATCTCTTTGTAAGCTCATATAACTGTATGTTTTCAGGAAAAAGCAGGACACATCTTGAATGCTTTACTACTTAGAAATTTCTTCTGCCAGATACCCTAAATCAGCTCTCTCAAGTTCAAATTTCCAAAGATCTCTAAGGCAGAGGCAAAATGCTGCCAATCTCTTTGCTAAAGCATAGCAAGAGTGACCTATGCTCCAGTTCCCAATAAGTTTCTTATCTCTGTCTGAGACCACCTCAGCCTGAACTTCCATATCACTATCAACATTTTGTTCAAAACCATTAAACAAGTCTGTAGGAAGTTACAGACTTTCCCACATCTTCCTGTCTTCTTCTGAGCCCTCCAAACTGTTCCAATCTCTGTGTGTTACCAAGTTCCACATCTTCAGGTTATCTTTATAGTAGTACTGCATTCCTGGTACCAATTCTCTGCATTAGTCCATTCTGAAACTGCTGTACAGACACTGCCCTGAGACTAATTTATAAAGAAAAGAGATTTAATTGACTCACAGTTTCATGTGGCTTGGCAGGCCTCAGGAAACTTACAATCATGGTGGAAAGTGAAGAGGAAGCAAGGCACATTTTACATGGTAGTAGAAAAGAGTGAGAATGCAGGGGAAACTGCCACTTTTAAAATTATCAGATCTGGTGAGAACTGCCTCACTACCATGAGAACAGCATGGGAGAAAGCACCCTGATGATCCAATCACCTCCCACTATGTACCTCCCTCGACATCTTGGGATTACAATTTGAGATGAGATTTGGGTGGGAACACAAACCTAAACCATATCAGGTAGTTCTTTATAGCAATGTGAAAATGGACTAACACAATTTCTTAAATACTGAGCCAGAAAAATTAATTGGAAACAAGGTACTTACACAGAATCTTATCTTTGTGCATGTGTGTGTTTTTTTTGTGTGTGTGTGTGTGTGTGTGTGGCCTTGTTGAAATGTCTTGTATAAAGTGCTAGAAGTTTCTATATTATTTAAAATACTTTGTCTTATGGGTATAAAGTATTATGCTCCATTCATAAATGAAATATTTGATGTTATTATAATATTATACATATTTGTGTTTGTGTGTTTGTCTGCAGATATACACACACTTGACGTATATCTAGTAGGACTGGGAGTTAACAATTTTAATTTTAAGTTATTTAGCTTTAAATATACACATATGTACATATAGTGACTTCTATAGTAATCAGAACTCTGCCAAAGAAATGCACACTATTTTATATCATTTGAGATCTTAAGTATCATTTTTCAGTTCCTATTATTATCAAGACAGTCCAAGGTGATGAAATTACATAAAACCAAGTGATAGAGCCATATTAATTTCCAATAAAAATGACAACATTAAATAAAAAGCTCTACACATATGCTTCAGATATTTGTGAAAGTTGTCTGCTTTTAAAAAAATCAATAGCAGAATATTTATTTCACTCTCACTAATTTACTAGAAGGTAGGATGTTTTCCCAGAGACAATAAGATTGGAATGAAACAAGGACATGAACAAGCTGTATTCCTGAAGGGAGTGACAAGTTAACTCAATGTTTTATTGCTGAACTGAATTAATTGTAGGCTAAGAAAAAAGAGAGAAGAGTCAGGGGAAGAGACATTTCTGAAAACAATCACAGTACCTTCAACTTACCTTTATTGATAAGTTACTTCAACAGAAAGGAAGTAGAACAGAGTATATGTAATAAACCCCAGCTGAATAATGAAGATTGCTAATTGGATGCTATGTTTTTTTAAACTTGGTTTTATAGTTTCATAACATGTACATGGTATAGAAAATTCTATTTCTAAGCATAAATGTAACCATGCGTGTGTAATTAATTAATAATTAGGCAAAAAAATACAATACAATAAACCTTTTTATTGGTTCTAAATGGCCACTGAAAACATCTGAGAAAAATTTATGACTTCTAAGGTTAGAGACGGACTTCCAATTTTAGGTACAACATGAAAAGTATTTAGAAGCCATCTTTCCCATCCATACAAGAAATTAAGTTGAAGACAAATACAAAAATCTCTGAAAACCAATGACTTTTCTTAGACGCATTAGAGAACTAAAGTTGCAGGGAAAACTCCCCACCATGAAATCTTGGTAGATAAATTCAAAGAGTGAAAGTCAAGATCTGCAAAACTGTAGCAGAAGTTGAGGGAGCCATTAACAGGTAGAAATACTGATGCGGTAATTAAATTAATTGCTGGAGGTTGAATGTGAACCAGCCTGAGAGTGAGAAAATTCTGGGGCCACAGTGTTAGGCGGTCCCCACCCTTCCATGGGCTTTATCTCCAGGAACATTATCAGGTTTTCCAGATTAAGATGAAAGCATGATTGATCCCTTTATAGCCCTGTTAGGGGAAGGCAAGATTAATGTTTGTGAAATATTTTCAGAGCTTTCTCCATAAGCAAAGACCTGCTCTCTAGGGTAAAAGATTTTATCAGAGCTTTATTCCAGCTGAGGAGAGGGCATTGGTTCTACCCCAGCCCTCTGTAGCCATTCTGTCTCACCAGTGGAGGGGGAAAAATAGCTATACCACTGACAAAACAGTTTCAAAGTCACAATCCCAAGAGAAAGCCCACTAAAAACAAAGATATAAGCATGAGGTTATAGAATGTTTCCTGACCTTTGTCCTTAACATGACACAAACAGGTCTTCAGTATAACAACAGTGGATTACAATTAAATGAACTGCAAGACTCTCTGGAGGAATGTGTCGGAAAACTCAAAGTCAATAGTGGAAGCACAAACAAGAATGCTAAAGGAGTTTGAAGCCTCTAGAACCTATGGCTTCAATAAACATTTGAATACAGCTCAACTTCTAGTAAGATTAATAATATAAATCTCACATGCAAGGCCTGTTTAGTTTAATTCCTACTACCTGATACAATGTGTCCAGCTTTCAAAAAAGAAAAAATTATAAGGCATGCCAACTGGCAAGACAACAAGACATTTTCTGAAAAGAAAAGCAAGATGTAGAAATATATACAAATATGACACAGTTGCTGGAATTATTTGAATGGGAATTAAAAATAATTGTAATAAATATATTAAGGGCTCACTGGAAATGGTAAACAACGTGCATTAACAGATGGGTAATGTAAGCACAGATGTGATAACTCAAAAGGTTAGTGAAGTCTAATACGTCTGCTAGCATAACTTTTTAAACTCTAAATTAGTTGTTAAAATTGCATGATGATGTCCTATGATTAAAATATAAAATAAGATATACCGATAAAGAGATTGCCTGCCATTTTATAGTATTTTAGAGCTTATAATGCATTGGTACTTAAATTATTTTATTAAGTCCTAATCACAGATCTGGGAAGTAGAAAAGCAGCCATTATTATTATTTTTGTACAGAGTAGCATTTAGAAGCTGTATCAGTCTGCTTAAAACTAAGTTCGGCTGTGGCAACAAATGGCATCCTAATCTTAGTGGCTTACATCAACACAAACTTATTTTTCACTTAGTTTACAGGTTTATCAAATGTGTGGCTTTGACTCTTTATTCTAAGACATTAGCTGAAGGAGTATGCAGGATATTGCTTTTGTCCTGCAGACAAAAAGAACACTAACAGATGCATGTGATGGTTCTTAAGGCTCTTCTAAGAAATAGCATATGCCATTTTTTCTCATTTTGCATTGACAAAATCAAGTCGCAAGACCAAGTCATTTTCACTGTGGCACTCTTAATCTAACCACAGTACAGGGCTTACTAGGAAAAAAAAAACAAGAGTCAAGGGCTACAATTCTTTAGACAATAATACACTCTGCCACAGATACTAGGACTTATCCAAGGCTTGTGGTGACATCAATTAATTATAAATTCTTGATTCCACATATGATGTTGTCATAATTTATCATCTGGAAAAGAAAAATTAAAATGGAAGAATGTTGGAATATAAAATGAAATAATTATGATTTTAATATCATTAAATCAGTATGTAAAAACTTTGAGTGATATATCAATTAAAAATAGTATCAGCTACATTTTTTTTTTTTTTTTTTTTTTTTTTTGCTGAGCCAAATAGGAGTTTTCTTTTCCTGCATAGTAAGAATTTGTAAGTAGGTAGTCCTAAGTCTGATGCAGCGGCTCTATGATGACATAAAAAACACAGACTTTTTCAAGCTTTCTTAAAGAATGACCCTTATCCATATGCCTGTATGCTCACAGTCTCAAATGACTACCAAATTGCCATGAACATGTCTATATTCAATGCAGAAAGAAGAGAAAATCAATGGAAAAAAGTTTTATGCCAAATGAAAATTTTTAATGTTCTTGTCTGTATTTTAATAAGCATTGTAGTTCACTATAGATGCAAAAATATTTCATCTTCTTCTTAGGAAGTTATTTTGTAAAACTGTTAATTTTAAATGAGAGAGTTTTGAATAAGAAAACATACATAATCAATATTTGTAAGTGAAGATCAGAAAGAAGATAAAAGAAACATGTGAGGGAACCAAGTAGCACAAAATAAAATGATATATATAAAATGATAGTTATACAATAAGTAATTATGTTGGATATGGGAAAGTAATCTTATAAAAGAAAAAATCTGGATCACTTTTTTAAAGAAAAAGAATAAATGAAATTTTACTTGATACTATTCACAATGTACTCATTAACAACATAATTATATATAAAGGATAAAAAGTCAAAAACTTTTTGACTTTGGCAAATTATAATTAAAAATTCATAGGTGTAAGTATGACAACACCAAATAAAATAGATTTACACATAGAAGCAATTATAGATATAATTAATGTCACTTCAACTTTGTTGATTAAATTAAAATACAATAATATTGTACATATATAAATTATATGTACAATAATAATTTTAGATTTGTATGTACCTTATAAATAGCCCCAGAATATTTACAATAAAGGTTAGTGAAACTAAGGGAAAAACTAAGAAAAACAAAATGATAATGGTAGATTTTTACATACTTTTTCAGCAATTGGTACAACAAGCCTATAAAATCAATAATAACAAAGGAAATTAGAACAAATTGGCTAACAAAACAAAAATGCCCAACAAATAGAGAAAGTGATCATCCAAATATAAAAACAATATGTGAAGAAGAGAGAATTGCAGATCAGGATGAAAATTTTGAGTTTTCAATTAACATTGCTAGGAAAATTGCTTTTCCTTGTGGGAAAAAAATGGCTGTTCATACAGAAAACTGAATTCTTTTCTCAGATCATAGAATTCCATTTCAATTCAAGACCAAAATATCAATGGAGAACCTTAAAAACTGAAAACTGATATGACTATCTTCATGTTCTTCAATAGAGAAGAAACTCCTCAAGATACTATAAGTGAAATAATTTTAAAAGAGAAAGGCTGATAAATTTAATCGTATTAAAGTTAAGAAATTCGGTTCCATTAAATGCTATGTAAAATTTTTAAAAAGATAAGTCATGAATTTAGAAAGAATATTTTCAAAACATATAATTAGCTGATTAAAATATGCATAACTTCTATGGATCAGTAAGAAAAAAACAACTAACTCAATAGAAAATAAAAGAGTAAAACGTTCCAACAAGCTCTTCCCAAAACAGAAAATCCAAGTGGTCTATAAACATATGGAAAGCTGTGCTAATATATTAGTAACCAGGTATATAAAAAGTAAAATCACCATAAGATACTGCTGTGTTGCCAATAGTTTAGCAAAAATAAATTTAACAAAAATGTAAAATAAGCACTGTGAGATTATAGATCAACAGGAACTTTTATCCATGGCTTTTTGAGGTGTAAATTTGTATACCACTATGGAAAACACTAAGGCAAGAGCTAATAAAGGTAAATATGGACATGTCTTCTTACTCAGTGATTTCATTCCTAGGCGTGCACTCTTAGAGATATTTTGTACATTTGTGCCATGAGAAACGTACAAAGCCTTCATAGTAATCTAAATGTCAGTCAGTAGAAGATTGTAAGATATGTTCAAAACATGGGATTTCGCAGAACAACATGTATGAATTCTATAGATATAGCATTAAGTGAAATAATCAGATGTGAGTTGTATGTATGGAGCTCAGAAACTGGTACTATTAAATAATGTCATTTTAGAAATACTATTTTTACAAAAGCTATGACAGTGGTTGCCTTGCTTTGGAATTAAGACACATACTTCGGAAGGAGCAGACAGTGGGTTTCTAAGGTATTAGCAAAATTGCAAACCTGGCTTATTATTATCTGAATGTTTACTATATAATAGATTATAAAACTGTACTCATAGATTTTACACACTTTTTGACATTTATGAGACATTTTCACAATAAACATGAAGTTACAAACAACATTGTATAATCTAAATTATAGTGGAGAATCATTAACTATTTTATATACATTATAAGTGACATTAGGAAAACAATATTGACCTAGAACTTGATCAAACAGGCTTCAACTCATTCTTCTATCACTGCCTAGATTTGGACTTTGGGAACACTCGACTTCTCATGTATGAAAGAGACATAGGATTGTTATCAAGGTTAAATGAGATAATACAAAGTGCTTATATTTTGTTATCTTCCCAAACACACTTGTTTTTATTTTTAACATTTGCAGATGGTACCACTATTTCCTTCCCGATTTTCAGACCAGATATTGATTAGTCAGAATTTTCCTTGTTTTACCTCATTCTTCAGTTTAATTTTGTCCCCAATTCCAATGCATTCTACCTCCTAAAGTTTCTATAAACATTTATTTTTCCTGCATATATCACTCCTTATGTTCAGACATCTGTCTTCTCTAACCTGAATTTATTTCTATGGCTTTAATTTTGGTATTCTTGGCTCAGGTTTTATTTTCTTTCTGTTCTTTTATTTTTCTAACTCACAGGTAAGCAGAGTGAACGTTCCCAAATTTGCATAGATGTCCATTAATTTGCTTCTTTAAACTCTTAATGACTGATTATCATATAGCTGATAAAACTCACCTTCCATTCAGTTTATTTTTTAATGAAATTATTCATGTATCCCTTCATTCATCCTTCCATTTATCTGTTCACATATCTATCCATCTACAAAATTTTTGTTTACGTAGTATTGTGAAGTATATTGTATTTTGGGAGTGAAACTATTTAGGCTATCATTGGCCAATAATGAATATATTCATTAGTCTATAATATCCCTGAAATTGTGTAAGGATTCGTTTCCTCTTTTTAGCACGTTTTTCCTCCAGAGTATTGAAATATGTGTATCTGTTGAAACCCACTTTGCCTCTGTTATGTGCCCTCTGTTTCCATAGTCATTCTTACTGGTAAACACCTTTTCAAAAATGAGTTCTTTCTGATCTCATCTTCTGTAATATGCCCCTTTGATTGCCTCAGATAAGGTTAACCATATTCCCTCCTATATTCCTTTAGAGATTTCAATCAATAAATCCATTTTATGTTTGTTTGGCTAGACTATCACAAGCTATTGGGAACAGAAACTGGCAAACACATACTCATATTTCCACAAAGTATAGAAAGAGCTAGAATACCTGAGGCATTCGGTAGAAAATATGCACTACAGCAGAATGGCTGAAAGCATGCTCTTAAGTAATCAAATTACATGTGCTAAACAACACATATCTAAGGTAGAGCTATATGCTTAGTAATTTAGATGATTATTATTAAATTTTAATTTTCTTTTTTCTCACGTATTAGACAATGCACTTACTTTGCAAAAACTTATTTTCAAGCCTTTTACATTTTTCTACTACTCTCCTTTGAGGATTGTGCAGCCTACTCTATTTTCTATAAAGTCTGGCACATTTTAGAAACTCAATAAATATTGGAATAATAATCATATATAGTGAGTTATAGTCCCTGTTATTTTTCTTTCTCTCTCCAAGACAACTTTATAAGCATGAACTTCGGGGAGAATAATTTTATTACCAATGACAGTTGAGCTTACACTTTCTAAAACTTTTCTATTTTCCCTGTCTGTGGAATTTATGAGATACCAGATGTGTTTAGGAAAATAATTTGAAGTAACACTCTGGCCTTAATATGGGAAGTACTAAAACCTCTAATTGTATTTCAGGTAGTAGATCAATTCGACCTTCCATAATAGGAACCTGAAATATAGAAGGCATTTGTGTACTGTTAGTGTTCAAACTTTTACACATTCCCAATATTATCTCTACTTAAAGTGCCTAAATATAGTCACATCATGATAAAACAGAGCCTTAATTCAGACTCTTTCAAATTCATACTCTTAGATCCTAACTCTAGCAACCAATAAGGTTATACTATCTGATCTGGAAACACTATGAGCTATGGATTATCTTTTCCAACAAGCAGAGATCTCTGAATGCAGTCCGTTTGTCACTCACGTGTGAAATTTCAGGGTTGAACAGATTGGACAAAAATCACAATTTTTTTTGTCTATGACATTTTCTTATGAGTATGTATAAAAGTAACCAGGAGAAGAGCAGAGTTTTAAAAAGTGCTTTCTATATTGGTGTTGATCTCTTCCATAGAATAAAATCATGTCATTACCCAGTCCTCAACAAGTGAATTTTTATCTGATTCTTAGTGTGCTTTTTCTTAAGTTCTATTTAGTAAGTAGAAATAACTTTCTATCGATATCCTACCCATAGCATAGTCATTCAATGCTGCTTTATTTCAAAAACATATTTGGAGAAAAAAGACAGCTTGTCTTTCCATCATGTGCATTTGAAAATTAAAACACTGGATCATTTAAATGCCCTGTGGTGAGAGATTAAAAAAAAAAGTAATGCAACCTGCTTTGAATTAGCTATCCACCTAAAACATATTTATTTTCCCTGTGAATGAAGGTAGGCCTCATTTCCTCATTTTACCTCGATGATTATGAACTTTTTACACAACCAAATTTTCTACTGATTATAATTTGATGAAGAAAATGTCAGAAAAATTAAATCAAATCTAAATGGCATTCCTTTGGAAAAATACACGTATAAATAAGTCCCCATGTCTCCCCACCCCCGGCTCTGCATTTACTGGGTTGCTAAATCCAGGTTTCTGTAATAAAATGTAATGTTACTGAAACCATCCTTTATAGATATGGAGAAGATCACCTATTCTTTGTGTCTTTCTAAAGCCTTTGCAAAAACATTTGTCACTGTCAAAACTATGAATATGCATGCTTTAGTTGTGGATGAGCTGCAGCACAGCTATTCACCATAGTTATAAATCAGCCGCTCCTTAGAATATCATTTCTTGTTGCCACATGAAAGGTTAGCAGAAAGGAAAAGTCTTCTCCCTACCGTTTCTTACTTCATTTTGAAATCTGTTCCCTCAGGTGACATTTATAAACGAAACTGCGGTTCTGTTAATGCTTGTGAAAAGTATTAACTGTCAGCATATCTATACCAGTTGCTCCATCTGTTTCCCTTAATTCAATTTGTCTTTATTGTTCCCATCCTTTGATAATCACCTGTGTCATCTAAAATATATAAATTGAATCATAGATTCTAGTGTGGTTCTTTCTTTGGAGTCTTTATTAAAAGCAGAGGTAAAAGTATAAATAACTTAATAGTTTTACTTTGATTTCCTCAGTTGATGAAATTCCAAAAAAAAAATTATAGATTCTCTTGTTTATATGGTGTGATTTCATAAATTTTGCTGCATCCCTGAATCCCAAATCTATATGTGACAAATGATTTAAAGGTGCATTATATTCAAAAGAGTTATTTAAAGAGGTGCAGATTATGACTAATTACATCATTTGAAGAAAACTAATGTATTCACCAAATTCAGTGTGTTGGTATTCAGATAGCAAGAATGCAAATTAGGCTCTCGGCATTTAAATTCCACATGAAAATAATAATTTAAGGCATACATTATGAATGCACATAGCTCTACTTTATACTGTTTGGGTTAGTTTACAGGAAATAAGATTGTTGTATCTAGTAAGGCAAAATTTAGTACATAAAATATAAACTTCTATCCACTTGGGATAATAGGCTGAGAATTGTATGTATATTATTACATTTAAATCTCATTTAAACTGGGATCTCTTCTGATTCCATTCTGTAAGAAATGGTGCTTAAACTCTATGGATATTATTTTGGCAAACAATTCAGTAGCATATGTTAGTCAAATTTGCATGCTTTAGATCACTTTCCTTATTCACACTCACAGTTATCCTTCTAACTTGTCCCCACTTCCTTTCTTAACAACAACAAAAAATACAGAAGTAGAACTTGAAATTAAAATTAAACATTTCTCTCTAAATAATTCCTTAAATACCAATATATGGTATTTCTTCAGACTAGTGATAACATAGGAATATGGGACTATGTATTTATAAAGCTATATCTTATTATATATACATCTTATTCTAGTGTTATTTTGTATGATACCACAATTACTTATGTAGTTCAAGGATCTGTACATTTCTTGGTCTACTGGATTACTCTTTATAGTATAATATTTTAATTATATGATTTCAAAAGTTCACCAGTGCAACATCTTGATTTAACAATGCATCTTTCTCATCAGATGCAACCATATGGAGGCTTACTATACAATTGCTTTATGTCCACACGGTTAGGGCTAGGGAAGTACTTTTCAGTACATTGTTACTCTTGTTATATATATATAGTGTATGTGTGTGTTTGTATGTTATAGAAACCTTACTGAATTGTGGGAAAAGCTTTAAATTATTTTTCCACTAAATTTCAAGGGGACATCTACTTTACGTATTGGAACATTTATTTCCTAGTCTTTCATAGCACTCTTTTCTATTATCTGTACCAAATTTATCCCTATATTTGTTGTACAATCATTCCTCTGGCATAGCCACTTCACTTCCTTTGCTTTATAGAACAATTCTTCCTATCAGAAAAATTTGTCTGATCAACTTTAGTTTACAGTAAATTTTCTTCTAAATACTTGTGGAGATTTTTTTCCAGTTAGAATATAGCCTTTGAAAATATTATTTTAATACTTATTTTATAATTGTCATGGTACTCAACAGTCTTAATAAATACATAAATATTGATTTGTTAAAAAAGATTACATATATTAATAGACTATATATTTATATATAGTGTATATATATAGTGTATTTATGCATTATAAACATATATATTTATATATATATAAATATATTGGAGTGCAGTGACAGGATGATCACAGCTCACTACAGCCTCAACCTTCTGGGCTCAAGCAATCCTCTCACCTCAGCCTCCCAAGAATCTGGGACTAAAGATGCTCACCACCACGCCCAGCTAATTTATGCATTTTTTTGTAGAGATGAAGTTTTGCCATATTTCCCAGGCTGCTCTCAAACGCCTAAGCTCAAAGACTCTTCCTGACTAGGCTTCCCAAGTGCTGGAATACATGAGCCACCATGCCCATTGATATGGTCTGGCTCTGTGTCTCCACCCAAATTCTCATCTTCAATTGTAATCCAAATTGTAATCCCCCTGTGTTAGAGGAGGGACATCGTGGGAGGTGATTAGATCATGGGACTGGTTTCTCAATGCTGTTCTCATGAAAATGAGAGAAATTTCTCTAGATCTAATGGTTTCTGCACTTATTTCTCCTGCCGTCATGTGAAAATGGATGTGTTTGCTTCCCCTTCCACCATGATTGTAAGTTTTCTGAGGCCTCCCAAGCCATGCAGAACCGTGAGTTAATTAAACCTCTTTCCTTTATAAATTACCTAGTCTCGGGTATTTCTTCATAGTAATGTGAGAACACAATAATACAGCAAATTGGTATTGGGCGTCAGGTACTTCTGTAAAGATAACCAAAATTGTAGAAGTGACTTTGGAACTGGATAACAGGCAGAGGGTGGAACAGTATGGAGGGCTCAGGAGAAGACAGGAAGATGTGGGAAAGTTTAGAACTTCCTAGATACTTCTTGGTTTTCACCAAAATTCTGACAGTGATATGGACAATGAAGTGCAGGCTGAGGTGGACTGAGATGGAGATGAGGAGCTTATTAAGACCTGGAGCAAAAGTGACACTTGCTATGCTTTAGCAAAGGGACTGGTGGCATTTTGCCTCTGCCCTAGAGATTTGTGGAACATTGAACTTCAGAGAACTGATTTAGGGTACCTGGCAGAAAACATTTCTAAGCAGCAAAGTGTTCAAGAGGTGATGGAGAATAAAACTTGGAAAATTTGCAACCTGATGATGCGATAGAAAGGAAAAACCTGTTTTCTGAGGAGAAATTCAAGCCAGCTGCAGAAATTTGCATAGGTAACGAGGAGCCAAATGTTGATCACCAAAACAATGAGGAAAATGTCTCCAGGACATGTCAGTGGCATTCATGGAAGCCCCTGTCATCACAGGCTCTGAGGCCTAAAAGAGAAAAATTGGTTCATGGGCTTGGCCCAGGGCCTTGCTGTTTGTGCAGTCTCACGACTTGGTACCGTGTGTCCCAGCCATGGCTAAAAGGAACCAACATACAGCTCAGGACCATTGCTTTAGAGGGTGTATGCCCAAAGCCTTGGCCACTTCCATGTGGTGCTGGGCCGGCCGGTGCACACAAATCAAGAATTGAGGTTTAGGACCTCCACCTAGATTTCAGAGGATGTATGGAAACTTCTGGATGTCCAGGAAAAAGTTTGCTGCAGGGGCAGAGACCTTGTAGAGAACTTCTGCTAGAGCAGTGAGGAAGGGTAATGTGGAGTTGAAGCCCCATCACACAGTCCCCAATGGGCACTGCCTAGAGGTGCTGTGAGAAGAGGGCCACCATCTTCAAGGCCCCAGAATGATAGATCCACTGACAGCTTGCACAATTTGCCAGGAAAAACCACATTCAACACCAGACTGTGAAAACAACCAGGAGGAGAATTGCACCCTGCAAAGCCACGGGAGCGGAGCTTCCCAAGGCCATGGGAACCCACCTCTTGCATCAGCATGACCTGTATGTGAGACATGGAGTCAAAGGAGATCATTTCAGAGCTTAAGATTTGACTGCCCTGTTGGATTTCAGGCTTGCATGGGGCCTGTCCCTTTGTTTGAGCCAATTTCTGTTATGTGGAATGGCTGTATTTACCCAATTTCACTGTACCCCCATTATATCTAGGAAGAAACTAACTTGCTTTTAACTTTACAGGCTTATAGGCAGGAAGGGCTTATCTTGTCTCTGATGAGACTATGGACTTGGACTTTTGGGTTAATGCTAAAATGAGTTAAGACTGCGGAACTGTTGGGAAGGCATAATTGTGTTTTGAAATGTGAGGAAAATGAGGCTTGGGTGGGGCCAGGGGCAGAATGTTATGATTTGGCTGTGTCCCCACTCAAATCTCATTTGAATTTTAATCCAAATTTTAATCCCCATGTATTGTGGGAAGGATATCATGGGAGGTGACTAGATCATGGGGGCAGAACCCCCATGCTGTTCCCCTGATAATGAGTGAGTTCTCACAAGATCTGACCGTTTTATGAGGGGCTTTTCTCCCCTTTGCTCTGTATTTCTCTCTCGTGCTGTCATGTGAAGAAGGACATATTTGCTTCCTCTTCCACCATGATTGTAAGTTTCCTGAGGCCTCCTCTGCCATGTGGAACTGTGACTCAACTGATTCTCTTTTCTTTACAAATTATCCAGTCTCAGGTATTTCTTCATAGCAGCATCAGAGCAGACTAACACACCCAGCCAAATATTTTAATAGTACCAATATTCTGCATTCATGTCATATAAAATTAGTTGTTGAAATTATAGAGACTGAAAAGTTTTACTAACTCATATAGAAAAATCAAAGGCATTTTTATTTATTTTACCTAATAGCCACTGTGTTCACAATGACCTTGAAATATAGTTTTAAATTTTTAATAAGACAAGTAACTAAGTCAACTTCAAATGTGACTTTGCCTTGTAAGATGTAATGTCAGATTCTGGAGAAAAATTCTTAGTTCCACATTAAGCAATTTTTATAACCAATTAGAAAACATGTTTTCTTCTATTTGCTTAATATTTTTCATAAATTGTAAGCAATAAAGTTTCAGTTAGAGCAGAACACATTGGGGGGCGAGATATCTCCCTATGCACTAATGAGATATTTCTTTTAGATTGGGCAAAGTGCAAAGACTTGATAGCTGTAAAACAAAGTACAGATAAAGAATGGAGCATTTCCTATTTAGCAAGAACATTTGCTTGACTGATATCTCTAGTTTGATCTGAATCCTGTTCTTCAACTCCATACTGCCTTTTCCTCTACCGATTTATATGTGAAATGCAGTGGGCAAACTGCTTTCTTCTTTGATCATCATCTTCCCATATCTGTTACCCTTTATCCGTCTGTTCAATGAAGACAATCTAAAAAGCCAGCAAATATTTGCATTTTAAAGACCAGTGAAATTATTTTGAAAGATCAAATGTATTTAAAGAGTAAACACTTTTTTTTCTTTTGTCTTTAAACACTGAGACTCCTAACAACCAATGGTTTAGATCCTGGTCTCTTCATGTAGGTCTCTTCTCTCTCTCTCTTTCTCTCCGTTTTTCTTTCTTTTCTCTCTTTGTCTGTGCCTCCCACTCCTTCTCCCCTCCCTTCCATTCCTATCTTTCCATTCCAAATACTTTCGAGAAAATTAGAGATACATTTTCAATGGTAAGTTAGTTTAAAATTAAAATCATATTTAGTGGTGGAAAACTCATCTATTGTCAAACGTAAAAGAGAAAATTAATTCATTTATAATAACATTAATTGAAAATGTGCTTCAAAGTAAGAGAGTAAAACAATTCCCCACCTAAACTATTTGGTGTTCAAACATTTAAATTAGAGATAGATATACAAAGGAGTGATTAGCATTTTTATTTTGGTGAGCTGGAATAATAACATCTTTTGTTAAACATGATCAAATTACCTGTTAAAAATGTTTTCTTAAATTCTGTATGCATATACATATAAATTTCCATATAGTCTTTTTTTCTCAGTTTGGTTACATGTGTTTTAGACAATGAATATACTTCTCTCCTTCCACAGGAGCTAAAGCTAATAATAATCTGTCACAAGGCATCATTCATTTGGGAGTGACATATCTGTCTGTTCAGCAGAGTAAAACTTTATGAATAATTCACTTTCCTTCCACTAGGTATTTCTGATTCTGTGTTGTTTTAACTTTCAGGATATATTTTTGCACTCCATAGAGAATGTGACCTACAGGATCCACTAGCAAAAGAAATCTGACTGTTAGAGGTTAAAGGAACAGTAAAGATCTAGTTCCACTTTTGAATCCTGCAGATGGGAAATTTGAAACTTGGAGAGTTAGTGGTTTTCTCCAAGGTCACATCAAGACAGAAGTCAAGCCAGGATTAAAATCAAGGGAAAAACAGTGACATGGTGGGAGAAGTGTTCCCAAACTCTGAATGCAAGGTAACGTATATAACAAATAAGAAGTTTTTAAGAAATACCTAAGAAAAAAGTGAACATGATTTACATTATATCATATAAAATAGTGGGAATAAAAAATATACAAATTAATTGATAAAATAAGATATACCAGTATGAAAGAATATAAAGAGATATCTGTTAGAAAAATTAATAAGATTTATATATAGAAATAAAACTGTAAATAACACTGGAGGTAGAGGGGCCTATAAACAGAAGAGGGGAAGAAATTAGTCATCTTTCAAAAACCCAAGAGAAATGGATTATTTTATTATTTTCTCTTGTTTATTTGATTCACCCAAACTGATACATTGCCTCTTACATAAACTCTATCAATTTAATTCTGGACTTGAATTTTTTCTCTAGGTCTCTCAATTTTGGTTTGTTTGCTTTCTCTCCCTTTCCTTTTTCTTGGTTCATTATTCTTCCTGGAAAATTTTTTGAGTTAATCATATAGTAATTTACAGCATTTGGGGGATAGATACAAGATGTTGAAGCTTCTGAGATATTTGTCTTGTTTTCTGATTATTTTATACAAGCTAATATTACATATAGTTTTTTTGTTTTTTTGTTTTTTTTTTTTTTTTGAGACAGAGTCTCGCTCTGTCGCCCAGGCTGGAGTGCAGTGGCATGATCTTGGCTCACTGCAAGCTCTGCCTCCCAGGTTCACGCCATTCTCCTGCCTACATATACTATTTTTAATAATATATTCTTGCTTATGTATATATAGTATCTTCTCCTTTGCTGTGTGGATTTAAATAAAAAATTTTAAACTTTTTTTTCCTTGTTTCGTTTTAGTTTCTTCTGTTTTCCTTTTTGTTTCTCCTATTGACTTACTTTGCTTTCTGTTATGTTAGATCTTCTAACAGTTATTAGGCTGGTTTCTTCCAGCTGTGAAACTTCCTTTTTCTCTGATTGGACTCTGATTTTTCCTTTGCCCCATCATCATGGGGTATTAGAGGGAGACTAGAAGTCTAAGACAGACTTGGCTGTTCCTTTCAGCCCCACCCTGGCACTGTCTCATCACGGTGGCTACACCAGCTGGTCCTGGTTTCCATTTTCTTTTCTTTTCTTTTCTTTTCTTTCCTTTTCTTCTCTTTTCTTTTCTTCACTTGTAAGAACCATTCTTATTCTGCTCTTTCTTAGAAACAAGCAGCCACCAGATAGTGCTTCTTCCTTGGAGATCTGAATCCCATTTCCATACAGCCTCTTCTCTGAACTCTTGAGTGTACATGCGCTGGGCAACAGCCCCCCTTAGACATCTACACAGTACTTCCTCCAAAATTCTGGATTCTCATCACAACATCTTTCTTCTCTTTTTACTCCATCCTTCTAATTGGTAGCTCTTTTTGCAATTGCCACGTGTGTTACCTCAGTGTTTTCTTTTTCCTATTCCAGTACTTAAAAAACAAAATGAAACAAAACAAAAACCTTCTATTACCCATTTCTTGGTTCCTTGTTTTTTGATACAAACTTGACTGATATCGGACCTTTCCATGTGGGTCCTCATTCTTGCTTATTCATTAACATTTTAAAATTAAGTACTAAGCTACCTAGTGAGAACTGCGTCAACAGATAGCTTCATCACTATTTAAGACCCCGTTTCACTGGGGCACTTCAAGGTCTTTATACCAAGGTACTTTCTCTGGTCTGGTTGGTCCTTTTAGAGTTAACTCTTCTATTACTTGCCTGATGGATAACTGCCAGCTATTTGGTGTGCAAAGTTGAAGAGGATGAAGATAGAGCCACGTTTTCTATATGTGAACTCCCAAGTAACACCACCGTTTTCTGATCTTTACCTCAACCTTATCCTCTATAGTATCCGGTACTTCTAAGTTCTGTACGTCCCTGGCATTCAGAGAACAATTTGGGCCATTTGTCAGTTTACTCACTCTGTAAAACTTCTGCCTGTAGCTTTCCCCATGGAGAGCATGGCTGTTTCACATATAATTTGCTCTTTGGTAAAATTGCTGAATTATCATATTTCTCTATGCCCCGTCTATATTTTTCCATTTTACAGATTTGTACATTTTAATTGGCTATTGTCTTAAACTGTTCCTTTCATTTGGAAAATTCAAAATCTTTCCTCCTTTTTAAAGATATCAAAAGTTAGATGAAAATAAAGGCATTCTCCTCTTATAATAGTGGAAATGGGAGTATAAAATACATAATATTTTGAAGGGCCATGTGGCAATATAAGTCCCCAGTCTCAACAGAAAAACTTTTTAAACACAATTTTTCTCTACTTTACCATAAGGAAAAATTTGAAATACATAAACATTCATATATAAGAATGCCCACCTATAATAATAAAATGTGTAAAACAATCAAAGTATTCTAACATTGGTGGTTAGATTATATTTAAGCCAGCTCATAGAAATAAAATCATTTTTCAAATGTTAAAAAAAATTTTTCTGTAAGTTTATGAGAAGTAAAATCACTATATATAATTCCTAATTTAGTAAAATAAAAATAATCATTTATGCACATGCATAGAAAATAGACCGAAGCAAAATGAAATAAAATATTAATAGTGGCGGAAATACATATTATGTTAATTTCATTTATAAATATTTATTTTCCTTTTTTGTTTTCTTGTTTTTTTTTCTTTTTTTTTTTTTTTTTTTGGCACAGTGTCTCACTCTCTCCCAGGCTGGAGTGCAGTGACACAACCATGGCTCACTGCAGCCTCCACCTCCACCATGCCTGACTAATTTTTGTATTTTTTGTAGAGACATGATTTTTGCCATGTTTCCCAGGCTGCTCTCAAGCTACTAAGCTCAAGCGATCTGCCTACCTTGGCCTCCCAAACTTCTGTGCTTACAGGTGTGAGCCACCACACCCAGCTAATTTTCTTTATTTTAAATATAAAACTTACATAGATTAGTTTTATATTGATATGTATTTAAATAGAAAACTAATATACATTAGTTATGTAATTAATTACAGATTTTAAATATTTTGAAAAGCATCTTATATTTAATCATGTGAAACACTTTTCACTGGAAATATTCAACTAGGATTGTTTATCCCAGAAAATAATAGCTAAAATATTGATTCTGTCCAGTGGTCCAACCTAATGTTTGGCTTCACCTTCTGGATATAAAATGTTAATTTAATAATAATTATACAATAATAAGGGAAAAATAATTGTCATGGTGTAGGTAAAGCCTTGCTAATAATTAACAGCTATTTGACATTTTGCATCCATTCTTACAACAGTTATGAAAGAAGTGCTATTTCTGTTCATTTGATAGTTCCGAAAATTGGAAGTTTTACAACACACTAAGTGACGCTTCTCAGTTACATTGCGTGTAAGGAGCTGAATTAGAATTAGCTGAATTTAAATAGCTCCACTTGAGGACCTACGATCTCAGTACAGCAGCAGGTAATAAAATGGACTTTGGTGTCTCAGTATATCTCAAGAGCATGGACTCTTTCCATCTTATTGCACATGGCATACAATGCACAGTGATTCAGAACTGCTGATTTCTACTTATAATCTTAATTCATATAAAACTAGTGACAAGACTGGAAAAACAATCAGGCTTTGTAGGAATTGCCTTTAATTATAACATTTAATTTGGGGAATAGTTATTAAGTGTTAGATAATAACATTTTTTTAAAGTCTTAATATGAAGAATTAAATTTAAAGGGGAGAATTTACTGCCCATGAGACCTGCTCACAAGGACCAGTTAAAAAGTTACTAGAAGTTCAATATTGACATTTAAAATAATCTTTAAATGTTACAAAACAACCATTAGGAACAATATTTTTAGTATTACAACATAAAATATGTTTATGACATAAAAGTAAGTGTAAGACAAAAATTTTAAAAAATTATTTGTTTATGATTATGTTGATGAAAATAATATAATTCACAAGGAAAAAATCAAACATATAGGAAAAATGATATATATTTAATGGTGCCTGTATTTGGACAATGAGACAATAGGTAATTTTTTCTCAAATTTGTATGTTATTTAATAATATTTATCAATGCATTTCTATGTTTACATTTAAATTAAAAAATAGAAATAGGGCCAGGTGCGGTAGCTCACACCTGTAATTCTAGCACTTTGAGAGACAGAGGCGGGGGTGATCACCTGAGGTCAAGAGTTCCAGACTACCCTGGCCAACATGGTGAAAGCCTGGCTCTACTATAAATACAAAAATCAGCCAGACATGGTAGTGCTTTCCTGTAGTCCCAGCTGCTTGGAAGGCTGAGGCAGGAGAATCGCCTGAACCTGGGAGGTGGAGACTGCAGTTAGCTGAGATCACGCCACTGTACTCCAGCCTGGGCAACAGAGTGAGACTCTGTCTCAAATAATAATAATAATAGAAATAGGTTTCATGGTATTAAATATTTTACAAAATAAGACGTATAAAATAGACTAAAATAGGTATATTTAAAACATTTTCAAAGGCAAGAAAAAGAAAGAATACATTTCCAGAAAAATATGTTTTGGTGTAGGGGCTAATATTAAGTAGAGAAGATAAGGTCAATGGCATGTCCAGCTATGAGAACTAAACTGACTTCTACAACATGATTCAAAAATGTAAGTCTTTGTTTTGTTGTTGTTGTAGTTGTTGTTGTTGTTTAGAAAGAGTGTCTTGTTCTGTTACCCAGGCTGGAGTGTAGAGGTGTGGTCATAGCTCACTCTAACCTCACCTCGAACGTCTGGGCTCAAGTGATTCTCTTTTCTCAGCCACAGCCTATCGGGGGAACCAGCCCCCAATATTTCAACGTAGGTTCTTTCTATTTTCCCTAAGTGTCGGCTGGTCTGAGAAATAAAGAGAAAGAGTACAAAGAAACGAATTTTGCAGCTGGGCCTCCAGGGGTGACATCACATATTGGTAGGACCATGATGACCCTGAGCCACAAAACCAGCAAGTTTTCATTAGGGATTTTAAAAGGGGGGGGGGGGTGAAGAACAGGGAGTAAGTCACAAAGAACACATGCTCCAAAAGGCAATAAAGATCACAAGGCAAAGGCAAAATTAGAATTACTGAGGAGGGTCTATGTCCCACTGTGCACATATTGTCTTGATAAACATCTTAACAGGAAACAGGGTTTGAGACCAGAGAACCGGTCTGACTAGAATTTACCAGGCTGGAATTTCCCAATCCTAGTAAGCCTGAGGGTACTGCAGACCAGGGCATATTTCAATCCTTATCTCAACCGCATAATACAGACACTCCCAGAGCAGCTATTTATAGCCCTTTCCCCCAGGAATACATTCCTTCCCCAGGGTATTCCGTGCTGCGAAAAGAATTCAGCAATATCCTCTTACTTGCACGTCTGTTTATAGGCTCTCTCCAAGAAGAAAAATGTGGCTGTATTCTCCCCGACCCCCGAGGCAGTCAGATCTTATGGTTATCTTACCTTGTTCCCTGAAAATTGCTGTTCTTCCATTTTTTTCAAGGTGTACTGATTTCTTAATGTTCAAACACACGTGTTTTACAATCTATTTGTACAATAGTGGTCCTGAGGTGACGTACATTCTCAGCTTATGAAGATAACGGGATTAAGAGGTTAAAGTAAAGACAGGCATAAGAAATTATAAGATTATTATTAGGGAAGTGATAAATGCACATGAAATCTTCACAATTTATGTTCAGAGATTGCAGTAAAGACAGTCATAAGAAATTATAAAAGTATTAATTTTGGGAACTGATAAATGCCCATGAAATCTTCACAATTTACGTTCTTCTGCCATGGTTCCAGCTGGTGCCTCCATTTGGGGTCCCTGACTTCCTGCAACAACAGCCTCCAGAGTAGTTGGGACTAAAGGTGCTTGCCACCAAATTTGGCTATTTTTAAAATTACTTTCTAGAGAGGGGGTCTTGCTATGTTGCCCAGGCTAGTCTAGAACTCAAGGATCTGATTCTGTGGGAAAATAGTTTACACATGTATTCCAATACTTTTTGTATTTATTATTTGACTTTAATTTGTCTAGGATTTATTTTTGTCAAGGATTAATCATTCTCATATTTGTTACAATAGACCTTATTAATTTCTGATAAAATGTGTTTTATATATGAGTATTAATTCAAGTTAATATGAAGTTGAGTAAACACAGGGATAAGCTATTTCATTTCAGAAGAATTAAGCTAAGAATAATTGAAAATAAATGTAGACAACTAAGTTAAGCCTGACGAGTGTTTACGTCACCTCAAATGCCTTTTAATTCTTTCTATTGGTATTTTACATTTATTTAAGAGAAGATAAATCATTTAATTCCTAATTTCAATGTGTGGCTTCAAACGTAAATGTCCCTGAACATGGTACCTCATTCATCCCAAGATATAGAATACCTGATAGCAAGTTATCACTATTATTATTATTATTCCTTTTTTTTCAGACAGAGTCTTGTTCTGTCACGCAGGCTGGAGGCTGGAGAGCAGTGGCATGATCACAGCTCACTGAAGCCTCAACACCTGGCCTTAAGTGTCCTTCCCACCTCAGCCCCCCAAGTAGCTGGGATCACAAGGCATGCACCACAATTCCTGGCTATTTTTTTTTCTTTTAGTAAACATGAGGTCCTCCTGTGTTGTCCAGCCTAGTCTCAAACTCCTGGACTCAAACCATCTTCCCACCTCAGCCTCCCAAAATGCTGGTATTACAGGTGTGAGCTGCCATGCTCAGCCCTGATACCAAATTTTTGGTTGAAAGTAGCTTAAGGCTACTTTCTTTTTAAAAATTTCAACCAAAAATATATATGCATATTATATATTATGCTATTTAAATTCAAAATTAAATAGGAAACTACTCTTAACCCTACAAAGTTGGTCATCTAGAAAGGACTAATGTGCAAAATAATTATTGCATTGCATTGTGAAAATTCTATAAAGAGACCAATGTAGACACTGCAGTGGAAAAACCATATAGAAGCTGGAACTCCAGGTATAAAGCTGGAACTCCAGGACAGATTCACAAAGGATCAGACATTTATTTTCGGACTTGAAAGATAAGTGGAAACAAGCTTGGTACACAAGATTTGGAAACAGATATTCCTGGTGGAGAAAAAAGATCCAAACATTCTAGATATGTTATATTTCTTGTAACTCGAAAGGAAATGATGAATGGTCAGAGTGTAAAGTTCTGCTGGGTTTATAGGTTATGAAAATCTAATGTGAATAGAGATTGCTGAGCACCTAAAAGTAGAGAATTTATATCAAAACAAGGAGAAAAGATATAGGAGCAAAAATGTAATGTAACAATGAATTTTTATTATGAATTTTAATGTTTCAAAGTTTGCTTTCTGATTTTAGCACACCTACATTTTATATTCTTATTTGTTATATCAAAAACACTTAAGAGGCATATGATACAACCTCAGTTATTAGACAGAAAAAGTAACCACAGCCTAGAGACTGTCATTGTAAGGACAAAAGAAAGGACAACTGTCTCAAACACAGCATGTGAGATGAGGCTATAAAGAGGTAATGCAGTAAAATAGTATTGATCAAGCTTCAATTCACATATACTAAGAGGTTTAGGATTTTAATATTTTATTCTAAACAGAAAAACAATTTAAAAAGCCTTGCTTTTGCTTTTAAAAAAGGTAATTAATAACAGCTTAAAATTGTACTAATTAGTATCCTACTGAATGTCATCAGTATCGAAATAAGCTTCCTTAAGGACAACAAGGGAATGGGGAAGAAACAGTAAAGCAATTAACTGGATTTTCTTCTCATTAAGTTCTCATAATTACATTTTCAGGATTAAATGCACTTATGTGAGGGTCCTGCCATTTTACTCTGGATAGGGAAAAAGACTTTGTTCAGTCTTGGAAAAGTTGAACTCTTCATTAAACATTAACAAATTAAATTAAAGTTCACCTGGAATGGTGAAGAAAATCATAGTCCCTAAAACTCTGTATTTAAATTATTCATGAATATTTTGTTTTCTATCATACTAAATTTCATTTGCCTTTACAAAACAAATAAAAACTAATAAGTCTTATAACTTATTGTTTTTTTTTTTCTGTTAGGCCACCTGGGATTAGGGAGAATGGTTAATATAAATGAAGTTTTTCAGTCATGTGATAGTTAAAGTACATCTTTGATACTTTTTAGTGTGTGTAAATGAAAGTGGCATATTTGAATACTTAAAGTTCAACATTATTCTATTTTGGTTTTCTTAGAAAGTATATTTAGGAAAGTTTAAAAAGACATACAAGCAATCCTCTCCATCTGAGTTTTAGAACAAGTAAGAGACAAATGAGACAAAAACCTAAAGAAATAATGCAAAAGACAATGCTGCCTTCCTTTCTGTTGAAACTGGTATTTGAGAATTTGACGTATAACTCAGGAAAATGTGCTTTCTCGCATAGAAGTCCACTTCATTTACAGCTGGCTCTTTACATTCCTAACACATGTGAGGCAGGAAATGGACCCGAAGTCCTCCACAGTGGAGCTTCTTATACCTGAGAGGAAATAGCAGGTGTAAAGAAAACCTCACACCGCTGATAACATTATGCCATTAAAATTAGGAATCTTATAAAAGAGAACATCCAAAGCATGACTATAGTTGGTAGAGAATAAATAATGTTTACCTCGGTCTGTATGTTAAAATAATTTGTAAAAATGGGAACTCTGTGGAAGGAGATGATTGCAATTGCTCTAGAATGAGAAATGTTAAAACTATATTTTTAATGTTTTTCCTGCCTCTAAAATCTACTTTCAATAGTAGCTAGAGTTTATTTCTAAAATACCCCTCATTTCAGTTACATTGTTCACCATCCTCCTCATGATAAAATCCAAGTTCTCCTACATAAAATATGTCACCATAATTTGGTTCTTTATCCGTTTTCATGCTCTCCTTTCACTTCCTTTTTACACTTTAAGGTCTAGCCTTATTGAACTTTTATTTTTTAAAAAATGCACTGTGCTTTAACTAATTTTAAAGCTTTTGGGTATGCTATTCCTTGGGGTTAGAATGATGTTCTTTGGTTTATGTATGTGTCTACATTCCATCTGCCCTTTCCAAGTTTAGACATCAATTCTGATTTGAAGCAAGTAAGATATAAACAAAGGGAGGGAAAAGAAACAAGTACTTTTTTCTTCCCAACTTTTGTTCACTATGTCTCTTACTTATGTTTTTCTGGAACTTTGTATTCTTACTAATTTACCTGTCATCTTGTACTATAATACATATTTACTGCTATCCTCTACTGAAGTTTTAAAGCAGCAAAGAATATGTCTATTTTGTTCACCATTTAACTACAGTATTCAGTGTCTGAAATGTAGTCAGCTCTAAATAAAAATTTGCAATGAGTGAGAGATTGAAGAAATACTTCATAAATAACTGAAGCAAGAAGCAGGAATTTTTACAGGAGAAAAGTGATCTTGTAATATAACTAAAATGACATTTTAAAGCACTTTTTTAAAAAACACTTGTTTCAAAGCACTAAAACAATTTTTTCCAATATTTTGTATTTAAGACATGAGCATCCATGAATAAATACATGCCATCTGATGGACTGAAATGGTAACAAATTGGAACCTAGCATCAGGGCTACTCAGAGAAATGTGGCAGTCCCAAGGAAGGGTGGAGGTATTCGCCTTTAGGTTTTCCAGAGAAGATTTACCTAGCAATCAAAATCCATAAGGTAATACATTATTTGCTTGGATGTATCAATTGCTTGTAATGAAATGCTGTGGCAGTTTAAAATAATTTTATATAAAATCATCAACAGGTTAAATGCCTTTGGAATTTTTAACAGGCATTCAGGGAAATTTTCAGGGCAGGTTACAGAAATCCAGCCATTTGGGGGATATAATGGCAGAGACCCCAGCTATAGATAGACTGAAGCAGGAAGCAGATTCTAAAGACAGTCATTCAGAGAAGATAAAAGAGAAATTTTAATCAGCAGCACAAGTATACATGGTGGAGCCTGGGACTCAAGAGCTTGGCAGAAACAATTTATCTCAACGTGGGCATAAGAACAGAGCAGGTCCGGACAGGGCATGGTGGCTCAGGCCTGTAATACCCCACTTTGGGAGGTGCATGTGGTTGGATCACCTGAGGTCGAGAGTTTGAGACCAGCCTTACCAACATGGAGAAACCGCGTGTCTACTAAAAATACAAAATTAGCTGGGCATGGTGGTGCATGCCTGTAATCCCAGCTACTAGGGAGGCTAAGGCAGGAGAATCACTTGAACCCGGTGGCGGAGGTTGTGGTGAGCCGAGATCGTGCCACTGCACTCCAGCCTGGGCAACAAGAGTGAAACTCCGTCTAAAAAAAAAAAAAAAAAAAAAAAGGGAAAAGGAAAAAGAATAGAACAGGTCTCAGATGTGGAAAAAAAATGGACAGGGAAAAAAAGAAGAGGAACTAAAAGCCAATTTTCAAATGGGATCTTGAAGCACACAGAAATATATACCTTTCCATCACATGTACAGAATATCTGTGACTAGTTGATTGCAACAATAAGCTTCAGTGTATTTTCACATTTTAATACTCACCTATACCCATTTAACCGCTCTGCATTCCTTCAATATCTCTACTCATTTCTTCCCCATTTAATTTTATCCTTGACAATCATTTAAACCAGATCTCAATTGTATGAATAAGTTATTCTCAACTACTGGTGATTTTCTCTCTCCTGCAAAAGGACAAAAATCTCAGAATTTTGGCTTGTCACTCTGGGGTGCTGGTGCTCCTGACATTCAGTGGATACATGTCAGAAATGCTTCTATGTATCGTGTGAAGCACAGGACAGTGATACCATGATAAAAGGTGTTCGCTTCCAAATGTCCAAATTTCTGAGGCTGAGAAACCCTGCTGTAGATAATGAAGAGTGAATATCCTAGCAACCATTGTCCTTGAATTTCAATCCCATGCCCATGGAATAAATGGTCTCATATTGAAAATAATCTGAAAAATAAGAGGAAGAGAGGTCACTTGAGAACAGTGCTTCAGGGTAATGCTTATAAAGCTCTAAATTAATCGAATTCTTGAGTTTAGCATAAAAATCCTCAAATTAAAGACCTATTAGAAAAGAGAATTTGAGTCAGGTATGTTCCCGCCATATCTTCATTGCCTCTCAAAATGGTAAATTTCTTTCCAGAGGGAATAGCTGATAATTTCACTAGATAAAGGGTTTTGTCATATTATGCCAGTATCAAAAAAAAAAAAAAAGAGAACAAAGCATAGTGGTAATAAAACAATAAAATATAGAGGAAAAGCATAAATAAGTATAATAAAAAGAGGATTACACTCATCTGTGTGGATCAAAAATCATCTGCCTGATGCTGATGTTTGTTTGCATTATGCCAGCTGGAATTTTCAGACAAATTGCTGCATCTTTCACAGATTAAACTAATGCTCCTGACTGAACGAATGCAGTTTAATGCTAGGGCATACAATGTAGAAATACTTAGACTATGGAAATCAGACAGATGGCTTGGTAAATTAATCCATAAGCAGCATGCCATAAGGTTAGTCAATGACAGTAATGTAAGAGTGTGGTTGATAGGAATAATCATAGGAAATGTGAAGGTGAAAAAGATCATGAAGGGGGAATGGAGAAGCCACTTTAATTTTTGTCATAAAGCCTCTTTATATATCATCATTTTAAATGCACTTCTTTAAAACAAAGAGTGACTGAAGGGAAGAAGAATTTAATTATTCATAAATAAACAAGTGGAAATTTTGTGACAATAGAATCTATTGCTCCAAGCACCTAATCAGAGTTAAAAGCAAAGGGTTATTATAAAGATTACATATAAATTAATGCTCCTATTATAATTGTTAGTATAAATTTATGTGGGACTTCATTTTGAATTCTCATGTAATTCATTGCCATGTTTTTTCACAGTTTCAATAGTTTTTTATGATTAAGAATATTTTATTTAAAAATTACAACATAAAACACACACAAGTCCTAACATATAAAGACTTCTGTTTTAGAATTATATTTATTTGGGAAATATGAGAAATAGAAATGTATTTGCAATTACATATACTAAAACAAGTTCCCATGGGATGTTTTCTGTTTTATAAATTAAATATGAAGTGAATCAATCTTCTATGTATAAAAAGAGAAGTATCAGCCTTAAAGATTAGAAGAAGGTTGAAAACACAATCTGAAATAGCAATTATGGATAATGTGAGAATGAGATGGCTCGGCTAAGGTATTATGAGCCAGGTAGTATTGAGCACTTACATGAGGCTAGTGGTCGTGGGACTAAGCATAGGACCAACATGCTCAATTGTGTGATTGTCTCTATCTATGCTGAACAGCCAGTCAGCAACCAGGGTCAATAAACATGGATACCCTTGGGACTAGAGTTTCATCCTGATAGGCAATGAAGGAAAACCAATAACAAATTTAGTGGATAATATTGTCAAAACAGAGTTTTTTGTGATAATATACATATCTAGGAGAGGTAGCACTGGAGAGAAAAGTAGAGGAATTAATGGATAAGTAGAGCTTATTAAACTTTAGAATTAGAATGGTGGCAATATAAGCAAGTAAGCCAGAAAAGTAAAAGGTTATGCCCAGAGACAGAATTTCTAAGTTTGGCTTTGGAAAATAAATCATTTCACATCATGAGAAAGTATACAGTAAAGTTACAGTGGTTGGCAACAGAAGTGGAATGAAAAATAAGATGTATAAAATAATAGGTCATAGGCCTGGCAGATCAGAGTATTTATGTGGAGTCTGCATGGAGCTTGTGATGAGTAAAATGGAATGTCATGTTCAAAATCTTCAGTTAATAATTGAGTTGATCACAGAAGTCAATAAACAAAACAGGAGTGATAGAGCAGATAGTAAAATCATCCAAAAGAATGTGGATTTTTATAATTATTGCAGTGGGATTGAGAAATGAGGAGGAGACCTACCCTACCTCCCAAATTTAGGTTGTGTGAAATGTGGAAACATGAGCAGTCATCTCTGGACATATAATATTTATGGGAAAGCCAGGTTTGAATAAAGACCAAGATGTTGAGTGAGGCATTTAAGGTTAGAGGAGAATTTCACTTGGCAAAACAAACATATATTTTTTAGCACAGACGGGAGTTTTGGTTCAGGTGAGAAATAGGTATTAAGAAACTAATGTCTAAAAATATAAAAATTTCAGACTAGATTAAAGTAGTTACTCTGGGATTAATGAAAAATTTATTTATGAGATTTCTTATTATTCTTATTACTTTTTACTGAACTCCACCTCCCTTCAGTCAATTGCAGCCTGTTTTCCTAGTCTAAGGCATTGTCTGTGCTGTACTGCAAGAGTTAATGGCAAACTGAAAAACAAAAGAGTTATCTTAATATTGTCTACAGTATCCCTTGTGAATAAGTAAGGGTTCTTTTGATGGCAATATAAACCAATGTTTATTAATTAAAATGATAAATACCTTGAAAGAAATATGATGTATATAGGGAAGAAACTTATGCAATCATGAGCCAGAAAGGACAGGAATTAGAGTAATTCAGGGACTTTCATATTAGTGGTTTTGCTGTAGAACATTATATGAAAGTCCACTAGCTTTAAATCCTTGTAAGTTCTAGGCTATCTGTAGAGAGATAGAAGAATTTTATTTATTCAGGAAATTAATACTTGCATGTATGTGTTTGTATTCTCTTTTGCTTGAATGAATTCAGTGAATTGCTCCACATTTTGGTAAATCTTCATCTAAATCACGATTAGTGATGATTCTAGAACATTTTGTCACAAGGAAAAATAGTGCATCACAATCCACCTTACTTCTAAGGAGAAAACAAAAATAGTACTTTCCTCATCACCAAAGGAGACTGAAATACCTATGAGGGTTTATTTATAATTTTCATCAACTCCTGTTCACATTTCTTATGTCGGTGACTGACATTATTTGAATTTTCAAGTTACTCAATCAAAACAAATTTTCCCTTGAAAACCTGTCTATATAGAAATTGTTGCTGCCATTGCTGATTTCATTAAACATTTGATAATTTTTTATTAGGCATTTATATTTCAAGGCTTCTAGGTGCTGAGAATAATGGCTTAAAAAGATAAATCTATCTCCTCTTTTGGTGATTGCATTTTGTGGGAAGAGGAAGAATACGAACAAAATAGATAACTAAAATATTTGGTATATTAGATAGTGCTAATGGCAGTGAAGGGAATCAAAGCAGGAAAGGAGATTAGGGAGTCAATTGTTGGGTGATTATATTTTTTTATGGATGGTCAGAGAAGATTTCATAGAGAGGTTAACATGTGAGAAAAAAATCTGAAGAAGATGAGAGGATAAGAAGTGTGGATACATTAAAGAAGAGCTGTTCAGGTAGTGTCTTGAGGCAGCAACACATCTGGATTGTTCAAGGTGAACAAAGATACTCATGTATCTTTGCTGTAGAAGACAGAGTTGTAGGAAGATTAAATAGGAGTAGTAATGGAGGGTCTGACATTGGAGAGGATCTGGTCAGCCCCTTTAAAGATGTGTTTTTACCCTGAATAACATGAGAACCCTTTGCAGGACTGGGGCAAAAGAATGGCTCTGTCTGACATGAGTTTGCACAAAATCATTCTAGTGCAGTTCTTTATAAGGAAAAAACATCTATCAAGATATTTCTGTATTTGTGTAGCTTCCAGATAATGGAAACATTTTCAGGAAGAAAAAAAAAAGCTGACAGAGTTGGAAAGGAGTAAAATTAAATCAAATTTGTAGTTGAATTTAATTATAAATTAGTATTTAATTATCAAGTATACATTGAATAAGCAATTATAAAGTTCAAACATAATTGTCATTATGGAAAACTCATAGATGTTGAATAATATGTATCCTAGATTCCAAAAATAATGAAATATATTGACATTATTAAAAATACTGCCAAATCATCTATTATTAAAAATTTATTCTGATGTACATAACATGGCCTCTAACATTAGAAAACCTTAATTTGGAATTCCTGTTCTAATACTGTGGCAGGTAATGCAGTTACATATTCAACAATTCTTCTCTCAATTATTGTGTGCTTACAAAGCCTGCTTTTTGTGATTAAGGCAGAGTCAAAGCTTTACTTTTCCAGATTCACTTCCAACTAGGAGTAGCCACATTCCCTAGTGTTAAGCAATGAAATATAAGAATTGATTTTTTTCTATTGGGAACCAAGGAAATATTTTCTCCATCATAAAAAAGTTAATAATATTGCTCTCTTGTTATCCAGAAATCCTAATGCTTCCTGTCTTAGAAATACGACCTGATAATAGAAACAGCTATAACATGTCATGGGGGCAACAACCCTGAATAAAATAACTAACTACTGAGAAAGGCATTATGTAAAGCTGTCTCCAGCTTGACTTTGACAGCATCATGAGCTGCTCCATCAATCCTAAACTGCCTACCTACAGACTTTACAGATGTGAGCTAATACCTTATTACTTAAGGCAATAACATTCAGATATTTTTATTTGAAGCTCAAAAACATCCCTACCCAATACAACTACTTACCTATGTAAAACATGTGACTACATTTAACCTCAATGATGGATGATAACTTCACGTGTTCTCATTGAAAACTATGGACGAGAATATTTAGGGAACATTTTTGTGGCGTGGATTAAATGACAATATCGAAGTGAAGTGTACACTCAAAATTATTCTCCAATATAGTTGTTTCCCTGCAGTTAGTGAAAATGCTATTTCTGTTTAATTTTTCCAGTTAATTTGTGTGAAATACAATGACTAAAATAGTGCATAGACAACATAGATCCCCCTGATTAATCATGTCCAGCATACTCTTTGGCAAATATTTGTGTGTGTGTGTGTGTGTGTGTATAATACATATATACATTTAATATATAGTTATAAATATACACTTCATATATTTTTGTAAATATATACTTCATATATATTTTATAAATAGATATGTAATTCATATACATTTTATAAAAATACACACCATATGTATTTTATAAATATATACACTTCATATATATTTTATAAATATATATACTTCATATCTATTTTATAAATGTATATATTTCATATATTTTATAAATGTATATACTTCATATATATTTATAAATATAGATACTTCATATATATTTATAAATATAGATACTTCATATATATTTATAAATATAGATACTTCATATATATTTTATAAAGTACATACACTTCATATATATTTTGTGAATAACTACATGTCATATATATTTTTATAAATACATGCATTTCATATATGTTTATGAAATTATATATTACTTCTTTGATATGATGAAGATGAAGACAAGAAGTAGAAAAAAGTAAGAGGAGATAAAGCTAAAGAAGAGAGGAAGAAGAAGAGGAATAGATGAAGGAAAATAAGAAGAGGTAGAGGGTGAGGGAGAAAATAGAATCAAAGCATTTCTGGATACAAATCACTTGAAGCTTGTACTTATATACTATATGAAGTCAGAGCAAAGCTACAGAATCCTTGGAATTGCTTTTTAAACTGTAATATTTAGTATAAATATGGATGAAAACTGACAAGGAATACTTAGAAATACTTGTTTTCTTTTTTAATTACAAAAGATATGCTTATTCTCAGTTTTGCCAAATTCCTCATTAAAAAAAAAATTCAAGATCAATTTTTCTAAGTGCCTTAAGAGAATATCATGTTGCTGAGCTGAATTCACATAGACTATTTCCCATATACCTTATATAGCAATTTTTGATGGATTATACATATATTAATACATTTAACAATTTACTTCATCTTGTGTATTGAATTTTAAAGTTCCTAATATATATTATTTTAAATTTTATAGTTGAGAAATAGTATTGACTCCTATTTTTCTTCACCTAAGATGTAGAAGATTCTAGCAAAAATCTTATTTTAATTTTTATTTTTTAAATTGACAAATGTTGTATATACTTGCCATGTACAACATGTTTTGAAGTATATCTACCTCATGAAATGGTTAAATCTAGTTAATGAAGAAATCCATCACCTCATATAATTATCATTTTTGTGTTTAGAGCACGTAACATCCACTCTCCTTGTATTTTTCAAGAATACATTATATCATTTTTAACTTTAGTCACTTTGCTGTACAATAGATCTCTCAAATTTATTCCTCCAATCTAACTGTAATTATATATCCTTTGAGCACCATCCCCCCGTCCTGTCCTTCCCCCTAAGTACTCCAGTCTTTCATAATCACCTTTCTATTTTCTACTTCTATGAAGTCAACTTTTTTAGATTCCACATATGATTGACATCAAGTGGTATTTGCCTTCCTGTGCCTGGCTTATTTAACTTAACATGATGTCCTCCATGTTCCTAAAAAATATTCAACTTCACTACTCATGAAGAAAATTTAAGTCAGATCTAAAATGTGATGCCACCTCACTCCAGTAGTAATGGTTATTATCAAAAAAACAAAAGATAAGTGTTAGCAAGGATGTGGAGAAAAGGGAACCATACACACTGTTGGTGAAAATGTAAATTAGTGTAGCCATTATAGAAAACACGATAGAGGTTTCTAAAAAACATTAAGAAATAGAACTATCATATGATCCAACAATGCCACTACTGGGTACATATCCAAAGAAAACAAAATCGGTATGTCAAAGAGATATTTGCACTCTCATGTTAATTTCAACACTATTCACAATAACCAAGATCACAATAACCAATAATCAGCCTGGTTCATCAACAGATAAATCCATAAAGAAAATGTGGTATATATACACAATGGAATACTATTCAGCCATTAAAAAACAAGCAATAGTCTTACAAGTAGAGCAAATGGCTCTTTTCTTTCCCAGGAAATGTCTTGAATAAGGCAAAACCTAAGATTCTTGCACTAATTTCCATGTGCTGTCTGCACATTGCCTAGTGTCTGGATCATAGTAGGCACTTTCCTGGTAACAACCTTGTAATAACTTTTGATGCAAACCCAGTCACTCCAACATTTAGTAACTTAAAGAGAAAATATTTATTATTGTTCACTAGTCTGTTGGTTGCTGAGGGTTCTTTTCTGGTCTAGGCCAGCTTGATTGGGACTGGATGTTTCAAAGTAGCCTTACACAATGTCTGGTGATTGGCTTAATGACAGCTAAGTGGAGGCATGACTTAGCCACATGTGTCTTGTTCTTCCAGGTAGCCTGGGTTGTTAATGTGAAGTTCTTAAAAGCAGCCAGAGAACAAGCTCTACCCAATGTGCGAGCACTTTCTATACCTCTGTTTGCATCATATTTGCTAATGGCTCATGACCAACTCACATTCCAAACTCAAAGAATGTTTCTCTAAAATATATGATGTAAAAATACATATTTTATCCTGAATTATATCTGAACTACTAATACTCTGAAGAGTCTACCTTTTTTACACTGATACTGCCTTAAATGAGCTCCATTTAATTTTATAGTTAAAAGAACACAAAAACAATCAAAATACAAACTCTACATTTGAAATGTTGACTCAGTGTAGAGACACTTCCTTAGGATTTATCTCTGAGCAGCATTATTTTTAATGTACCCCCTTATCAATGATTTAGAGGGAAACTGATAATCAGAAACTACCAAATTCCAGATTCCAGGTCCAAGATTATAAATGACTACGAAATATTTTTTAAAAGACCAGAATTGGTGAAATCTTTATCTTGGTTAACTTTATTTCATGAGAGCATGGTGCATTAAATTAATGTAAGAAAATCTATCATTTATGACATCTTTTGATCTTATACGTCTTTGCAATTACATACATGGATTTCAATTGATTCCATTATATAGGAGCAGAAAATTTTCCTTGCATAAATTCAGTTCTCTAAACCAGAAACCGAAATAGAAACAAAAATATTTTTTGTCTCTATTGACATTGCTTTTGTTCACGATTCATGCAATACCCATGAAATATTCATCATATCTATACATAATGATTTTATAATTTAGAAGTCATTATACAGTAATTGAAAATATGTAATGTAGCTTCAATTAACAAAATATTATTGTTTAATGAAATGACAGAAAAACCCAGGTTATGACTAGAAAAAATGGAAAGATTTACAAACATAAAAATTAAATTTTCTGAATGGAAGGACACTACTGACAGATTCAAAATGCAAAGATAGAGCAATAGAAAATCTACAATAAAAATAACTAAGAATATAGAAAATTAATGTTTGCAATATAAAGAGAGCTCTTGTGTATTGGTATTTTAAAAAGCGTAAAGAAATAAATAACCAAAGCATAAGAAACAAACCTATCAACAAAACCCAGCAAATCTGGCCAAATAGCATAAACTGTCATTAAAAAACAAACAAACAAAGAAACAAAAAAACAGAAATGTAAAAGGCAAAAGAAAAATATGTTAGAAAATGTTCAACTTCACTAGGAGTTATGAAAAGACAAATGAAAGCATCTTTAAGACAATTTTTCATTCTTTTGTTTGGCAAATAGTAAAATCCATTTTAATGTATCCAATGCTGATTACATTGATGGAAAATAGGTACTTTCATGAAATCCTGGTGGGCTATGCATATAGACTCTTTGTTTGAAATATGCTGAAAGTATTGATCAAAAGTCAATGACAAATACAAAGCTTGGCTTTTTGCTGGAGAAACTTAAAATATGCAAATACTCTGTCCTTAATCTCGAAAAGCTATATAGAAACAAATAGTGAAAATCTGTATAAAATCATCAGAAAGCTGCTGAAGTAATAGGTTAGACAGACAAAGATTTCAGAAAGAGATAACCATGAAGAAATGAACTTATTCCTGGAACTATATTCTATATTGTAGAGGCCTTTTCTGATTCTGAACACTATGAGTATCTGTGTCTGGTTTCAGAAAATAGCTACTTCTGGGGAACCTACTGAAATATTGGTGTTCTAATCAGGCTAGAGAGACAAAATTGGAGCATCAGTGGTCAACATCTAAGATAAAAGGAAATAGTGTATAACTGAGCCTGACACATAGCCAATTCTCTCCTTAAGACGTTGGCTGTAATCTGCAGCTGCCCAGAAAAGACAATAAAATGTTAAGCTAAAACCATATGGAAAAGTGAAGTAGAGATTTTAGCAGTTTCATCAAGCCAGGAAGACAAAATATTAATGTTCACGACTTGCCAGGAAAAGGATTGTTATAAATAAACTAGATTCTTGGTTGGAATCTCTAGAGACCTTTGTTCTAAGAACAAACTTAAAATAATTATTTTTTTAATACTACCTTACCTATATGGCCTCATCTTGGAATTAGTCAATGAGAAAAAATCCCATGAGATTTCAAAGACAGTTGAGAAGTAGAGGTCCCTGACTTTTTGATCTTTCGATCAGGAGGACAGTAGGAGTGACAGATTTATTGACTTCTAAAGACTTGGCAGAATCCACTAACATGATGGCTTCCATTGTGGGGCAACCTCTGCCAGTGGGACATCTTTCTTAGACATGGCACAATAATAGAATACATTGAATGATGTCAAAACTTCCTTAGTATTACATAGAAAAAGTAAAGCTTTGGGAAATAGAAATGCTAGTGTAGGTATATTGTGGATACCCTGCTTACATACTTCCTCATTATGTACAACAGACGGCCTAGAGAATACTCACTTTAAATAGGCTTCTAGAAATGTATTGATGAGAGATTAATAGTATCTTTGAAAGGCTGTTTTGTGCCTGTAATCTGTGGTTCAGGAATCACAGTGGGAAATGCTGCCATCAAAATAAATCTTCTGACCATCATCCCTCAATAGGAATGATGAGATCCCAGCATGGCAGGGGCCAGACGTTGGCATCTAACAGCCAGAGAAAAGATGGTCATGATGACCATAATAAGCATAATGAGCATAAGGGTAATGGCAGTTAGAGTTTGATGTACAGAAATCTTTGATTGCGAATAAGGGAACATAATTAAATATGAAAGAAATGGGCAACCTATTAATGTCTTACTTGATTTAAAAAAACAAAACAAATTATCTTAGGTCTGGTGAACTTAAATTGCTGTGTTAGAGGGTCATGGTCCCTCACTGTATTCTGCAATTTAATCAGTTCAAGATCCAGGGCAGTGTGAATGCAGGAGAGGCAGGATTCTCCTGAGGAAGAACACTGTTACACCATCCTTCATTCTATGGTTATTTTACAAGTTCCAGAATGTACTGTGGGAGTCAACATATTTAGCAACTGACCAATTTCCACATGGCTTACTGACTTAGAAATAACAGGTGTTATGGTAGAAAGGGCCAAATGAAAGTTCTTTAAACTCTCTCTACCTGCTCAAAGCAATACTGCATTCCTGGAGGAATGCTCCTTAAAAATTAAAGATTACAAAAGTAGTAATCTTTATTATATCCCTCTTTAACACCTCTGATTGGCCTGGGTAGAAACAGGTGAATCTTGGAGAAAGAGTCGATTAAAGTAAACTTAATGAGATAATTGATCCATTGTAGCTGCTGTTCCAGAAGTAATTTTTCTGTTGACCTCATATGGCATCTGGTATAGAACCATTGATCTGGTGTGTGTTTTTTGTTTGTTGGTTTCCTACCCGTTACTAAAGAATACCAATTCAACTTTCTTTCATCACCTTATCATAGGGCTGAAAAACCATTAAGTATTTCACATAAAACTTCTTTACCATCTTATCACAGGGCTATATCAATTCTCCAGCCTTTCATTACAAATTAGCCTGTAGGGATATTGTTCATCTTTCATCCCACAGGATAAAGTGTTGATCTTCTATATTGACATATCATACTGATTAGATATTGGTGAGACACATGTATGACAAAGTTTGAGAAGAAAAATTTTTTACAGTTAAATTACCTGAAACTTTGGTGAAATACCAACGGTCGAACAGTTTAGAACACAGTAAGGTAATCTTTCCAAGTTAAAGGACAAATTGTCGGTTAAAACTGACATCCACTATCACTACAAAAAGAAAAAAAAAAAAACAACATAGGTACTAGAGGGCCTCTTTGTATTTTGGAGGAAACATGTATTTCATTGTTGCATGCTGCTTAAAACTGTTCACTGAATTATGTGAAAGGGACCAAGAACAATAAAGGGCTTTTCAACTGATTCAGGCTGCTGTGAAAGCTGCTCTGTCACTTCAGCCATATGTTTCAGACAATCCCATGGTACTAAAAATGCTTATGGCAGATAAAGATGTTGAAATTGATAATTTGACATATTCCAATAGAGCCTAATAAAATATTTGAAGCAGAATACTCTAATATTGCAATGATGGAGCATAAATTACTTTCAATTCTATCATAAAAGTTAAAAGACAAAAGGATTAAAAATAACTATATCTACAAATATTTAGTAATAGATTCATGATATTTAAAATATGTAAATAGCGATATAAATTACATAAAATATGAAAGTAGAGAAAGTTGAAATATAGAGGTTTTGTATGCAAAGTTAAGTTTAAAGTAGTCTGTTATATCAATAAGATGTTTTATTTAGCCTGATGATAAGCATACACACACACATAAAATCAGTAGTGGATACACAAAAGATAAAAAGAAAGGAATCAAAGGATACCACTAGATAAAATTATCTACTTTCTGCCGGGAGCGGTGGCTCACGCTGTAATCTCAGCACTTTGGGAGGCCGAGGCGGGCGGATCGCGAGGTCACGAGATTGAGACCATCCTGGCTAACACTGTGAAACCTTGTCTCTACTAAAAATACAAAAACTCAGCCGGGCGTGGTGGCGGGCACCTGTAGTCCCAGCTACTCGGGAGGCTGAGGCAGGAGAATGGCGTGAACCTGGGAGGCAGAGCTTGCAGTCAGCCGAGATTGCGTCACTGCACTCCAGCCTGGGCGACAGAGCAAGACTCCGTCTCAAAAAAAAAAAAAAAAAACAAACCCTACTAAGAAAGAATGAAAGGAAGGAAGGAAAGAAAGAAAGAAATGAACGAAGGAACTATAAAACCGTCAGAAAAAAATTAACAAAATGTCAATAGTAAGTTATTACCTATTAATAATTCACTAAATATAAATGGACTAAATTATCCACTCAAAAGACAAATAGTGGCTGAATGGATTTTAAAAAAGTATCATTTAACTGTATGCTTCCTAAAAGAGACTCACTTTAGATTTTAAGACATGCATATGCTGCAAGTGAAGGATGGAAGAAGCTAGTCTATTCAAATCGTAACCAAGAAAAGCAAGGTTGTCTATACTTTTGTAAGACAAAATAGACTTTAAAGATAAAACTATCACAAAAGACAAAAAGGGCAATTATATAATAATAAATGAGTCAATTCATTAAGCGAGACCAGCCTGGGCAACACGGTGAAACCCCATCTCTACTAAAATACAAAAAATTAACCTGGCGTGGCAGCGTGCACCTGTAATCCCAGCTACTTGGGAGGTTGAGACCTGAGAATCCCTTGAACCCAGTAGGCAGAGGTTGCAGTGAGCCGAGATCGCGCCATTGCACTCCAGCCTGGTTGACAGAGTGAGACTCTGTCTAAAAAAAAAAAAAAAAAAAAAAAAGGGGAGAGAATATTATAATTGCCTATGTATATCTATTCAAAATGGAAACACCTAAATATATAAAGCAAATATTGATAGAACTGAAGGGAGAAATACACAGCAATACAATTGTAGTAGGGGACTTAGATGCCTAATCTTCAGCAATGCATATATCATCGGGACAGAAGATTTATAAGAAAATAGCAGACCTGAACAGCACTAGAGACCAAACGGACCTAACAGACCTATACAGAATATTTCCTTCAACAGCAGCAGAATACACATTCCTTTAAAGAACACAGGGAACATTCTCCAGGAGAGATTATATATTAGGCCACAAAACAAGGCTTACCAAATTCGGTAAGTTTGAAATTATATCAAAGATCTTTTTTAAACACAATGATATGAAGCTAAAATTAATAACAGAAAGAAAATATGAAAATTAAAAGTATGGGGAAATTAAACAACACATTCCGAAACAACAAATACGTCAAAGAAGAAATCAAAAATGAAGTAAAAAAATATATTGAAACAAACATAAATAGAACCCCAATATACCAAAACTTATGGGATATAGTAAAAGCAATTATAAGAGGAAATCTATAGTGAGATATGCCTACATTCAGAATGAAGATCTCAAATTAAGAACCTAACTTTACACCTCAAGGAACTAGGAAAAGAAGAATAAACTAAGTCCCAAGTCAGAAAAAGGAAAGAAAGAATAAAGATTAGAGACAAAATAAGCAAAATAAAGAGAAAAGTAACAATAGAAGAGATCAATAAAACTAGGTTGGTTTTTCAAAAAGATAAACAAAAGTCACAAACCTTTAGCTAAACTATGATAATCAAAACAGAGAAAATAAATAAAATCAGAAATGAAAGAGGAGATATAACCACTGATACCACAGGAATACAAAGGACCATAAGAAAATACTACAAACCATTACACTCCAACAAATTAGATAATTTAGAAGAAATGGATAATTTTCTAGAAAAGTATAATTTACCAAGATTAATTCATTAAATTATAGATCTGAACAGATAAATAATGACAAATTAGATTGAATCAATAATCAAAAATATTTTGAAAAAAAGCTCAGAACCTGATGGCTTCATTGGTAAATTCTACTGAGCATTTAGAAAAGAACCCCAATTCTTTACAAATTCTTCAAAAAAATTAAAGAGTTTGGAAGTGTTACTCCTATACTTACTATATACTTACTTATTGCTAACCAAACTACTTACTATAAGTAGCTGGAAGTGTTTACTCCTCTTTAATTTTTTGGAAGAACCTTACTCTATATCAAAGCCAGACAATATCACTACAAGAAGAGAAAATTAAAGACTAATGTCACTGTTTAACATAGATGCAAAATTCTCAACAAAATGCTAACAAACATAGTTCAAAAGCATATTTAAAAAACCATACACTATGAGTAAGTGAGAAATAATCCCTTGGATGCAAGGATCATTCAACATACAAAAGTCTATATATGTGATATACCATATTAAAAGAATGAAGGATAAACATCATATGGTCATTACAATAAATGCAGAAAAAGCATTTGACAACATTTAATGTCCTTTCATGATGAAAACTTTCATAAAATTAGGTATATAAAAATTTACTTCAACATAATAACAGCCATATATAACAAGCCTACAGTTAACATCATTCTCAAGTGTGAAAAGCTGAAACTTTTTTCACTGTAATTAGAAATACGACAAGAATGCCCATGCTCACTACTTCCATTCAACAGAGTACTGAAATTCCTAGCCAGAAAATTAGACAAGAAAAAGAAATAAAAGGCATCTAAACTGAAAAAAAGGAGTTAAATTGTCTTTACAGGTGACATGACATGACAGGTATACTTTAAAAAGCTCAACATCACTAATTATCAGGGAAATGCACGTTAAAACCACAAGATATCACCTTACATCTGTTAGAATAGCTATTATTAAAAAGGCAAAAGGTAAGTATTGACAAGAATGTGAAGAAAAGGTAACCATGTACACTATTGATGTGAATATAAATTAGTACAACCACTATGGAAAACAATATGAGAATTACTCACTAAATTAAAAATAGAGCTAGTATATGATCCAGCAATTTTACTTCTGGGTATATATCCAAAGAAAATAGAATCAGTGTTGAAGATACATTTGTACTCCTATATTAATTGCAGTATCATTCACAACAGCCAAACTATGGAAGCAACCTAAATGCCCAATGGAGGACAAATAAATAAACAAAATATGGTAGATATGCACAATGGAATACTATTCAGCCTTAGAAAATAAGGAATTCCTGTCGTTTGCGAAAGTGTGGATGAATCTGTAGGCCACTGTGCTAAGTAAAATAAGCAGAAGAACAGAAAGTCAAATCCTACAGGTTCTCAATTACACATAGAATCAAAATATTCAAGCTGTAGAAACAGATAACAGAATGGTAAACGGAGGCTAGAATAACCAGGAAATGGGAAGATGGTGGTCAGAGGTTACAATGTTCCAGTTGGACAGGAGCAATATGTTTTGGAGATCTATTGTACAACATGGTGACTGTAGTTAATAATAATATATTGTATACTTGAAAATTGCTAAGATAATAGATTTTAAATGTTTTTGTGAGGTGATGGATATGCTGATTAGGTTGATTTAGTCATTCTACAATGTATACATATATCAAAGCATCACAATGTCTAAATACATAAAAAATTGTCAATTTTAAAATAATAAACAAATATACAAATGACACTTGAACCTTTCAAAAGTGGATGGCTGGGACGGCTATAGCATAGCGACCCCATTCAGGAGTAGCTATAGAAGACAGTAATTAAGAGAACATTTTCCAGTGGGCAAAAATCTGAGAGGTATACTTGGTTGTCATTTTCCCTAAAAGGGGAGATGGCCAGAGACACTAACCTACAGTGATTCATAGGAGTGTTTAGCAGTTGGTCTGAGGGTTAATGACTTGAAAAGAACAAAGTTGAAAAGGATCAAGGAGATTGGTGGAATAAATATTTTGGGTGAACTTCCCTAAATGGGCATGAAGTGTGAGAATATTTGTATCTACTATAAAAATCCACTAAAGATAGCCTTAGTACAAGAGATTATCAAAAATTACATGGAAAAAATGTCTGATGACTCTGTTGATGTCAGTGACCACTTTCCTTAGATGCCTTTGTTTTTTGTTATTATTTTTTTTTTTTTTTTTTTGAGATGCAGTCTTGCTGTGTCACCAGGCTAGAGTGCTGTGGTGTGATCTCAGTTCACTGCAACCTCCACCTTCTGGGTTCAAGTGATTCTGCTGTCTCAGCCTCCCTAGTAGCTGGGATTACAGGCGCGTGCCACCATGCCCAGCTAATTTTTTGTATTTTTCGTACAGATGGGATTTCACCATGTTGGCTAGGATGATCTCGATCTCCTGACCTCATGATCCGCCTGTCTTGGCCTTCCAAAGTGCTGGGATTACAGGTGTGAGCCACCACGCTCGGCCAGATCCCTTTATCTTTAATGAGTGAACTCACTGTGGCACGTATGAAAGTTATTGTGAGCTAAGCTACACAGTATGTTGCTTACCAAAGTTGATCTGACTACAAACCTTCAGTGCTAATTTATCAACAGCGGAGAATAACACTGAGACCCAGACGTAGCATAATTTCTCCACAGACCATATAGATGCCTAAAAGACCATGTAGATACCTGAAGAGATCTATTTGTGCTTTCTGGAATAGACACATCCTAATGCTTCTGCCCAACCTATCCTCTGGAGACTTACAGAGAACCTTCTTTTTTTTCATGGTATTCCACATACCAATGCTTATTGCCAGGAAACTCATTTTATAGAAATTCAAAAAGCAACGATTTGTTCATGATTAAAAAATTCACAGATCTTGCTATTTTACCCATAACCCGAAGGCAACTGTCCTGATAGAATGATGCAGTGCCTTTGCAGAAGACTGTTACGGCACCAGTTAAATGGCAATGTTTGTGGATTACAATAATGTTTTGCTACGTGCTCTGAATCAGTGCCTAATACATATTATTTTTATGCCATAGCCATGATACATAGGTACAGGAAACAAAGTAAGAAAATTGTATGCTTCTCCCACTACCTCTGATAATCTGAGTAAGAAATACTTTGAACAAGTGAAACACCAATGGTCCATTTAACTGGAAGGAGAAACAGTGCGAAGAAGACAATGGTTGTGCCGACTGGGATGATTGATCTTATCTATAATATGAAATTAGGTTGTTACTACACACTGGGAAAGAATATGTCTGGAAAATGACTGATATTTTCTGGGAATAATCTCGGTATCCCACGTCTAGTGATTACAATTAACTGAAAACTACAGCAGCTCAGTACAAGAGAAACACATAATAGTGTGGACACTTTGTTAAAGGAAAGTCTGAGTTGCCTTAACCAGTGGGCCACTATTATAGGTTATAGAGGTAGAATGAATATTAGAAGAAGAAAGTTCTAATTTCTAGCTGCTACCACATTATTAATTGCTATATTATGTATGTATTTTCCTCTTTGCTTTAATATTATTTGTGTATATTAACCAATTAGTTTTATCTCCCTCTGACTAATATGCATTATTAGATGTTAAATCTCTCTAACTCAGTAATTAAATTACAGGATATCAAAGAGAGATTGTGACTTCACTAGAACAAGAATAAATGTGATCTGAAGATTATATGGTCTTTGCATCTCCTCTTTCTGGAAGAAAGTTGACAAGTCTTTAGTTTTATGTGAGATAGTTGCATTCAGTTGAGCTGAAGCATTATTTTATTAGTATTTTTATTCAGAAATTAAATATAGTTAAAAGGAGTACGTATAGATGCCACATTGATGAAAGAATGGTCTGTAATAAATTATTTGCTTCAACTAAGCATCAACACACTTCATATTTCCCAGTATTCACCTACCTATACGAATTTGGGTTACAGTTTGTTCATGAGTGGTACTTGCCCGAAGTTTGGAGACAGACATGAAGTAGAGGCCATTATTATTCTAAGCTGTCTATAGCTGTCATATGTTCTGTGGTCAGAAGTGGTGATTGCCATGGCAGCTTCCAAATATACAGAAACTTCTACAAACACTGCCAGCTTTGCAGATCTATCCGTCACATCCTTTTGTGCTTGTAGTTGATTCTCAGATTTCCCCATGATTATTTTTTTCTCACCTCTAATGCTTTAGATCAATATCATTGTAAGTTATTTCTGATCTTTTGGCCACAGAAATCCAGACTTTCTCTTCTCCAATGGGAAACACATTTACGTAACCTGTAGTTTCTATGTGCAAACCTTATTTCCATACTTGCAGTGGTTCTCATTTTCTTACTAAATCCAAATAGAATAATTCACTAACAAATAAACAAAAGTCAGTCAAATGTGGACCAATGAAGTAAGTATGTTATTAACCAATAATTATGATTGACTCAAGTGTGGGCCTGTTGAAGTTCAGAGAAGAAAAACAAGATTAAATCAGCTGTAGTGTGATTATAAGTCACCTTCAAATGCTTGTCTTAATTGAATAAACAGTATGTACACAAAGACTACAGGGAATATAAAGGAAGCATTTTAGATAGAGTCTTTTAATATCAGAAGCAAGACAAGGATAACCACCATCACCATTTCTAATTGTCATTGTACCTGTCTATATACCTTGTCAATACAATTAAATAAGAAAAAAATAAGGTAGAAAGATTAGAAAAATTATACAGATATAAATGATAGTGACTTGTTAATACTTAGGTAACAGGAAGGCAAGAAGATATTCTTCAAATGTTGTTTTTCGAGGGAATAAGAACCAAATATACGAAATATTCTTTAGTAAAAGGAGGGTATGAGAAAGTTTATTAGTAGAATGGTAAAGTGAGTAAACTAGCAAACTCTAGTTGGTTCTCAGTACTGAGAGACAACTTGAGGTCTGTGGTCTTGAATAAAGAGATAACAATCATGGAGTTACTCATGTTTTCTCAGGCTATTTTCAATTGATTGGATATGCGTATGGAGATGCATATGGATTCAGCAGACTTCTGGTTAGGCAGTGTAAGTGTAGGTTAGAGCAAGACAGTTTGGGAAGTGAGTAGAATGATGAACACTCAGTTCAAATTAGGCAAAGACAAAAATGAGGATAAGAAGGGAAGACCCATTACAGTAGGAAAATGAAAGGTAGCGGGATCAAAAGAGTAGATTGGAGTATTTACGGAAGTGAGCTTGAAAGATAGGTAGTAGTCGAAGAAAAAGATAAAAATGGAAAGTGTAGAAATGACACAGTTGTTGGTAAGGACAGGTTACAAGAATTCTGTTGTAAGAATTGTTACTAGATCAAAAGTAAAATTCAATTACTGAAGGTAAAAAACATTTTTGAAAATGGGAGGAAGTAGATGGATTATATAAAAAGTGTACTCCACAAGAATTATGACAAAAGTAGTGATTGAAGTAAAGACAGTGAAACAGGTATTACAATCTTCAGTGAACGAATGACAATGGTTAGGAAGCTAGTTAACTGTATAATTTAATGTCATAGAATCCAAGCAAATCATTATTTATTTATTTGAGGAATGGGAGAAGGGTGGGTGTCAACAGTTTGAAAATAACAATGAGGATAAATTAGCACATATACCTTGTCCCTTGTCCTATAGTATACAGGATGTGAAAGGAAAAAAAAAGCTTTCCAGGAAGAAAATGTTTTGCAACATATTATACAAACTATAATTATGATCAAACCTTTAATAAATATCGAGAGTTTAATATTCCAGATTACATTCTTTTTAGAGTAAGATTTTACTTTGGAAATTATATATTTATAATTTTTTATCCAAAACATTGAACAGATTTTTATGTCTTTATAATGTGTTAATGGCCAGTAATATCCAACAATTATAATTTTTAAATCTTAGTCTCTTTGTCATCTGACAGATTTAATTCAGAATTTCTTAATTGCAAATATCTTTATCATGAATGTTATGATAAATAAAATGTATATATTATCATACATATATTTTGATGATATGTAATTATTTTATATCAGAGTTCTTTTCAAACATGTTTTTGAAAAATTGTTTATACTATTCTTCATTCTTGTATTTTACCTTCACAAATGGAAAACTAAATAAATGCAGTGCATCTAAAGAAAGATGTTCTAGAAGAGAAATACAGGACTTGAGTAATTCCCCAGTTGTTTCTAAAGGAAAAATAAACCACTATGAGATACCATCTCACACTAGTTAGAATGGCGATCATTAAAAAGTCAGGAAACAACAGGTGCTAGAGAGGATGTGGAGAAATAGGAACACTTTTACACCGTTGGTGGGACTGTAAACTAGTTCAACCATTGTGGAAGTCAGTTTGGCGATTCCTCAGGGATCTAGAACTAGAAATACCATTTGACCCAGCCATCCCATTACTGGCTATATACCCAAAGGATTATAAATCGTGAAGCTATAAAGACACATGCACATGTATGTTTATTGCGACACTATTCACAATAGCGAAGACTTGGAACCAACCCAAATGTCCAACAATGATAGACTGGATTAAGAAAATGTGGCACATATACACCATGGAATACTATGCAGCCATAAAAAATGATGAGTTCATGTCCTTTGCAGGGACATGAATGAAGCTGGAAACCATCATTCTCAGCAAACTATCACAAGGACAAAAAAACCAAACACCGCATGTTCTCACTCATAGGTGGGAACTGAACAGTGAGAACACATGGACACAGGAAGGGGAACATCACACACCGGGGCCTGTTGTGGGGTGGGGGGAGTAGGGAGGGAAAGCATTAGGAGATATACCTAATGTTAAATGACGAGTTAATGGGTGCAGCACACCAACATGGCACATGTATACATATGTAACAAACTGCACATTGTGCACATGTACCCTAAAACTTAAAGTATGATAAAAAAAACCCATAAAAGCAAATAAAGCAAGTATTTGAATATTTTCTTATTTTCAGCTCATTTCCTTCAACATGATAGAAGTATACCTAATGTATTATTTTTTCTAATAAAACCTCTTTTCACCCAGAAATATTCTGAAATTTAGTGGGGAGCAGTCTGGGTGAGGGTGAGGATAGAACCAAAGAATGTGAACAGGAGAACTGTGGTACCTATCAGAGTCAGAACTTTGTTGTGAATAGCAACTTAGCAAATTGGCTTTGTAGTCTAGCCAGAATAGTGACCAGTTTTCTAACAGCAAATATCTGAAAGTTTTTGCTTAGTTCTGTGACTGCACAAAAGCCTCTGGGTGACTTCATTTTGGAGATACTTTCTTTGCTACAGTTCTCTAAATGCTTATGGAAAGCTGTACCAAATAAATTATTTAAAAAAATATACAAAAAGCTAATGAGAACAGTGCTGATAAATCATACCCGTGGGTTGAGCTAAATTAGACATTGTTTACATCAAAGCTTTAAAAAGACACTTATAAGCCCATTTCTTTTAAACGTTAGCTTCGTAGCAATGTTTACCTCATAAAACAAATGTTCAGTGTCTTCTAATAAGTAACTCACTCATAAACACATACATTTTGCCTGCATAATTGTCATAGAGCTATTTGCTCCCCTTGTGAAATGATAACATGAATGAAAATTAAAGACTTAATGAAAGCTACATTTACGATTGTTAACTAAATTAGCTTTAACCTTGACTTTCCAAAGTCTGCAACTTTATGACAAAGATATTCATGCAGATAAAAAGATGCCATTCCCTATCCTTCATTATGCTCCAAAATACTTACACCTTAAAAATGGCCTTCAGGGGCTTATATAAATGGAAGAAGAAATACACAGGTACACCTATAATTACTTTCCTATCTCACAAATTGTCTTCCAAAATCTAATATGATAAAGCCCTTAAGGTTTTGGAAAATACGCTGTGTACATGTTCCAGGATACAAATAATTTTGGATTTGGTTATTGTTTTTCTAATCTTTTTTTATGAAAATGTATATGTAACCTCAGGAAATCAATCATACAGTATAAAATGATAATATGAGCAGAAGATGAAAAGAGAGGAGGCTGGGGATTCAAGACCAAATTAGAACAACATCTTCATATTCTGTAAGTAGCAGTAGTCAGAAAAGGGAACAGACATATTGCCTAATTTAGAAAAAAAAATACCTTTCAACTTTAAAATTACAAATGTCTATTTGGTGTTTTAGAAAATAATTGTGTCCAGTATCACTCAGAATTTATGCCCAGTGTGTTAGCTTCTTTTGTCATTGGAGATGAACAAAGAGAATATCAATTCAAAATCTTGCCACCTCAAACTCTTTGAACACTACCCATGAGGCCCTAGGTTTTATAATATTTCCTTTGTGTAAAAAGATCTACTATTTGAGGTAACTCAGTGAATAAGTAGGTGTGACTAGTGAAGCATGTGGGTAAGGTAACCTGACAAAGAAAGCAGATGGAGTTGGGATGGATGGTGGTTGCTGTACAGGCATTTGGCTACCTAATTGGTGGCATAAAGAACTTAAGGTAAGCTCCTTCAGGATGGCACAGTTTGTATTCCAGAGTTCTTTATACCTTATTTTAAAATAAAATTTAGTTTTACTTTCTCTGTTTTCCTATTCTGGTATATTTGCCTATGTTTCTGCTTAGCATCAGAGAAAGACTGCTTGCTATAACAAATGTATTTATTCAAATACCAAAAAGCCAAGTATTATAAGGTTCCAGAGGAATAGTTGGCAAAATTAAAATTTCTAAGTTATAAAAATGACTGTGGTTGTCCATGTCTAAGCATACACTTAGTCGGTAAAATACCTATGTTAAGTTGTAAACAAAGTATTTTATTAAAATCAAAGATATTATGTTAGGTTACAGTAATCCCTATAGCAGCAGTCAATCCTGCCCATGTTGTCTTTAATGGGAACTTAAATACTTATTTTAAGAATCACTTTGTAATAATCAGATCAATCAGCAAGCCCCAGCAATTAGGTTACTCAGTGTTTCCCGGCCTTTGGTTATCTTGCCACCACAGGAACAATTCATGAGTAAGCAGTTAGAAATGGAATCATCAAAGAAGACAAGATCACTATCTCCCAGTTGGAATAAATCTTGAATTAATGAAGTGTTCTGTGTGACACGGTCATGAACATAAACTTGTCTGTGCATCTTGCTCCTTGCTTTGTTCCTGTCTGAACTAAGTCTTAGAGAACTTCAGGACCAGGCAAGCGAAAGAGGAAGGAAACTTTTAAGTCGGGCAAGTGTGTGAATTCATTCAATAGAGAAGAATGCTATTTGGAAAGGGATTAATTGTTCTCTCTGTTAACTACCACCATTTTATACATGTGATTACAAATACGTATACACGCATGTATCCATACTCATATGTGCAGACCTACACACATATGTACAGACACACACATGTATGACTTTTCACTTTCTGCTGGTACTTCTGACCTTCCACTCATTGGAAAAGATTCTAAATCCTATCCATTGACTGATGGGAAGAGTTGTTTATAACAAAAATGCAGCAAAAGTGCTTTGAGTTTGATGCTCTGAGTAGACAAAATTTCAGAGAAAAACATATGGTCTATAAAATATTACCCAGAAATATAAACAAATAAATAAATTAAGTAAGTCGTGGACTAGGTTACAAATAAGTAAAATGAAATATGGGGTGAATAAATGCCAGTGGGTTACTGAAAAGAGGTTCTGTTCCCTAAGTTACACCCACTCTCTCCATACTTCCTCCCATTCTGACTTGAGCTTGGAAGCAGGTGATGACAGATGATAGTGTTATTGAAATCTAAGGACAAAGGAGATCTTTTATCCCTCTCTCAGGCAAAGCCTGGGAAGGTGGCAAGGCCCCACAGTGAGAATAGCTGCACAGTAGTGCTTTGGTCTCATTTAGGTTCCCCATGACTATAGAAACGTGTAGAAAGAGTAGAATAATTTCTATGCCCCGCAAAACAGTAGAAAATGGTGACAGTTTTTCATAATGCCAGGGGATGAAGCACAGTAGAATAGATTTCAGCTACCTTGGAAAACAAAAAAATACCAAAGAGCTACATCCTGGAGTCACTCACTCGCATGCAAGCTTTAACTTATTCACAGCAGAAATAAACATCTCACTACCTATCAGTGGACAATGCACTGTGTTATCCGATTCTCACAAAAACACCATCCGCAATTTATAGCTAGAATTCAAACTTAGAACTCTCAAATTGAATTTGATGAAGTCTTCATAATTCTGCTATGAACACTACTTCAATTTTATTTTTGTTGATTGAAAAAATAAGTGAATGAATGTAATTGAATTGATTTTTCTATACAGCAACTGAAAGGTCTTAAATAATTTCAATTTATAAGTGATTTGATAATTTTATTTTACAGGTAATGCAATAGTCTAGTTCTTATTTGAATTTCTATCAAGTGGATGTTCTTTGGCTATGTTCGGAGTCATGCACTCTCTCTGACCCAGAGTAAGGATATATGTCAAGAATTTATGACCACATTCTGGCACTTACAACTCTATCAAAATTTCCATTTCATGATAACGTTGATAATGCATATCTCCAGTTAGGTTTTCTTATCCATAAAGAACTGTTCTTAAAAGCTTTCTATACAATAACCGGTTTAACTTTATTTCTGCAAATCAGTTCAGTCAGGAGTGTATGTTTGTAACTTTGCTAAAGGAAAAATTTACTTATGTTTTTAGAATGACAAGAGACAGGCAACATAGGATAATTTTTTAAAAAGCTAGAAGCAGTTGCTTTCATAAAATGAGGAAAGCACATACTTTTATCTGAGAGGCAAGCTGTTTTCCCTCTGATAAAGCGGCCATAATCAGATAATAAATGCTATGGCCCTTGGTTAATCATTTAAATGTATTTAAAAGTAAGTTAGATAGCCTAAGATATTTTTATATTCTCGATATTAATATTTTAAATATATTTCTGTGAACAGTTAAAATTTAAGTAAAATTTTTTAATCTTTTTACAATTTTATTATGGGTCTATTTTAAATATGCTTTTTTTTCTTTCTCTACTCCTTTGTGAAGCAACTTATAATCATCCAAAAAGTATGATTCCTATTATACAGGTATTAAATTGAGGCTATAACCCTTTTATTTTTAAAACAATAAATTTTACTCATTGACAATATGTTGTCTCATAGATCTAAAAATTATTCTCATTTTTGGCTCACACCTGTAATCCCAGAACTTTGGGAGGCCAAGACTGGTGGATCACGAGGTCAGGAGATCGAGACCATCCTGGCTAACACGGTGAAACCCCATCTCTACTAAAAAAATACAAAAAATTAGCCGGGTATGGTGGTGGGTGCCTTATAGTCCCAGCTACTCAGGAGGCTGAGGCAGGAGAATGGCGTGAACCCGGCGGCTGGAGCTTGCAGTGAGCCGAGATTGTGCCACTGCACTCCAGCCTGGGTGACAGAGCGAGACTCCATCTCAAAAAAAAGTATTCTCATTTTATTGGAAAATGATGTTATAAATGTATGCTAATTGTAGTTTTAAAACCAAATCATATGATGGTTAAATTAATTTCACATATACAAAGAAAATGTAAATAAACTAAAATGGAAATCTCATTTATAAAATGAATTGCATAATCCTAGAATGAAATTTTGTTCTTTACGTATTGTCTCTTTCATTCTTAATAATGTGTAACCATTCTGGGACTATCGAAGTTTCAGTTTCTCCCCCATCTGCTATGCATTTGAGTATGTATTCTTATGACCAAGAAGGTGCAGAAAGTTAGCTCTTGTTAAAGAGAAAGGCAGAAAAGCCATACAGAAATCACTGCCAGATTCTTGGGTCGTGAAGAGACAAAGCATGAAATGCAATAGTGACAACGATGAAGAGTTGTGACAAAAATGGCCTGATTTTCATTTACCTCTGATGCCCTGGGCTTCAAATCTGAGAAAAGACATTGTAGCATGGAAAATCAGCAGTAGGTACAATCCAGCGTGGCTATCATCCAACAGGAGCAATGGAGCAGAATAAAATAAATCAAAGCTTGAGGGATTAGAGTTTAATACCATTTGATTAAAGACAGAGAGACACTACATGCACTAAGCTTCCTATTCTATTAAATAACACATAAGTGACTTTTGATTTGATAGTTATTTTAATTCATGCTGTATGCATGTAATAACATTCTCTCATTTGACATTCCAAGAATACTCATTCAATGAAAATAGTTACCAGTTCTGCAAACATGGGAAGAAGGAATTTTCTCTAATATTTCATTTCTATTAAGAGATTACATGTAATCAAGAGGGTCTTAAACACTGTCCTCAGCTTGACTAAACTTCAGATAGTCTTCTTCCTGACTACAGGCTCCTGACCTCCTTTTACTTTAAGGATTTACTTTATAAAACTTGTAAATTTTTTCTCCGCCTCTTTGAGATAATGTAAATATTTTTATATGACTCTTACCAGTTTTATGACCTTGGGATATCTTTCTGAATGACCTAGGAATGATCTCTTAGAAGTGGAATCATCAAAGAAGACAAGATCACTACCTCCCAGTCTCTGTTAGGGTAGCAACATAATTTCATTGGGCTCCAATTAGCAAACATGAAAGGCCTAATCACAGAGAAAAGCATGAGTAAACTCGGGAATAATTTATAGTGCTCAGTATATCCCTGGATCAACCTCCCCCTAAGTTTTCCACTAGTGCAACCCAGTACTTAAAAAAAGTGATGAAAGAAAAGAAAAGGAAAAGGAAATGGAAGGAAAAGAAACACCTCTTGTCTTTGGTTTCAGCAGAATTGAGCTCAAAATGAGTTCTAGCCTTTTTTCTTTATCATAATATCAATGGGGAAAGTATTCCCTATTTAATAAATGGTGCTGGGATAAATGGCTAACTATATACAGATGATTGAAACTGGACCCCTTCCTCATACCATGCAAAAATGCAACTCAAGATGAATAAAAGATTTAAATGCAAAACCCAAAACTATAAAAACCCTGGATGACAACCTAGGCAATACCATTCTGGACATAGAAACTGGCAAAGACTTCATGATGAGACACCAAAAGCAATTGTATCAAAAGCAAAAATTGTCAAGTGAAATCAAATTAAAGAGCCTCTGCTACGGGGGAAAAAAAACGGAATAAACAACCTACCAAATGGAAAAAAATATTCGCAAATTTTGCATTTGACAAAGGTCTAATATCCAGCATTTATAAATAACTTAAACAAGTTTACAAGAAACAAGAAGACAACCCCATTATGAAGTGGACAACAAGTATGAAACTCCATCTCAAAAAAAAAAAAAAAGGAGTGGACAAAGGACACAGACAGACACATTTTAAAAGAAGACCACATGTTGACACATGTGTTCAACAAGCATATGAAAAAAAGCTCAATATCACTGATCATTAGAGAAATGCAAATCAAAACCACAATGAGATACCATCTTATACCAGTGAGAATGGCTAATATTAAAAAGTCAGAAAAACAACAGATGCTGGCAAGATTGCAGAGGAAAGGGAATATTATGCATTATTGGTGGGGGTGTAAATTAGTGAAATCATCACGGAAAGCAGCATAACAATTCCTCAGAAAGCTAAAAACAGAAATACCATTTGACTCAGCAATCTCATTACTGGGTATATACTTAAAGGAATATAAAGTGTTCTACCATAAAGACACATGCATACATATATGCATTGCAGAACAATTCATAATAGCAAAGACATGGAAGCAACCCAAATGCCCAACAATGGTAGACTGGATAAAGAAAATGTGGTACGTATACGTTATGGAACAGTATGCAGCAATTAAAAACAAATGAGAACATGTCCTTTGCAGGAACATGGAGAGAGCTGAAGGCCATTTTCCTGAGCAAACTAACACAAGAATAGAAAACTAAATACCACATATTCTCACTTACAAGTGGGAGCTAAGTGATGCGAACACGTGGACACAAAGGTGAAAATAACACACACTGGGTACTACCTGAGGGTGGAGGATGGGAGTGTTACTAGCAGCAAACCTCAATTCTTGCCTCCTCGGAAGAAAGAATTCAACGGAGGGGCATAAGGCAGAAGGAGAGACTGAAGCAAGTTTTAGAGCAGGAGAGAAAATGTATTAAAAAGCTTTAGAACAGGAATGAAAGGAAGTAAAGTACACTTGGAAGAAGGCCAAGAGGGTGACTTCAGAGATCAAGTGTGCAGTTTGACATTTTGACTTGGGGTTTTATACGTTGGCATACTCCTGGGACCTTGCATCCGTTCTCTCCTGATTCTTCACTTGTCGTGGGCTGTCTGCATGTGCAATGGCCTGCTAGCACGTGGAAGGTGAGCATGTGCAGTGTGTTTACTGTAGTTGTATGCGTGCTCACTTGAGGCATCCTTCCATTACCAGTCAATATCTCTGGAAGGTCAAAGTTAAATGTCACCATTTTCTCCCTTAATGTGCATGCTTGAGCCCACTCACCCAACTCCTGAGATCTTATGAGGAAGCTGCCGATCACCAGTTTCAGGTTTTTCTATCTATTGGGAGACTGCTTTTCCCTGGTGCTGGCTGAAGTCAGTTATTATTTTAGAGAGACAGTTAACAATCACCTGACCATCACCTGATGGTCTCTTGACATTCCTGGTGGGGTGTTGGTGGAGCCCTCTCCAGCCCTGCTCATGCCTGACTAGCTACCTACTGTAATAGGAGGAGGGAGAGGATCAGAAAAAAATAACTATTGGGTACTCAGTACCTTGGTGATGAAATAATCTGTACAACAACCCCCCACAACACAGTTTTACCTGTATAACAAACCTGCACGTGTACCCCTGAACCTAAAATAGAAGTTAAAAAAAAAAAAAAAACTTCCTTGCCTATTTAACTTTGCTTGGTGTGATGCTTTCTTTGACCTAATGCGTTTATATTTTGCAGCATCATAAGAAAATACAGCCATAATTCATTCATCATTCCTTGATTCAGAACACTAATTAATTCATTAATTCTTTAAATATGTTTTAAGATCTTATAGTGCCAGAGTCTTTGGAATACATGAGACACAAAGAAGAAATATTCTTATTACTCATATTATAATAACCAGAAATTTTTAGACTCCATTTTTTAAAGTATATGTGAAAAGTAGAGATTGTTTTCAGAGAGAATTACTTTCCCAAAGCTAACAATTCATGATCTACCCAGGAGATACTTGTTTGTTTACTTTTATTTCTTTATATATTTTATTTGCCTGTTTACTTTTTGTTATTTGTCTTTTCTAAGTGGGAATCCTGGAAAGAGCCCAAAGTCTTTGAACAAGGCTACAAACAAATGAGAAAGTTGGATTGTGTTCATTTATTTGGTACCACAAGGGAAGAGCTTTTGTTCTTTACTTGTTGTAGACATTTAATCATTCACTTCATTTAATATTCATTCAGATATAGGTATGCAAATATACAAAGCTGAATAGGTGCTTAGTCTTTCTATTCCTCACTTTTTAGAAAGAAATATCTAACTTAAGTTTTATGTATAATTTGCTTATGGACAAGCAGTCTATTACACCAAAATGATATCAGCCATATTATAGAGCTTGATTTGGAAAGAGGCAAAGTGACTGATATTTTGAATTTGATGCAAGTGTAAAAATATATCCTATATATTAGGGTCTAAATCATACCTCACAAAATGAGAGCACTCCCCAGGTAGATAGATTTCTGATGGAGATTTTGTGTTATTATCTAGAACAAATATTCAACTTGATAAAGCACAATTATCACAACATCAATTCTAGGATAATAAACAACTTACCCATTTTGAGGCTGTGAGAAAACAAATTGCTACAACTGACCTATTAATGATAGCTATTTAAAAATGTTTAAAACTTGGGGAATTAAAAAGTAGATTTTGACAAGACCCTGGAGTAAATGTACCATTCCACATATGTCTGACTTTATATTTTTAATGCATTGAAACCTCCTGAAGAGCCCAGAGAATTGGAAAAAAATTTGGGCACACCTCCGTGTGTTATTTCCTGACTGAAGGGTAGGTGAAAGGATAATTGGTGAAATCTGTAAAACAGATCAACACTTACAGAAGAAGAAAACCACAAAGGCCATTTACCCCAGGTGGAGAAAGAGTCTAATCAGGTTAAGGATGAGAGAAATAGCCTTCTTTGCAGGTTCTGATTGCGTGAATTTTCTGGCTCAATAATGAGAGAACCAAAGTACACATGAAAAAAAAATCCAACAAGAAATTGCTGAAAACCAGCAATTTTTCCCTGTAGATTTTTTAAGGTAAATAAAGGAAGCACATTAAAAGTATAAAAAAGAATGCTCACTGTAGAATAATTTTTAATAGCTAAAATCTCAAAATAACCTAAATATTCAATAATAGAATGGTTATGTAAATAATGGTTTAGTTGTAATGAAAAAATACTAAGCAGATATTCAAAATCATGTTCAAAAAGTTAATGACACAGAAATATGCATATAATTTAAAGGGCAAAAGCAGTTTAGAAAATGCAATTTATGCTATTAACATGATGACCTTATATATGTGTACACATAAAAATATTAAAATTTGAACTAGAATCAAATTATTACGCTTCTCGTTGTAGAGATCATAATTTTTTCTTCTTCCTTTTAACTCTTTTTCAAATTCTCTGCACTAAGAAAATACTGCTTCTCTAATTAGAAAAAAATATCCAAAATAAATAAATAATAAATAAAAAATATTAAGACTAAAATTTTTTCCAACCTGTAAGATAAAAAGTTAGTCTGGCCAAGCTTCATGGATGCTGAGTCAGAGGTAAAGTACTTTATTAATCATGACAACAGCAGACAGCATAAGCTTCATGTTCTTACTGGTCCCCTTAGCCCTGAAGTTCCACAGGCGTGAGGAGGAAAACTTTGTATACATGGAGTCTATTTGTATCACAGTCCAGGAACCCTGAGTTTAAGAAACCTGGATCTTTTGGAGCTTCTAGCAAATGTGCCTAAAGTTTGTCCCAAAGGGAGAGAATATCTTTATTATACCCTTCAGGAAACAAGTCTGCGCTCTGCCTCGGATGGAGATGTTATCTCTGTCTTCAAAGCTGTCTGCTATTAAAAACATCCTTGAAAAGATAGGTTGCCAAAAGCATCCAATGCCTCTTGTTTAGCTCATCTGCAGAAATTTAAGAGAGTCGTTGCAAGTATTGTCTCCCAACAGAACATAAATCTCCAAAATCAGTGTCTGCTATGTCTTTATATTGTGAATGTGTTGGCAAAAGGAATAGTGCCTTTAAGATATGTTGTTGCAATTATTAGTACTGACATCGCACTCCCTGAGTCTGCAATGAAGTTCTTCATAGGACAGTACTAGTACTTGCATTATAATCCTATTAAGGATCTGTGGACTTGACACCCTCTTGTGACACCTGCATTTCACTGCTAAACAAACATTGGCTTGTCCTTTAGTTATTACAGGTGGTTTCCTGCATCTGTTTCTTTCCAAAGGAATTCCTGAGTCAAGGAATAGATCTGATCCCTTGAACACATACTATGAGGGGAAGGTGGGATGAGGATCTTCAGGAAACCAGCCTACTTCAGGAGTCAGAATGTGAATAGGTAAAATACATTTCTAACATCATTGAGATATATTCTCCAGCCCGAGTCCATAAAATTTTTTAAAAATAGGCTATTAGGTAGACAAAATGAAACTATCTGACTTTGGTTCATATATTAAAACCCCTTCTTCCACAAATGAAAATCCTCTATTGCTCAAAAGGATTCCTCAGATATCTAAGTTCATTATTAAATCTTAATTATTTGTGACATTAGAGAAGTTGCATTCTACTACTTACATTCTTTGATCTGTGCTTCTTTAATTCTTCTTTATTATAGATAGAGATCTAAGTTAAGTCACCAGGAGTAACATGGGCAAATGTCACATTATTTACCATTACTATAACTTAAAAAAAACACTTGATCCAGTAGTTTTTGTTTTCACTACTACTAGCTCTATCTTTACCAGCATTCTGTTTGAAAAGAAGTCAGATCTGAAAAAGCATGTTGGTTTCCTAGAAAAGTCCATAAATGGAATAAAAATATTAAAATCAGATAGTTTTTTAAAAGTGGTCATTGAACCTAGTGCTTTAATGGAAAAGCAATAATTTACCATTATGGTAATTTTCAGGATTTGCAAACACCAATTCAGTAGAAAAACGAAGAAAATTAGTAGACTGCTTGATGATTATGCTAGCTTTCTTTTATATCTCTGTTCATATGACCTGCTGAATAAATGATTATAAATTTAGTTAATGATTATACTGGAACACAAGTTGATAGGTTTGGCTCTTTGTCCCCACCCAAATCTCATCTGGAATTGTAATAGCTATAATCCCCATGCACTAAGGGAGAGACCAGGTGGGAGGTGATTGGATCATGGGGTGTTTTTTCCCCATGCCGTTCTCATGATAGTGAGTGAGTTCCTACAAGATCTGATGGTTTTATAAGGCAGTTTTCCCTGCTCTTGCTGGCTCTCTCTTGCCTGCCACTATGTAAGATGTGCCTCTTCCCCTTCCGCCCTGATTGTAAGTTTTCTGAGGTCTCCCCAGCCATGCAGAACTGTGAGTCAATTAAACCTCTTTCTTTTATTAATTACCCACTCTCAGGTATGTCTTTATAGCAGTGTGAAAACTGACTAATACACAAATCTTCCGTTTTTTTCATTCTACTAACCTAGCAACAGTTAAATAAATAGAATGCTCTCCATACCAAGGACAATGCTTGCTATATAGGCGAGTTTTTAAAAAATTGCTATTTTTAACATTGATATTTGAAAAAGTTAATATGAAGTGTTACAGGACAAAAGTAGATCAAAATATTATTTCTTTAGATTGAAGTGAGGATGTGTTTTTCCCTTCTGTGAGGGAGAATTTATCTCTACATTTAAAGAAAAACAGTATCATCTAATTTTTTATTAATAAAATATGGTTTAATACAATAACAATTTAGTGGCAAGAAGAAGAAAATATGTAGCTTATGTTGCTCCAACTCTTAATCCCTTTATTCATTCAGTCCACAAATATTAACTAAGTTAATGTTTACAACTTCAGAGGTTCTCAAATTTATGTACTTGTAAGTTGTTTAAGCTTAGGCAAACCAGGGTAATTTTTTATGTTTTAGACTCCTCATATGTAAAATGTGGTTAAAATAGTACCTATGTCATATGATTGATTTTAGAATAAATTAAATCAACATATATATAGAACTTACAGTAGTAACTAGATCATATAAAAAACTCGGTAGTATTTGGCTATTGTTACGTTTATCATTTTTACCCCTTTATTGGAGTACTGTTATGGTCTACTCACTAACTAGAAATTCTAGTTTCTTTTCCTCCCCCCTCTTTTTTCTTTTCACCTGCTGTTTTCATCAAAGTAACCTGTCTAAAGCACAATTCAGATCTTTCTTGCTCAAAACCCTTTAATACCTCATACAAATTCCAACCACTACAATTTTACACCAATCTAGTCCCTCCACATTTATTTCATACAACTTCCCTTGCCTACTTTACAAGGTGTAAAAATAGGAATAGTTAGAGTTCTGAGCTTTCTTGATGTCATGCATTTCCTCATGCTTTCTGGGTATTTCACTTGAGAGTTCTCCAACTACCAATAGTTGGCCGAAATCTTTTATCTTAAAGTTTTATTTTAGAATGAAACTTCCCCAGAAAGTATTTCTGATTCTCACAACTAAACATAAACTCACAACTGGAAAAATATAATCTATCTGTCTTTCGAGCCCCCCACAATACTTTGCTAGTATTTTTCCCATATAAATTCCTAGCTTACTTTTTTTGTTTTCTCTGTGAAATGGTGTGTGCCTCTGTTGCTGAGGCTGGAGTGCAGTAGCTTGATCATGGCTCACTGCAGTCTCAAATTCCTGGGCCCAAGCAAGCCTCCCACCTCAGCACCCTGAGTAGCTTGGACTATAGGCATGTACCACCACACCTGGCTAATTATGTATTCACTAATATATCTAACATATATTAATATATATTAGTATAGTACATATTGTAATAATAGTAATCATTGGTATATTTATTATACATATTATATTTACGTGTGTGTATATAAATAAATATACATAGAGAGAATGTGCCTCCAAAATGTGCCTACTAAATTTTGCTGACATTCTACAAACTGCCAAAGGAGCAATTTTTAAAACACTGAAAATAACAATGAGATCTTTTAATTGAGTTCAAATAGGCTTTGAGAGAATTATTTCAGTCTAGTATCGTCAAACCCAACCTCTTGTACCTATGATGGTGATTTTGTTTTGTTTTTAATGTTTCTGCCCCTTACATAAACTTCCTAAAAACACATTTAACCTATAACATTATTTTAGTCTTTAAGCTCTTCTTTGTAGAACCCACAGGGGTCTTCTGAGGGATACAGAAGCAATCTTACGTAAGGCCTAGAAGCAGTTCTGAAGGAGGGAGATACCTAACCACAGGAGCCTAGTTCACCTTGAAAATGGACTCTGAAGAGCTGTAACTCTGCATTACAAAGAAAATATCCCCCAGGGCCTCGTTGCTGCCTATCCCCAAATCGTGCTATACACATGCAAGATTCAGTACTACATGGTGAGAATGGAAGCTTTCAGAAGTGTGAGAACTGATGATCAAAGTGAGCTGATGGCACTGGGGGAAGGACACATTTTCAAAGCAGGCAAAAGCAACCAGTGCAAATTACACCTTAGAGGATCTAGAGTTCAAACGATCTTTACTTTAACGGCAAGTGAGGAGACAGTACTTTTGAAAAATAATTTTCTTTTTCACATATACCCTTATTATCTTTAAATTAATGTAAAAGTCATGATATAGCTATTTGGAAATAATAGTATTTCTATGACCTCTAAAATCTAGACAGTAAAAGAGTCAGCATTCTCTTTTTTAGAAGACATCTTTTAGGACTCAAACGTGGTTGAGAATGCATGAGAATACAATTGTGTGATTCTTCTTTAAAGCCATTCTTTGTGTTTGGTGCTGAAAAAGTAAATTTGCTATGGGATGTATAATGCTATCATGGTGTATTGCATAATAATCTTCATGGATTGGCTTTTAATCTTATGCTGTAACTTCAGCACACCACATAGCTATTCTGACATCTACTACCAAGTCCATCACTTACAATTGCACAGAAATCTAGGACACTGTTCAACAGCCATTTTCTCTAAAGGGCCAGATAGTAAATATTTCATGCTTCGCAGGACATATTGTCTTTATTGCAACTACTCAAGTCTGCCATTGTAGTTCCAAACCAGCTATGTGCAATATGTAAGTAAATAGTTGTGCTCCAAACAAAACAAAATAAAACTAACAAACAAAAAACAGGTAGTGAGCCAGATTTGGCCAGGCCATACTTTATCAACTATTAGTCTAAAACATTATTTTAGTGTTATAGCTACAAATTGAAGAGTGTTTTTAGGATAAAAGAACCCCTGTTTATCTGCGTTTTATTTTCCTTCTTGCATTTTATTCAATCATCTTACGCTCTAGTCAAAAGGATTTACTTATTGTTATCCTTGCTCTGTTTGTATTTTCTCGCATTTGAAACATCAATCCTGCCAGAAATTCCTATCTTAACATACTCTTGCCCAGAAATCTCATTTGTATTTCAAAGACCAACACTAAACTTGCTTTTTTTTCCACTTTTGTCTTCTTCAGTTGTGTTATTCTTCCTCTTATTTCTTAAAGCAGTGTGTCTGCAGATTCTTTAAAACCCTCTCATTTCATTCTCTGCAATATTGTTATCAACGTGTATTTAGATGAATTAATTCACTTCAGACTTCTTCCCTTTTCAAATTGACCAGCACAGTGTTTTCTATAAAATGTTCAATAAATAGTTATTCTGCTAATAATTGCCTTAATAACCACTTATATTTGGAAGGGGAAAGAAAAACATTTAAGGTAAATGTCATGGGATCAATTTGGCTAGAAAACTCCAAGTAAATCATGAGTCACTTAGCATTATTTCCATATTACTTTTATAACAGCGCCTACCCATATTGAGGACTTCCAAACTTGGCTGAGAGCCTTGAACACTTGATACCATATTTTTGATACCATATTTTAAAATAAGAAATTGTTATAATGTATCAAAGTTGATTCATCTGTTTTATGAAATCATTTAATTTCCCTTGTAAAATGGAAGGGAAATATCGTGTAAATATGTAAACAGCTTTTAAAACAAATAAGGATGATTGCTTTCTAATGGCATCTAACTTACTAAGTTTGTGTTTTATTAGCATTTCAATGTAATCAGAGATAATTGTATTCTTCTTTGAGAACATGTCACCAGACATTAGAAAATTGCAAATTATCAAATAAATATTACTCGCTCCCATTTAATATGTATATTCACCAACAAATTAATCGTTTTTTTCTCCTTAATTTTTTACTCAATAAGAGAGACTCAATTTTCAATAAATACGTTTTAAAAAAGAAAATCATGAAAGTCAAGTATAGATAATATTTTCATGAAAATGCTTATTCTTACATCTTTTTTTGAAAATTTTCTTATTTATCATTTTTTCCTTTTAATTTTTTTCCTAAAAATTATCCTAGTTCTCATAGCATTTTACTGTTATGAAAACTCACCTACGTTTACATAGAGCTTTATTTTTTGCCCCTCATTTGGAAATGAGATATCCCTTTCTGTCCTGGGGTCTTTTAGGTTTAAATGATTGTTCTGAGAGAGAATCACTGAGAGCTGCAAGGGACAAGGCAGGGTCAACGGGAGGCTGCAATAATGAGAATTGGACATAAGTCTTTATTCTGGATCATAAATCAGGTCTTAAAATACCAGATAAGAGTTCAGAATAATACCCTGAAGGCAGAATTTTAAACACAAGCTGAAACTGCCATTGCAAAAATTGTAACTAAGAAAATTATGACAGTGAAAGAGATCGGACCTAACAAACTCCATCTTGTTTCTAACCTTTAAGCTGTCCTTGTTCATTCCTGGGCATAGGCCGAACTAACCTAGGGAATGAATTTAGTTTATGGTTTGACTCTGAAACAAAATTGATAATAGCCCTTTCCTGAAAAGACCCTCTTCTCGCTTTGGGACCAGTCTGCCTTTGTAGGACTAATACAGTAGCTACAACATTCGAAATTACTGTTTAGGGCTCGTGCAGCCTCTGGCTGCAAGTCCGAACCTCCTCAAATTGTTCCTGGGGATAACATCACTATTGTAAAACCTAAGATCAGTGCTTGAGATATTTTGCAGACCCTGCACTCTGATGGATCACCTGACATCACTCTGGTAATCTGACTCAACCAGTTCTGCAATACCACCCAGGAAGAGAAGATAGCAAGAAAATCTCACTTCCACTGCCCCTGTGATTCCATCTCCAACCTGAGCTCTCCACACTTCCCAACACCTATCTGCCAAACTATCTTTAAAAACTCAGATCCCTGTATGCTAGCAGAGGCTGATTTGAATCATAATAAAACTCCGGCCTCCCACATAGCCAGCTCTGCATGAATTACTCTTTCTCCATTGCAATTCCCTGTCTTGATAAATCAGCTCTGTCTAGGCAGCGAGCAAGGTGAACCCATTGGGTGGTTACAAATTCAAGTTGTCTTAGAATATTTATAAGTCTTGAATCTACAAAGTCAGCCCAGGTATAATGGGAACTATTTATTTAAGTTAAATTAGCTTCTCTGGATTCAAGTTACCAAAACAAAATTGATGAAGTGGAAGTAGAAAAAAGGAATTTATTTTAAGGAAATAGAGGCTAGCTCTTAGTTGTTTTTTAAGATTTGAAGTTAATACTAGAGATTGTTGAAGCTTTTGGATGTTATTGTAAGTTTCTGGACTTCATGAAGACCACAGAGCTTCTGGATCCTTTTAAATTGAAGATAATTAGATAGAAAGCACTGATTAATCTTTGAAAGCTCTCGATTACTTAATTTCAGAGTCATAATTAAAGCAAAAAATATTTTCTAAGGAAGACTAAGCATAAACATCTTTGTGAAGAAATTCTTATGAATTCTAAATCTTAGTTTAACAGCAATATTGGTTCAATGGTTACAGAGCAATGAAACAGGAGAGAAAATAATTTGAAATATATTGGAAAATATGGTTTTAATGGGTATTCAATCAATTTGAAAGCATAAGTTAATGAGTTAGAATGAGAATGAGCACAGCTTCTGAATAGAGCTATTTCAAGATAGTTTTATATGAAGAATAATACTCTTAGTTATCTAATTTAATTTCTGTAGCAGGAAATGAAAAGCCCTTGAGTAGACATCTGAGGGATATCTTACCTGCATCCACCCCTATGTCTTCTTCTGGGAACTTCTGCTTTCTTTGTTTATCTTGTTAATTTAGAGGCCAACCTGTTTGTAAAACCTAGGCCATAGTGGTCAGAAATAATTACCTGAATCTAGCTGGAGCAATTAGCCTTTTAATTTTTCAAATTAGAAAATGAGTTTAAGAGTTCTCTTCTTTGTGGTTTGGGTTCTTGGATGGAAAAAATAATTCAGGAATATAGGTTTTCTGAGATGTGAAAAAGAACCTGTCTTTAGTAAGAAAAATTTAATGCCAAAATGAAGAGAGCTGGAAATATGAAAATGGAGGTAAAATATGCAGCAACAGTTGAATCCTTGCTTATGGATACTGTCAGAATGTGACCACATCCCTGCCCTTCCAGTGGTTTTGTGGTTTCACATTTTCTTGTTCAATGACACAATAAATAACTTTATATAATATTGTTTGAGTGTTCTTTCTACTTAATAATACTGTGTTCTCCTTTTCTTCTTCTTCATGTATTTGATGTATCTCTGTTAGGTTGTACGGATACAGAGAAGATTTTTTTACAGATCTTAATGTGTTATTGGAGACGTAGAATAAATATTCAAAGAGACTACTTCAGGACCTCTTTGGAAAATGGATGGAATAAACACTTAGTGTACTTGAGAGAGTATTGTAGTTATTTTTAGCTTCAGAGCTCTTTGGTCAATATGACTTAAATGTTTACATGAGTGTTTAAAGCAACTGACTAGGCTAATGTTTTTAAAATAAACATACTATCTTCTTCCCCTATCCCTCCTTCCTTCTGTACCTTGCTATCTTCTTTTTTTCCTTATTTCTTTCCTCTTTGCCTGAAAAAGTCAGACTAAAAGGTATTCCTTAGGGGTGTCGAGTACGATGGCTCTCCATATGGAGGAGGGAAGGCAGCAGGTTGGGTGAGGTTTGGAGCTGTATTAGAGTGAAGATGGACCCTGTTTGAGGAAGCGATGGCAACTGCATCAGTCTGGTGTTCAAAGTAAAGGCCTGAATGTGGTGAAAAGGCTGCCTCAGAAAAGAATATCTTCAATGCCAGTTGTCGACAGTGGAGTTCAGAGCTCAAGCAGAGTGAGCAGGGCATTTTAACAACCAGTTGCAAGGTGATTGAAACAGAGCAGGACGAAGAGTGGCCATCCAGGAATTTGGCGGCGGCTGCAAGAGTGAAAGTCCTGAGTAGGATGAAGAAGACATCAGTTTGTGTGTGCAGGTGGGGGAGGGGATGCAGGCAGTGATGGAAGATTGGTTATATTGGGAAGCAGGTGCATGTGATTAAATATATATATATGTATGAATGTATGTATATGTGTATATCATATATATGAATGTATCTGTATATATATGATATATACATCTATATGATATATACACCCATATATATATGCATGTATATATATGATATCAGAATATCAGAATCAGGTTTTTTACTGTGAGAGAAGAAAAATACAAACACGGAAAGGAAGAAACAAAAATTGACTCTTTGGTTTTTGATTCAAATTAGAAGTATCAGAGTGAATTTATGGATTGTGATAACTAAATTGATTGACAGAGAGAGATATACATGTAGATACACATATATATTCTCCAACTCTTTCCTCTAAGAAAGCCTAGGAAGAGTAACACCCCTATAGCAATGATCACACTTGCAAATAAATCTTTGTTTCTAAGTCTTATTCTCCACTAAAGGCACCAAGGCTATGATAAATGGATAATTTCAGGATTGGAACAAGAGAAATATAAGACTGGCCTAGAATAGTCTTGAAAGGGAACACACTGACCAAATCCAGAATAATTTGAACAGCAAACTAAGTCATAATAGGAATGAATTCAAAATCGTTGAAGAAAGTAGAAAACCGTGAGTCCTTATTGGTTTGAAAAACAGAGTCACAAATAAATGGAAGAAGAGAAGCTCTTCCATGTTGTATAATCCTAACTACTAACTGTGTAAAAAAAATGACAACATTAGAATAATCACGATGCAGAAATCATTATGGTAAAAATTAATTCAGCCAAGAAAAATCTGTGGTGTTAAATCTAGTGGGTGTATGTTTGATCAGTACAGGAAATTTACGTAGTCTCAAAGTACCTCCTTACAAAATGTTTACTAATTGAAAGGGAAAATAGTTTACCTAAAATGGAAGAACCTGGAAAATCCTATCTTAACACAAGTGATGAATGTTTACTCATTCATAATAGGACAAATTGAAATTATTTACCACCTGATATATTACAATGAATGGGACACAACATTATTTGTTTGATTTTCCTGCCTAATGTGAATAACTTGAATCAAATCATGAGGAAAATCATAATACAAATTGAAACATATTTCACAAAATAAATGGCTTATCATCTTTAAAAGTATAAAAGTTATGAAAGTCAAGAATAGGGTGAAATCAAGGACAGAAAGAAATTAAAAACATATAACAATTAAATGCAGAAATAAACCTAATTGGCACGTTTTTCTATAAATGAGTTATTGGCGCAATTTGAAAACTTAAACAGAATCTGCTGTTATTATTATAATAAAGCATCATATCAATTTCTTGGTTTTGATGTTTTATTATTGCTATGCAAGAATATATTTTTGCTCGTAGAAATGACACACTCAGATTTTCAGAGGCAGTGAAGCATGATGTCATGGTAACTTCCAAATTAAAAAAGGAAAGGTTGTACTAGTTTTACAAACTTTCTAAATATCAAATCATTTCAAATGAAAGGAAATAAAAATAATGCAAGAAATAATGTTTTCTAAATAAACATAGTATTATCCTCATTTTTCCAGCTGCTGAACAAGGTATAGTACCAGGGACCAGGTTAACTCAGCTGACTCAAACAACCATAAAGCCAGAGGAAATATATGAAATTGTAGCATCCAAGATATTTGGATGCTGGTCAATGAAAAATAGTGATCCCTGAGAGATGGAAACAAATGAGGTGAGTCTTATTTTTTGATGGCCCTAGCTCACTGTCTTAAAAAGATTTCCAAATTAAAGTGAAGGGCAGGCAACCCCAAGAGAAGTTAAATGGAAGAGATGGCGCTTTCCTGAATTCATGAAAAGAACAATCCAAAAGGATTAGAGAAACCATGCTCAGGCATGGGCCTGGAATAGTGCCTGCTATTCCATAAAGGGCCAGGAATAGTGCCTGCTTCCAACAACCATGATGGGAAACCTCATAAGTCAGGGATATCAGTTAGACTACCAAAAAGGATTTTGACTCACTTGTCGGGGAACCATAGACTAATTACAGCTGTAAGTTGGATTAAGCTTAAAAAAAAAAAAAAGACCTGAAAAGATAAAATTGTTTGCAATTAGTTTAACTGCATCTCATAACAAAACTCAAAATATTTATTTCAATGAAAAATATTCTGTACACAAATGTAACATATAGTTTTTGATCGAATGTTCAACATTCGATCAAAAACTGTATCACATGGAAAGTAACAGGAAGAAACTCTATAATGACAAAAAATGATTCTATCTAAACTATAGTAGGTATGTAACTGATGATAGATTTAATAAGCAAGGAGATTAAAACAGTTATTATAACTATATTCTGTTTGTTGAAGATAAAGGTAAAATGCTGAACATATTAAGTGGACAATGAAGATATAAAAATGATCCAATTGAACTTCTTAGAAATAAAAACTAGTGTCTGAGGGAAAAATACATTGTTAGCAAGTATAGAATTGTAAATGAAACTAAAAGACTAATCTCACACTGTTATTCATATCTTTGATCTTTCCACTTTTTTTCATCTTCACTATGCACAAGTTTCTGAGAGTAGTGTGTTAAATATTTGAAACTATTTCAGAACACTTGATTTATTTGTTTTTCCCTGGAGCTCAGTCAGTTTATGCTTGATATATGATATTTCGTTATTTGCCTTTAGGTTGATGATGGTTTTATGTGCTTGTTCAGTTGTTTCTTTTACTATTTTCTACTTCATTATCTTTCACTGATTTTTATATGAAAAAATATTATTACCTGTAACAATTAGAAACTCAGGATTTTTTTCCTTCATGTTTGCTATTTTTATCCTATATTATAAATTTTCAATTTTCCAGTTTTATTCCTTGGATTTTTTTTTTCTTTTGATAAAACTACTCAACATATTGGTAGATCTTTTTAAACTAAAATGAGAGACTTCTGTTTTACCTAACAAATTTGTTTGTTCTATATTTACTGTAAGTGCTGGCATACGAGTTCTTACTTTTGATCACTGTTTCTGCTTCTTCCTTGTTTCCTTATCTATTGGCTGGCTGTAGTTTTGTCTGTCTTAAAATCTATATAATTTTTTCTCGATTATTGATGTTGATCATTGCTTTATTTATTGACTGATTTTTTTTAAGACAGGGTCTCACTTTGTCAATAAGGCTGGAGTGTAGTGGCATGATCACTCAGCTCACCACACAGCCTCATCCTCCCAGACTCAAGCAATCCTCTCATTGCAGCCTCCCAAGTAGCTAGGGCTACAGGTATGTACTACCACACTCAGCTAAATTTTTTATTTTTTATAGAGATGAGTTTCTCTATGTTGCCCAGGCTGATCTCAAACTCCTGGGCTCAAACAATCCACCAGCCTTGGCCTCTCAAAGTGCTGGATTACAAACATGAGCCACTGCACCCAGCCTGATTATTTCTCTTAATTTAACACTTATAGTTATACTTACCCACTAATTTATTATCCTTATCAATATATATATTGTACAACAATATGGTTACTAGAACATGTTCTAATTTTGCCTATCACTACCATACTGATATTATCCACATTTTGTTTTCTAGTTTGTTGTGGAATGTCTTGCTTTGGAATGAGTCTTTTGGACAGCAGTAAGTGTTCATAAACCCTTTGATTAAACTTCAATCCCATATCTCTATTAACATTTCTTGAATTTAGCTTTTTTTTCTTTTGAGACGGAGTCTCGCTGTGTCACCAGGCTGGAGTGCAGTGGTGCGATCTTGGCTCACTGGAATTTAGCTATTTTAAAACTCCATTCAAGAGTATTTTCAAAATGAGTTTCTGTTTGCTGATCATTCAGATGTCTAACATAACCAATGATGTTTTTTATTATTAAACTGTCATCCTTAAACAAGAATTTGGTTGGTTATAAAATTATAGGTTAAAAATTCTCTGCATTCATATATTGACCAGGGTAGGGAATATACGTTAGTATAATAAACTACCCTGAAATTTCACAATAAATTTTATTGCTTGGTCTCACTACAGTCTGAAGTAGATCAAGCTGTACTCCCAAGCATCCCTCTCAAAACAATGACTTTAAAATCTAAGATCTAGAGAATAGGAAACTACTTTTTTTACTGAAGTAGTCCATGAACGAAGAAGGATGTTAAACAGTTAGTAAGTGGTCAAAAAATATCTATTGCATTAATTTAATGGTGAATAAAAATTAAATTAACAATAACTTATTGTTTATTTAAAAATAACTTGGCCAGGCATGGTAGCTTATACCTGAAATCCTAACGCTTGGGAGGGCAAGGTGGGAGGATCATTTGAGCCCAGCAGTTGCAGACCAGCCTGGGCAACATAAGAAGCCCCCGTCTCTACAAATTTTTTTTTTAATTAGCCAAGTGTAGTGGTGTGTGCCTGTCCTTTCAGCTCTTAGGGAGGCTGAGGTGGGAGGATTGCTTGAGCCCAGGAGGTCAAGACTGCAGTAAGCCGTGATTGCACCACTGCACTCTAGCATGGGTGGCAGAGTGAGACCTTGCCTCAAAAAATAAAAAAGTAAATAATAAAAAATAATGAAAAGTGGAATTGGAATGTGTTTAATACAAAAAAAAGACAAAGGTTTGAGGCAATGAATACCCCAATTACCCTGATTTGATCATTACCCATTGTATGCCTTTATCAAAACATCACATGTACCCCATGCATATATTCAACTACCAGGTACTCACAATAATTAAAATTTTTTAAAGTAAATAAAAATATGAATAGAAAAATATAAAAAGTTTTTAGAGTCACAAGTCCCATGGAGGGAATAAATATTTATAACATAGTATGTGGTTTGTTTAATTTATCAAAATATGCTGTAGGAGTTGCTGTAAGAATTTCTTCTAATTCAGAGCACAATTAGTTTACATCTTTATCTGTGTGTAAATAGATGCCCAGACACATAATTATGTGATCTTTTTCTTAATGTGAGAAAAATTTCAAAAATACTTGTTAATTGAATGTTAGATGAGAACAATAGGGACTACAGAGTAAATGAATCTTATTATTTTCAAGTTATCTATCACTCCCCTTTTCTTTACCACTTCTTTCTCTAACTGTTCTCCATAGTTGTGGTAATATTTACTCTGAGTTTGCTCAATATAAAAAATGAGGCTTATTTAGTCATTTGCTGTTATGGAATCAGTCCTCTTTACTTTTGTGTTATAAATTCAATTGTAATTTTTAAAGTAATATGCCAGTTCATACAATGTATATTTACATCAATAAATTCATTTGGCTATAGACATTTGACTATCTTCCAAAAAGTCACAATCTTAATAACTAGAACCCTTATTGCTTACTTACGGTTGTAATGAAAGTTCATAACATAAAGAGACAGAAAATATAATTATATTTTCTAAGAATTATTTTTACTCAGCATCTAATTAATAAGTCAACGCCCGATGTCATTAAGTCATTGTTCAAGATAGCACTACTATGCCCTATTGAGGTACCTTTTCCTTCTTATACTCCTGACCCTAATCCCCAAATTGATGTTCCTTTCTCAAGGTGAATTTTCTGACATGTCATTAATTATTTTTCCATTTTGTTTAATCTTATTACCTGTGGTAGTTTGTCAGATCTTTTGAATTTAGACACATGTGGTTGCTTGCTAGAGGGACTAAAACACATCAGGAATCTCGCTTTTCTTGACAACTACATTATGTCACCTCTAGCATTGGCGTGTTTTACATTTTCATGTTTTTTTCTGATTTGATTGACACATTGCCTACAAATTGCAATAGCTCTTGAATATATTTTCTTGATTATACCCTCAAGAACTCCACCCCCTATAAGTGAGTATGCTCTGATTTTCAGAAGCAAATATTCTTGTAATTAAAAGGACACTCTGTTTTCCTTATTTAGCAGTGTCAAGGAATAGTTACTTATTTAGGATTAGAACTCTAAATTTTGTTGGCTTATAAATACCATCATTCAGGTGATATTTGGAGTAAAAAATTTCCCCATTCTATAGCATTTAGCTTTTAATTTATCCCAAAACCCATAGTATGCAGTAAATGTCTATTACGTAAGAATTACTGACTATAAGTCTTTTTTTTAAAAGGTGTATCTGAAAGAAACTTAATTAATTCACTGAATTCACCTAGCAACGTGCTGCGTTTACACCATACATCATTTTCCAGAAGATAGCAAGGTGAAATGGAGACTACATTAAAAATAACAGTTTGGCAATTTCTTTACAGATATGAAAATATAACTCTTGCCTTTTACCTTGAGACAGAGAGCCTGTCTAATAAAGGATGTGGATTCAAATAATTTGACCAAATAAAAAAATTATCTTGATCTCTATACTAGTTTCCTAGGGGGCCCAAATATCTTACCACAAAACAACAGAAATTTATTCTTTTATAGTTCTGTAGGCAAGTTCAAAGTCAAGGTGCATTCAGGGTCATGCTCCCTTTGTAGGCTCTAGGGATGATTCTTTCCTTGCCTCTTCCTAGCTTCTGTTGGCTCTTAAGAATCCTTGCATTGCAGGACTTGCTTCTGCATCATGCCAATCTCTACTTTCATCTTCAAATGACCTTTTCTCTGTGTCTCTATCTCTTGAATATTCACCTTCTTTATTTTATAAAGATGTGGTCAGTAGATTTAGAACCCACACTAATCCAGCGTGACCTCTTCTTAAGTAAGTACACTTGCAAAGACTCTGTTTCCAAATAAAGTCATATTCTGGGGTTCTAGGTAGATATGAATTTTGGGAAGATACTAATCAACTAATTATAGTCTCTATGAAGCAGATAAAATATAAGAAAACATTTCAAGCCAGTAAAGAATCTTACAGATAAACCATTTTTCAAGAGGTAATATCAACTCAATCATTCAATTGTCATAAATTCCTAGTAAGACTAGTACACCTACCTGCACCAGACTTACCTACACTGACTGTCACAGCACACAAGGGACAGCCCAGTACTCCATGTGCTTTTTCTGAGACCGCCCCTTCCTTAGTGTTGATACTATAAGACTATTAATTGCAAACTAGCCACTGACAGGACAAATCACAAAAAAGAAGTTGTAATTAGAGCTGATTACCCACTCACTTCTAAGAGAATATCATCACAAATCCCATCTGGATTGTATCCCCACCTCACTCACTTATTACTGGATATATACTCAAAAGATTATAAATCATTCTACTATAAAGACACATGCACAAGTATGTTTATTGCAGCACTGTTCACAATAGCAAAGACTTGAAACCAACCCAAATGTCCATCAATGATAGACTGGATAAAGAAAATGTGGCGCTTGGCTGGGCGCGGTGGCTCACGCCTGTAATCTCAACACTTTGGGAGGCTGAGACGGGCGGATCACGAGGTCAGGAGATTGAGACCATCCTGGCCAATACAGTGAAACCCCATCTCTACTAAAAATACAAAAAATTAGCCAAGCGTGGTGGTGGTTGCCTGTAGTCCCAGCTACCCGGGAGGCTGAGGCAGGAGAAAGGCATGAACCCAGGAGGCGGTGGTTATAGTGAGCCAAGATCATGCCACTGCACTCCAGCCTGGGTGACAGAGTGAGACTCTGTCTCAAAAAAAAAAAAAAAAAAAAAAAGAAAAAAAGAAAATGTGGGTGGCACTTATACACCATGGAATACTACGCAACCATAAAAAAGGATGATTTCATGTCCTTTGCAGGGACATGGATGAATCTAGAAACCATCATTCTCAGCAAACTAACACAAGAATAGAAAACCAAACACCGCATGTTCTCATTCATAAGTGGGAGTTGAACAATGAGAACACATGGACACAGGGAGGGGAACATCACACACTGTGGCCTGTCAGGGGTTGGGGGGATAGCATTAGGAGAAATACCTAATATAGATGATGGGTTGGTGGATGCAGCAAGCCACCATGGCATGTGTATACGTATGTAACAAACCTGTATGTGCTGCACATGTATCCCAGAACTTAAAAGTATATTAAAAAAAAGAAAAGAAAAAAATACTGTCATTTTATAATTTGGTTTCCAAATCAGGGCAAGAGGGTGGAATAATAGTTATTGAAGATGGTAATGTGGAAGGAGGGTGAAGGATGAGAAATTACTTCGTGGCTACAATGTACAGTATTTAGGTGATGATTACTTTAAAAGCTCAGACTTCACTACTACACAATATGTCCATGTAACAACACTGCACTTGTTCCCCTTAAATTTATACCAAAAAAAAAAAAAAGACGATGCAAGGAAACACTGTTAAAAATTACACTGAGACCACAGACATAGAAGAAGGTAGGAATCCACCTGTTCTACCAATAATTGTGACTCATTAGGACTTTGTTCCCAAGTCTCTACTTAGGCACTGAACTAAATACATGTGGGATTCCATTTTTCTCATTTTTCAAACCCTTGCAATGTGCCCTCTCAAACTTACATGGGCTATCACTGATAAAATGTAATATTCCCAACCTCTGTCTTAGTGTTGCTGTCACCAACTTGTTCTATCTCAAACCTGGCTGCAACCCCATCCAACAGAGACTATACTGACATTTCTTCTAGTAAGGATGTTGAAGTTGAGGTAGGTGTCTTCCTTCTTTTCCCTTGAAAACTTCTTTGCTTGAAAATGCCATTCACTTAACAAGACATGTCCTCACACTACAACACTGATACATCCTATGCTTTGTTGGTTATCCAATAACCTCCAAGTCATTCCCCATCCTTTCTTGAAAATTTTATTATTTAGTTCACTATTTCCCTCTCCAGCACTACTTCTGTGGCAATTTTAGTGACTAAAAATTTCAAAGGTATTCTCCACCTGCACCCTTGTTATTCAGTTCTTTGGGTTTACTACTGCTGACAATATTAACTTTCACCTCTTGACAGCCACCCCTCCCACATGAGACATCACTGTTATCCATGAAAATCTTAGTTTTCAGCACCCACTGTCAAATCATCACCACCTATCTGTCCAGTTTATTATTGGGTTATCATAGAGGAGAGATCAACCATCCCTGTGTACTAGACTATTCTTATTAGCATACAAACATGCTGTCATATTTCTCACTTAAAGAAGAAAAACAATTACTACATCCACCTCCAGCTCTGTCTCCTAATCTAGTTCATGTTGCAATACAAACACAACTCACTAGAAGTGTTGTCTACAATCTCTGCCCAATTGCCCTCTGTAGTCACCGCATTACACTTTCTTTCTTTTTTCTTTCTTTTTTTTTTTTTTGAGACAGAGTCTCGTTATGTCGCCCGGGCTGGAGTGCAGTGGCACGATCTTGGCTCACTACAAGCTCCACCCCCCGGGTTCACGCCATTCTCCTGCCTCAGCCTCCCAAGTAACTGGGACTACAGGCGCCCACCACCACGCCTGGCTGAATTTTTGTGTTTTTAGTAGAGACGGGGTTTCACCGTGTTAGCTAGGATGGTCTCGATCTCCTGACCTCATGATCTGCCCATCTCAGTCTCCCAAAGTGCTGGGATTACAGGCGTGAGCCACCGTGCCTGGCCACCACATTATACTTTGATCCCAATAACTCTACCAGGTACAAGGGAGGGGGAAGTCTCTTATCATCACAGCCAAAAATGTTCTTCTTGGATCTCTCAGTAGCACTGGCACATAATCATGCTTTCCTTCCTTCTTGAAATACCTGCTTCACTCAACATCCGGGACACTTCACCTGCCTGCCTGTCCTCCGACTTCACTGTCAAGCCTTCCTCAGTATGCTTTGATGAATCATAAACATTGAGTTGTACCAAGACTTAGTACTGTGCCTTTTTCCCTTCTGTCTCTGTTTTCACTCCCTGAGTCATATTTTCCCTGCTCCTGGCTTGATCTTTCTTATATATAGTATTGATTTTCACAATAGTGAGTTTTATTCACAGCTTGTGCATCTTTGTCCATAGCTCCTCACTCCTATTCAATTACTTAGTCATCATCCATACTTGGAAGTCAAATGTATATCGCAAGTTTAACAAAGCCAGGACAAAACTCTTATTACCACCACACACCTTTTTTAATTCATCAATCTCCTATTAATCAATAAATATCTCCATCATTCACCCAGTTAGAGTAAACATTTAGAAATCATTGTTGAATCCTTTCTTTTTCTTTCTTACATCACATTCATTAACACTGATGATCCTTCTTTCAAAATATGCAATCAGACTACTTCTTTCCATTCATTACCACCCTAGCTTAAGTTACAATCATAGCTCTTGTAAGTGACAAATATAGTCTCCTTACAGCCATTTCTTCCTCCATTTTTACCTGAAATCCATGTAAGCATGGAGATCCTCTGTCATCTTTTTTCAAAGGCAAATAAAATTCAATCCCTCCCTTGCTAATTCTCTCTGTCACACTTAAAACAAAATGCCAAATGCTCACTGCAATCTCTACCTGCTGGGTTCAAGTGATTCTCCTGCCTCAGCCTCCCGAGTAGCAGGGATTACAGGCACATGCCACCATGCCCAACAAATTTTCGTATTTTTAGTGGAGATGGGGTTTCTCCATGTTGGCCAGGATGGTCTTGAACTCCTGACCTCAGGGTGATCAGCCCACCTCGGCCTCCCAAAGGGCTGGAATTACAGCCCGCCTATTTCTTATTAATTTAGTCTTAGTAGATTGTATGTGTCTAGGATTTTTTCTGTTTTCTCTCGATTGTCTAATTTGTGGTCATATAGTTATGCATAGTAATTCTTATTATATATATAATTTATTTAATTTCCATTGTAAATGTTGTAATGTCTTCTCTTTTATTTCTTATTTTATTTATTAAAATCTTTCTCTCTTGTTTTCTTAGACTACCTAAGAGTTTGTTAATTTTGTTTCTTTTCAAAAACCCAACTCAGTTTTATTGACTTTTTATTTTTCTATTGTTGATTTCATTTATTTCTGCTCTAATATTTATTATTTCCTCCCTTTTAATAACTTTGTGCTTAGTTCAACTTGTTTTTTTCTAGCTCCTTGAGATGTATAGTTAGGTTGCTTATTTGAGATCTTTTTTCTTTTTTAATGAAGGTATTTCTCCATAAACTTCCCTTTTAGTATCTCCACAAACTTCTCTCTAACTACCTCTTTTGCTGCACACCACATGTTTGGGTAAGTTTTGTTTTATTTTCATTTCTATTGAAGTATTTGTAATTTCCTTTTTGATGTTTACTTTGACCCAATGATTGTTCAAAAGTCTGTTGTTTAATTTCCATATATTTGTGCTTTTTTTTTCATTTTCCTTTTGTCACTGGTTTTTAGTTCCTTCATTGTGTTCAGAAAAAAATCCTTAGAATGATTTCAGTCTTCTTAAATCTCTCACAAAACAGGTGACCTAGCATGTGATCCATCTTGGAGAATATTCCAAGAGCACTTGAGAAGAATGTGCATCTTGGCGCTGTTGGGTGGAGTGCTCTGGATATGTTAGGTTCATTTGTTCTATAGTGTTTTCATGCATGTTATTTTTATTATTACCAGTACTCTAAGATTTATAAAACTTTAAATTAGCTAAAAAGCAGTGAAAGACAGAGATAACTTGAAAGGGTACATTAGATAGAATGCTCGCTAATCTTTTAACCCACTTCAAATGTTTTTTTTTTTTTTCTTGAGACAGTCTTGCTTTGTTGAGTAGCTGGGATTACAGATGTGCACCACCATGCCTGGCTAATTTTTGTATTTTTAGTAGAGATGGGGTTTCACTATGTTGGCCAGGCTCGTCTCGAACTCCCAACCTTGGGTGATCTGCCTGCCTCAGCCTCCCAAAGGGCTTGGATTACAGGCGTGAGCCACCATGCCTGGCCTCAAAATCTTTCATACTTTTTCTATGAGAACAGTCACTATTGTCCCCTTTTCCTCCCAATATTCATTACCTTTCCCCATTGAAACTATTAAGCCATAGATATGTGCTGTGTATTCATGTTTTTATTGTCTGTCTCCCACCATTAGAACACAAGCTCCATGAGAGCATAAAATTTTAAATATCCTGGCACATAGTAGTTAATCATGTTTTTAAAGGGTGAAGGAATGCAAATATTTCATAATATATCTTAATGTTTATATGTCTCTCTCTCTCTCTCTCTCTATATATATATATGTATATATGTATGTATTTTTTTTGTGGGGAGGGGGTGGGACAGGGTCTTACTTCCATTGCCCGGGCTGGAGTACAGTGGCACAATAAGGCTCACTGCTCCCCCAACTTCCCAGGCTCAGGTGATCCTCCCACTTCAATGTCCTGGGGTGGGACTACAGGCATGCACCACCATGCCTAAGTAGTTTTTTATATTTTTAGTAGATATGGGATTTCGCCATGTTTCCCAGACTAGTCTCACACTCCTGGGCTCAAGTGATCTGCCCACATTGCCCTCCTACATTGCTGGGATTACAGGCATGAGCCACCATACCCAACCCATGGATTTTTTATTTTAGGGAATATTTTATTGTCTGATATATCAATTCCTCTAGAAAGCCTTGACTGGCATCCTCTCTGAAGTCCCATAATACTTTTCACATACAATTGTCTGCCTGTGGGCCTGTGACTGTCGGAAGAGTGAGTTCTTTGGAGCGCAAGAAGCAACTAGGCTTTTACATCTATTTCCCTAGTTTCTAGCATACTGTCTACATTAGACGAGGTGCTCAGTTTATATTCTCTGAATGAACAGAATACAAGGTCATATAAAGAAATAGCTGAAAATAATTTGCCCAAAATATCAGCCTTAAAATCCAGACAAGATGAGAATAACCATTAGAATTAATAAATATGTAGCCACGTTAAAATATTCTGCCTCACGATAATTTCACCGAAGTTAGAAAAAGTACCAATTTTAAAAATTAATTTAAATGGGCTATGTACTACTATGAAGCAAGGTCAAAGGCATTTCCCTCCCTAACTTAAAGTGAAATATGACATATTATAGATTACCTTTACAGCAGCTTTTCCATATAAGTTATTCATTCTATGAAACAGATAAAGAGCCCTGATAACTATTCAAATCAGAGGAAAGAGGATAAAGGCATCACACAGGAGCAGAGTGTACAATCAGATGTAAAATAATCAGTGGACTATAGAAAGGTGGCATTTGAAAAGAAATTACAAATCAGTAGGAATTAATGGCTCTTTCTTTGCCATAATATCTACTGATTTGATTACCAAGGAGATTGTTAGACAAATGGGTTTTTATGTCAGAGAAATTTGTAAAAGATGGTGATAGCAAGCTTAATACCAGCATTTAAAGAAGTATATGTTGGAAGCAGGACACCAAATATATAATTCCTTGATTTGATGTAAAAATATTTAATTTTCTAAGAACTAGGATGCAAACTTAGTGTTACAAGGTTTGTGAATGATGTCATTCTGTTCTGAGTTGTAATAACATGTTACAAGGTACAGTTAAGAAGATGATATGTACCTAAAATTATTTGCAGGGTTTTTTGGTCTATTTATATTTCTGAGTCTCTTCCTTTTATATGTATGGATGCACACACACACATATATACATACATACACATAAAACAGGTCACATTATATATTTAAATGTATATCTATTTGTATGGATTCACTAAAATATTTACTAGATGAGTAATATGTGCTAAATGTGATATGAAAACATGAAGGGAAATAAGACAGTTTGGTCCCATAGGTACTTGGCGTCAGTGTCGGGAGAAGAATATGTTAAAAAGTACTAGAGGCCAGGCATGGGATCTCACGCCTGTAATCCTAACAATTTGGGAGGCCGAGGAGGTGGAATACCTGAGGTCGGGAGTTCAAGACCAGCCTGGCCAACATGGTAAAACCCCTTCTCTACTAAAAATACAAAAAATTAGCCTAGTGCAGTGGCATGTGTCTGTAATCCCAGCTACTCTGGAGGCTGAGGCAGGAGAATCGCTTGAACCCAGGAGATGGAGGTTGCAGTGAGCCGAGATCACACCACTGCCCTCCAGCCTGGGCTACAGAGTGAGACTTCGTCTCAAACAAAACAAAACAAAACAAAACAAAAAAGTATTAGTGCATGCAGTAAATGATCTTTGTTATATATTTACATAACAATCTGCAAAGTCCAGGGAAATGAGCGTTGCATGATATTTACTGAAGGGTTTTTACTGCCTTTGTAGCAAGGAAGGCACATGAATGTACTCTCTAAGAAAGAGAAAGAACATAGTTGTATAGGGCATACAAAAAAAAAAGTAATGTCAAATTAGAAAACAGCGCATGCAAAGGCATGAAGGAATTCAAGAGTGAGAGACACTTGGAAAAATCACATGCAGATCAGTATGACTGCTTATTTACAGATATGCACAGATATCCGAGATTTAAATATATGCATGTGTATTGCTTTCCATTCTTCACATATTTAGATACATACTCTTCTCTATTTTTTTCCTGATAGTAAAAAGAAAAAAGCACTTATTTTTCAGGGGCACACGATGAAACCTGGCTACTTTCTTAAGCACCAAAGCAACAGAGCAATATAATCCAACCTAAAAGGCACAGGACGCTCTACTCCTCATCATTACTCCATGAAATAGTTTGTCTATTTGTGAGGAAGACATTTCCCTTCTAAATTGAGATTCCAAACAGCTATCATAAAATGGAGATGCTTCATGCTTGAATTTTATTTATATATTTAGTTAATTATTAATCATAGTCACAGTTGTTATTTCTTTCTGTGTCCTGGGAGTAGGTGATTCCCTACCCCTCTCCCAAGTTCAAAACAAAAAATCAAAATAGGGGAATCAAATTAAATCATGATTTACTGGTTCCAGCTGTATTCAGAAAAGCATTTTTGTCATTTTTTAAAATTCTAAACACCTTAAAAAGCATTTGCATCTTCAATGCTATGGAAGGTCATGTCTATCTCTGCGGGCCATATTTGATGGAAATTTTTTCAGTAGGTCTGACAGCAGAGAACACAGTACTGTAGCTCACACCTCACCAATGTAATTTGGAGTGTTAATTGGAAAGAACTTAGCTGCCCTTGTGATTTCTGCTCTCTAAGAATTGGTGACAATATGTCCCATCTTTCCTTTTGAAGTCTAGTAGACAGAAAAGGTGAGGATTGTAGGGAATTTGTCTGAAGAGGAAAGCCATAGAGAATGTGGCAGAGAGAAGAGAAATGTAACCAAACCAAAAAAATGATTGCTTGGTGAAAATAAATGAAAACAAATTGTATCACTTCTGAAATGAAAGTTTAAGCAAATGAACTAGAGTGATTATGGCTAGTCAGCTTCTAGTCATGATTTTTTAAAGATAAAGTCAAGAAGGAAACCTCAAAAGTTTTATGACAGAAGAGTCAAGCAAAACAAAAAGAAGGGGACTTTTAGCTTCTCAACAGTAAGTCTATGAGAATAAAAGAAGCGGTTAATTTCTCATTGCGGAACACTGCTCTGCATTCTGAAAATAATAGCTAACACAACTTAAATAAATGCAAAATGTCAGTCACTGTTCTAAGCACTTTACAAGTGCTTAACAATGTAACCGCCTCAAAACTTTATGAGACAGGCTACTATTATCACCCGTGTTTTCCAAGAAAAGGAAAAAAAATACATATAGGGCAAGTAAATGTAATATCCTGTGGTAGCACAGCTAGCAGGTGAAGCTGGCTTCATGAAGAGGCAGTAATTTATTACAGACACCTTGGCTTGAGGGGCTTCCTGCGATTAATTACTGTGAAGAATCACTACTACTTCTCAATTTTCTAAAAGAAGGACAGAAAACCTTTTTATGAAAAAAAAAATAAATGACCTATTAGTTTAGCAAAACTGACATGGAATTGGAATTGAGTGATTTAAAAATGTCATCTATTTGAATACTGGCTAAGCTCTTGATAACGTTAGACATAGTGGAGGGCATAGATATTGAATGAGTAAGAGATGGTACACTGAAATTGACACTGATGCCTCAGTGGTAGCGAACCTTACCATCTATAATAAGCCTCTTCACAAACCACCAAGTTGGATGGTTAATCAACTTGTTAATACAATTGTAAACTTCTGGGGTCTATGTATTTCATGTTTGAATTCTCAGGACAAAAATTCCTGCCACGTGATTACCTAGCTTAGCTGGATCATCTTCTGTGACAGAGATTACCTACCTTTCAGAGCAAAATTTCAGTTCAAATTTTGTATTAAATTGAACTGAAATCAGTGGCCCTGTAGCATTTAAAATTGGACTCAATTCTACCTCTGGTGAATGATTCTCCTAGGTGGATCGACATACCTACCTTATCATAGTGATAAAATATTGGATGTTTTCAGTTTATAAAATTATCTTTAATTAGTAGTTGATGTAGCTGCAAAAATCACCACTTATCTAGTGGAAAATGTGAAGTTATTTGAAGTGCTGAAAGGTATTTTTTCAATTAAGGTAACCACATTCTCACTTCTCAGTTGCAGTTTTGAAGTGCATCCATTTTATATTTCATCCTAATAAATGAAGGCAAAGAGTGTTTTCAAAGAGATAGAACAGAAAACTTGCTAAACAGGATTGCTTTATTTCCTAGAGTCATGTCTTTCAAATGGCTTCCTGTTAGGGAACTGTCTTTCTCATCCAGCAAAGTTAGATATCATCCAGACTAGAGAAGCATGAGGAGATTAATTTCAAAATTCTGTAAAATATAATCTAGGAATAGAAGTAAACAGCAATTTCTGAGGCCTAGGGAAGGACATTCTAAGCAAACTAAGAGTGCATGAGGAAACTGAGGTACTGGTGATGAGGGATGGGGCAGAAGAAGTCGTAAATGGAGAAACAAAAGAAATAGAAGAGACTCACCACAACATTTTTAAGCCCCGAGTGAACACTTTTATCACTCATAAAAGTAGCCTGTTTAAGGAGTAAAAATTTACTCTGTGTAAATGGCATAGCATATGCAAACAGAAATATACTTGTTTAGAGAGTATACTGTGCAAAATGAAATAAGAAATCGACAATATTTTTTTTGTAAGACTACTGTCACCACCAACTACTAAATAGATTGAGAAATTATTCCTACTCATGGTCTTAAATTTTTATAGATGTTCCTAAAATGTTCATTTAGCTCACCTCTGGTAACAGATTGTGCAGAATGATTTATAAATGGGGCTGATTTCCATATCACTGATGGATGCTTTATTCACTTAATGATCACTGGCAAGTGGCAGCTACTATAAAATTTCAAGTGTCACTAATAGGACTTTTTAGCTCTGACACTATAAAATAAAATGTGTGAGCTTTTTTTTTTTAAAGGCATAAAGCCTAAAAAGCTTCAAAACCTAAAGAAACAAACAGAAGACCTTCATTTTTCAAGATACTAAACATTTTAGACCTAAGATGTTTTTTCCAAATACATGATTACTGTATTTTCAGGCAATAAACCTACAAGCCAAGATGAATATATTAAGGATTGATAGTACGCTAAGTTGCATATAATTAGGAAAGAAACTTTGAAATAAAAACAAAAAAAGAAACCTTCTCTTTTCCAAAACTGTCTGCATAAATATTACATCCCAGTAGCTGATGCTTCATCATCATAATAACAACAAAATGAATGTTATATTCACTGTATGACAGGTACTAGATGTTATTTTCACGTGTTTATTTCACATATATTGAATTTATGTAATTTTAGAAATTTAGAGTTAAAAATCTTTTTCAAATATGCCCTTAATATATCTTGCTGTTTTTGTACAGAGGATATGAAAATATGTGATTTTAAAGGTCCAAGAGTCCAACTAATGCAGTAAGTGAGAGGCTTTTGTCAAATTTACTCATCTATCAGTGAGATGGGGAGTTACACTGAGAGGGATGGGTGCGTAGCCTTGTTTTTCAATTTGATAGAGGATGCCGTGCACCTAAATGTGTTGAGTGGCTCTTGAGGCCTCAATAGTCTCATCTGGATACTGAGGCAGGTGGACAAGCAGCTCAAAGGACTGTGACATCTCATACATTAAATTTACATTCTATAAACCCAGAACTTAAAATGGAATAGGCACAAATTTAAAACAGACAAATATACAATGAACCGTCATCTCCTTCAAAAGTCTGACCACCATTGTTTTATAACTGCAATTATTAGGGAGTATACAGGGACTTGATATTAGAACTTGTGAGCATCAGGTCCCAAAACACAAACCCAACCCCACTTTGTTTTCAGCACAGGGACTTGGTATAAAACTTGTGAGCATCAGGCCCCAAAACACAAGGCCAAGGCCATTTCCTTGTTTTCAGCATGCATCTTAACTATGTTAGGCAATGGTTAAATAGCCAAGCGTGATGGCTATTTAAAGATGTACTAGTATTAAAAAAAAAATTGTCTTTGCCCATTTTCAAGAAAGAAAAAGACTTCCAATCTGCCTTACTTTGCTCTATTGTGTTTACTTATCTGGAGCTCTTGTCACTTCAATAGAGTTTTTTTATTTATCACATGTATTGTTTAGTATCTACTACAATAATATATAAGCTCTTTGAAAAAAGTGTTTCTTTCTTCTCTTTTCATTACCAGTTTACCCTTAATGCAGAGAATAGTGGATGGCTCGTACTAATTGATTTAAGTGTATATATTTTAACAGTCCCATGTTCTGCTGACTGAGCCTGCTGGGCATGAGTATGAGGATATATACTTCAATAAATAAATGCAATTTGTTCTACAGCTAGTTTTCTTTGGGGATCTATATGAGGGCAACACTTAAATGTTTAACTTTAACATATTTTTTCTATATAGATAGATTTGCAAATGTTGACAGGATTGCCACAAATACATTATCAATGCATTCTGATAAATACTGATACTTTGTAGCATATTCTCATTCATAATGATAACCAGTGTTCATAATCAGTACTTTCTTTTACAATCTATTTAGAAGCCACCAGAAGTTTGTGTGTGTATGTACCTTCCATCTTTACCCTAATCGTTACATATATGAGGAAACAGGTTTGTAAAAGGTGCTAGGTAAGTGCAAAATAAGCTGGAATAAAACACATAAGTGCTAGTGTAATCACACAATATTTGTTCTTTTGTGCTTGGCTTATTTCATTTAGCATAATGTCTTTAAGGTTCATTCATGATGTAGCTTTGTCAGATTTCCCTGCCTTTTTAAGACTGAATAATAACCCATTGCCTGTGTATACCACATTTTTTTTTAAATTTAGCTTTCATTTTAAGTTAAGAGATACATGTGCAAGTTTGATATATAGGTAAATGTGTGTCGTGGGGGTTTGTTGTACAGATCATTTCATCATGCATTTACTAAGCCTAGTACCCATTAGTTATTTTTTCCAATTTTCTCCCTCTTCCTAGACCTCCAACCTCTGATAGGCCCCAGTGTCTTTTGTTGCCCTCTATGTATTCATGTATTCTCATCATTTAGCTCCCAGTAATAAATGAGAACATGTTGTATTTGGTTTTCTGTTCCTGCATTAGTTTATTAAGGATAATGGCTTCCAACTCCACCCATGTTTCTGCAAAGGGCATGATCTTGTTCATCTTTTGTGACTGCATAGTGTTCCATGGTGTATATGAACCACATTTTCTTTATTCAGTATAGCATTGATGGACATTAGGTTGATTGCATGGCTTTGCTACTGTGAATAGTTTTGCAATGAACATACACATGCATGTGTCTTTATAATAGAACAATTCATATTCCTTTGGGTAGATAGCCAGTAATGGGAGTGCTGGGTCAAATGGTATCTCTGTTTTTAGGTCTTTGTGGAATTGCCACAGTGTTTTCCACAATTGTTGAACTAATTTACATTGCACTAACAGCATATAAGCACTCCTTTTTTTTTCCCATAACCTCACCAGCATCTGTTATTATTTGACTTTTTAATAATAATCATACTGCCTGATGGGAGATAGTATCCCAATGTGATTTTGATTTGCATTTCTCTAATGATCAATGATGTTGAGCTTTTTTTCATAATGGTTAGGTGCATATACGTCTTCTTCTGAAAAGTTTCTGTTCGCATCCTTTGCCTACATTTTAATGGAGTTTATTTTCCTTTTTGTTTTGTTAATTTGTTTAAGTTTCTTATAGATGCTAGATATTAGATTTTTGTCAGGTGCATAGTGTGCAAAAATGTTCTCCCATTCTATAGGCTGTCTGTTCACTCTGTTGATAGTTTCCTTTATTGTGAAGAAGTTCTTTAGTTTAATTAGATCCTATTTGTCAATTTTTGATTTTGTCACAATTGCTTTTTGTGTCTTCGTCATGAAATCTTTGCCTGTTACTATATTGAGAACGGTATTGCCTAGGTTGTGTTCCTTGGTTTTTAAAGTTTTGGGTTTTAGATTTAAGTCTTTGATCCATTTTGAGTTAATTTTTGTATGTCGTATAAGGAAGGGGTCCAGTTTCAATCTTCTGCATATGGTTAGCCAGTTATCGCAGCATTATTTATTGAATAGGAATCCTTCCTCCATTGCTTGTTTTTGTCAAGTTCATTGAAGATTAGATAGCTGTAAGTGTGTGGCCTTGTTTCTGGATTCTCTATTCTTTTCCATTGGTCTATGTATCTGTTTTTGTACTAGTACCATGCTGTTTGGGTTACTGTAGCCCTATAGTATAATTTGAAGTGAGGTAGCATAATGCATCCAGCTTTGTTCTTTGTGGTTAGAATTGCCTTTCCTTTCTTTTGGGTTCCATATAGATTTTAAAAGTTTTTTTCTAGTTCCATGAAGAAGGTCAATGATAGTTTAATAGGAATAGCATTGAATCTGTAAATTGTTTGGGGCAGTATGGCCATTTTATTGATACTGATTCTTCCTATCCATGAGGATGGAGTGTTTTTTCATTTGCTGTGTCATCTCTGATTTCTTTGTGCACTGTTCTGTTGTTCTCCTTTTAGAGATCTTTTGCTTTCCTAGTTAGCTGTATTCCTAGATATTGTATTCTTTTTGTGGCAATTGTGAATGGGAATCCATTAACTGATTTGGCACTTGGCCTGACTGTTTTTGGTGTATAGGAATGTTTGTAATTTTTGCACACCGATATTGTATCCTCAGAATTTTTTTAAGTTGTTTATCATTTAAAGGAGCTTTTGGGCTGAGAGTATGGGTTTCTTTACATACAGGATTATGTCATCTGCTAACAGGGATAGTTTGCCTTTTTCTCTTCCTATTTGGATGCCCGTTATTTATTTATCTTGCCTGATTGACCTGGCTAGGACTTCTAATACTATATTGAATTGAAGTGGAGAGAGAGGGCATCCTTGTCTTGTGCCGTTCTCAAGGGAAATGTTTCCAACTTTTGCCCATTCAATATGATGTTGGCTGTGGGTTTGTTACAGATGGCTCTTATTATTTGAGGTAAATTCATTTAATACTTAGATTATTGATACTTTTTAACATGAAGAGGTGTTGAATTTTATTGAAAGCCTTTTATGCATCTATTAAGGTAATCATGTGGTTTTTGTCTTTAGTTCTGTTTAAGTGATAAATCACATTTATTGATTTGGGTACATTGAATCAACTTTGCATCCCAGGAATAAAACCTACCTAATTGTGGTAGATAAGCTTTTTGATGTGCAGCTGGATTCAGTTTGCCAGTATTTTGTTGAGGGTTTTTGCATTGATATTCATCAAGGATATTGGTCTTAAGTTTTCTTTTTTCTATGTGTCTCTGCCAGGTTTTCATATCAGGATGATGCTGACCTCGTATAATGAGTTAAGGAGGCGTCCCTTCTACTCAATTTTTTTGAAATAGTTTCAGCAGGAAAGGTACCAGCTCTTCTTTGTACATCTGGTAGAATTCGATTGTGAATCCATCTGGTCTTGGGCTTTTATTTTTTGGTTGGTACCCTACTTATTGCTGACTCAATTTTAGAGCTCATTATTAGTTTGCTCAGGAATTAAATTTTTTCTTGTTAGTCTTGAAAGGGTGTATGCTTTCAGGAATTTCTCCATTTCTTCTAGATTTTCTAGTTTATGTGCATAGAGGTGTTCATAATATTTTCAGATGGTTGTTTTTATTTCTGTGGGGTCAGTAGTAATATCTTTTTTGTTCTGTCTAACTTTTTTCCTTTGTTCATCTAGCTAGTGGTCTATTTTCTTTTTTTCATAAAAACAGCTATTGGATTTGTTGATCTTTCGAATGTTTTTTTGTCTCTATTTCCTTCAGTTCAGCTCGGATTTTAGTTATTGTCTTCTGATAGCTTTGGGGTTGGTTTGCTCTTGTTTTTCTAGTTTTTTTTTTTTTTTAGTTGTAATATTAGGCTGTTAATTTGATATCTTTCTAACTTTTTGATTTGGGAATTTAGTGCTACTAATTTCCCTCTTAACCATGTCTTAGCTGTGTCCTAGAGATTCTGCTATGTTGTGTCTTTGTTCTCATTAGTTTCAAATAACTTCTTGATTTCTGCCTTAATATAATTATCTATGCAAAAGTCATTCAGAAGCAGATTTTTCAATTTTAATGTAATTGTATTATTTTGAGTGCATTTCTTAGTCTTGATTTCTGATTTGATTGTACTGTGGTCCAAGAGATTATTTGCTAGGATTTCAGTTCTTTAGCATTTGTTGGGGAGTATTTTGCCTTCAAATATGTGATTGATTTGAAAGTATGTGCCATGTGGCCATGAGAACAATATATATTCTGTTGTTTTGGGCTGGATAGTTCTGTAGATATCTATTAGGTCCATTAGATCCAGTGCTGAGTTCCAGTCCTGAATATCTTTGTTAATTTTCTGTCTCGATGATCTTTCTAATATTGTCAGTGGATTTTTAAAGTCTCCCACTACTATTGTTTCAGAGCCTAAGTCTCTTTGAAGGTTTCTAAGAACTTGCTTTAGGAATCTGGGTGCTCTTGTATTGGGTTCATATATATTTAGGATAGTTAAGTCTTCTTGCTGAATTGAACCCTTTATCATTACGTGGTGCCCTTCTTGGTCTTTTCTGATCTTTATTCATTTAAAATCTGTTTTGTCTGAAATTAGAATTGCAATCCTTGCTTTTTTTTTTTTCAATTTGCTTGGTAGATTTTTCTCCATCCCTTTGTTTTGACCCTATGTGTGTCATTGCATGTGAGATGGGTCTCTTTAAGACAGCATACAAGTGGGTCTTGGTTCTTTATCCAACTTGTCACTCTATGTCTTTTAATTGGGGCATTTACATTCAATACTAGTATTGTTATGTGTGGATTTGATCCTGTCATTATAGTGTTAGCTGGTTATTTTACAGACTTGTTTATGTTGTTGCTTTATAGTGCCACTGGTCTGTACTTCAGCATGCTTTTGTAGTGGCTGGTAATTTTCTTTCCTTTCCATACTTAGTGCTTCCTTCAACTCTTGTAAGGCAGGTCTGCTAGTAAAGAATTCCCTCAGCATTTGCTTATGTGAAAAGGATCTTGATTCTCCTTCCTTATGAAACTTAGTTTGGCAAGATATGAAATTCTGAGTTGAAATGTTTTTTAAGAATATTAAATATTGACCTCCAATCTCTCATGGCTTGTAGGGTTTCTGCTGAGAGGTCCACTGTTAGTCTAATGGGCTTCCTTTTGTAGGTGACCTGACTTTTCTCTCTAGCTTCCTTTTACAATTTTTCTTTCCTTTTGATCTTGGAGAATCTGGTGATCATATCTTGGAGATGATCTTCTTGTGAAATATCTCACTGAGTTTCTCTGTATTTCCTGAATTTGAGTGTTGGCCTCTCCAACTAGGTTGGGGACGTCAGATAGATCATATGTTTTCTAAATTGGGTCCATTATCCCCATCTCTTTCAGGGACACCAATGAGTTGTAGATGTGATCTCTTTACATAATCCCATATTTATTGGAGATTTTGTTCATTTCTTTTCATTCTTTTATTTAATATTCTTGTCTGACTGTCTTATTCATTAAGCCAGTCTTCATAACCTGAGATTCTTTCCTCCACTTGATCAATTCTATTATTAATGTGATTGCATTGTGAAATTATTGTAGTGTGTTTTTCAGTTCTATCACATACGTTATGTTTTTTTTCACACTGGCTGTTTTGTCTATCAACTCCTTCATTGTGTTATCATGATTTTTAATGCCATTTGATTGGGTTTTAATTTATTCCTGTAGCCCAATGATCTTCATTCCTATCCATATTCTGAATTTTTTTCTGTCATTTTAGCCGTCTTGGCCTAGTTCAGAACACTTGCTGGAGAGGTGCTGTAGTCATTTAGGAAAGAAGGCAATACAGCTTTTTGAACTCTCAGGGTTCTTGTGCTAATTCTTTCTTGTCTTTGTGGGTTTATCTGCTGTCAATTTTCAGGTTGGTGATGTTTGAATTATTTAACTTTTACCCTATTTGATGAACTGGAGGGTCTGATTGTGGTGCAAGGTGGATTCAGTCAACTTACTTCATTTCTGGAAGATTTTAGGGGGCCCTCATTCAGCACCCAACTTCTGGACTGCAGCCTCTAACTCTGGGGACTTGTATTGGGCCTCAACTTTATTCTTTGGCTCCTGGAGGTTAGGAATCCACTGTTCTTGAAGCAGGGGCAAGGTGCTCACAAACTGCTGGTCACTGTACTCTCATAGGTGGTATCAGCAAAAACATTTTATTGGCACTGACAGCAGGATTTGTCTTTGTAGCAGCAGCTTGGCAGAGTGCTAGTGGGTACTGGGGTATCTGCCTCTGGGTGTTCACCACAGTGGCAGAGGCAATGCAGCTGGGAGTGTGCAGGAGAACCCTTGCTGGCAACTTTGTGCGTGGTCATGCTGGAGGTGGTGTTGCCTCAGGGTTGGCACACTGGTGGTTGCCGGTCTGGGTGCCTTCAAAATGCCCTGATAGAAGAAGTGATTGCTCAGGGTGTGGGAGGATCCCCTGCTCTCTGCACAGTGTTAGCGCAAGGCTGGCTGGCTCTGTGCCTACCAAGACTCTGCAATGGTGGTTGGTGGAGTAGGGGGCATGGACTGCATTCCTTTGAGCTGGCTGGGCAAGGAAAGCAAAACCTGCCTATGCAGAAATGAGTCAGCAAAACAATGTGGGGAGTTGCCATGGGCCTGGGGGAAGGTACAGTATGGGGAAGGAGTGGGAAGGCTGATTCATGACCTTTTGGACTGTCCCCATGGAGCTCTCCACTGGTCAGGCACGGTCCACCAACACAGAAGCTATGGTGTAGGCTCCAAGGGCATTCAAGATTGCCCTGTAAGCAAGCGTGGCCAAACTGGGGCACCAGGAGAGGCAAGGAGACCAAGGAGTGCTCAGGTTGGATTGGCCCCCTCTGGTGGGCAAGACTGCCTTGCAGACTTCAGGTTTGACAGTTCCCTTAGGGCTAAAGTCTCCTATGGGAGAAAGTAAAGCCTAGAGGAATAGCCATCCCTGGCCATGCTCTGCTACGGATGCCCCCACACCAAACTCTCTTGGCTCCACATCAGCTGGCTTGGTGCTGCTACCACTTCTCTAAGCAGTTCTCCCCGCCAATGTGAGTGTCCCTGGTGGTTGAGAGGTCTTCTCCTGCTGGGGTTCCTGAGGCCTGTGGTGAGAACAGATTGTTCCTTGCCGGTTCAACTCACCTGTTCCCCTAAACCCACTGGGGGCTAGAAATGAGTCCTAGCGCATAGCAGCCCTATGCAGCATTCCCTGCTTCCTCCCCCTTCAGCTCAGCTTCTGTGTCTTCTCTCCATCCACTCTGGGTAGGTTACCTCTGAATATCTGTTAGGAGCACAACAGTCATCTGGTCCCTTGGTGGGAGCTGTTTCATCTGACTGTCTAGTTGGCTATCTTGTCCTCTAGAACCACATATTCTTTATTATTCATTCACTGATGGACATTAGGATTGTTTGCCATCTTTGGATCTTGTATAAGGAGATATTAAAAATAATTTTACAAGTTGGTGATGCTTGGTAAGGAAATTGATAGTTGTTCAGGAATTATATAGGCAATCTATACAGAGATGTCAGCATGCTGTGAAGTTTAAAAAGTGAAAAATTATATGAAAGCGTATCTTGTGTGAATTTTCCACGTTGATGTTCATGTAATTATATTTTAAAAGGCAACATACAAAAATTGGTAGAAGGCAGATCTAGAAAGTGACCAAAATGCACATTAACTTCTTTAAAAACCTGGCCTAAAAGATGATTTCATCTATTCATCTTGTCAGCTAGCCCCTCCTGCATTTCATTTCTTGCCGTTCGAATGTGCTATCCCCCTTTTTTATTCCTCAATCATTTTTTAATTTCAATTTTCTTAATAATTTTAATCACTTTCTGCCATTTCAATTAGTATGATGTTCATTTCCTTGGTCTTTCTGTTAGAAATTGTGTTTTTTCTGTGTTTTTTTTTTCTTCAGTATAGTGGGTGCCTGTTACTTTTCCTTCCAAATCCCATGGCAATTTAGACAGAGTAGGCATTCATCAAATACTTCTGATGAATTACTGAATTGAAAAACTAGGGTGACTTCCATTCTGGTTTGCCTTAGAGAGTTCTAGTTTATGCTTAATTCCAACAGTGTGATTATTAATAGAGCCACCTTACATGCTCAACAATGCTTCATTTGGATAAGTAGTTTTATGAACATTCTTGTGGTAACCCTTATTAGATCAAGCTCTATAAACTGACAACACTGTGGTAATACAAGTTGTATTATAATTCATCAAATTACCACACACTTTTGTACGAAGACATTCTAAACGTTTTCGTTATGTGGTAGGTAATGCTAACTTGGTGCAACCTCCTTTATTCCATTTTTATTTAAACTGCAGCATGGCTCTTTTACTGACATCTGGGGAATTTGCACCTATAATCTCAGCTTTTAGTATGTTTTCCCCTTTTTAACTATTTTCTCACCTTTCTGTCAGGTTCAGTTGAATTTTGACTTCATTTCTTTGTATTTACAATGTGCAAAAATATAAGACTGGGATTCTTGCATGGATTTACTATCTTAGTGCAAGATGTTATCTGTACAAGTTAGATTTTATAGTTGCTAACTACTCAAACTAATTTTAAATAATCTAGTATATGAAGAATGTATTAGATGATGTTAAGTATATTATTTAATGGCTGAAAAGAACACTGTAGACTCAGGAGTAGGTGGGAACAATGGTCATGGGTGTTGGCCAATTAGGAAAATGTCATGGGTACTCTCCAGGTGTTTGCTACTACATTGCTGCACTTTATCCCCAACACACCCTCAGCCGTGCCCTCTTCTCTCAGCTACATGCTGTACATAATCTCTAACCAACCATTGACTTTTACTTTATTCCAATATGATTTAAATTTGGAGAGTAAAGTATTATTCATATGCTTGAATCATGTGCCATCACTTTAATTGCACAGGTATGGGGTGCCTCTGCTTTCCATTGTTAGAAGACATAACTGATGGCATGAAAGATTTACATTACAGCCCACACAATGACTTTCTCAACATACATGTCCATCTTGTCATATTTACTTAAGAATGTCCTCTCAATGTAATTTGATGATTTTTTTAATAACAACAAAACCCATTCAGTTTTCCCTGTGGAAAACAATCTAATGCTCAAAAATCAATAAATCTAAAAAATCAAACACAGGTTTCTGAATGACAGCCATACTTTATTTCTGTTATTCTCCCTCAATATTGTTTAACATATACTATAAATTATAATTTTAATTTAATCACAGTTAAATACACGCACACAAATATGAGAATATGGGGGAAATAATTAAAAGAAAAGTTAAACTATGCATGTGTATATGCACACACAGTTATGAGATTTGATAAAAAGGAAAACAGGTGAATGGTGTAGTTTTCCTTTCTGCAAATGGTCATGGGCCTTTAGTAATATTTGTTACTTAGGATTTTCCTTCTCTATTACACACTCAATCAGTTACATAGATTTTCACGAGCTTTATTGGATGAATGCCTCAATTGTAATTACTGAGGAAATGAGCTCTTGGTGATTCTCCTGGGGTGGGTGAGTATTTTTCTTTTCTTTTTTCTTTTCTTTTTTTTTTTTTTTTTTTTTTCTGAGACGGAGTCTTGCTCTGTCGCCCAGGCTGGAATGCAGTGGCGCGATCTCGGCTCACTGCAAGCTCCGCCACCTGGGTTCATGCCATTCTCCTGCCTCAGCCTCCCCAGTAGAGTAGCTGGGACTACAGGCGCCTGCCACTACACCCGGCTAATTTTTTGTATTTTTATTGGAGGTGGGGTTTCACCATGTTAGCCAGGATGGCCTCGATCTCCTGACCTCGTGATCCGCTCGCCTCAGCCTCCCAAAGTGCTGGGATTACAGGTGTGAGCCACCACGCCTGGCCACTGGGTATTTTTCATGAGCTTCTTCCTCAGATAGTTTTTGTTTCTTTCCATATTTCTCCATTCTTACAGTAAAAATCTTTAGTTATCCTCTAGTTTCCCTTTAGTTATCAAGATGATTTGAATATTTTTGTATAACAACAAAATCAATTCAAATCATTCCCTAAGGAAAACAATCTAATATTTTTAAAATTCTTAAAGTCAAATAATCAAGTCCAGGTTTTTGAATGGGCTTGATTATTATATAACATTATATTGAACATGACATTGATTATAATTATAACATTATAATCTGACTTTAGGCCTCTTCAGTGGAAAGGGAAAACAGGAAAGATTGTTAGCAAGTTAAGCTATCAATTTAACATGGATTGATTGTCATCCCTTTTGGATATATTTCTCTAAGCCATTTAAGCATGAAACTGAGTTACAGACACATAAACATATTTCAAGCAGAGCAATAGATGTAATATCAAAGATACCACCTAACTTTCTCCAATTTATTTTCATAATCACACATTAGAAATATAGCAGGCAGAATTACTACATCCCCACAAAAAATTTCCGCATTCCAACTCTAGGAATTTGAATATGTTCTTTTTTTTTTTCTCTTTTTTTTTTTGAGGTGGAGTATCGTTCTGTTGCCCCGGCTAGAGTGCAGTGGCACAATCTCGGGGCTCACTGCAACCTCTGCCTCCCAGACTCTAGCAATTCTCTTCCCTCAGCCTCCCAAGTAGCTGGGATTATAGACACATGGCACCATGCCTGGTTAATCTTTGCATTTTTAGTGGAGAGAGGGTTTCATCATGTTGGCCAGGCTGGTCTCAAACTCCTGACCTCAAATGATTCACCCGCCTCGATCTCCCAAAGTGCTGGGATTACAGGTGTGTACCACTGAGCCCGGCCTGAATATGTTTTTTCAATGGCAAACAGGACTTTATAGGTGCGATTCAGATTAGGCATGTTGAGATGGTAAAAATATGCTGTATTATCCATGTGTGTCCAGTATGATCACATAAATTTCTAAGCATCAAAAATCTTTGTAGGCCACAGAAACAAGAGAGATGGCAGCCTGAGAAGGAATCATCTTTCCTCTCCTGTCTATCACTGGCTTTGAAGATGGAAAAAGGAGGACTTAAGCTAGGGAATGTGAGTCATCTTTAGAAATTGTAAACAAGAAAACGAATTCTCCCATGAAGTCTCCAGAAAGAAATGCAGGCCTACTAGCACCTTGATTTTAGGCCAGTGAGATTCTCATAGGATTTCTGATCAACCGTGCTGTAAGATAATAAATACTTTTTTTAATTCACTAATTTTGTGGTAACTTGTTAGAGCAACCATAGAAATATGTCTGTAGGAACACTGTTTTTAGGAAAAACACTGTCTATAAGAAAAAACTGCATATTCTACAACTACTGGTTAAGAATATCAAAGTAGCTGTTCTCAGATTTGACTGAACATTAAAATTACCTTGAGAGCTTTTAATACTTGCAATGCGTAGGCCCACCTCAGCCCAATTAAATCAGAATCATGGGCTAGGATCCAGACAACCGTGGTTTTAGAGCTCCCCAGAGAATTCCAATATGTAGCCAAGTTTTGAAAACCACTCATACATGGAGTTCTGCAGAAGAATACTTTAGCTGTTTGTGTTGGAACTGAAATATAGTATTAATGGGTCATTCCACAACCAGTAAGTGCTGGCTACTTCTAGATGAGAAAATACATTATGAGACAAGTGAATCTATTCTCTTAATAATTCATTGCCTTGTTTCAAAGTGCCAGTATTTTTCTCAGAAGCAATGTTTGCAGAGTTGATAGTATATTGCTTTTTCAGAAACTTTCATTCTAGGCTGGAATACTTGAGACTAGGTTATGAAGTGGGATTAAAATAATATGATAATGAAAGGATTCTAACAAAAAAGGAGAAGAACAAGTATTTGAAAAGTAAATGGCTTTGGAATGGTAACATAGTTGGTGCATTGTAAAAGTCAGAATCCCCTAATCAAAAATATGGATATACTTTGGAAAGAAAACATACAATTATTCTTGATGGAAATAAAGAAGTCTACTATGTAGTAGAAAATAATTATATTTTTAAACTGTGTATATTTTTTCAAAAAGTAAATTTATTTTTATTTTATCATAGGTTACAAATAATAATTGTATATGTTTACAGGGTATACTGTGATGTTATGATACATGTATTCATAGTGGGATGATTAAATTAAGCTAATTAACATAACCATCACCTCACATACTGATTTCATTGTAGTGAAAACATTTGAATTTTTTTTTAGTAATTTTTAAACATGCATTACTATTAATTTTAGTCACCATTATGTGTGTTTAATGCTTTTCAACTAACAAAGAAAAGAATTTAAAGAGTGAATGTTGTACTTTTTTACATGAATTGAATATACATTTCCTATAAACATGATTGCATTGCATTATTTCAAAATATAAGAGTTAGTAATATGGAAAATGATGAATAGGAACAGTTTTATAAGTTGGTGGGAAGTGTAAAGAGTAGTTGGCTGGAAGATAAGTGACCTGCACATTCATCTTGGTTCTATGTTTGATCCATTCACTGGTGACTCTGGGAAAAGATTGACTCTGAGAAAGAACAAAGTATATGAGGTATATTAGCACGTACTCATAGTTTAAATTTAAAATTATATGATTTGGAAACTGAATATAATGCTAAATTTGATAAAATATCGCACTGAAAGAAGAAAACACAGTAACCTAGAATTCTATATACCTCAAAATTATACTTCAAAAGTGAAAGATGAAGATTTCTCAAGCAAACAAAACACTAAGAAGATTTATTGTTAGTAGCTCTACTATGCAAAAAATGTTAAAAGAAGTTCTTCCAGGAGAAGGAAAATGATGTAGTCAGCAATTTGGAACTATGGGAGGCTGAAGTGTGCGTATCATCTGATATCAGGAGTTCCAGACCAGCCTGGCCAACATGGCGAAACCCTGTCTCTACTAAAAATACAAAAATTAGGAGAGTGTCATGGCAGATGCTTGTAATCCCAGATACTCGGGAGGCAGAGGCAGGAGAATCGCTTGAACCCGGGACACAGAGGTTACAGTGAGCTGAGATCGCTCCACTGCACTCCAGCCACATGTAAAACTGAACTTTGGGTGACAGAACTAGACTCTGTCTCAAAAACAACAAAAACAACAACAACAAAAAGGAAAGAAATAATAAATATAATATTCTATTTTTTCGTGTTATTACTTGACCTATTTGATAACTGTTTGTTCAAGGTAACAATAGAAACAACTTACTGGGTGATAGTTATAGTATATGGGTAAGTATAATGAATGAAAGCAATGTTATAAAGGATAGGAAGGAGGAATTGGGGCTACTGTGTTGTAAGGTAACTGTATAATCTGTGAAGCATGATAGTGTTATTTAATAGTGATTTTAGATTTGTTGTGAATGCATATTGCGAAGTCTAGGTCAACTTCTATTTTATTAAAGTATAGTAATGTAATTGATGTGAGAGGGGACAAAATGAAATTATATATAGTACTTAATTAAAACCAGAGAAGCCAGAAAATGAGAGAAGAAAAAAAAATAACAAGTGCAACTAAGAGAAAACTTATACAAGCATGGCACTTATTAAACCAAACAAGTCAATAATCACTAAAAATGTGAATGCTTTATACCAATTCAAAGACAGAGATTGTCGGAATGAATAAGAAAAATAACACAAAATGCAAGGTCCAGCTATATAGAAACTCACTTTAAATATAGACACAGGTATGTTAAAGAAAATAAATGGAGAAAACATGTCATTGTAACAATAATGAAAAGCCAGCTGGAGTAGCTAGATTAATTTAAGGCTAAGCAAACTTCAGGGAAGGGAAAATATCAGGAATAAAGACAGGTATTTTAGAATAATAAATGGGTCAACTCTTAAAAGATGTAACAATCCTTAATATTTATTCGTCTAAAAATATGTATCAAAATCTATGAGACAAAAGCTAATTGAACAGTAAGAAAAACAGAAAAAATTACCAATATATTTGGAGACTCACTGCTCCTCATTAAGTACTTGATAGATCAAAAAGGCAGTAAATCAATAAGGATATAAGTGACCTGAATAGAACCATCAATTGACTTGATCAAATTGACATGTATAGATTATTTTATCAACCATCACACAAAACACATTCTTCTCAAGCTCAAGAACATTAATCAAGAAAGACCACATTCTGTGCCAATAAAAACATACCTGAACAATTTTGATTATAATATACATTATACAAAGTATTTTTTCAGATCACAATAAAATTAAACTAGAAATAAATAATAGAGTTCAAACAATCCCATGAACACAATGTTTGCTACTGTCTTACAAATCATGTTTTAAACCTGTCAATATCTTTCAATAAGATGGAAGGCACATGGGCCCATTTTTTATATTACAAGGCATAAGGCAACAACAATAACAAAATCCTAAGTGTGACAGGACCATCCGTTTTCCACATGTAAAACTGAACTTTGGCAAAAACATGAGTGTTATAATGAACAATGGAGCCAATTAAAAAAAAAAACACAGGTTTACAACATTTACCCACATCATGGCCCTGTCCCAAATCACTCATCCCCTTAAAAAAGAGAGTTATAATCTTGTCCCAAAAGACCAAATTTTAAATATGCAATATGCTGATTATGTTTTTCACAAATCACAGTAATATGGCTATAGAAATTATACTTTTAAAATATTTGAGACCTATGTTGAATTTATTGGTTATTTATGATTAGAAAAGTATACTGGTAAAGAAAAGATGTCTTATATATGAATATAATATTAACTAGCTACCATTTGACCAAGAAGCTTCCACTGAAGGGAACAGTAAAAGTCCTTGTTACTATCTGTCCATATTGCACATATTCAGTTTCCCATTGCTCTTATCAAAAATCTATGTAGGCAACTAAAACGTTCTTTGCAGATAACATGCTGGATTTTGCCATATGAATGGTAAACATGAGTTAGTCTGGGGCACTACACAATATAAAGCAATGTGATTGAAAACTAGATACCTTTCTTTAGATACTACTCCAACATATCAAGATAATTGAGTTATTAAACATTGCATAACCGAAAAGAAGAGCAAGGTGAACATCTAAAAATATTATTTATCCTACAGGAGTTGTTGCCTTATCTGCAAAATTTTTATTGGATATTGTGATTGTTTTCTTAAAAAACAACCTATTTTTAAAAGTAAATGAAATTAATTTACATTGGAAATTATGTTAGAGATATGTGAATGATTAAAGTTTGTGTTTTAATAACATTCTTGGATTTTATGTTTCTCAGATTTTAGTAACCAAGTTAACTATGATAACTGCAGCACACCTTCTTTGCTTTAGGTTTGGATCCTCCAGAGCATTCAGGGTTTTTAGAAAGCTATTGCTATCAGTTTTCCTTGCTGCGTATAGCTGGTAGAATGATTTCATTTGCACTTGGTCTTGAGCTCAAGTTTTTACTTGTATCCAACTCTGAGTACTTTCAAATTGCGGTTTTTAGGACAAATTAAACTGACTTTATATATAAAAAAGTTTTCTAACACCTGTTGGAATTTATTTCAGATTTTCCATTTAGCGGAAATGAAATCGCCCAGTATCCCTGTGTCTGTTCTATTTGTAGTGGGTATTCATGTGTTCACGTGCATGGATTTCTTATTCTTTCTATTTTTGAAAAATTCACAACTGCCAGCTTCTGTGAAATATTCCATCTACTTGTTTCCTCACCACCCATCCCCCTTGTAATCTAACTTCAACTTCCATAGAGAAAGTGCTTTGAATTTTCCATAGCAATACTTGCTGTTTTAAGTTTTCTGTTGGTACCAAAAATATTACTTGATAACTTATTTCCATTAAGGGCTTCATTTTCTTTTCACTACTCTTCCTGCTTAATCTTGCAGCGCTTTCTCAGCTAATGCATTGCCTCTACCTGGGAGTCTTCCTTGACTCTTGAGTAAGAGTTAGATTGTCCTCAGCAGTGTAGGCATATAACCAGTTAGGTCCTGTAGGCCAGTACTTACTACATTGCATTTCAATGTATTCATTGTTTCCTTAAGGATCTTGTCCTCATTTGTTTGTTTATTTAAACCCAGCACTTAGATTAATATGATGAACGGTGAATACTTGGAAATGAGTGTTTCTGATTACAGGTACCTGCATGAGATAATATTCAAAATAGATAAGAGATATTTTTCAATGTAATTTTACCTTTCATATCAAAATATGTGAATATAGATATAAACTAGTGACTTTATTGGTGTTTATTGTCTGTTGTGATAAAAATTATGAATTTATGCTCATTAATTTACAAATAGTTCTTCCACCCTCCTCCAACTTTTATTCCTTTTCTTGTTGCATTTAAAGTGACCTTGTTAGTGTTGCTATATGAGTCATATGAACCAGATACATGATTTGAAGTTAAGATGTATTTAGTTTTGGAATGTTAATGTAAAAGAGGGATGTTAACTTCCCTATGCAAATGAGATGATGGGTTTTGGTACTGAAGAATATCAACAGCACACATGCACACACATAAAAAATCACTGAGTATATGATTTACTCAGGTGTCAAAAGAATTACCTAAGCCTTATATTTTTAGAAATGACAGGGCAACTTAATCAATAAAATAATATATATTGAGAGAGTGTCCCTATAAATATCTTAGATAAAACATTATTTACTAAATGAAATAATGGCAATTTGCCACTATTATACCTAAGTGGAACTTATAAAATGAATGTCTTGCTTTCAGCACTATTAATGTTTTACATTAGTAGGTTTATGTGAGACACTTTTGGCTTTAGGTAGAAATGCCAACAAAAAATAAATACAAAGTCTGCTTTGGAAAGTTTGTAATTTCTAAAGTTCAGATTTTGTTATTCATACAACTCCGTTCACTAGAATCTCGCTTTATAGTAGCATAAGAGCAGGACAAGGGAAAAATGGCTATGCAAATAGATTTAGGTAAAGCAACAAAATATCCAAAATATATTTAATAGAATTTTAAAAGACCTTCTTCATTGGAAGCAATGATAATAGATGCTAATATCCATGAACTGCATATTTGTACAAGAAGAGGGGAGCTGAGCTTTATTTGAGGCCCACCCTAAATCAGCCCTTCAATGTTAGGAAGATCTTAAATCTATGCAAATTGTGTGTGTGTGTGTGTGTGTGTGTGTGTGTGTTCACTCACAAAAAGAGGTGAACTTCCTCTGATCCTTCTTCTGTTGTTGGTAATAAGATGAGACCTGAGAAAATTCATTTGACTCCGTCCTGCCCCAGGTATTGGTTTTCTCACATAGGCTGTTTGCTGATTGAAATATGAATTGATATTCATTGACATGGACAGTTATACTATCCAGTAGAAAATTTATATAGTGAAACCACATTAGACATTATTAGTGGAACCACAGTTAATGTGTGAGGACATGTTTATGCACCCATATGTCTAGAAGACTACACGAAAACCTGATAATACTAGTTGTCTCTGAAGAGGAACTTACTGGTTGAGAGGACAAGAGTGGGAAAAAGCCTTATGTTTTTTTAAATTACCTTTTTGAACTTTTGAATTTTATATCATGTAAACGTGTCACCTATGCAAAGGTTCATTTACTTAAATTGTGTGTGTATGTGAAAACTACAGTCGAATGTGCCTCTGATAAAATCTATTAATTGTAAAAATGGACTAGCAAAGTGACTGTCATACTAAAGGCTCAAATATTACATAATAATTTTGGCATTTAAAAAATAATGGTTTGGGGATATAGAATGCTATCACTTTCCACTTTCTTTCACTTACTTCTTGGTAATTTTCTCCCAATTCTTCTATGGATAGAAATACCAAGAGAATAACTTTGTTTTGACAAGCCGAAGAGATTTACAGAAATCAATGACCTTGGAAATGCTCACTTATTTCTGGAAAGATGATAAATTGTCTGCACATTTGGCCAATAACTTCATCTTTTTTCTCCCTAAAATGACAAACTCACCTGGCGTGTATAGCATTATTTATAGAAAACAGTGTAGTAAATGTCATAGTGAAATGATAACTTCTGATCTTGGGACTGCTCCCAGATGTAACAGACTGTAGGTTTTACTTTTGTTAGACCTTAGAGCAAGGTCTTTATTATTTACTTATTATTAAAGATAATAAGATAGCCAGCATTTATTGACTATGCCCCATATGCTAATTACCTGAACCGAATGACCTCATTTAATCTTCATAATGAGCTCTTAAGAAAGTACTGCCATTACTTCCATGGTATAGATGAGGAAACTAACATACAGAGAGCTTAAGGGATTTTCCCCAAGTGCACACAGTAAATAAATGATAGAACTAGTAGTCTTTTTCCAGAGCCAATGCTTCAAATCCCTAGGCTATACTAGTACTTGTCATTTCCCAGCTTAAAAAGCCTAAATCTAAATGATAGGCTTGATAGTTTCAGTCTTACCTAAGAGAAAAGGGTATTCTCAGGTGTTAAGGGGTCTTAAACACTGATATTTCTTAAGTAAAATCAACACACTAGGCAAAGATTGCTGTTAGTAGATACACTGATATATCATTTGAACTTCAGCCTCATGGATTTTCAGATTCACTAGAGCTGTGTATACCCATTTGCATCTCCATCTTAGTCCAACTTACATTCCAGCTAGGCTTAGACCTTAATTGATCAACCAGATCACAGCTGCTCATTATAAACGGAAATATCTGTGCCTTAAACTCTCTCATCTATATAATTTTGTTTAAAAAAGTTGTGGAATCCAAACATGATGTTATTTTGAATCTAATATGTTTGGAAAATACTGGCTCAGAAAACTGGAGTGGTGAAAGTTTTTCATTATTTTTTTAAAATAGCAATCCTTCATGTAAGTGGGAAAAAATTGGTTTGATCATGTGTCCCTAGGAGTTCATGATACATCATGGTTTGGACCACTCCATTCCCAAGACATCATTTATTTGTTGCCGCAAGGGCATAAAACTATGGGATGAGATGTTCTTAACAATTTTACATAAAACTTAATGTTTGTGACTTTTCATGTTTGTGATTTGGTAAAAGGTCAATCAATCTTATTATATATAAAAGAGGCAGACTGGCTTACCACATCCGTGGGGGAAAAAGTGACCAAAGTATATTCACAGAGTTTGCCTGAGAATGAACTTCTTCATCCTCCCTGTCTACCATGAAAGAAGTCTGTACATTTGAAAAAATAAAATAATAAATCTTGGCCAAAGGGCACTAAAAGCCAGTGGAAATAAAGTGCAATTACTAATTAACATTATCTTAATTAGACTTTTATAAACCAAGTTTGATTGATTTCTTTGCAATGTGACCCCTTGGCTCACAACATTAGAAAAGAACCAATTAATTAATTTAGATTTGGGGGAAAAAAGGGAATATTTCCTCCCATCATTGACCAAGAATTCTCTTGAAAATTATTTAATCAATATTTAACATTTCTCAAGGAATAGGAAACAAAAGCCCATTGCTTAATTTTAAACATAACTGTGACTCAATTTCTACTTAAGTAATCATGGAAGTTTTATTAATCTTTTTTTATATATATATTTTTTATTGATCATTCTTGGGTGTTTCTCGCAGAGGGGGATTTGGCAGGGTTACAGGACAATAGTGGAGGGAAGGTCAGCAGATAAGCAAGTGAACAAAGTTCTCTGGTTTTTAATCTTTTAAAAGAACAATAGCAGCAACAATGACAAACCCCTAGAAGGCTTTGTAACCTAATACAGTCTGTGAGACTCCAAATGGAATTCTAGCAATTAAAAATACTCTCATGAAAGCATTTAATGGATGTCATTGAAAATATATGGATAAATGAACAAAAAGGCTAAAAAATTTAAGTAGACTGCTCCAGGTCATAAGGTTTGTAAGCTGTAACCTAGAATTTGAATCCAATGTTTTCAGATTATTAACCCAATATTCTCTTTATTTCTCTATGTTTAGAGATGTATATAAATATAAACTATTAAGTCTATCCTAAATTTTTAAAAATCTGATTTGTCACATACGGAGGTGGAGGTAACTATCATGCTAGTATTTTAGTCTAAAATTAATAATTAAAAGAGATCTAAGCATTCTTTTGCCTTTTAAACAAAAATCTATAATTCACCCCAGATTGCTGAGAGAAAACACTTTTTCACAGAATAATGCCTAATAAATGTCAAATAAATTGTAGAATTAGAAAAATCATCCTTTGTAAACTTCAGTGTAATAATGGATTGCCACATCAGTAATCAATAGATGATGAAACTATCGGTAAAACGTATTAGGTGAACTGGTTTTGAAGGGAACCAAATAATTCTCCTATGTTAAAGTATTGCCTCCTATCCCAAATATTATTTGCCAAAGTCAAAGGGAAACTGTTTTTTATAACAAAGAGATCTAGTGATCACAACCTTAAGAAAGTAGCCAAACTCAACATCACTGCTAGTGGGACCCACTGGTAGAATGCGCTGGCTGGTGTGTTGCAACGTGAAGTACATTTTCTCACCTGTCAAGTGTACTTACTAAAATATTTCAACTTGCATTTAATCCAGTCTTTAGTTCCAAGTTTTAGTTTATAAAAAACCTAGAGAAGAACAAGGAAATGACACTGTAAGAGAGGAATTTGATAAAACAAAGTTGGAAACATTCTGCAAGATAACTGACCCAGACTGTTAAAAGACTCAATGCTGCATTTTTTTTTAGAAGATGTTCTCATTGTTTATTTTAATAGCTACAGTAGTTTTAAAAGTCATATACTGATAATAAAGTTACATCAATCTTTTAGGACATCTTTGTTTTTTTTTCACTCTTTAACTGGATCTCTTTATTTACATATTTTCTATTTTTAAACAAGCAAAAAACAGAAAGTCTCATTGACCTCTCTTCTCTCTAAGCTAGAGTCTCTCCATCCACTTTTCCACAAACTTTCCCAAATGCTGGCCAAATTACAACATTCCCGTTTTTCTCATCACCCTCATTATCACACCAAAGCACTTCTAAGAGCTTCAGAATACAACTGACATCTTCAAATCTCATATTATTTGATTTTTCAGCATTTATTTTTACTGTGGATCATTTCCTCATTTTCAAAATCCTCTTTTCTTTTATATATATATATTTTTATTATACTTTAAGTTCTAGGGTACATGTGCACAACTTGCAGGTTTGTTAAATTTGTATACATGTGCCGTGTTGGTGTGCTGCACCCATTAACTCATCATTTACATTAGGTATATCTCCTAATGCTATCCCTCCTCCCTCCCCCCTCCCCCCACCCCACAAAGCTAGAAACCATCATTCTCAGCAAACTATTGCAAGGACAAAAAACCAAACACCACATGTTCTCAGTCATAGGTGGGAATTGAACGATGAGAACACTTGGACACAGGAAGGGGAACATCACACACCAATGCTGCATATTTTTAAAGTAATATAAAATGTATGATTTAGATTAAAATATGTTAACAAAGACTTTACAGCAATACACATAATAAAAATGACTGGTTGGTAGTGTGTCAGGAATTGGTTCCTTCTGGTCAGTTCTTGGTCTCACTGACTTCAATAATGAAGCCGCGGACCCTTGCGGTGAGTGTTACAGTTCTTAAAGATGGTGTGTCTGGAGTTTGTTCCTTCAGATGTTCAGATGTGTCTGCAGTTTCATCCTTCCGGTGGGTTCATGATCTTGCTGACTTCAGGAGTGAAGACGCAGACCTTCGCAGTGAGTGTTACAGCTCTTAAAGGTGGCACATCTGGAGTTGTTTGTTCCTCTCGGTCGGTTCGTGGTCTTACTGACTTCAGGAGTGAAGCTGCAGACCCTTGCAGTGAGTGTTACAGCTCATAAAGGTAGTGCAGACCCAAAGAGTGAGCAGCAGCAAGATTTATTATGAACAGCAAAAGAACAAAGCTTCCACAGGGTGGAAAGGGACGTGCGTAGGTTGCCGCTGCTGGCTCGAGGGGCCAGCTTTTATTCCCTTATTTGGCCCCGCCCATGTCCTGCTGATTGGTCCATTTTACAGAGTGCTGATTGGTCCATTTTTACAGAGTGCTGATTGGTGCGTTTACAAACCTTTAGCTAGACACAGAGCACTGATTGGTGTGTTTACAAAACGCACCTGCGAAAAATAAGTAAAAGGAAGTAGAATTGTTCTAGATTAAAATAGACTAAAGAGATATGTAAAACAAATGCAATTAATAAACCGTATGTGATCTAAGTGTTTAAAAAGGTAATTGTAAAATATTTATTGCATGCAACTCGGGAAATTTGAAAAGGAACTGGAAGTTAGATGACATTAGGTAGTTACTGTTATACTTCTTAGATGTAATGAAAATGCAAGTAACATAGAGAATGTCATTGTTTTTAGGAAAAGATGCGGGAATATTTTGGTTTCATGAGACACATGAAAAACATTTGCAAATGTTGGGTCTATATGGTTCATTCCTTTAACTTTTCTGTGTGTTGAAAAATTTCATAATGAAAACCTGGAAAAACATTTGATGATAAGCAATATGCCAAAGATATATTACCTACATTCTCATATGTTAAGAGTCTTTAAAGTATCTTAGTCAAAATGTATTGAGAATTACTGTAAATAGAGAAGAAATCAACTCAAATAAAATTTATTTGAAAGGGAAAAAGACACATAGATAGCAAACATCCCTTGGCAAAGTGACCTGTGCCTAAAACTGCTCTAAATTTTAATTTTTTTTAAAAAAAGAGGAAGAATTTTACAGGACTTTGTGGAAATGATAGAGTAGTGCCTAGGATAAATCTTATATTTTTAGCAACAAAAAAAATGAAATAAACTGATAGAAGTTGATCTAAATAGGTACTGCCACTCTTAGCCTTCTGAAACTATGGTTTGTCTTTCATGAATATAGGTGTCCTACTTGCTAGAACCCCTATCTTGCATTTCTCCTGAGAACATGCTGTGTGTTGATAGACCATCATGACTTAAATAATTTATCTCTCTTTTTCTCAGTGGGACTTTTGTTGTCCCGATATTTCTCCTCATCTCTAATGTCTCCCATTCGGCATGAAATGAAGAGATGCACCAGTGGAAAAGAACATATGATTTAGTCAGAAAACCTTACATGCTTCACCTACCAATCTTGGGTTTGGGGAAAAGATCTTTAATGTTTCTTCATCTGTAAAATGAAGAGAGTGATATGACAACCTACCCTTTAGGGCTACATATTTGATAATTTATATATTCTTTAAAGAAAATTCATTTTAGCATGTACTGGCTAGATGCTGGGCTAGTTGATTGAAGGAACTTTGTGATCTAAAGGGTTTAATAGATGTTACATTTTTAAAGTAGATGTAGTAACTGTCTACTGTGAGAATATTAAGATGGACCACCAATCTCAGGCCTTAGTATAGGGCTCCTAAAAGAGTTGATATCTCACTTGGTATTTGATAATCTAGTAGGAGATAAGTTTATAAACGACAGGAACAACACTATAAGAAGATGGAATAATATGTTAAGGCAATGAAATTGAAGATAGCATCATTCATTCAAAGAAGTCAGACTTGGAATGAGACTCAGAGGTTTCAACAGAACTCCTGGTATGAAGTGTGTAAAGACAAGAGTTGAGACAAGTAAAGTAAACTGAATCGATATTATAAAGGGCATTCTATGTGTGAATTTCCATTGTTGCCAGTGAGAATTGATGAAAATCAGTAAGTTCAGAGTAATACGTGTTTTAGAAAATGTATGACTCAAAGCGGTCATATGTAGAGATATTAGAGAGAAAATCAGGACCTAGGATGATATCTTTTATATGGGCATCCTGAGAGCCAAACACAGTCCATAACTCACAGTAGGTATTCAATTCTAAAACTGGAGGCAATAATGAACTGAGATACAAAAGTCAGTGAAACACTCTGGAGATATTAAATATTATTCTTCAAATTGAATATAGTGGGACAGGTTTGTTTATTGCTCCCTTTGGAATCTTCACTTGCTTCTTATTCGTTTTCCTCCTTCCCAGTGGGCTGAACATGGCATTGTCTCAGTGCTCTCTGAACCTGCAATAAAATTCTAAATTCAGAGCAGACTTGGAAGAAAAGAAAATCTCCCTATAATATTCATAACTTCTTGCTCATTTAGGCACCTTGGGATTGGTAATTTCAATTCAAATAATCGGTTGTACTCTCAAGAATAGACTCTGTGAGTGAGAACTAGCTGGGGCCTTAACTAAGCACTGAACAGTCTACTACTGTGCAAAGGCAGCCATGATTAATTCATGAAAAGATGGTATTTGAGCACTAGTTACTTTTCACCTGCAAATGTTTACTGATATGGATAGATTTTTTTTTTTAATGGGATCAAAATTTTGGGTGTTCTTATTATTTGCCTATTTCTTCATTACTGTTTTCTGTGTAAAATGAGATTCATTTTTTTCTTCTGATTAAGTACCATAATGAAGAAGATTTAAATTAGATTTATCAGCAGGTTCATGAAGATAGGGTGCCATGGAATCATGGAGCCAGAAGTTGCAGAGACAAGCTATGCTAAAACTGTCATTTCTAAGAGAGAGGGATCTTAGCCCAGGAACATCCAGTTTTTTGCCTAGTACAGTGATTGTAAGGATTAACATTTGAATCTGTGTTTCCTATCTTCTAGTCCAAAAATCATTCAATACATTGATCTATAAAAAATGTGAAAACTATTGTTCATAAAAATATAGAGGGAGGAAAACGTTAAACTGACTGATAATTAAATTTATTTTGATATATTGATGATGAGAATATCAGGTCAACTGATTATCTTTCTTTGTTGTAGCACCTTTGACCTCCAGGATCTGAATGAAAGGACCTAGTGTGTTTTAAAAAAAGAATAAAAGGATAAGAAAAAGAACACTGAGAAGGCTAAACATTAGAGATAACTGAACAGAGTACAGGTGACCCTTTTCTTAACCATCAGATAAGCAGAAAAGTGAAGGGCATTTAAAATTTCCTGGAAAATGACATGGAGTTCCACATCATAGAAACCATGGTTAGTAATATTATTAGCAATATGGTTGCTCAGTCTGTCAGTCTACATAGATAATTCTTAATCACAAAAAGTTAATTTTCTGGGTGTTGTTGTAGCTCAGTCTTAAACACATGTTTTAATATTGAAAAAAATTTCTCAGGAGAATGCCTTAGGCAGAAAACACTCTAGAAGGATATCCACATTTCAAAAACATATTTCTAATGCACAAAAAAGCAAGGAAAAAAGAAATTGGAAACTAGCATACATTAGTGCTTCTCAGTCTTAAATTTGCAAAAGGATCACCTGGGGATTGCAATGAAATGAATGTTCTGGCTCAATGTGCCTGCGGTGGGATCTGAGATTTTGCATCTATAATAAACTTGCAGGTAATACTGACAATATTAATGTGCAGATCACAGTTTGAATAGCAAGTTTCTTCATCAGTAAATGGTTTTACCATTGCATGGTGGGGTGGGGGGAGAAGGAGATCTTCCAAAAATAAAAATTTTACTCTCTCATTCTATGGCAAAGTACACTAAAATATATATTCCTGAATTTGAAAGATATTTTCCAAATAATTTCTTTTTATTTAGAAAGAAAATGAGAGAAAAAAGAATAATTTTATTTCTAAAAATGCTATACTTTTTAGTATATCTCTGATATACTAAAGATATACTATGCTATCAAAGAATATCTCTGATTTCACCAATTATGTACAGTTGAATAATGAAAAAAGTAATATATCAACTAATATTTTAGGATATATTGAGAAAGAAAACTGGAAATTTATTAAGCAACTTATGACATGCCCAGATCGATGCTAAGAGTAGCAGCAGATATAAAAAGATTAAAAGAAAATTCTACACTCTCAAGGAATTTATAATTTAATTGAAAATAGAGACAGGTGTATAGATATACACATGTACATCATCATAGATTTATTCAGTATTTACTACATGACTTCTTTTATCCAGACATGGTATGAAAACAGCTTGCTCCTGCCTTCATGGAGATTTAAGATACCTAATTGTAGCCCATGTGTTTGAAATCCACTTTGCAGTACATGATGATACAGATTACTGGTTATCATATAAGTCAGCTTTTATCTTTTACATTTGAACAAATTAAGACATCTATTTCAATCAAAACTTTATAGCTTATCAAACCCTCCTTTTAATTCCTACATCGTTTCTTGAAATTTACAATATGTGAACATTAATGCAACCATTAACAAAAAGTTAAAAATAAATGACATGTATCTTTCTTACTTTTCCTAATGAACACAATGAGTGAGTTAATGTATGATTTGTGAGAGACTTACTTCGAATATTGTAATAACTGTACCAAAAATTGATTGAAGGATTAACACTATGCTGACCTGTATTAAGAAATCAATTGTATAGTCATAGGAAAGTTATTATTTTAATTCCTAGGAAAGCTTCCTCTTAACATAAAGGTCCATAAAAATAGACAAATATCTCTTGAGGAACTTTCAATCACTAATTAATGTTTTCATGTTGGTTAGGTTGCAAATGTTGTAATATAATTTCTTACATATAAACCAATGGTGTGTTAAAATATGTGTTCTGAAAGATTCAAAAGACTATATAACTTGTCATATCTTGAGTTTCCAAACTACTATTTTTCAGTACATTACACTGTCCTAGGGAAATTAGATTACTACCGCTTGGAACCCAGCCTTGGAAATTCTGACTTAATTGGTTTGGTGAGGTCTCTAATTATTACTCTTTTGAAAAGTGATTCGAATGTGCTGCCTGGAATGATAACCACTGCATTAACCTATTAAAAGAGTAAAAGATTCCATGACACTAAATGTGGCATTATGTAATCCTGCCAATTCCAAGCTGTATAACCTTGAGAACCTTATTTAAACTTTCTGAATCTTATTTCTACATTTGTAAAACATGATGATACCTAACTTGTAGTGATTTTAGATATTCTTGCTAATGTATAGAAAGCTCCTAGTAAATAGTTGTGTCAGCTATTTCTTGCAATTATTAATCATATATGTGGTACTGGTGGTTGCGAATTATGTAGTATAGGTAATTGTGGTAAAATCAGTGATAAGGTTTGTTAAGGAAAGTGAACTAAAAACATATCATGATACGAATTTCCAAAACCACTGTATCCAAAGAGTAATCAGAATAAGAATCAATTAAAATTATTTCATTGTAATGGAAATGAACTATAGGTACTAATGGATCAAAGAAGCTGATTTCTCGACATTTATATTTGGATAGCAAATAACAGTCTGAAACTCAACATGCCCAAAACTAAAATGTTAAGTTCTTGTTTTACATTGAGATATCATTTACGTGCCATAAAATTTACCTTTTAAAGTGTACAACTCAGTGCTTTTTCATATATTCACAAGGTTGTAAATCTCTATCTGGTTCATATTTTCAACTGCTATCAGGTTCCATCAATCTAGGACATTTCATATTAATAGATTTATACAATATATCTCTATAGAATTTGGCTTTTTGTTGTAGTTGTTGTTTGTTTTTTGAGACGGAGTCTCACTCTGTCACCCAGGCTGGAGTGCAGTGTCGCAATCTCGTCTCACTGCAACGTCTGCCTCCCGGGTTCAAGCAATTCTCCTGTCTCAGCCTCCCAAGTAGCTGGGACTACAGTTGCACGCCACCATGCCCAGCTAATTTTTGTATTTTTAGTAGAGATGGAGTTTCACTATATTGATCAGGCTGGTCTTGAACTCCTGATCTCAGGTGATCCACCAGCCTTGGCCTCCCAAAATGCTGGGATTACAGGCATGAGCCACCACACCCGGCCTGGCTTCTTTCACTTAGCATGTTTTCAAAGCTCAGGCATGTTGTAACATGGATAAGTTATTCATTCTGATACAGTCTGGATATGTGTCCCTACCCAAATATCATGTTGAAATGTAACCCCCAATGCTGGAGGTGGAGCCTGGTGGGAGGTGATTTGATTATATGGGTTGTCCTTCATGAATGGTTTACCACCGTCCTTTCAGTGCTGCTCTCATGATAGTGCATGATAGTGAGTGCTCACAAGATCTGGTTGTTTAAAAGTGTGTAGCACCTTCACCCCCTCTCTCTTCACCTGCTCTGGCCATGTAAAGGGATGGCTCCCCCTTTGCCTACCATTATGATTGTAAGTTTCCTGAGGTCTCTCCAGAAGCAGATGCTGCCATGCTCCCTGTACAGTCTGTGGAAGTATGAGTACATTAAACCCCTTTTCTTTATAAATTACCCAGTCTCAAGTATTTCCTTATAGCAATGTGAGAACAGACTAATACACATTCTTTTCATGGCTAAATGGTATTCTATTGTATGGATATACCTTATTTTGTTTACCCATTTGTTAGTTGTTAGACACATGATCTCTTTCCATTTTGGGACTATTATCTATAATGTTGCTATAACATTTTTTATGTATTTTTTGTAATGTGAATATGTTTTCAGTTCCCTTGAAAATACATGTGTGTGTTTATGTATGTTAATGTTTTACATTTGCTAGAATGTCTATTGACTAAATTATTAGAAAGGGGATATGTGTAAAAGTATAATTGCTGGGTCATATGGTAATTCTAAGTTTATCTTTTGAGGAACTGACAAACTGTTTTCCAAAGTGGCTGCACTATTTTACATTCCCATTGGCAAAGTACAAAGGTTTCAACTTTTTATATCCTCCCCAATGCTTATTAGTAACTGTCTTTTTGATAATTGCCATCCAAGTGAGTTTAAAGTGATATATTGTTTAGATTTGTATTTCCTTAAGGGCTAATGATGTTGAGTATTCTTTCACTGCAGCATTGTTTATAACATCAGTTGTAATTCACGTGGCATCTGTCTAAGTACAGATAATGAAAAAAATCTCCAAGAGATATTGTTGAGTGAAAAATAGAAAGTTTCAGAACAAGGTATGTATGTAGTATATACATTGTAGTATTGGAAAGCAAGGAAGAAAGATACATACACCTAGCACCTAGGAAATAATCACTTGGCAGGGGGACAGGCTGTAAAATATATTGAACTTCTCATAATTTAATAAATGGTGGGCTACTTATAAATTTTGTTTCACTTACTTTTCACAGTCATTCTAAAAGAGGGCATTATTCTATCTTTTTATCTGGAGCATATTTTGGAAGTCTGTGATCTTATTTGCCCATGACTCTACTCCTTATTTTTATCTCCTACTTTCCATCTTTATCCACTGGCTATAGTAGAAGCTAATTGGTTGCATTAGAGCCTAACTCTTACATTCAGTTCTCGGTTTAGAGATGAATAACTGACTCAAACTGGGTCATAGTGTCATTTATCTGGGACTTTTAGATAAAAAAATGAAAGTATCCCACAAAAGGGCTGCATATATGTAAGAAATGCTTTTAACTGAAATAACAAAACCCAAATTTCGAAAGGGTGATTTGATTGCATCAAGTCTGGATTCCATATGTTTACTTGATTCAAACATTTTTTTTTCTACAACATCACACTTATTCTATTTTGGCACTATTTTAGGCAGTTTATGAAATATAAAAAGAATAAAGTGATAAAAATTTGTAACGTGATGAAGTGAATGATGTATAAAAATTGAATGAGTAAAGAACAAGGAAGTTAAATAAAACAGTTTTAGCTTATGAGTGTTTATGTGAATGATAAAGATAGTTGCAAATTGATATTGTTTTTAATTGCATAATATAAAACCTATTTCTATGAAAAAACTCAGTGTATCCTCAAAGAAGCATATAGAAGGACATTGATTTAAGCATTCTGTGTAATAGAGAAGAAATAGACGCAATCTAAAGGGTTATCATTAAGGAAAGGTGAAACAAACTGTATCTCTATAGCATAGAATACCAGGTACAGATGTCAAAGAATGGGGTAAATCTATGCAAAGTGACATGAAATGATTTCCAAAATGAATTAAGTAGAAATAATCAAATTAAACAAACATACATTCTGATAGCATTTAAGTTAGAAAACAAAAGGAAAATCAGAAGTAAATTCTACAAACTGGTAAGGGAGAAAGAGAGACAGAGACAGAAAGAGAGGAAAAAAATCTGAAAAGACACACATCAAATATATAAATGATAAACATAAGGAGCACAGTCTTTCACAGTTGGGGGTTAAATAAGATTTTTTTATAATGAGAACACATGGACACATCAAGGGGAACAACACACTAGGGCCTTTCAGAGGGTGGAGAGTGGGAGGAAGGAGAGGATCAGGAAAAGGATAATTATTGTGTACTAGGCTTAAAGCTTGGGTAATGAAATAATTTGTACAACAAAACCCCGTGACACAAGTTTACCTATGTAAGAAGCCTGCACTTGTACCCCTGAACCCAAAATAAATATTAAAAATATTTTATGTTTTAAACTACATGCTTATGTGTATTACTTCACTACTGAAAACTCTCTAAGTATTTTTATAAAAAGATTAAAAGTCAGTCTGTCAATGCCAAATTCAATTACTGATCATATATCCTCTTTGTATATGCATCAACTCTACTATCTTCGGTATTTAGAGACGCAATAACATTTCTGTTTTTATTACCAGAATGAATATACTACATCTCTTTACATATACTTTTAAATATCCTAAAGACAGCATTCCTCTTCTCTGTCTTTTATGTGGTTGCTGCAGCAGCTATCTTCATAGAAATCAGTTTCTTAGGAGAGTATAGACAAAAGGAGAAGGTACTATTTAACAATTATTGTGATGTATATGGAATATAAAGAGATCTTGACTGTTAGATATGCACAGTTTGGCTTTGAATCTATGTCTGTTTAAAGATTAAGCAAAATACTTTGAGGAAAATAACATTATAGAAATATGATACTAGACATTTGTAATTCTCCATTTCCTGCCCTAAAATAGCTTTAAGATACTCTTGGGTGATTAAAATCTGGGCCATATGAGGTTTGGGGTCCATAAGCTAGATAGAGTAATTCAATTTATATATAACGGTTTTCTGGATTTGCAAGAATAAACACACAAATCTCTAATAGATTTACTGAAATCTATATCCCACATAATTGGCTTTTATTGTTATCAAATGGATTATTTTATCATGTGCAGAAAGAACAGAGGCTTCAGATGGCAATATAATTACATTCATATTATATATGTTTTATTGTAATCATTTTACACATAAAGAATAAGGGTTTTCTTATGAGTCAACTTCTTTTTTAATCCATAAATATGAGGCACCTTGGAAGGAAGAGGAACATTTAAGGGCAGTTGTCAAAGTTTGCCTCAAATAATTTCATTACATAGCAGTCTGCTGATTTAATAGTCTTCAAAGGCATATAGTTCCATAATAGACTGTAAGTAATTTATTAGAAATGCATACACCATTGCAACTGTTTCTCAAAGATGTTCTTTAGTAATTATTTTTGTTTTCTATTATAGGCATAACATTAATATTCTAAAAATCTAAATAGTTGTATTTATAAATTCATCCAATGTTAATGTATTCATCAGAAGCCTTTGTTACACCAAAAAGCTCACTATAAGCTGTAATGATGAACTAATTGATTAATCATATTTTTTGCTTAAATCTTAATGCTTAATATTAAAGTTTAATTAAGTAGTGTCTTGATGACTTCATATAATGTTTAAACAATTGAATTGCTTCCAGTGCTAAAAGCAAGAATTATTTAATAGGATTGTGTCTGTCCACTATTTTAACCTCTTTTTTCCCACAGCCTAACCTCCTGAATTTTCAACCTATTGACTTTTACTGATAGGATATTCTTGTCCTTGATGATGAGCAAACAAATCAGCTATTAATCATAATGTCCTCTTACTTTGAAGATGTTATTAACTCCTGATGAGATGGTGCCTGGGTTCAAACGACAAACCTTCCTTTTCTAAATGACATGAATTTGAGGGCTACAATTTTCATCCACAAGAGACTTCTCAATGGCAGTAGACACTTACAAAGTCTAAATAATGTCTTTCAAATCTCCCATTCCCTGGATCATTAGACTATGCCCTCATTCACAATAGGTATCATCCTCATCTGTGCATACCCCTTGCTTAACAAATGTCCTATTTCAGAAAAATTAAACAGACCAAAACTTGTTGAAACAAACATTGTGTCCAAGTAAATTCTCAGTACTATTTATATTTGCATTAAACTCACTGTGCTGAAATTGTTTGGTTAGTTAAGTGCATGGGTTCTCCAATTAGAGGGAAGTACTTAACATAATATGTGATTTTTTTAAATCAGTTCTCTACCTAAATACAGTGTGTAAGTTTACATTCTTCAGAAAATGTAAGACACAACCATCAGAAGACCAAGAGATTTGTTGGGGTTAGTACCTATGAATGATAAAGGAGAGAAAGCAGGAGAAGGAAAGGACAATCTTCAGATCATGGTCTCAGGGTGGTACTTGTGTAATGGGAGGGGATAAAAAAAAGAATGGGTAGAAAGTGCTCCAAACCATGGTGCAGCTCTGAGAAAGTATCAGCCAGCTCAATGGGAAACTCTATTGTAAAGATTGCTCAAAGGGGAATCACATTGAGCAAAAACAACTACTTCCTACTGCTCTTCCTATGCTAAATCATTGGCTTATGCCATGTTGGAAGGCATGTCATCAGCTCAAACACTGCGGCAGAGACCAAAGTCCCTGCAACTGGAAATTATTAGCTAAAGGTTCTTTACGTGGCAAGTCCTTTTGTGAAGGGAACTCTGAATGGCACGCCTTGATGGCTACCGAGTTCATCTGCCTTTATACTTCAGCCCCATATCAGAAATGCTTTTTCCTGAATTTTCTGCTTGACAAACTTCTCTTCTGCCTTCAAACCTGTTTTCAAAGTTCCCTCCATATATGCCTCTTTCCCTAACTTCACTAGTACATTAAGTCTTCTATACTTATCTTTTTCCCTATGACTTTATACTTACCATTAATACAACCCATATTATATGCATGGTAGTTTTATTTTAGAGCACGGTGGTGATGCAGACACCATTATATTGCAGAGAATGAGGCTAAGACCAAAAAAAAAAAAAATTTAGACCTTATTAATGTCCAAGCAAGAGATGAATAAGACCTGAATGACAACAATAGGGATTGTAGAAACACTTCAGAAAAAATATTAAAAATATAAGTCAGTAGACTGGAAATTCCATAAGGGCAAAGATTGTATTCTCTTGATTTTTGTATTCTTAGGAGTATCTGCACAAGGTTTTTCACTAACCCATATTTAGAAATATTGGTTAAATGGAAATAATTATTTAGATAATTTATTGTATTTCTCTTCTCTTTTTCTCAAAGAAAAGTATTTTATGGAATGACCAATACAACCTATTGAAATTTTCATAGTTAGGAGCTAGGTTGCTTTGACTTTAATTTTCCTTGTATCTAGGAGAATACTTCAAATATATATATTTGAATATAATATACTAATTGAAAATAATATACTAATATATACAAATGTAATATATATTTGAATATAATATACTATTTCCATAATATACAAAGCAAACAACTTTATATGATGAATAACAAAATATTATAATAAAAATGTTTAGAATTATGTAAGGTGCTATATGGAAAGCAACCAAAAAGATTGAAAATAATATGAACGTCATATTAAAAAAACTTGAGTTTGCATCCAGTCTAAAACATATGCATTAAAGTTATTTAATCTCTCTGACAATTGGCTTCATTATCTGTAAAGAAAGTTATAATATAGGCATTAAATTCCTAACCACGTTAATATGGTTCTAAAATGAGATATAGTGCAAACATTGTAAAGGTCGGTAAAACCCGACCTTCAAGCCAAGACAGTGTAAAGCCTGAAAAATGAGCTGTCCATTTCAGATAGAGTCCACAACCAGAGTGAGAACTTCTATCCCAGTCTTACCCACTCTCACTCTATTAGTTCCTTCTGAATTATGCCTTTTAACAAATTGAATGGTGCTTTTTCCAAGACCGACCATGGACCAATCAGCATACACTCCCCCATAAAAATCCTGGATTCAGTCTCAAAGACACTGACCCACTTTTGGGTCCCCTCTAGTTGCCAAGAGCTTTCTTTCTGTTGTTCAGTAAAATTCTGCTCTGCCTTACTCACTCTCCAGTGGTCTTGTAACCTATTCCTCTTGGCCACAGGACAAAAACCTGGAACTCACCAAACTGTAGGAGTGAAAGAGCTGTAATGCTCCTGCTCTCTGAGCGGTGGGTGGTGGGAGCTGTAGCCCTCTCTTCTGCTCGCCAAACTACAGGAGTGAAAAAGCCACAACATTATATCAGCAAAATAATCTGAATCCTTGAAATACGACAGAATGATAACACTGGGGGGAATATCATATAGGAGAAAGAAATCCACCCAAGAGCTATCTTGGGCAATGATCTTAGTTCAACTGACTATTTATTATTAATTAATTATATATTAACACATAAATTATGTGTTAATTTGATTTTGTTTAAAAAGGTACAAATAACTTCAGTCCAGTTGAACAAATGCCCTTAAAATTGATGGCTTCATTGGCCATTAACCAGTTTTATGCTGAAAGCAGTAATCTACCCTAATACTGTGTATGCATGGGTGTGTGTGTATGTGCGTAGTGTATGTGACTTCTCAATATGCTCTTTAAACAGGTCATAAAATCCTGTTGGTTCTCTTGCTAATTAATGAATTGACCAGAAACTTTGAAGTGGGTTCATATTATATACGCATTGGAGTCATGGCTTTTAAACTTTTGAAAACTTATAGTTTAACAATAAAATGGAATCAGGCTGCTTGTATTCAAATTCCTATTCTATCATTTTATAACTGGCTGACATTTAGTAAATTATTTAAGATTTTTTAATTCACCTGTTTTTATACTTACAATGAGGCCAACATTACTTTGTTCATATGACTTTTAAAGGATTAATTATTATAATTTTTGTAAAGTTCTTAGAACAGTACCTGGTAAATGAGCAATCAATAAATGAATGTTGCTCCTTCTCCTTTGATTTTTTTCTTCTTCTTCATCACCTTATATGAAGTTTATCTAAAACAGTTTAAAAATTGTTCATTTAACTATATTGTCTTTAGTCAGAAGACCTTTCCATAGATGTTAACAATAATATATTCATGTTTTTATTTATGAATTCTTTCTTTTGTCCCACCAAGACTATTAATTATGTACCTCCTGTTGATTAAATAAAATAAAATTGTTACAAGTTTTATTCCCTTGACTGTTGGTTGTAATTGCTGGAGGCACCGTAACTACTTTGCTTCTAGAGTGTGATCTTTTGTCCAGCAAACAATCTCTTTGACACTGGCACATACTTATATCTCAAATTATAGTTGATCGGGAAATACCATGCATACCTTTAAATATTTCATGACAAATATGCTTCTACATATGCTTCTAGATCTCTCCTACTGATGTTATATTCTAACAATATATTTAGAGTTATTTAAGTTTTTTGTCATTTCTTTGTATGAAAACAATTGAAAATAATAAATGAGGAAGTTAATCCTACAGTCACATGTAACACAGCTCATTTTTTCCACATTCGTATTCCTTGTATTTTACCAGCTTTACTTTAATACTACTGCTATTACTTCTAGTAATAACTTACAAATACATGACACTTCACAGTCTTCTACTCTATAGTCCATCATTTTAACAATGAGTACTCTGTAGTTTCACTAAGTTATTTTAACAATTCTGTGATTTATATTACTTGCATTTTAAAGATGCAGGAATTGAGACCAGAGAGTTCAGCTGAATTGTCCCAGCTCACAGAGCTTGAAGGGGCAGAACCAGGAATTAAAACCAATCAGGACATTGGATTCCAATCCCTTTGCAAGCCATACTGCCCTGTCTTTTATTACAAAAACTGATGATAACTAACTCTCAGGAAAAGATGCTAGACAGGTTAACAATTAAGTTCAATAACCCTTTAAAGGTAACCAAAGCAATACCATATGTCCTAAAACTTAAAAATGTGTCAAATATATCTATAATAAATCTCTTGTTTGTTTCTCAGAAGATCTTGCCAATTAGTGTGTAATGTTTTAATCTTTTTAATTTTTTTCAATGTCCCAGCATCTAGCCAAAAGGCAAGCATGATTTGAAACTAAGAATTGTACTAATGTTGGTGTTTCAAATACAATGGCTTGGGTTAAATAAACTTTTTTATAAATTGTATTACCACTTGACCTGGCACCGAGATTTTCCTGGCACTTTCTTATTCAAATTCGATTTGCCTGTTTGGCAGTTCTTAGAGATTAACAGGCAGAATTATGTGGTTGGACACTAAGTAATGCTAGCAAGTATCTCTGTGACTATGTTAGCTCTGGAACAGGGCTTGTAAGTGATAAACAACTCCAGATAATAGTTTTACAAGCTGTGAGTGCTTTAAATCATTGTTTTCTATCACAGCATCAATGTTATCTCTAAGAAAAGGGTGATTTTACTTAGCATTTGTGGGCTTCATAGCCAGAGAGATAAACAATAAATGGGCTAGACAAAAAAGTGTGAGAGACATAAGGATGGCTTGATTTTAAAGTGGTAAGTACATTATAGTAAGTAAATTATAGAAATAACCAGGAGTCTTAAAAATGAATGTTAAAGTATTCCAGATCTGAAGATTTATTAGCCCTTATAATGGATTTATTTTCACTGGTTAATTTTCAAGACTGTTTCAAAAACAAACAAGCAAACAAAAAGGAAAAACAGAACAGAACTTATATAACAGACCAGGTTACATTTGCTTTATCTTGCACCTGTAGTAATGTAGAATAACTTCTCAAAATGACTTTCTATTTGTAGAAAAACTCTTCTCTCAAAATTTCACATTACACACAAGACCTTTTCCTGCAGACAGTACAATATTGATATTTTCCAGTGGATTCATGTAACAAAGATGTTTTACAAACTTATTTCTTCCAAAGTAGCATTTATTTTCAAAGAAACTGTCTCTCAGTTGAATGTCATATTGATAATAAGTTATCTGAATTTTCTTATGGGTACAACATAAATTATAGTCACTTTCTCCATGAAGAGTAAACTCACAGAAATTTTTTTATCCTTAATTAACTGGTGATTTTTCACTGTTTAGTTGCTTCAGAAAACAATTTTGCAAGATAAGTGAAGGGAACAACTCTTCTTAACAGTTCACTTATGTCTCAGAAGAGAAAGAAAAACATATTGCTGTCAAAACAGCAAATAGAAAACTCCATGATGGCCTTTTTCTTCAACACAGAAACTAAACCCCAAATTCTTCTATCAAGAAACTCAGAGTAGACGAAAACACATTGTTTTTTCGGTATATTGTGAGGCATTTTATCCTCATGTTTGTAAATCTTCTAGTCAATAAAACCAGAAGTGGGAAAATCGATTGTCCTTACCGTCAGTCTTCAGAATTACAACTCTCTGTAAATGTTCCACTGCTTTGCAGTCTCTTTTTTTTAAGGTTTTAGAAATTTAAAAAGTATTAGTTAAAAATATGCAATCCTCCCCAATTAGAAACAATATACCACCTGGTAAGATGGGCTGGGAAGTTGCAACAATTTGTGAGGCAAAGTAAGTTACACCTATAGCCTAATTTTTACAGTGGTAAATAAGAAACATTTGTGTAAAAAAGTGATATATTCATATGCGACTCTGCATTTTTGCTGGAAAAAACAAACAAACAAACATCTGTCCATACTTAGGTCTTATATAATAGCACTATTTTCTGTTGAGAAATAAAGCCAATGTAATTTGAAATGTCTGTGCTAAATAAAAATGAGACTGCACATATTTTTATATACTTATATTAAACTTCTTATTAATATAAGTACAGTATATATTTTCCCATAATTGTGTTATACAATACAAAGAACAAACAAGAATTCTACTTGCTCAAGAAAATATTTGCTTCTGGAATGCAGAACTGCGTGTGAACCAACTAAAGAGGCTTGCTTATCAAGTCCAGCAGTCTAACGTCTAACACCAAAACTAGTTTTCAAACCTTTGTTTCACTGTACCACTAAACCAACCCAACTATATCATAACATTTTCCCAGAATCAGTCAGTACTCTGCCTTGAGGGACTGTTTCTGTTTTGTGTTGCAATAACAGAATGCTGGAGACTGGGTAGTTTATAAACAAAAGTGGTTAAGTTATTTGGCTCACAATTCTGGCATCTGGAGGGTTCAAGATAGAGCATTTGTATCTGGTGAGGGCCTCAGGCTGTTTTAACTCATGACGGAGAGTGGAAGGAGAGCCAGCATGTGCAGAGATCAGATGGCAAAAAAAAGGGAGAAAAAACAAAACAAAACAGGAAGCCAGAATCTTTTTAACAACCCACTCTCTCAGACTATTCATTTCTGTTAAAGTGAGAGCTCACCACAATGGGAGGGCATTAATTTATTTTCAAGGAATCGGCCCCCTATTACCCAAATAAATAAAATAAACATTTTCTGCCAAAAATATGGAGTAAGAAAAAAATCGTTTATCTGATAGCATAGCTCAGTAATTTGCAAAAAGCACAACTGCTTGGAAAATTCCTGACACCATAAATGTCTGATTCTTTCATTTAATTATTAAGTACCAAGTATATACTGGATACCATGGTAGGAACTATTAATAAAATAAAGAATAAAGCTGATTCTATCCCTTCTTCATAGAATATAAAGAGTTAGTGTATATACTACCATCCATAACATATAGACAATTAACATACAACTCAATTCTGTAGTTAGCTGCTTAGTAACTATTAAATTGTGAGCATATCACAATCTGTCTAAACTTTACTCTCTTCACTTGCAAATAAGATTGACAATAATTACTTTATAAGGTTTTTGCATGATTGAATGCATTGAGTTATAAAAAGGATTTAAAGCAATGTCAGGCACATAGTAGGCCCTCAATAAAATATAATGTTAATATTTAAAGGGAAAGAACAGAAATTAATATTGAAATAATTGCAAATTATATTGATCTCTGTAAAAAAAACAAATTAAGAGGAAATAGGGAGACAAGACTGTATTCAAATGAGGTTTTATCTGTGAACTTAATAGTGCAGTTGCTACTCAAGGTGTGAGTAGAAACAAGCCATAATAAAAAGAGGGTGAGAAAACACTTCAGGTGGAAGAAAAACTAGTATGTGTAAAGGCCCTAAAATGAGCATGGAAGAGTCTGCAGGATTTAATGAAAGTCCATTAAAGTTAGATCTTAATGAACCAAGTGAGATAATTAACTACCAGGACCATCAGCAAACCCTAATTTTTGAAAAGGCTAACGAGTAAAGGGGTGGGGTGGAGTGGGCAGAGGCATTGTTCAGCTCAGTCCTTAGTACTTAATTTCACCAAACACAAATGTGTCACCAAGTTGGACTGTTAGCTATACTCTCAAACGACATCCATGAATGAAGGTAGGAAGATTCCAATTAAACAAAAAGATTCCATCCAATTTGGCCAACCTGCAGCAGAACATACGGCAAAGGCTGTAGAACTCTTAGTACACACTCTTCTTTCTTTTCCTTTCTTTTCCTTTTCTTTTCTTTTCCTTTCTTTTCTTTTCTTTTCTTTTCTTTTCTTTTCTTTTCTTCTCTTTCCTTTTGTTTTGTCGTATTGCTGACTACTCTGATTCTGATCTCCTTTGCCTGAAGCAAGGTAGAGGCAGGCTTCATGAACATTTTCTACTTTTCCATTCTGTATGAGAAACTGAATTCAAAGGTACTAACTTGATTTAAAGTGTAAATAGGTAATGTTGCTGAAATTGAATTCCATTTTAAAAAACACTAGTGGTTAGAAATTCATAATAGAAGATGGTACTAGAAGTAAACTCTACATAAACTTCATTCCATTTTATTTCTCTATAGGTAAAAGTTTAGAACCACTTTTGAGAAAGTTGGATATATCAAAATTCTCAGGCAAATCTGTGCAATAGTTTATAAAAGTGCTCAATGTTTTCCTATTTAGTTTTTGTAACTGCCTAGCAAAGTATCTATATTTAGTATTTAATAAATTAATTATTTATATTTGGTATGATAAAAGTCTCTGGATTACAAATTGGAATACAAATCAATAAAATAATCCATTCCTTTTAGAATTTTTTGTTCTATACAATCTCATGGATCTTGAGGAAATTCTATTATACCATAGGAGTTTTGCTCCATGATTATTATTTAATTAAATTCCCATCATCCAGGTCAGAAAGGCTTTATAAAAATTAATACTGCATACCTATGTATACTAAAATAATAAAAAACTGTGGAATGTATGTCTTGGAATAGCTCACTTCTTTCCCCCTAAAAACACAAATTTTGCCTTCAGAACTACACAGTCAAGATGTTACCCTTTACTCAATCCAACATACTTCCCTATCTTCACTAATTAATTGTGTTCTCTGTTGAAGGCCAGAATATTTGTTCAAAAATCTTACACATCTCCTATGCAGGACTCATCAGGGAAGCTTGGCATACCTGAGCCAAAAAGTGAAATACTATTTCTTTACCCTAGAATTGACAAGGTTATTTTGTCTACACAATACTTTTATTGGTACATTAAAAGTCTCTATGTCAAGGGTATATGAGTTTATTAAAACTATTGCACCAGTTGAACACACTAGGAGAAAATCATAATATATGTTCAAAGTATGGAGATTTTACACACATATATATGAAGGGTCTTCAAAAAGGTCATGGAAAATACATATTATCGAAACATTATATATGGATTTCAAAAGTTTTTGACCAAAATAAACTCATACTAAATTGTTATTATGTGCCTGAACAGGATCTAGTTTGAGGCACTAAGAATAAAACATCAGTTTGAGAAGAGCCCCTATCAGAGCAATATGAATTCTGCTGCAATTGAAGCAAGGACACACACTGAATTTATGATAAAGCTTAGATAGAAGAGTAGTTCCTTACAAAAAATTTATGAGCACAATGATCTCAAAGAACTTGGCAGTTTACAAATAAATAATTCATTTTAAGAAGGATCTAGATGATGTTGAAGATGAATCCCATGGCGGCAGAACATCCTCATCAATTTGCAAGAAAAAAATTCATCTTGTTTTTGCCCTAATTGAAGAAGACTGATGATTAATAACTGAAACAAGAGCCAACACCACAGACATCTCAATAGGATGAGCTTACACAATTCTGAATGAAACATTAGGGCTGAGCAAACTTTCCACCTGAGCAGTGCCAAATTTATTGCACTCAGATCAGCTGTAGACAAGAGCATAGCTATCAGTGGGAATTTCAAAGATCCTGAAGCTCATAAAAGATTTCTTCAAATAACTGTGTCAGAAGATGCAACATGGCTTCACCAGTGTGACCCTGAAGAAAAAGCACTATCTAGTCAATGACTAACAAGAGTTGGACTTGGTCTAGTCAAAGCAAAAGTGAACCAGTCAAAAGCAAGGGTCATGGCAACAAGTTTTTGGGATGCTCAAGGCATTTTGCTATTGACTTACTGGATGGCTGATGAAGGGTAACTTCTGATTATCAGGAAAGTGTTTTGAGAAAGCCAAAGCTTTAACAGGAAAACTTTACCAGAGTCTTTTTCCACCACAGGAATGCTGATTGTTCCTCTCATAAGACTTTTTCAAGTTTCTATAGAAAATCATTAGGCATCTACCTTATAGTCTTGATTTGGCTCCTTCTAATGTATTCTTGTTTCCTAATTGTTAAAAATCTGTAAAGAACAGAGACAGGAAGGAGGTAGTCAGGGGATGGTCAATGGGTACAGAAAAGATATAAAGAATGAATTACACCAAGTATTTGGTAGCACAACAAGGTGACTATAGTATGTATACATGTAAAATTTAATTGTGTATTTGAAAGTAATTAAAATGTATCATTGTAACACAAAGGATAAATTCTTGAGGTGATGGACACCCTATTTACCCTGATGGGATTATTATGCATTGTATGCCTGTATCAAAATATCTCATGTACCCGTAAATATACACACCTACTATATATCCACAAAAATTAAAAATTAAAATTTAAAAATCTGTAAAAGAAACATATTTTTTCAGTTAATTATGTAAAAAAGATGACATTGACATGGTTTAATTCCTAGAATCATACTTAGTTCTTTAGGGATGGACTAAATGGCTGGTATCACTGTTTAAAAAAAATCTTGAACTTTACAAAGCTTATGTCGAGAAAGTTTATATTTATATTATCTTTTAGGTCAATTTTTGTTAACTTTTTAAAGTCCCGACGTGTGTGTGTGTGTGTGTGTGTGTGTGTACTTTTTGCTTGAACACAAATATCAAATCTTTATTACAGAAAGTCTCTTTTTCTTTCAAAGAATTGGTGTTTGCTTTTTTTTTTTTTTTTTTTTTTTTTTGAGACGGAGTCTTGCTCTGTCGCCCAAGCTGGAGTGCAGTGGTGCAATCTGGGCTCACTGCAAGCTCCGCTTTCCAGGTTCATGCCATTCTCCTGCCTCAGGAGATCGAGACCATCCTGGCAAACATGGTGAAACCCCGTCTCTACTAAAAACACACACACACACACAAAATTAGCTGGGCGTGGTGGCGGTAGCCTGTAGTCCCAGCTGCTTGGGAGAATTGGTGTTTTTAACTTAATAAATTATAAAATATGTCTATTTTCTTTATTTCCCTAGTTTTCTCTTCTTCCTTATAATCAATAGTCTTTCTACAGTGGTGATATTTTACATACAATTGTTATTTCTATTGCAAAAGATGGGCCCAAATAAATTATGGGAAGAAAAATAGATTCTTTACAATGGGAAAAATACATCCACTACAATGAGAAAAAAAATAGATTCTCCTTAGAACTTCCATCTCTGTCTCTTTCTCTGTCTCTCCCTCCGTTTCTTTCTTACACAATGAATTCCTTTAATTTTCAATAGAGAAATGGCATAGGGTAGGCTATTGCACTTATAAACAACCTCCCAATTGAGACAACTCAACATTTTCATTGGTTTCATACAAAGAAATGACTAATGGCCCATCTCAATGGATAAGTGGGGCACGGGCTCTGCTCATGGAATTATACAAGGACTCGAGATTTTTTTTTTTCTATGAATGTTCTTGGGCGAAGTCAACCTGCACTTTACCTTCTGAATCTAGCCAGCTGTCAAGGGATGATATATGGATTGTATAAGACTTTCTAATATTCCAGGTCTAGAGGTGGTATACATCACCTCTGCCACAGTGTATTGGCCAGAACCCAGTCTCATGGTTCTGACTAGCTGCCAGGAAGACATGAACACTTGCTTCACTGTGTGCCAAGAGGAAAAGCAGGGAGAATTTGGTGAACCTGTATTATTCTTTAAGATGGGGTCCTTGTGGATTATCCAACCCATTGATGCATGTATTACAATTCACTTCATTACAAGTGAAATGAGTTGGTTGAGATAAGAATACATATTGATCTGAGCACAGTTGTGTCAACAAAGCTGTGGAAAAGTGATACCAATACATCTGCTTTCATAAGCTAACACTAGCAAGCTTTAATGCATTTGAAAATGTAGGGAATGGAATACTTTTACAAAGGGGAAAATTGGTTAGAACATAGAACATGGCACAAATGTACTAACAAAAATATTAGTCACTCCTGTAATATGATTAATGTTCAAAGTTAGTTTTTCTGCATGCCAAATGATGGACTAACTTTATCTCATCTCATTGTCATCATTTTCATCAACCCCATTTTACAGATAAGAAAAATTGTAATATAGGAAGTTTAAGGACACAATGTAAAGCAACACAGCTAGTACCCCTTAAAATAGATAGTCAAACCGGGTTCATAATAAAAGATTTTAACCAGAGTGTTACCTTGCTTTGCATAATACCTCCCCTCACCACCATACACACACACACACACACACACGCACACATACACCACTCACTTTATGTATACCTATAAAAATATGTATTCAAGAATTTGCATTAAGTAATTTTGGATTATGAATACAGTTTCAAGTATGCCCTACTGTTTCCTCTCCGGGTAGAATCAGAGAGGAGTAGCAGTCCTAGTAGAGTAGCAGTCCCCAACCATTTTGGCGTCAGGGACCGGTTTCGTGGAAGACGATTTTTCCATGGACCGGGGTCCAGGTTGGGCGGAGATATGGTTTCAGTATGTTTCAAGTGCATTTCCTTTATTGTGCACTTTATTTCTATTATTATTACATTGTAATTTATAATGAAATAATTATACAACTCACCATAACATAGAATCAGTGGGAGCCTGAGCTTGTTTTCCTGGAACTAGATGGTCCCATCTAGGAGTGATGGGAGACAATGACAGATCATCAGGCGTTAGATTCTTATAAGGAGCACACAACCTAGATCCCTCATATGTGCAGTTCAAAATAGGGTTCACGGTCCTATGAGAATGTAATGCTGCTGCTGATCTGACAGAAGGCGGAGCTCAGGCAGTAATGAGAATGATGGGGAGCAGCTGTAAATACAGATGAGGTTCCCTGACTGCTAACCCACCCACGCTCACCTCCTGCTGTGTGTCCTAGTTCCTAACAGGTCACAGACTGGTACTTGTCCATGGCCCAGGGTTGGGACCCTTGATTTAGAGAATGTAGATTTTAAAGTTATTTATCATAGTTCCAAGAGTCACCTTATGAGAAATTTAGCCTGGCCAAATACCTTTGACTCTCAGAATGTTAGTTCATATATCATTCATCTGAAACTTGTAAATGTTTTTCTTAAAAATCTATAATCTCTACTTGAATGTTAAAATCACGAAGGAAGGGATTGTGCTCATCTTCTTCCAAATTATATTCTCAGAGCTTAATAGTGTACTTGATAAGAATAGAATGAATAATAAAATAATTAAATGAATGAATGACTAGATGCAGAGAATACAGTGCTGTGATATGGATAATATGCATAATTTCTCCCACAAGGAGTTAGTGTTTTATCTCAGAAATCAGTTAAGCAATTACTACACCTGCATATTATGTCAAGGAAGTAGGTTTAAATGTGAAAGTAGACCACAGTAATCTGCAAATCACCATGTAAACGTGAATCATTCTTTTATATTATCACTAAAAATAAATATACCTAACACGTCTGCCCATTTAGCTCAGCCAGTAGGAAAGGTTTCAATGAGCTGCAAGCAATAGTTTTGCCTTAAGGAAATGTTACCCTATCTAAAAGTAGCTTTCAGAGAGAATGAGCTGTACTGCCACTGGCCACAAAAAGAACACAAATGAGAAGCCAGTTCCCACCTCCACTGCAAGAATGGACTGTGTTCATAACAGACAGTCACACAACTCTATACGGAAAGAATTAACAGCTTTTTGTTATTTGTAGATATTTCACTGAGGATGTGTTTACATTGTTTAAAGAATAGAGAGAAATGTCACAGAATACTTTTTTTCCTCCAAAGTCAGTAAGGAGTGTACTTCATAGTAAAATTTTTGATATTTACTGCCAACTATTTCTTAGATGTTGATTTTTAATTTTTTTCAATATTGCCTAGCTTTGTTGTTCAAATGTTACCTTTGTTTCCAAACTATTGTTTCAGAAGCACAACTCCTTTTTCTTTGTTCTTTTTTTAGTCATTCATAAAGTGACAAGGAGAAAGTACTAATAAAATTGTCCCGCTAAACACAAATTAAAGAAACAAATAATGTTACTTTCCCCTCTTATCTCTGGTTATATTATTTATGAGTTGCTAAAACCCTTTTCATGTGCAAACCATGCCTTCAGACTTTGCTAATAGCATGTACACTAAGAAAATAAAACAATGTGGTAAAAAATAATAAAAATTGTCCTTCTAGTTTATTGACTTGACTTTATAAAATTGATGCTGTATCTAGGACTTTTCTATTTAGTCAATTCCAGATTAGTACGTTTATAAACTTGTTATAGCATTTTAAGCGTGTTTAAATTTATTGCAAAAATATTTCCTTTATCTACCATTTTCACTCACCATTTTACTAATCACTTTGAAATTTCAAATGATTTAGAAGTCTAACCATAATAGATGGAAAATTTTCAGATTGCTATATATAGAGAGATATAATGCATTGACAAAGAATGCACAAAACTCATTCAAGTTTTCTTGACAGATCCAAAATAGAATGAGCATGTATTACTGTACATTTTGATTATGCAGTACTTTTGGTATTGCCTTCTAAGCCAAAACATTAAGTTATTATTGATAACTTTGATTACTGATTCTTGCTGGTAGTCTTTCTAATTTTTCCTTTTCAATTTGCAAACTTCTTGAAAAATCAAACGTATGCAACCTGTTGTGGTGAATTGATTCTAGAAACAAACCCCTTGTTTGCAACTCCTTAAGTCATTGGGAGAATTTTAGAAACATCACTCATTTTCTCTTGGAATCTTTTAAAAATTTGTCTTCATGAATTTCTAGCACATTGTTACAGTTGAAATGTGCCCTGCCAATATAATGTGACCTTTTAAAAATATATAACTTGCTTATTCTTTGTTAGATTTTTATTTTTCCATTTAGCTAAGAAATTTTACCTGTATATGTCACATATGAGATTTTGTTTTGTTTTGGTTTGTTTGGTTTGGTTTTTTGATCATTCTCACTGAGACTTGGTGGAACTTTCAACCTGAACTCTAAAGCTATTCAAGTAAAGAAAGATTGTCCTGTGTTTTCTTTTTATTCTTTCTTTCATCTCTGACTCTCTGTATCTCTCCCTTTCTTTAATCTTCCATTCTATTTAATTCTTTGTCGTTTTATGTTTTATTTCACATCCAATATATCATTTTAGTCTAATATTTAGCCATGTCCATTCCTTATTCCATTAATTTTTATTTTACTTTTCAAGTCCTGTTTTTAAATAGTAATTTTTAAAATTTTTCTTGTATGAAACCTGCATTTGAACATCTAACATTCTTGCTATTTTCTGTGAAGATACTATCTGCAATTTATTTTAAAACATTTAATGCTTTCTTTACAGGTATTAATTATGTTTTCTCAAGAGATTTTATTTCTCCTTTTTATGATCGGAGAGCTTCGTTTCCTCAAGAGGTTTTATTTCTCCTTTTTATGATCGGAGAGCTTCTTTCACAGTCTTGATTTTCCTAAAATGTTTTATCATTTTTGTTTATAAATCATCAGTATTGATAGCTGGCATATATCTCTTTAGTCCAGTAGTTCATCATTGGCTTCCTTGATGGGATTTTTGGTTCTAATTAGAGGAGCTTGACAGGAGAGATAGTGCAGGGATCTGGGCTGAAGAAGAGAAATGTGAAAACAGGCTTTTCCTCCAGCATGGTTGCTTATATTCCAGTTACGGTTTTATCTTGGTTCCTTGAGATGGCTCTCAGTTATCTTGTATGTGGCTATGCTTGGCATCTACTCTGTGAATCTCTTGCCTCAAATATGCATACTTTATTTAGACAATTACTCTGCTTGGTTGCTTATTGCTAATTTGGCAGGGCACTGCCACCTTCTACGCTTTGGAACAATAGGTCACAGAAATCTCATTTCTGTGTGCTGCCCAGTTGAAGTTTTTCAATGACAGGAACTTCCTCAAGACTGAAGAGGCAGCTGAAATAAAACAGATTTTATTGTTTTCCAGAGGTGATGACAGCTAGACACATGGGTAGAGGAGAGAGTCCCAGCAGCTCCTAGCAAGCTTCGGAGAATATCTCATATCATGCTGCAGACTTACATCTGGGAGCTTCTCAGAGATACTTGATAATTGCTATGGATTCATGCAAGCTTTGTAAGAACCATTCACTTTGATGATTCAAGCTGAAATATTCACAATCAAATAATTGACTCTCAAGAGCAGCTTCTATGAACTTCTTACCCCTCCAGCTTTTCCAAAAGTCATAAAAGCCATTTTATTCATATAATACATGGAATGGTTTCTGTTTTTCTTACTGAACTCTGATAAATCGGACAGCAGATTTAACTTGAAGGCAAATATTTTATTTTATTTTAGTTGCTTTAGAAATAAGAGAATAAGAGTATGAGTAGCCTGTTAATTAGTTCTTGAATGAATACCCCAATATATCCATACTATATGTATGTATATATACACACACACATATATATGTATTTGTATACATGTGCATATATACATATATGTATATACGATGTCATATATAATATTTATATAAAATATGTATTGCATATTTATATGATATATTTATATATCATATACAAAATATATATGATATTTATATAGATCTCATATAAAAGATATAATATTTATATAAATCATATATATAACATGTATATGAGATATATATATATATCTACTTTTTGTTTGACAGTCCTCTCTTTCACCCACGTAAGATGTCTGCCTTCTAGTTCTTACGGAAAGTTTTAAAAAATTGATCCTAACATGTCTTTCAAAATATAAGAAATTCCTCTTCTGTTGATGGTGTTTTCTCAAGATTTCTAGTCCTATATCTGATCTATATTATTTTTTATGCATTACATCATTTCAACAGGACATCAGAGGGAGGATTAATAAATACTTGTGTTTACTAAGCCACCTTAAATGGCAAACCAAATCTGTATACTTAACTTTCTTATCCTGCTCTTTTAAAAATATCAAAATATATGACGATAATTTAGTTAAATGAGATTAATAGTGTTTCATACTACTTCTTCTTCTCTGAAAACTCAGGATGTACATTGGTATATTATAAAATATAAGAAGTGTTACAATAAAAATAACAAAATCTATAAAATTGTATTTAACACAAAAGATTTCCAAACTTATTTGGACAGCTTAGCATAAATATAGCATTCTGAAATATAGTATACATCAAAACATGTATATTTAACATTAATACAACATGGAGTTTATTTAGATATTAATTTTGGTGTGAGAAGACTATATAATGGTGTTGACAGATTTTTCTGGAGTAGTAAGTTTAATGACATTTGAAAAGAACATTGGGGCAAGAATACTTAACATATCTGATGTATATCTATGTATATTTAATTAGCACCAAAATACAGTTTCACATAGTTGATATTTCCATTTTATTTTTTAAAGAAACTGACATACTGGTTACTAATGAGGGAATAAGTAAGTATGGAAAAATACAAAGGAATCCTAAAAACTTATTAAATCTCATCACAACATTTTCTGATTCTAGTAATTATGCTTTTATTGTTCTGATTGTTTGAATTGCATCTTTAGCTTTAACAATCCCAGGGCATCAGTGCAGTTAAATATTAACTAAATTATTTAAACAGCTGCAACAATTAATAAAACATCAGAACAATATGAAAATAGCAATAATATCTCAATATTTTAGAAGATTGTATAATACCTTAACACAGAGATCATTAACCAATGTGACTAATAAAGCTAAGTTTTGGACTCCATAATGTGTAAAAATATACTTCCATCATGTACAGTATGTTGATAAATTTCCTATTAATTGCACTCCTACATTTACACTGAAACTAATGTTTGCTTGTAAGAGTCACAAAGTAATACATCAGTTCTATTTCTATCCAAAAGTGCCTTCTTGAGGTACTGAAACTAGAAAATTATTTCATTTGTAGTCTTACTTGAAGAAACTGTAATATGTTTATTCCACTCCATGACCTTTACATAATAAGCAACAATTATCTACTGAATATTCTGTTCTTTATTTCTTTTTCTGTGGCAAGCAAATTCTTACCATATCTTTCACAATTCTCTCAAAAATGTTCTATATTTCCATTTTCTCTGTGTTACTTAGTTTGGGAGCTCATTTTTCTCTCACCTGCATGAATATAATATCCTCCTAATGATTTGTTGTGGAGGGCCTCTCCTATTAATAATGAATTTTCCACACTGACTATAGTATTCTTTATTTTTCCAAAAAAAAACGCTTTATGAAATTCCTATCTAATCTAAAAGTATTTTTTTGTTTGCATTTGCTTTTAGGCTATGTTTCAAAATCATTTGCAAGGCTTATTAGATGCCACACAGCATGATACTCACATTTCTTTATTTGTTAAACAAATATTTTTGAGTTTCTGCTGTGGTCCAGGGAACATTACAGGTGGTAGGGATTGAGTTATATACAGGACAGAGAAAATAAGCAATTGGAAACTGTGATGGTCTTTTGGTGGATCAACTTGGCTAGGCTAGAGTTTTCAGTTATTCAGTCAAACATAATCTATGAGTTGATGTGAATATATTTTGGAGATATGATTAAGGTCTCATTATTACACAACTTTTTGTAAGTTAACTTTAAGTAAGGGAGATTATGCTTGATAAAATCTGTGTGTGATTAAATCAGTTTGAAGACCTTTAAGAGCAGAGCCGATGCTTCCCTGATTGAGAACTCTGCCTGAGGATGACACTTTTAGTCTTGCTAGACAATTTCAAGTTCCAGCCTGCCTTTCCTCAAGGCTTGCCTATCAGCAGGATTTTGAACTTGCCTACCAGACCATAATCCTCTTAGTCAATTAGGTGTGTGTGTGTGTGTGTGTGTGTGTGTATATATATAGATATATATATATATATATATACCCTTATATCCTACTGGTTCTGCTTTTTTGTTGTTGTTGTTGGAAACATTGCTGATAGAGAAACAAAAACATCTTGAACAAACAAGTAATAAAATGGACAACATAATTTTTATTGTGCTTAGTGCCATAATAAGAATGAAGCACAGCAATAGAAAGTGATTGACTTTGTTTATTGCTCTTACTCCATTTGTATTTTAATGATGATGACATCTGATGAGCTACATCCTTAGCTTCACTTTTGCTAAACATTTTCAGTTCTGATGATCTGCACAAAATGTCCTCCTGTCTATGGCTACAATATTAGTAGTGAAAACAATGCTGGCAATTTTGGCAGATGTTTCTTAATTGTTCAACACATTTCAGGCACTATAATAATCGCTTCACAAGTACTATTCTTTTGATCTTCTTAACAGTATTATGATGTAGGTATTGCTGTTTTTCTTATGTTTCAGGTGAAAACCAGAAATATGCGGAGGTTCAATTTACCCAAGGTTACCCAAGTAGTACATAGTATAGGCAGTATTTGAATCTGATCCTTAACCAATAAGAGATTCGGCCCCATTTTTTATTTTTTATTTTTTATTTTTGAGACGGAGTCTCGCTCTGTCACCCAAGCTGGAGTGCAGTGGCACAATCTCGTCTCACTGCAACCTCCACCTCCCGGGTTCAAGCGATTCTCCTGCCTCAGCTTCCTGAGTAGCTGGGATTACAGGATTTGGCCCATTTTTATGTTTAACTTGGTAGGAATATTTCAACTCTGACATTTGTGAGAACTATTTTCTAGGGATCTAAGGTAACATAACCTCTAACCATAGTAAAAAATTGCTTATGATTAGAAACATATCACAGTGCAATTTTAAAAGCAGCTCTTCTGTCAAACCTTTCCAAATCCATCAGCCAGAGTCAGTCACCTTTTTCTAGGAATCATCATAATACTCTGTACTTACCTCTATTTCAGCTTGGGAATGAAATGGCATATTTATTATGTATTTCTCTTGATTAGGCTATATGCTGTTTGAGCTATTTATCTTTATTTGGCTCAATAACCATTCCAGTGCCTAAAATAATTCTTGAAGTAGTCAATTAATATAAATTTCATAAAATAAATTTAAAACTTGGAACTTTTTGATTACCTAGTTATATGAAGTAAACTACTATTAAAAGGAAGAAGAGAACAAAGACACCAGGTCTATTCTGACTGATATACATTCCCCAGGAATTAAGGGTATATAATACTCATTACACTTTTTCTTCTCTCTAAATGTAAACATTTTTTCTATCTCTTCTATTTTAATGGTCATGAATTTTGGCAGGGGTTCCTTTAATACAAGTCTCTTCATGTCTCATAAAATATTCAACGCTAATATCCCAAAGACTGTGACCAAGGACCAAGTAGTTTTCAGCTTTTTTGAGTAGGAAACTGTGGCAGCAAATTTTACAAAGATAGCCATACAAATATATATTCTGATCCAAAGTACCTTTTATTGGATGACACTGACATTCTTCAATAGGGAGGAGGAGTCCATGTTTATTCTCCTTAAATCTGAGTGGACCTTTGTAACTGCCTTAACTAATATGATGGAAATGACACCGGGTGACTTTGTGACTGCCAAGGCTAGGTCAACACAAGCAATGCTGCCTCTGTCTCTCACTCTATTACAATGATTGCCCTTGGAACCCAGCCACCAGCTTGTGAGGAAACTGCAGTCATATGGAGAGGACACTTGTAGGTGTTCTGGCAAACAGCCCAAATGAGATCATCAAGACATGCACACATCAAGAACCAGACATGAGAGTGGATGAGAATGAAAGTGACAGCAGCCTTCAGCCTGTATGTCTTTCAGCTGATGCCACAGGCATCTAGAGCAGAAATAAGTTATGTTCCTTCTGGATTTCTGACCACATAAATTGTAAGACATAATAAATGATTACTGTTGGTTTAAGCCACTAAGTCTGGCTAATTTATTAAACAAACTGGGACAAAAGTATGATAATGTTTTATATTGTAATCCAAAACACACACACACACACACACACACACACACACAGAAAGCAAACTGTCCTAACAAATACTTAATGAACAGTTTAATATAACTGCTCTATTTTATTGTTCATATTATTATATATCTATTGCTTCTTAATTTATTAGATGCATATTCCATTTAATACATTGATTTAATGACAGAATATTAGGTCACAACTTGTAGCTTGAGGAACATGGTTTTAATAAAAAATAAGTTCAAAGAAAAAAGTATAAATCAAAAAATTTCATGAAGTGGAAAAAAATGAAGGTCATTGCCAGACTGCTATACTTTTCTTTAAAAAGAAAATATGTCTACCCTACGACCATGATCAAAATATTTCCTCAGAAACATAAGAGTAAACAGCTCTAGGTTTATGAAATCCTGGAGGTGAAAATCAAACTTGGGCAGATTGGGTTTGACCTTTGGATCATATATTCTTGTTTTGAATAAATTTATTTTAAGCTTGAAAAGATTGCCTTGTCTGATTCATTTTTAAGTGCATGCTCTGGTGAAAATTAATAAATGGCTTTTAAGGAGGTTTATAAGACTAAGACCTTTGAACTCGTAAGATTGACTTGTGTTATTCATCAAGGAAATCACAGCCAAAGCATCACTAATAGAATCAGGTCTCTAAGAATATTTTTAGCTTAGGGCTGTTTATGGCTGTTAGTACCAAGTAGAAAAGGGAAGACAATTAAATTTTTAATGTAAAGTCTTATTACATTGTTGAATAAATGCCTGGAAAGAAGAGAAGATGGAGCAAAAGAAAGAAACAGAAGAAGGAAAGAAAGAAACATCATTCTGTTTTACAAACTGAGGCTTGAAAAGTTGAAAATTCTACTTAATCCATGAAGTCAGGCAAGGTCTTCTTATCTTGCCTTAAAAGGGAGCTATTTTAGCTTTCTTCCTTTCCTTAAATTGTTAATGTTTGGCAAAACTTAAGGCCAGAGTCAATCGACAGGAAATGTGCTATCTTCTGGGTATTGCATAAATGGGAAAAATATTTGGATTGCAAATTCATGACTAATAATCTCATTTCTGACTAGTGCTCTGTTTTTATTTTCATATTTACCTTTAAGTCTTATAAAGTTCAAGATGTTTTTATTAAAGTTCTACCATCAAGATGGTAATCATATAGTTTTCAAGATATTTTTAGATGTGCTAATGAGGAGGACTGAGATCAGTAAAACAGCAAGCATCATTAAAAATCAGATTTATTTGGCAATATCAATGGTATTTATTCGTGTTTTTTATTTCATCAGTTTGGAAAATATTTTTTCAATGCTAATCAGATTGCTTTGAGTATATCTGTACTTTTCTCTCCCTCACACATATGTGTACACACATATCTCTAGCTTAATGCCAGAGCAGCTGAGATTCCAGGATTTGAAGTGAATTAGAAAATCAATTTGACATAAGTAAGAACTTGATAATAGAACCCCTGAGTTAAATTCATGCCTCAAAGAGTATTGACCATAAAGATTTAAGCTAATGGTTGGTGGTGGTTGGGTTGGGTAGGGGGGTCATGGGTCCTAAAACTTCTGAATATGTTTTAGGAAAGGAAATGGGGAAAGGAATTGATTACATGACACATTTTTTAAATGCATAAAACAGGAGCCAGCCAAGCTAGCTCAAGAAAAGGAATAAACTTGAGTTTCATAAAAGTATGGAATTGATGGAAGTCAATGACAGAAAGTGAGAGGGTGAACTAGGAAAATCTCAGCCATCAGACATTGAACCTGTTAGAGTGAACCTGTTAGAGTATAGTAATGCTCTGTCCCTGTATGCCAGAGACCGTTTTTGTTGGTTCTTCGTTTTCTTATGCTTTTTGTTAGATTTTTTTTTGTCCACTCCTTCTTTTCTCTAAACGCCAGATTCAGAGTAAATTGCTTTCACTCAGAATTTTGGCTTACCTTTGACTTCGCTTTGTGTGTTGCTTTGGGTGTATTTCACTTGTCAGAACAAAGGCAATTGTGTCTCTTCGTTAAAATATGGAGATGAAGGTGGAAGAGGGAAAGGTGAAAGAGAAAGACTGGGTTATCCATTAGTTAGATGCCAAATCAGTATAGTACACTCATTTATGCTGCAGGGAGAGAAGGAATTACATATTACCAATATGGTTACCCAGGCCACCCCTTCAGCAGAAATCTGAAAATATGTCCAATATGGAAATAACAATGGTTGTGACATTATTGTGGTCAAGTACAGAGGTAGAGTATATTACATTTTCTTGTCTTATAAGCCTCCCAGCAAAACAAGAAGCTATCATCCTCATCTTCAGTAGGTAAGGAAATAAGTTAAACAAGCCTTCACAGCTAACAAGTAACAGTGCCAATATTTACTTCCGGCTCTACAAGGTAGCAGATTCATAATTATTCTTATATATCTGCCTGTAATTCAAAAAATTACTGAGTTTGGTAAGAGTTTATACTAAAAAATATTTAAGATACTTACTGACATTAAGATTCTATCCATTCTCAAAACTCTTTCAATTAAAGATTTTCAATTTATTTCCTCAAACCAGATCTTTATGAAAAGTTTTATTTATTTTCCATAGGCTACATGGACTCAGTTGACCTATACCTCATTGCTTGATGTCTTCTATGCTCTTAATACCTGACATTTACATGCCCACTATATTTATTTTACACTCATAATGTGGCTGATCTCCTCAGAAAGTTCATAGACTTCTTTAAGTCCGCACACTGACTCTAGAGTCCTAGGATTTAACCCAAGAATCCAGAATGTTTCTGGATTTTTTCTTTTCACCTTTTTATTTTTATTTCTTGAGACAGAGTCGCTCTCTGTTGCCCAGGCTAGAGTGCAGTGGTGCGATCTCGGCTAATTGCAACCTTCACCTCCCGGGTTCAAGTGATTCTCCTGCCTCAGCCTCCCGGGTAGCTGGGACTACAGGCATGTACCACTATGCCAGGCTAATTTTTGTATTTTTAGTAGAGACAGGGTTTTGCCATGTTGGCCAGGTTGGTCTCTACCTCAGATGATCCACTTGTCTCGGCCTCCCAAAGTGCTGGGATAATAGGCTGAGCTACCGTGCCTAGCCTTTCTTTTCCTTTTCAAGTCCTTGGATGAATCTTCAATTTTTCCTTAGCACCTGACTCATCACTACCAACTGTCTTCTAGATCTACACCCTGCTGGTCTTTCTAAACCATACTTCCTACATCTGAGTCACCAGACCATGTTGCAAACGAATTCTCAACAAATATACATGCAATTATTATAAGGCATTTTAATCAATTATTATAAGGCATTTTAACTTTTATATCAAAATATTTCTGTAAAGAAAATATTCACTTTTTCATAAGATGGATAGGTACTAATTAAAACTTTGAAGCAATCTGTTTTTGTTCTTTAAAAAAAAAAAAATCACTTGACTGTGAAATGTAGATTAAGCGAGCCCCATTGTCCTGGGTAAATAGGTGTAAACAACTTGTTTGTGTTTGACAATGTCATTATGGAGTTATTTAATGGCTGCATATTAATTGTCCTTGGGGAAGAAAACTGGTCTAAAATACTAGATTTGTGAGTTCGGTACAAACTAGTTTTTACATGGAAATGGTTGTATAAATAAAGTGAAATCGAAAGTTGCAAATAAACAGGAAGAAAATGAAGAGAAACTGGCACATTGTAGCATCCTGGAACCGGGGCTATACCTGATCAAATAAACATATGGCCTGAACTAATCTAGATTTGCCATCTTTACATAGTGGGCAAACATTTCAGAAACTATATAGAATGGAATTATACAGTGACAAAAGGTGGAAGCAATTTAAAAAGAACCACTAATGCCTGGCATTAAAGGTGGGTTGAACAAGCAGGATCATGGGTAATTCTAGACAGAGACTGTAGCCAGCAGAAGACTATAGTGGTTATGCAATATGCGTGTAAGCCAAATATTTCTAAAACTACAAGATTTTTATTTTAGCCAGGTGTGGTGGCGTACACCTGCAGTCGCAGCTAATTGAGAGGCTGAGGTGTGGGAATCCCTTGAACCCAAGAATTTGAGTCTAACTTGGGCAATATAGCAAAACTTCCATTTTTTTAAAAAGAAATATTTATTTTAAATTTACTTTATTCCTCTGAGTGTATGGAGAAAAGCCCATAAAAAAGATGTTTATTTTTTCATTTCTAAAAGTGGTTTTGTTAGTGTGTTTTGTGCAAGAGTCAAACATTGCAGGCTCACAGTTTTTAAAAACTTTCACTTTATAGACTGTGTCAGGCCTCTGAGCCTAAGCTAAGTCATCATATCCCCTGTGACCCGGCACGTACACATCCAGACGGCTCGTTCTTGCCTTAACTGATGACATTCTACCACAAAAGAAGTGAAAATGGCCTGTTCCTGCCTTAACTGATGACATTATCATGTGAAATTCCTTCTCCTGGATCATCCTGGCTCAAAAGCTCCCCTACTGAGCACCTTGTGACCCCTACTCCTGCCTGCCAGAGAACAACCCCCCTTTGACTGTAATTTTCCTTTACCTACCCAAATCTTATAAAATGGCCCTACCCCTATCTCCTTTTGCTGACTCTCTTTTTGGACTCAGCCCGCCTGCACCCAGGTGAAATAAACAGCCTTGTTGCTCACACAAAGCCTGTTTGGTGGTCTCTTCCCACGGACGCTAGTGAAAGACTGATTTCATTGTTTAGTGTATATTACTCTTGATATATATGAAGATTTGCATTTGAATTCCTAATATTCTTTGTTTAAATAAGTTTATAAAATAAATCTAATATTCCATGTCTTTCAGCAGTATCTATCTCCTAATATTACAATAATTAATTAATGTACTTCTTATTCCTCACACACCTCTACCTAATATAAAATAATTTCCATGTCAAGCTGTTTTCACACTTTTGCATTTGGGCATGAATATATCCCAATTATTTAATGTCATATTTCTATAATCTCCTTTGATATAAACATAGTAAAAGTGAAGAAATCAGAATACTTTCCCTGCATCCTACATTGTTACTCCCTACTTAATAATTTTCACTTACGTGATTTTTTTAGCTTATCACATACATAACCTTGACATTTTTTTTATTACTGTACTTCCAATAGTTGCTTGAACATTTTTTTCTAAGACTAAATGAATTCATTCCTGACAGGTAAAAACTTATGCCTTTATTTGTTTTTCTTTTTCACCTTTTACTTTAGCATCAGGGGTACATGTGAGGATTATTGTGGAGGTATACCGGCATGATGCTGAGGTTTGGAGTATGACGGAACCCATCACCCTGGTGATACAATGATAGAGGCAGGAGACTGAGAAATTCTAGGCAGACACGAGCGGGTCCCTGGAGAAGCCACACCCTGGAGCCAAAAAGCCTGAGACCTTGGCCCAAAGTAAGAACTTACACCCTTGTTTTCCTGCTGGAATGTTGCCTTTTCCTAAACTACGCATGGCTCCACCCTGCCCCATCCTGTGCCTATAAAGACCCCAAATTCAGCTGGCAGAGAGGAGAAGCAGCTGGATGTCGGGGACTACAGCTGGATGTCAGAGAGCAGTGGCTTGGCTTCAGAGGGACAGCTCGATGGCATAGCTTTAAAGAAGAATCCAGCCAGAGACAGCCAGACTTCAGGGGAAGATTACTTACCCGCCCCCTGTCCCTTTATCAGCTCCCCTTCCTGCTGAGAGCCATTTTCATCCGCAATAAAATCCTTCACATTTACCATCCTTCAATTGGTTCCTACAACCTCATTTCTCCTGGATGCCAGACAAGAGCTTGGGAGCAAGGAGCGCGGATACAAAAGGTTGAACACTGGCCCTTTGCCCTCACTGTCTGAAGGCAGCCACAGCCCCACTGACCTGTTAACACTAAATTAACACTCAGCCACTGTATGGTAGAGCAAAAAAAAAGCACTGTAACACGCTCAGCGCACTTGCACCTCCCCCCAAAATGCTGCTGCGGGGCCCTCACAGAGTTTGCTTCTGCCAGCACCCAAAAGCACTCGCCCCGGCTCCTGCACCCGCTCGCCTGCATGCACCCGCTCGCCTGCGTGCTCCCTCTAATGAGGGGTGGAAGGTAGCAGGCCTAATGAGTGGAGTTCAAGCAGCCAGCTGGTTCCAGTTCCAACTGGTGCACTCCAGTTCCTTCCTCCTTTGTTCAAGCGCCTCCCTCCCATGAGGAGTTGAGAGTGGTGGGCTGAGTAAACTAGGCATGCCTGTTGCAAGTACTGTTGCAAAGTGGTCAAGGAAATATCCTGCTTCACTGATACTGAACATAGGACCCAATAGGTAATATTCAGTCCTTGCCCTGGTCTCTCTCTCCCGGCTCTAGTAGTTCCCAGGGTCAATTATTCTCACCTTTATGTCCATGTGTACCCAATCTTTAGCTTCCACTTAAAAGTGAAAACATGCACTATTTGGTTTTCTGTTTCCATATTAGTTCCCTTAGAATAATGGCCTCCAGCTGCATCCATGTTGCTGCAAAAGACATAACTTTGTCCTTTTTTATGTATGCATAGTATTCCATGGTAAATATATACCACATTTTCTTTTCCAATTCACTGTTGATGGGCATCTGGGTTGATTTCTTGTCTTTGCTATTGTGAATAGCACTGCCAGAAACAGATGGGCACATGTGTCCTTTTGCTAGAACGATTTCCCTTTGGGTATAAAGCCAGTAATGGGATTGCTGGGTCAACTGGTAGTTCAAATCAGTTCTTTGAAAAAATCTCAAACTGCTCTCTAAAGTGGCTGGACTAATTTACATTTGCATCAACAGGATAAATGTCCCCTTTTCCCCACAGCCTCGCCAACATCTGGTATGTTTTGACTTTTTTACAAAAGTCACTTTGACTCCTGTGAGATGGCATCTCACATGGTTTTGATTTGCATTTCCTTGATAATTAGTGATGATGAGCATTTTTTTCATATGTTTGTTGGCCACCTGTATATCTTCTTTTAAAAAGTAACTGTTCATGTGCGTTCCTCACTTTTTAATGGGGTTATTTGATTTTTGTTCGTAATTTGTTTAAGTTCTTTATAGATTCTGGATATTAGACCTTTATTGGATGCATAGTTTGCAAATATTTTCTTTCATTCTGTAGGTTGTTTACTTCCTGAATAGTTTCTCCTGATGTGCAGAAGCTCTTTAATTTAATTAGGTTCCACTTGTCAATTTTTGTTTTTGTTGCAATTGCTTTTGGAGATTTAGTCATAAATTGTTCACCAAGGCCAATATCGAGAAGGGTATTTCCTAGATTTTCTTCTAGGATTTTTATAGTTTGAGGTTTCACATTGAAGTCTTTAATACATTATGAGTTAGTTTTTGTATATGACAATAGGTAGGGATCCAGTTTCATTTTTCTGCATATGGCTAGTCAGTTATCCTAGCACCATTTATTGAATGGAAATTCTTTCCCCCACTGCTTATTATTGTAGAGTTTGTTGAAGATCAGGTGGCTGTAAGTGTGTGGCTTTATTTCTGGGTTTTCTATTCTGTTTCATCGATCTATGTGTCTGTTTTTGTACCAGTATCATTGTTTTCATTATTGTAGCCTTGTAGTACAGTTAGGTAATGTAATGCCTCCAGCTTTGTTCTTTTCATTTAGGAAAACTTTTGGCTATTTTGGGCTTGTTTTTAGTTCCATAAAAATTTTAGGATAGTTTCTTTTTTTTTAATTTTGTAAAAAATGGTGTTGGTAGTTTGATACTAATAGCAATGAATCTATAAATTGCTTTGGGAAGTATGGCCTTTTAATGATATTGATTTTTCCAATCCATGAGCATATAGTTTTTCCATTTACTTGTGTCATGTCTGGTTTCTTTCAGCAGTAGTTCTCCTTTCAGCAGTAGTTCTTCTTGTAGATCTCTTTTCACTTCCTTGGTTAGATGTATTCCAGGTATTTTATTTTTGTGTGTCTACCTTTATTTTTATGTTATATCTTGGTAAGACAAATTTAGCAAATTCCTAAGAAATTTCTCAGGTAAACAATTTTTCCTCTGTCTCTATATGTCAACTTTTTTTTCCATTATATATCTCTTTGTTTCCCTGAAAATTTTGTAGGTATTGATTGCTTGTATCATAAACATCATTATAGTATTGTGAATAAGTCTGAAACCAGCCTAATCTTTTCCACTCTTAACTGTTTTGAAATTTGGGGACTTATCATTTTGTAGTCAATTCTGAATCAATATTTTGTCAGACAGACTATGCTTTTCAATTTGTGTATTGAAGTCCTCTTTTTTTATTTGTATGTATGATATTTTTAAAAACATGTTTTATTTTTTCCCATAAATCTTACATATATGTATTTATATGTATGTGTGTGTATACACAAGACAAAGTTATGTCACATGTAAATAAGTATATGTAATATATGTATACATACATATGCATGTAATATATGTTTACATACATACATATGTATGTATATATATGAATGTATATATATGACATACCTTTGGTTGTCTTGGATTTGTTCTGCCTTATACCTTTTCCAAGTTTAACCATATTTTTATGTTAGTTTCATTTCTTTCTCCCAGGTGTTTCCTGAGCTTTGAGGATTCAGGTTTCATTTCTTTATATAGACTTATCATAATTTCCTTGAGCTATTTTATTTTCTCTTTGAGCATTTGCATTTCTGTGTAGTTAATTTATTATGTTTCTTTCTTCATTGAATGTATGATCACAATTTTCTTCTTTTTCATTTTATTATCTTTCTTATTGATATTCCCCATCTGCCATCCTGTTTTTCTCTATTTTGCTTGTATGAGAACAATTAAATCAATTAAATAATTTTATTACTCATATTAAAATGTTTTTTCTCAAATGTATTATTATTTTAAAACCAATATAGATGTATTATTATTAATATCTATAGTTTACTTTGTAGTTCCCTCTTGTAGCTGTACAGTTACATGGGTTTTGACACAGATGCATGATGTCCCATATCTACTGTAACAGCATCAAACAGAATAGTTTCATGGTCTTTACAATCTCCTGTGCTCTATCTACTTATCCCCTACTTCATTACTCCCTGAGAATCAGTGATTTTTCTACTGTCTTTATAGTTTTGCCTTTTGCAGAATGTCACATAGTTAAAATTATACAGTATGTGGCCTTCTGGCACTGCTTTCTTTCCCTTAACAATATGTGTTGTAAGTGCCTCCATGTATTTCTATAGCTTGACTGTTCATTTCTTTTAATTTTCCATTGTGTGAGTCTATATAAGTCTGAGGGTCTGTGGCTTGTCTAATTTTTATTTCCCTATTCAACTGTTTTAGAATATCTTCAAACTATTTACTCATTCATCTATTAAAGGAAATCTTGGTTGCTGCTAATTTATTTTGCAATTGCAAATAAAGTGGCTATAAACACAAATGTGCAAGTTTTTGTATGATGTAAGCTTTCAGTTTATTTGTGCAAACATTTAGGAGAGTGATTGCTGGGTGACATGGTAAGACTGAGTTAACCTTTGTAAGAAACTCCCAAATTGTCTTCCAACATGGCTGTATGCTTATTTTGATATGCATCCCTTTGTGCTTTCTAGCGTTTTGGGTGCAGAGTCCACCTAATTCATAAATTTGGAGAGATTATTTGAAAAGGTTTTGCTTATAGAGGAAAAAAGCAATAGAATTCAAATGTGTGTGGGAGACTGAAGAGAAGCCATATATTCCTTTTCTTGTGAACCACTACTGTTGGAAGCATCTTTCCTTTCCAGCGTCCTAGTATCTGGTATCTGAAGCTATATATATGTTCAATACAAAAGAACTAAACAAAAACAATAAATAAGCAACAGAAACTATCAAAGCGAATAGACAACCAATATAATTTAAAAGACTGTTAAATAAATGACAAGCTCAACAACTTTAGAAATTCAAGAAAATTTAAACAAAATGTTATGAGATGTTGAGATTCTGTCCTTTACATATCAAACTGGCAAAGCTGGAATCCAAAACATGTTAAACTCTGAAACTCTGAGCTTTATTTCAAAGTGCTATGAAGTAGGCACTCTTTTAAAAACACTGGAAAGTTTACAATGGCATAACCATTTGAGATTATTTATCAAGAGCCTTAAAGAATACACACACACACACTCACACACACACACACACACACACACACACTCATATGCATACCAAATAGATGCACATAGCATATTTGATACCAGGAACAGATATTTTAAAAAATACTTGGAGTCTTATTCTAAACTGAAACTTGGCATTGCTAGACATGTATTAAGTATTCCTGAGATGTTAGCTGAAAGGGAAGGGCAGACAGCAGGATTGGGCAGTAAGAAGGTGAGCTGCAAATGCTGTCAGTCTGTAAACATCCACGAGTAACGAGTAACCCCACAGGGGCTCTCAAGCTAGAAGAGTCCTTTACAATTGTCCCCAGTTGAGCTATTATAGTCAGGCCTTTTTTCCAGCATTGGTCAGCCTTTGCATATGGACATTCCTGGGAACCTCCCCTAGGCAAATATATATAAATATATATTATATATTATAAAATATATATGGGATAAAATATATGTAATATAATTACATATAGGTCAATATATATTATATATTAGTTAATATATAATATATATAAAATGTTTTTTATATAATATATAATATAAAAGTTATACATAAATATATGAATATATAAATAATAAAATATATATAAAATAAATATATACACACACAAAACCATATAATAACTGATAATTATTACATTTGTTAACTTTTTTATATAAAAATATATTATTCAAATTTATAAAAATTTTATACATAACCACAACGTTTGAACTCATTTACCCTCTGTAGACATTGCAAGACTCCTATTTTAACAAACAATTTTCTGGCTATAAACATTCTATTTTCATGTGTGCATGAGTGGCCAAACTGTTAGTTAAAATATAGGATAACTATAGTTACCAATAATGTATATTTCAAAATAACTGAAATAGTGGAATTAGAATGTTTATAATACAAAGTAATCATAAATGCTAGAGGAGATGTATATACCAATTACCCGGATTTGATCATTACACATTGTATTCTTGTATAAAAATATCACACGTACTCCACAAATATGTACAACTGTTATGTATTCATAATAACTAAAATTATAGATATATGTTCCCTATTTTCCTATTTTTTTACCAATATTCTCTATTTTAATTTGTTTTTGTAGAATTACTAATGATATCAGGAATTATTTTATGTGTTTATTACTCAAGTGTACTTTTTAAAAATTAAAGCCTAGGTACAAATGATTAGTAATGTTCCTCACCCATACTCTAGTATTTGATCTATTTAAGTATATTAACCTATGTAAGGCCTCTCTATTTATTTGTTCACAAATGTATTCTTTTCTTTGTAATTCAGATTTCCACTCTTATTACATTCTATCAACATTGACAATGACTTCATGTGTTTAAAGCACCCTTATATTTATTCGTATTATTTAAAACATATACTGCTGAATTAAAAGCAGTATAATAATTTTTACTTTGAATTTTAATATTAAATTTTTATTGTATGGAAAGGGTATTGTCTCATATACCTAATTCTGTTTAATGGTTTCACTTAGCACAGTGGTTTTTGTAAGATCCATCCATATTATAATGTGTAAATTTTACAGTTTTATACCAACCGTTGACTGAAAAGATTTTGATGAGGATTTCTTTAGTACCTTGTAACTCTTTAGATTTTATTATTTATTTATTAAAGGATTATTTCTATTTATTTATTTGAATCCTCTATTTCTGTTCTACTAATAGCATTTGTAGGTATTTATCAGTTTCATTGAGTGTTTAATAATTCTTTTTCGATATTTGTTTAAAAATTTATTCCTAAACCAGTATTTAAAATGTGGTCTTTTAAATTTTATAATACTTTTAATGGTTTTTTTCAGCCTACTGATCTATGTGTGAGAATAATGTAAAGCTAAGTGTGCATGTGTATGTGCACCTGTATGTGTGCATAATGAGAGGCAGCTATATCTTCTCCTCCCACTCTTCAAATGCTTAGTGATAGTTGCAATACCATTTCTACCGTTTTCCATTTATATAACAATATGACATTCTTTTAATTATTAACCCCCTAGTACCTTTACATATTTTCCCCCAAAAGATGCTTTTTTTCAAAATGTTTTGAATAATCTCAGATGTAATATTTACCCCAAACTGACTTTTAGATCAGCTTGTCAATTTCCATTAAAAAAAAAATGTTGTTAAATTGACTGAGTCCACATTGACTTTTCAGATATATTGGGAAAATCTTGCAGATCATACGATACTAAATATATGTATTTATGCATGTAGACTACCTGTACAAATAGTCAGGGTTTCTGCTATATTCGGCTATATTTGTCTTTTGAAAAGCTTGTTGAACACGTATATATAAATATTTCTGCGGTAAAATATTTCGATCTTTCAATTTTTATAATCAATTATGCAATGCACAAATAGCTCCAATTAGGAAAAAATATAGAGCTATTGCTTCTATATATAATTGCTGCAGCCTTGTTTTCAATAGGAAATTTTTTTCAAAAATTAAAAGACCAGTAACTGGGAAATAGATTACTTATAAAAGTTTTAGCCAGGCAGTGTCATTTTACAGTCATTGTCTAGTTCTTATTTTATTTGACTTTTTAGTAACTTTTGGCACAGTTTATGCATCTTATTAAACTTTCTTTCATTGGCTCCATTAACAGCACATTTTTTGAATTCCTTTTACTTCATTGGCTACTCCTTTTCAGTCTTAAGGTCTATGTAAATGGTTCACTGCTAGATTAGACTCTTCTACTTGTTTACTCCTGATATGGTAGCAAGGAGATAAGTCCTTGGTTCTTTTCTCTTCTCTTCCTACACCCCCACTTCAATGACTTCACTTGGGTACCAAGGTGATATAGTTTGGCTGTGCCCCCACCCAAATCTCATCTTGAATTGTAGCTCCCATAATTCCCACATGTTATGGGAGGGACCTACTGGGAGATAATTGAATCATGGGGGAATTTCCCTCATACTTTTCTCACGGTTATGAATAATTTTCATGAGATCTGATGTTTTTAATAAGGTGTTTCCCCTTTCTCATTCTCTCTTGCTGCCACCATATAAAACATGGCTTTCACCTTCCACCATGATTGTGAGGCTTCCCCAGCCACATGGAAATGTGAGTCCATTAAACCTCTTTTCCTTTATAAATTACCCAGTCTTGGGTATGTCTTTATAAGCAGCATGAAAATGGACTAATACACATGGCATTAAAGCTGTATAAATTGAAACTACAAATTGACAACTTCAACCTAGACTACCTCTTCAGAGCTAGCTACATGCCTGTTTATATAACTATTTACCCTATAATTTGATTGTCCACATAATAACATGGTAAACATGAAAAAGATTGAACTCCTCATCTCTCCACTCCCAAACCTGATCTGCCCTCAGCCTTCTCCATATCAGCTTATAGTAACTCAATTATTTCAGTAGCTCAGGCCAAAAACCTGAACTATTGTTGACACTCGTGTCATTTATATTCCATGTCCTATGTACCAGGTGATCATATTTTATCTCTTTTCCAGTAAATGTAGGTTTGTACCATTCCTCACCATCTATACTGGCACCAGCTTAACCTGAGACACTCTCATCTCCCACTGGGATAATATGGTAGCCTCTCCTTCCTAGCATCTACCAGTCTTTGTATAGCTTATTATCAACATATTAAAAAGTAACTATTTAAAATGTTGAGGATCATAATTTTATTCTTCTGTTCAATATTCTTCTCCCAAGTCTAGCTCTATAATTTGAGGTTGTTGGCATAAGATAAAAATACTGGTCCTCCACTGTGGGCAGAGAACTTAATCTCCCCTCCTGACAGGTCCTCCATCCTAACTCCCAACAGACAGGCAACCTGATATGATTTGGCTGTGTCTCCACCCAAATCTCATCTTGATTGTAACTCCCACAGTTCCCACTTATTGTGGGAAGGACCCAGCAGGAGGTAATTGAATCATGGGGGTGGGTCTTTCTCATGCTGTTCTCCCAATACTGAATAAGTCTCATGAGATCTGATGGTTTTAAAGGGGAGTTCCCATGCACAAACTCTTTTTTTGCCTGCTGCCATCCATGTAAGACATGACTTGCTCCCCTTGTTTTCTGCCATGATTGTGAGGCCCCCCCAGCCACGTGGAACTATAAGTCCATCAAACCCTTTCCCCTGTATAAATTAACGAGTCTTGGGTATGTCTTTATCAACAGCATGAAAACAGACTGATACAGTAAATTGGTACCAAGAGTGGGTGCTGCTGTAGATATGCAAAAATATGAAAGTGACTTTGGAACTGGGTAACAGGCAGGGGTTGGAATAGTTTGGAGGGCTAAGAAGACAGGAAAATGTGGGAAAATTTAGAACTTCCTAGAGACTTGTTGAATGGCTTTGACCAAAATGCTGATAGTGATATAGACAATAACATCCAGGCTGAGGGGGTCTCAGATGGAAATGAGGAACTTGTTGGGAACTGGTGCAAAGGTGACTCTTGTTATGTTTTGGTAAAGAGACTGGCAGCATTTTGGCCCTGCCCAAGAGATTTGTGGAATTTTGAACTTGAGAGAGATGATTTAGGGTATCTGGAGAAATAAATTTCTAACCAGCAAAGCATTCAAGATGTGACTTGGGTGCTGCTAAAGGCATTCAGTTTTAAAAGGAAAACAGAGTACAAAAGTTTAGAAAATGTGCAGCCTGACAATGCAATAGAGATGAAAATCCCATTTCTGAGAAGAAATTCAAGTTGGATGCAGAAATTTGTGTAAGTAACAAGGAGCTGAATGTTAATCTCCAAGACAATGGGGAAAATGTCTCCAGGTCGTGTCAGAGGTCTTCACAGCAGCCCCTCCCATCACAGGTCCAGAGGTCTAGGAAGAAAAATGGTTTCAAGGGCTAGGCCCAGGGTCCCCATGCTGTATGCAGCCTAGGGACTTGGTGCCCTGTGTTGTAGCTGCTCCAGCCCTAACTAAAAGAGTAAAGGTATAGCTCAGGCTGGGCTTCAGAGGGTACAAGCCCAAAGTCTTGGCAGCTTTCAAGTGGTTTTAACCTAACAGGTGCACAGAAGTCAATAATTGAGGTTTGGGCACCTCCATCTAGATTTCAGACGATGTATGAAAACACCTAGTTGCCCAGGCAGAAGTTTGCCCAGGCAGAAGTTTGCTGCAGGGGCAGGGCCCTCACAAAGAACCTCTGCTAGGGCAGTGCAGAAAGGAAATGTGGGGTTGGAACCCCCACACAGAGTCCCTACTGGAGTACCACATAGTGGAGCTGTGAGAAGAGGGCCACCATTTTCCAGACCCCAGAATGGTAGATCCACTGACAGCTTGCACCATGTGTCTGAAAAGCCATACACATGGAATGCTGGCCCATGAAAGCAGACAGGAGGGGGGCTCTACACTGCAAAGCCACAGGGACAGAGCTGCCCAAGGCCATGGGGACCCACCTTTTGCATCAGGTGAGCTAGAAGTGAGACATGGAGTCAAAGGACATGATTCTGGAGCTTTAGTATTTGACTGCTCTGCTGGATTTTGCACTTGCATAGGGCCTATAGCCCCTGTGTTTTGGCCAATTTATCTCATTTGGAATGGCTGTATTTACCCAATGCCTGTATCCCCATTGTATCTAGGAAATAACTAACCTGATTTTGATTTTACAGGCTCATAGGTAGAAGGGACTTGCCTTGTCTCAGATGAGACTTTGGACAGTGGACTTTTGAGTTAATGTTGAAATGAGTTAAGACTTTGGGGAACTGTTGGGAAGGCATGATTGGTCTTGAAATGTGAGGACATGAGATTTGGGAGGAGCCAGGGGTGGAATGATATGGTTTGTCTGTGTCTCCACCCAAATCTCATCTTGAATTTTAATTCTCACAATTCCCATGTGTTGTGGGAGGTACTCAGTGGGAGTAAATGGATCATGAGGGTGGGTCTTTCTCATGCTGTTTTCGAAATACTGAATAAGTCCCATGAGGTCTGATGATTTTAAATAAAGGAGTTCACCTGGAAAAACTTTCTCTCTCTTTGCCTGCTGCCATCCATGTAAGACATGACTTGCTCCTTTTTGCCTTCCACCATGATTGTGAGGCCTCTCCAGCCATGTGGAACTTAAGTCCATTAAACCCTTTTTCCTGTGTGAATTTTCCAGTCTCGGGTAGGTCTTTATCAGCAGTGTGAAAATGGACTAAAATACAATGCCAGAGAAATTTCAATCACTTTATCTGGACATTCTATGTACCTGGAAGTGGTAGAAAGTAGAGTTAGAGGTCCTCATCTAGTCACCTGCCACCTAGTGCTGTCAGCCCAGAGAGGGAAAGTTGCAGCCTTGAGACAGTGTGGGGTGTTTGCCTCACCCCACTGGGGCCCTAGGAAGACAGAAGAGTCCTGGAATCCCCATATTACCAGGTTGCTACTCCAGCAAAAGTTAGCATCAGTCTCCAGTTGGAGAGATTGAGTAAGGTCTGGAGTGATAGGGGCTAGAAAGTAAGATTGAGTATTTTTAGTAGAGACAGGGTTTCACTGTGTTAGCCAGGATGGTCTCGATTCCTGACCTCGTGATCTGCCTGCCGAACAAAAAAATTCGCTGGGCGTGGTGGCGGCGGGCACCTGTAGTCCCAGCTACTTGGAAGGCTGAGGCAGGAGAATGGCGTGAACCCGGGAAGTGGAGCTTGCAGTGAGCCAAGATCGCCCCATTGCACTCCATCCTGGGGGACAGTGTGAGACTCCATCTCAAAAAAAAAAGTAAGATTGAGCAAGGCCTGGAGTGGGAAGGGCTTCTACCATCCTGAAGATGTAGAAAGGAGATAGGAGATGGGATTATGAGTGAGCTAAATCTCCTGATGCCAGTACCCTGGAGCATCTGCCAGTGTCCCATTGGACATCACTTTCAAAACACAATTCAAAGATAAAATGTAACCATAGAGCATTACATCCTAAATGCTGGGTGTCCTTTTATGACTACATTGGTCACCCACACAGAAAGCCCTGCACTGAATTTTTTTTTTTTTTTTTTTTTTTTTTGAGACAAGTGTCTCACTCTGTCATGCTGGCTGAAGTGCAGTGGCATGGGATCTCTGCTCACTGCAGCCTGGACCACCCAGGCTCAAGAGATCCTTCCACCTCCACCTCTGGAGTAGCTGGGATCACAGGCATGCACCACCACACCCGATTAATTTTTTGTATTTTCTGTAGAGATGGAGTTTTGCCGTGTTGCCCAGGCTGGTCTCAAACTCCTGACCTCAAGTGATCCGCTCTCCTTGGCCTCCCAAAATGCTGGGAACAAAGGGATGAGCCACTGCAATTTACTTAACAGCCGAGTCTTGATGAGATAATACAGGGCATCCTACCTGACATTCCCAGATTCTACTCTTTTCTCTTTCTCTCCAGTCATCAGGGCCTCCATTTCTCTCCTAGAACACACCAGGCTTAGGGTTCAGGCACTGGTTTTTCTCTCTGCCTGAAATTTTCTTTCACCTTTCTCTGATATCCTCAGCACTAACTTTTTTACCTCCATCAAATCTGTCAAATCTCACCTTCTCAATGAGGACAGCCCTGCAAGGCTGCTTAAAATACAACCTCTCACTTGAACACAGGAGACGGACGTTGCAGTGAGCTGGGATCGTGCCACTGCACTCCAGCCTAGGTGACACAGCAAGACTCTGTCATAAATAAATAAATAAATAAATAAATAAATAAATAAATAAATAAAATAAAATAAAAATACAACCTCTCTATCCTATTCACTGATTATTTATATCATATTTTTTCCTTAATATAATCCATGGCACTCATCATCTTTTTACTATACTATGTAATTGAATTCTTTACTTTTTAAAAGTATTTATTGCCTATCTTCTGCCTCCAAAAAAACAAGCTCTGTGAGAGCAAGGATCTTTATCCTCTTCTTTTGTGAGTAGTGTTGTCATGATTTTTAAAATTTTTAAAATTTTCAGTAGTTTTTGGGGTATGGGTGGTTTTTAGTTACATGGGTAAGTCGTTTAGTGGTGAATTCTGAGATTTTAGTGCACCCATCTCCCAAGCAGTGTACGCTACCCAATAGGTAGTATTTTTTCCATCAACCGCCCCAAATTCCCCACCTCCACCGAGTCCCCAAAATCTATTATAACACTTTATGTGTGTTTATATCCTCATAGCTGAGCTCCTATTTGTGAGAAAATATGGCATTTGGTTTTCCATTCTTGAGTTGCTTCACTTGGAATAATGGCCTCTAGTTCCATCCAAGTTTCACTGATAGAATTCATCCATCTACAAAATTACCTGGCACATAATCACTAAAAAATTAGTTGTCAAATTAACTAATTGAAATTATTATTTTCACATTTATTTAAAAAAGGTCATAATACACTGAATGAAAAGATACAAATTTGTAGACACTGAATGACCTATCTAGTATAAATAATGTTTGTATGGGTGTAGAAATAAATGTGTACCTAGACGTACGTGCTTGATTAGATGCATGTGTTTGTGTGTGAGTGTGTGCAAGGAAAAAAACGGAAAGGGAATATTACTAGTTTTTTTTTTTCTTTTAAGTGTTGAATTGATGGGCAACTTTTTTTAATGTTTTATAGTTTTAAGTTATCTACAGTATTAATTTAATGGGTATAAAAAATAAATATTATGGCCAGGCACAGTGGCTCACGCCTGTAATCCCAGCACTTTGGGGCGCCGAGGCAGGCGGATCATGAGGTCAGGAGATCGAGACCATCCTGGCTAACACGGTGAAATCCCGTCTCTACTAAAAATACAAAAAATTAGCCGGGTGTGGTGGCGGGTGCCTGTAATCCCAGCTACTTGGGAGGCTGAGGCAGGAGAATGGCGTGAACCCAGGAGGCAGAGCTTGCAGTGAGCCGAGATCGTGCCACTGCACTCCAGCCTGGGCGACAGAGGAGACTCCATCTCAAAAAAAAAAAAAAAAAATTATATTAAGAAATACAATGTCATCATTTCCCAGAACTGTTAATAATCTCTCCCCTATGATATTCAAAGAATCTCAGATTCTTACTTGTACCTGTACCTTTCAGGAATTGCTGAAGATCGGTAGAAGAAAACTTAAATCAGCTTCTCCTAATAGCTAAGAAATAGGTTTCCTTGTCTAATCCCAACAACCCTAATGTGTCTGTCACAAATTTCATAAGGAATGCATGACATTCACAAAGCGACTTTGACTGATGCTAAGCTACTGATTATCTTTTCTCATTTATTAATTTAGAAATCCTTTTTTTTTTCTGTGTGATCACTTGTGTTTCCAGTGACTATATATGGCACAACCAAGAATTGACACTAAAGCAAATGTCTCCTGATGTTATGGTGATGAAGCTTTTAAGAACTGAAGTCATAAGGAAACTCAGTGATATTAGACAGACAGGGGAAGTACACACGGGGTGCATGTGCATCAAGATTGAGACTGGGCATAAGCACTATGTGAGCCCAGGTGCTGGGTTTTTCTGCTGCCACCCACAACATTCGTATCTGGAAAAAGTCAGCTTAAGATGAACATCACAAGAGGGAACCTTGAAGAGGGAACCAAGAAAGAGAATCAATAAACATATGCCTTGATGGTAATAATCTGATTGATTATTTAGAGTACATTTTTATATATTATACACTTGAACTTATATTAAGCTTATGTTTTTGTTTGTGTTTTAATTATCAGCTGACAAAGGCCTTTTCTTTCTCTTTTCCTGCATATATATTACACCATATTCATTTTATAAACACATTTCTCAAAATTCTTGCTTATCGTAGATGAAAAAACACCAATTTAATTTCTCTTTCTTTTTCTTTTTCTTTTTTTGGACTAAATTAGCCAGCCATTGTAATGTCCCAGGAAAGCACAGCTCACAGTACATTATAGTGAATTCAACTTCAATCACATGGAACTCAATTATCATTTCAACTCAATTGCATTCATTCCTACTGGGTTTAAATTCCATTTTCTTAGTAGGCCCTCTTTTTTCCCTAAAAGTGGGATACTATTAAGCATATAGTAGTAGCACTTTTGAATACAACAGAATGGAATCAGACTTTTATTGAGGTCAAACAAAATTGGAGAAGAATTGCATATAAATCCACCTCTGCTCGAGTTTTCAGCATTATATGTGCATTTAATGTTAATTTAGTTCAAATTATAATTTTCTATATTTCTATAATTTAATTAACCTCTTCTCACTCTATGCTTCAATATCTCTTTGTTTGCAACTCCTTGGTAACACTTAGCACATTCGACTTGCTCTGTGAGGATGAGGAAGTCACGTTGATTGGATTTCTAGGTGACAATTACTGTGTGGGTTTCTTTATACACAGGTGATCTCCATTTTCTCATTGAATCCTAGCATTAACACTTTACAGTTGATGCTAATTTGATGCTAATTATCCATAGGTAGTACTAAATTTCAGAAGATTTAGGAACATTATTTCAAACCACAGTACAATACATAGAAGGGCTGGCTTTCAAACCAGGTATATCCTAATCCAAAACTCAATTTATGCTATCTCTAATTATCCATGCCAGGCTTTATCACTAGACTGTAAGCTACCTAAACTCAATAATATTGATTTCTTGCAGAATACAGCATTTTCTTAGCAAATTGCAAATTTTTATATAATGTTGGCCGCAGGATAACTCTCAATATGTTTATTCATGACACGTAGGCTTAAGTGATACTCCATTTTACAATAAAAAAAAGACTAATTACTTTGATCCTCAAAGTGATTTTATAGAAGTAGAAAAATCATTACATTTTTCAGGGCTAAAGTATGGGGAAAATAATGAACAAATAAACAAATAAATAAATGAATGAATAAAAACTACAAGGATCTAAATAATAAATCACTTAATTATTTAAAGCCAAATCTGACTCACAATGAATGGCATTGCTTCTTATTCTGTGTTCTGTTCCCAAAATAAAATAAATATATTAGGGGAAAATCAACCCAAAGAAATTCAGATTTTTTTTCTACATATATGCTATACATAAATGAAATATTAAAACCTCCACCCAAGTTCTGAAAAAAGCTATTTATTGAGACAAAGTACATTGAAATGTATTAGTATATTTAGAAGTTCACTTTTCCTAAGATGATGAGAAAATCTACAGTGTACTGCTCATTTTTTATTATAATTACCAAAATAATTATTAAAAAATAGTTTTTCAAGTCCAAAACAAACCAATATGAAATAAAACTTTAGATCAAGGCAGCTTTTTCCTAAACGATATTAGAAACTTTTTAAACAAGATTAATGTATTTTATATAACTTTCTGTTAAAAACAAAAAATCATTCAATTTATAAGTATACTAATAATTATCCAGAAAATTAAAAAACATATCTTCTAATTTCCAAATTTCCATTTAGAATTATGCTCATTACTTTAGATATTTTTTATAAGCACATACAATTGATAAAGGAAGGAAGTAATTGAACTTCAAATTAGAATTTTATATATAAGCTATCTCTTAATTCAACCTGGCTTTAAATCTGTGAATAAAAATAAAACCAACTTCAGTTGATATTAATTTAATAACCTTATGACAGTAGAAAGAAATGGGCATGGATTTGCTTTTGACTAAGATAAATATTAAAGTTAAGTTTTTCCTCTCTACTTAGCTTTGCAGTTACCCTCAAGGCATTAATCTATTGAAAGGGATAAGATATCATCTTTCAGAGAAAACATGTCATAAATATTTTGATAAAGTATTTGTAATCCTCGAAAACAGATGGCTGTTCCAAAAATATTGTCAGCTGAGAAGGTTTTGCTGACAGAATCGTATTAAACAACAGCAACTGGGTTTTGCACTGCACAATCAGATGTATTCTCTTCTATTAATCAATCACAGCTGGCTGATTTTTCTGACAGCTGGATCTTACAAGACCTAATGTTCACCCTTTGCTCTATTGCTGACTAATGAAACCCAAATCAAGTGAAATAGGCTTTTGCAGGGTGAGGGGTATAATGATAGATTAACAAGTAGAGGAGAAACATGAAGAATGTTGACTCAACCTTATAAATACGGGAAAATGGAAATATTCCCAAGGACCATGGGCGGAAGTATCTTCCAGAAAATTTATATATCAGGGGAAAAGATCCCTATATCAATAATGATAACACAATAAGGACAATGCTCATTTCCCCCAGGGGTTTCCACTTGGCTAATGACATTCCATTACCTACTTGATTATTGCATCTAGTTTTCTTTATTAACCTTTGGATAATATTTTGGTGGGTAGACTGCATGATTTTGCAATACTAAAACTCAAGTTTTGCTCTTGTAATTTGGAATTTAATATATTCTTTATACAGGATTACAAAGTTACTTACTGTATTAGTCTGTTCTCATGCTGCTAATAAAGACATACTTGAGATTGGGTAATTTATAAAGCAAAAGAGGTTTAATGGACTTATAGTTTCACATGGCTGGAGAAGCTTCACAATCATGGCAGAAGACTAAGGAAGAGCAAAGGGACGTCTTACATGGCAGCAGGCAAGACAGCATGTGTAGGGGAACTGCCCTTTATAAAACTATTAGATCTTGTGAGACTCATTCACTATCATGAGAACAGCATGAGAAAAACCTGCCCCCCATGATTCAGTTACCTCCTACAGGGTCGCCCCCATAACACACAGGGATTATTAAAATTCAAAGTGAGATTTGGGTCGGGACACAGAGCCAAACTTTATCATTTACTATTTGTAATTTTTTTACTACTAAGAAGGTAAAAAAAAGGTCATCAACCAATTTTTCTAAATATCAAATGAGCCAAGGCATGGAAACGATGGGTGTAATTCGATGTAATAGACGAGTGAGTTTAAGGGCACTCTTTAAATACTTTGTTGAATTTCTCCCATTATTTGTCATTGTCTCAAATTTTCTTTTCATTTTTTTTTTGCCTCTTTGATGTTTTTCTCTCCTTTCCAATACAGTATAAATTTATGTAAGCAAGAATTTTGTGTTGATCATTTCTGTATTACATCCTCAGTGTAGAAAACAATGCCTACAATAAAATATGTCCTCAGTAAATAAATGTTCAAGGAATGCCATGCAATGTACCTATAAAGTTGAACTCACAGTATACATTTTGTGTTCTGAATTAATTTACTTTTTATTTGCAAAAATTATTTATCAAATATACATTCTGTACCTACCATGTATGAAGCATTGTATTAGCTGCTTCAGAGCAAATATGAGTAGGATATCATCTCTATCTAGAAGGGTTCACAGGAAGGTGGAAAAGCAAAGAAGAAAACCAAACATTAGAGCAAATATTTCATTTTCTTTTTCATTTGTTTATGTATTCATTTATTTATTTTGTGATCGTGTCTCACTCTGTGGCCTAGGTTGGGGTGCAGTGGGGCTATCTCACCTCACTGCAACCTCTGCCTCCTGGGTTCAAGTGATTCTCCTGCCTCAGCCTCCCAAGTAGCTGGGACTAGGACTACAAATGCGTGCCATCACACCTGGCTAATTTTTGTATTTTTAGTAGAGAGGGGGTTTCACCATGTTGGCCAGGCTGGTCTCAAACTCCTGACCTCGAGTGATCCACCCACCTCAGCCTCCCAAAATGCTGAGATTACAGGCATGAGGCACCGCCCCCGACCTCCTTTGCATTTTTAGTTTTTAAGTTGAGAAATTCAACTTTCATGCAAAAAGCAAAATCCAGGTATTTTAGATCTGAAAGTAATTGGGATTTGCTAATCCACATTCATTTCACAGAGAAGAACTTCAGGGACCCATAGGCTAAAAGAGCTGTGTAATATTTCTTTGCTTGTTAGGGAAGATTTTCTAATTTTCAGGCCACCATTCTTTAAACGAGTGTATTCATCCATGTTTTCAAATTTTGAACACTTATAAAAGCTATGTAGGGGAGATGAAGAATGGAAGGTATAATGTGAAATGATTAAAATATTGTTTCTATCTTATAAGTAGCAAAAAGATTACTGGAAAATAGATTATTTAGGTATTTTTGGCAATCATCTGAAATTCTATAAATACTGGGACCTCCCATACACTTGGGTAGTTTTAAATTGTTTAATTTAAAGTTTTTTTTCCTGACACAGTGCCTTGCAAGTATTTATTCAAAATGGTTAAACTGATAAAGAATGAATGAGTGTATTACACAAAGATGCCCACATTATTCATTTTTATAGAAATTCTGATAATATATGAGAGAAATGTACTTTTATCTTTTTATAAGGCACCTGACACATTCTATATGGCCCATGCTTATCATTGAATCTAACCTGATATTATCTTAAATTCTAGAAAGGTAACTTTCAGGCCATATAATTTAAAAGTCTGCCATGAGCCAGGCATCATGCAAATGTGAAAAAAATCAAATATTAACGTGAGTTATTCTCATCCTTAGGTAGCTCATAAACTAATGAGGTAGGCATAAATATGAACATGTACAAATATAAAGTGTGAAAAGTGACTTGATTCACTTAAGAAGTCTTGGTTAGTATCATTATAAAAATGTCTCACAAGTCTAGATTTTAAATTTGAGTTTATTTGCTTTGTGTCATATTTGTATGTTCTGCTACCCACTGCATGCCTCCATATGAGTTTACCATAAACATTTCAAGAAAGATGGGCAGAACTTATCTCATTATTATTTCAAAATTGTATCATATTTCTAATCTCTTTTAATGGTAAAATCACTAACCTAGTCATTCAAGTCATTTTTATTGCTCATACACAATTAATTTGCAAGACTCTTGATTTTCCCTTTGTTTCCTTCCTTATATCTGCTGTCCATTCCTATTATTTCTTATGTAGTTCTGTCTATTCCTATCATTTCTTATGTAGTTGAGGCTTCTGATTCTGTTTAATCAGAACCAGTACTAGAGTCTGCTCAATTTTTTCTTGCTTCAAATTCTGGAGAACATTTCATAGAACAGCAATGGCATGACTGAAGTCATATAATTATAAGAATTGACTTATTCTCAGGAAATTGCAAAATGTTGGCTGTCACCAGGACTTAAGAGAGCAGTTAAGGTGTGCAATGACTTGATATAAGTACTTAGGCTGGGTGCTGTGGCTCACACCTGTAATCCTAGCACTTTGGGAGGCCGAGGTGGGTGGATCACCTGAGGTCAAGAGTTTGAGACCAGCCTGGCCAACATGGTGAAACCCCGTCTCTACTAAAAATACAAAAAATTAGCTGGGCGTGGTGGCTTGCACCTGTAATCCCAGCAACTCAGGAGGCTGAGGCAGGAGAATCGCTTGAACCCGGGAGAAGGAGGTTTCAGTGAACCGAAATGGCGCCGTTGCACTCCAGCCTGGGTGACAAGAGCTAGTAGATTCCATCTCAAAAAAAAAAAAAAAAGAAAGAAAGAAAGAAAGAAAAAAAAAGTGTACTTACACTTCCAAGTTTCGACTAGATTATGTATACTCTAAAGGTATTACGCAATTCATGAGGTGTGGTTCAAATGGCTGACTAGAAGCAGCTAGTGGGCACTTCTTTCACGAAGAACAATCAAAATAGCAAGTAAATATTAACATCTGAGTAGACCATTGAAGAGAGCACTTTGGAATTCATCTGAGAAGTGACAGGAATCAGGGAAAGCAGAGAAGAGTGAAGTAAGGCAGCCTGCTGAGCTGGGTCTAGCATGGAGCCAGGAGAGCCTCCCTGTCACAGTGAAGGAATGAGTGAGTGAGAGACCCACAGGGTCTCACCCTTCCATCATGGACTTTTACAATCTTAGCCATAGGGGAGCCCTCTCGACCCTTACCTCCACCATTCAGAATAACACAGAGAGCTGCTTGGAGACTTTGCAAAGGAACTACTCAAACCCACATGGAGTCACGCAGGCTTTTGATCCCTAAGCAGCTGCAAGTAGGTGCCAGCTGCCACTGTTGTGCCAGGGAGGGAGCAGAGAGGTCAGGCATTTTTGCACACCCCAAAGCCAGTCACTTCTGTCACTGCTGTGGGACGAAAGAGTGTGAAGACTGTGCACCCCATGACTGCCTGCTTCTGCTGCTCCCTGCTAAGTGGGGACTGCCTTCCCTGTTATCAAATCCTCAGCACAGCTGCTGTGCTACCATCTGAGCATTGTGGCTGTGGCTCAGCATTCTTCTGAGAGCCCAGCCCCTAGAGGATCATGATCTACCCTTCAGGTACCACAGCATTTATTGCTTCCACCATTACTGTCACCCTTGCCACTGCCAGGCCAGGGATGGAGTAGAGAAACTGGGCACCTTGACACACCCCAACAGCAAAATCCACCATCACTTCTGTGGCACAAAAGTGCAAGTGAGCTGCATGCCCCATAGCTGCTAGCTTCCATTGCTCCTGCTGAATAGGGCCTACTCTCCCCAGTAACATACCTGCAGAGTAGCTTCTCTGCCCTTGCCTGATCACTGTGGTGAAGGCCTGGCCCCCGTTTTGAAAGCCTAGCCTCTGGAGGCCTGCATTCTATGCTGGGATCCAGCCACATCAATGCTGCCATAGTCACTTCCAGAACAGGAAGGGAGTGAAAGATTGGACACCTCTGTGTCCCCAAATAAAGGATACTGCCACTGCTCCTGTGGGAGAAAAGCACTAGTGGGCCATGAGCCCCATAGGTGTCTGCCTCCACTGCCACTGCTCCCACCAAGTAGGCCCTGACTTCCCCAGTGAAACGTTCCTACCTGATCATTTTGGTTGCGACTCAGAGCCTTCCTGAGAACCCAGCCCCTACAGGCCTGCAATGTACCCTGGGGCTCCCACACCTTGAGCATCCTGACACCACAAGAGCATTCTGCCTGCCCTTATCTTGGAGTTCTGCTGGTGACCAGGGGACTAGCCCACCCCTCCCTATTGCAGTTAGCACCTGAATTTGATGGACCTGAGAATAAATCTGCTGTCCTGGTCTCAGTCCAGTTTCTACAAGACTTGTACACAACATCCAGTGGCCTATCTACGGGCCTGTGGAGTAGGGGATTGCCTAGCCCAGTCCACCACAACTGGCACCTTGCCTCCTCCCCTGGGATCTGAGGTCAAGGCAACACAATCAGCCAACACCACATCTGACACCCACACATATACTGAAGGATGGAGCCCCTGCCCCTCTGTACATGAAGCAGCAGCATCAGAACAGGCAAGTTATAAAGCTGTCCATATTGGGCTTGGTAAAGAGGTTCCACACTGAAGCCATTCCCATGGAGAACCACAGAACAGATGGTTTCCATGTCTCTCAACTACACTGTGACCTGGTGACAGACAACATTGTGTGTCTGAACTGAGAGTCACAAGCCATGGGACACAGATGTGATAGGAAAACAGAGTGCATTTCTGCCTTTCTGGGATGTGGAACTGATGCAGCTGCCTCTCTTACCTCCCACAGAGACTTTGGTATATTTTACCAGGAGCTCCCCCAGCCATCCCCATCAGAGATGGTTACTGTGCTCATCACTGGTGTATTCATGGGTGAGCCAGGTGGTCCATCTCTGCCCCGGTCTCCCATCTTTCCTAGCTGAACAGGAAACTCAGAGTGCCAGGCATTTTGTTGTCTAGTCCATCACTTGAAACAACAGAGAACACTTCACAGTAAACAAGTCAGGTACATACTTACCTGCCTTTGCCAGAGCTGGCTTTTACCCATAATCACCACCTACTGGCCTGAATGTTGAACTGCACAACCCAATATATATAATCTGCCAACATAATGTTCACAGGGCTATAGAAGCAAAGCTGAAAGACCCTACCCAATGTGCTCCACAGTTACACCCTCCGGGGGCGTCGGGGGAATTTCTATCCAAATGACAGTGAATTCAAAAACAAGAAGTGGCCGTTCCTCCAGTTGAGAAGAAACCAGCATAAGAACACTGAATGTAGTGATATTACTGAAAGATTACAGTAGCTGTCTAGCAATAGACTTTAACCAAAATGAAGACTCTTAAATGATAAAGAATTCAAAGTATATATTGTAAGGAAACTTAATGAGATCCAAGAGAAGGTTCAAAACCAACATAAGGAAATCAGAAAAGTAACTGAGAAAATTAAGAAAAGACAGAGATCTTAAAATAAAAAACAGAACTTCTGGAAATGAAAAATTTACTGAAGGAATTTCAAAATACAGTTGAAAGCTTTAAAAATAGCCTAGATGAAACAAAAGAGAGCATTTCAGAGCTTGAAGAATGGTCTTTTGAATTAACTCAGTCAGACAAAAAAAAGAAAAAAGAAATTTTAAAATGGACAAAGATTTTGAGGAACATGAGATTATGTAAAGCAATCAAATTTATGACTTATCAGCATTCCTGAAGGAGGAAAAAATTTTAAAAGCTTGAAAAACATATTTGAAAGAAGAATTCAGGAAATGTCCCTGATTTTACTGGAGATGTAAACATCTGGATACAAGAAATTTGAAGAACACCTTGAAGGTGCTATACTAGATGAATATCACCAGAGAATATAGCCATCAAACTATTCAAGGTCAAAATGTAAGAAAAGAAAAGAAAAAACAAAACCTAAAAGCAGCTAGAGGGAAGCATCAAATCACCCATGAAGAAAATATCATCAGACGGTGGACCTCTCAGAAGAAACTTTAAAGGTCAAAGTTACCAGGATCCTACTTTTAGTATTCTCAAGAAAATAATTGCCAGCTAAGAGTTTTGTAACCTGCAAAACTAAGCTTTATAAATAAAGGAAAACAAATTATTTCCCAGACAAGCAAATTCTAAGAGAATTTATCACCACTAGACTGGTCCTACAAGAAATGCTCAAAGGACTTTTAAACATAGAAATGAAAAAATGATATTCATCATCATGAAAGCATATGTAAATATATATGATTCTATGAAGCAATTAAACAATTGAGACTGTAAGGAAACTAGCTAAGAACACTATGACAGGAACAGAAGTTGATGTATCAATATTAACCTTAAATGTAAATGGCCTAAATGCTTCATGTACAAAATAGACTGACAAATTAGGTTAAAAAAATAAAACACAACCACCTGCTACCTACAAGCTACTCATCTAATGGGTAACAACAACTATAGACTCACAGTAAAGGGGTAGAAAAAGCTTTATGACTCAAAAGGAAAATAAAAATAAGCAGGAGTAGCCATCGTTATATCATATAAAACAGAATTTAAATCAACATCAGTTAGAAAAAAAGACAACTACATTATACAATTATAAAGAGTTCAATTCAACAAAAACTTTTAACTATCCTAAGTATACATGCACCTAACACCAAAACACCAAGACATAAAACAAATACTATTAGACCTAAGAAACCAGAGAGACAGCAATGCAATAATGTTGAGGGAGGTCATCACCTCATTGACAACACTGGATAGATCATTGAGGCAGAAAATCAACAAAGAAAATTTGGACTTAAAGTAGACTCTAGCTAAATGGACTTAATAGATATTTACAGAACATTTAACCCAACAACTGCAGAATATAAGTGTTGTTGTTGTTTTTTTAATCTGCACATGGAACATTCTCCAAAATTGACCATATGGTTGGTCATACAGCATGTCTCAATAAATGTAAAAAGTCAGAACCATATCAAGTATCTTCTTGTTCCACACTGGAATAAAATTAGAAGTTACTACTAAGAAGAACTCTCAGAATGACAGAAGTACATGGAAACTAAACAACTAGCTCCTGAATGATCTTTGGGTAAACAATGAAATTAAGGTAGAAATTTAATTTATTTTAAATAAATGAAAACAGAGACACAACATACCAAAACTCCCGGGATACAGAAAAAACAGTGCCAAGAGAAAAGTTTATAGCCTTAAATGTCTATATCAGAAAGATAGAAATGTATTAAATTAACAACCTAACATCACAACTCAAGGAACTAAAAACATAAGACTAAACTGAACTGAAAGCTAACAGAAGAAAAGAAATAACAAAGGTCAGAGCAAAGCTCAATAAGATTGGGGCAAAAAGTGATAAAAAGGATCAATGAAAAGAAAAGTTGGTTGTTTGAAAGGATAAACAAAGTTGATAGTCACTAGGAAGTTTAAACAAGCAAAAAAATAGAAGCTTCAAATAAGCATAATCAGAAACAATAAAGGTTAGATTGCAATTGGTACCATATAAACAAAAATAGACCCTCAGAAACTACTATGAACATCTCTATGTGCACAACCTAGAAAGCCGTGAGGAATGGATAAAGTGCTGGAAACACAACTTCCCAAAATTGAGCAAGGAAGAAGTGGGAATCTTGAACAAACCAATAACAAGTAATAAAATTTAATCAGTAATTAAGAATCTCCTAGGGGAAAAAAAAAAAAAAACAACAAGGACCGGACAAACTCACAGCTCAGTTTTACCAGACATATAAAGAAGAGTTACCAATCTTACTGACTATTCTAAAAAATTGAGGAAGTGGGATTCCTCTCTAACTTATTCTACGAAACCAGTATCACCCTGATAATGGTAAAGACAAAATAAGAAGATAAAAAACTACAGGGTAATATCCCTGATGAACATAGATATAAAATTCTTCAACAAAGTAATAGCCAATTAAATTCAATAGCACATCAATGAGCTAATACATTATAATCAAGTGGGTTTTATTCAAGGGATGCAAGGATGATTCAACATATGCAAATGAATAAATGTGATTCATCACCTAAAAATACTAAACATGAAAACTATATGATCATCTCAATACATAAAAAAATCATTCAATAAATTCAGTATTTCTTTAAGATAAAAACTCTCTACAAACTAAGCATCAGAGAAACACACGTCAAAATAATAAAAGCTGTCTATGACAAACTCACAGTCAAAAATCCTACTGAATAGAGAAAGTTGAAAGCATTTCTGTTAAGTATTGGAACAAGACAAGTATGGCCACTCTCATGATTTCTATTCACCACAGTATTGGATGCTATAGCCAGGGCAATCAAGCAAGAGAAATAAAAAGCATCCAAATTGTGAAGACAAAGTTAAATTTTCTCTGTTCACAGATGACATGTTCTTTTGCCCAGAAAACCCTGAAGATCCCTTCCAAAGACTCTTAGACTTGATAATTACTTCAGTAAATATTCAGAACACAAAATTGATGTAAAAAATCAATAGCATTTCTATACACCAATAACATTCAAGCTAAGAACCAAATCAAGAGCTCAATCCCATTTGCAATAGCCCCCCAAATAATAAAATACTCAGGAATACATTTAAACAAGGAGGTAAAAGATCTCTACAAGGAGAGCTACAAAACATTGATGAAAGGATTCATAAATGACACAAACAAATGGAAAACATTCGATGCTTAGAGATTGAAAGAAACAATATCATTAAAATGACCATATAGCCCAAAGCAATTTATATTCAACATAATTCCTATCAAATTGCCAATGCAATTTTCTTGGAATGAAAAAAAATCAGTTCTAAAATTTGTGTGCACTCGAAAAGAAGTCCAAACAGCCAAAACAATCCTAAGCAAAGAGAACAAAACTGGAGGCATCTTATTACCTGACTTCGAATTGTAATACAATTCTATAGTAACCAAAACAGCATGGGACTGGTACAAAAATCGACACAATGACCAATGAAATGGAATAGAGAACCCATAAAGAAAGTCACATACTTACAAGCAACAGATCTTTAACAAAGTTGGCAAAAATAAACAATGGGGGAAAAGACATTCCATTTAATAAACGGTGCTGGGAAAATTCAGTTACAATATGTGAAAGAATGAAACTGGACTCCTATCTCTCACCATGTAAAAAGTTTACTCAATGTGTGTTAAACACTTAAATATAAGACCTCAAACTATAAAAATTCTCGAAGAAAATCTAGGAAATACTCTTCTGGAACTCGGCCTAAGTAAATAATCAGTGACTAAGACCTCAAAAGCAAATGCAACAAGAAGAAATGTAGACAAATGGGACTTAATCAAAAAGAAGTTTCTCCCCAGCAAAAGAAATAATCAAGAGAATAAACCCAAACGCCTACATAATGGGAGAAAATATTTGCAAACTACACATCTAACACAAGACTAACATCCAGAATGTACAAGAAACTCAAACAACCTAACGAGAAAAATAAATAATCTCATTAAAAAGTGAACAAAGAACATGAACAGAAATTCTCAAAAGACAAATAAGTGGCCCACAAACATATGAAAAAATGCTCAACATCACTAATCATCTGGATAATACAAATTAAAAACACAATTAGATACCACCTTATACCAGTTAGAATGGCTACTATTAAAAAGTAAAAAACAAACAAAAAACCCCCCAAAAAACAAAACCAGATATTGGCAAGGATGAGGAGGCTATAGAACACCTGTACACTTTTGGTGGGAATCTAAATTAGTACAACCTCTATGGAAAGACAATATGGAAATTTCTCAAAGAGCTAAAAGTGGAACTGTCATTTGACCCAGTAATCTCACTACTGCTTACATATATCCAAAGGAAAAGAAATCACTATATAAAAGACACCTGCACTCAGATGTTTATCAAAGGATAATTGGAAAAAAAGTGGTGTGTGTGTGTGTGTGTGTGTATAAAATGGACTAGTAATCTGCCATAAAAAAGAATAAAATATGTCTTTTGCAGCAACATGGATGGAACTGCCTTCAGTTCCATTATACTAAGTGAAATAACTCAAAAACAGAAAGTCAAACACTGCATGTTCTCACTTCTAAGTGTGAGATAAATAATAGGTAAATATGGACATACAGAGTAGAATAAAAGACATTTGAGAATCTAAAAGGTGAAAGGAAAGGAAGGGAGTGAGGGATGACAAATTACCTATTTGGTCCAATGTTCGCTATTTGAGTGATCAGTACACCAGAAGCCCAAACTTCACCATTATGCATTGTATCCATGTAACAAATCTACACTTGTACCCCCTGAATCTATAACAGAATAAATAAATAAACACCCTTTAAAGAAACCTTGTCATCATCTATTCATTTTTATAAGAATTGATATTCAATAATGTAACTGAATCAGCTAGAATCTAAAGTTTTCTACGAGCTACGTACTGAAATAAAAAGCAATTCATTATTTTATTGTTTAATGAGTCTAGGTCAAAAATACAGAAAGAAGCAAATGAGTTTGCTAGCTAAATTTACCATTAATCTTGTCCTTAATCTCACCCAAACTAACCTGTTCTTACTCAACAGTTGGTCTGTTTCTAATAAGCATTTTCTTATTCCATCCTCATTGTCTTAATTTGCTTCAGCCTTTGTACTTATTTGTAAGGGCACTGAATGCATTTCAATGCATAGATTTGTTATCCAGTTAGACTGCAGTTCCTGTAGACTGGGAGCTACTTTGTCTTTTTTTCTTTTCAGTTTCTTCCCACAGAGCACTAAAAAGGGCAAGTCTGTCTTCACAAGAGAATCCACAAATAAATGTTGGTGATTGAATAGCTCCAAAAATATTAAAAGTTTTTTTAATTGCCTGTTATTATTTTAAACTAACTTATCATGTAACATATAATCATACAGCTCCTCCAGAGGCAGCAAGGCTAAATAAGAATCTATTTCTTAGCATGATAATGTTTCCAGTTTATTTACATATTTTACTCCTGAAACGTTTTCTTTTACAAATCCTCTTTTACAGCAAACTTAAGCCATTTCTAATATACCTGGCTATTTCTATAGTGAAATGGAAAAGCAACTTTTGGGGTGACTTTGGTTGCTCTTCTACACATAATAAAAATTTAGATATCTCTAGAGCCCTCATTTCTAAAATTTTGTTAATAGTTTGTTTAAAATATCTTGTATTGGATTTGATGATCTACTTTCAATTCTTGTATCTTTCTTCTTATAAATAATATCTAAATACAACTCTGATATCTTGCCTCTTTTGAGAGTCTAAAAATCAGGGTTGTGGATCTGAGAAGACCTCTAGACTGTCTTTTCCCATTTTGTTTTTGATAAAACAAGGTCTATTTTTACCTCTTTTTCTCCTAAAAGCAGTGTGGATTTCTTATTGTTTCCTAAGGTCGTATGCTTGTGAAACTTATAAAACTAGGAGACAATATAATCTTAAGTTTTTATTTATGGTTCTATTGCAAATACTGTGGACATGAGTCAATATGTATTTTTAAATAAGTGGATTGAAATAAATAACATAGTAAAGAGCTTTGAACTCACACACAATTTGGAATGTACACAATTGATAACAGATACAATTAACTAGATCATGATAAAAACATCAATGTAGATATTTGAGGGACTATTTTTCTATGTAATTGTAATGTTTTAATGGTAAATTATATATCATGAATACAGCATACTCAATATATTTTTCAAGTCACATTATTTTTTAAATGTGTTAAAATAATACACAATGAAACTATTACCTATAAATGCTATTCAATTGTTCTCGGTAGATATTGCTTATATAAAGCCAAAAGTAGAATCAACAGAGCTGATTTTGTGAAAAAAAAAGAAATAAAGATATTAGAATCATATACCTAAGATAAATAATTTGCATTTTATGATAACACATCAAAGGCAAAACCATAGCACAATAATCTCAAATTTTTGAGATAGTTTGCACTTCAAATTCTATACTTTATAAGATTTTCATCATGAAATAAAAATGCCCATGAAATCGAAAGTAGGCTATTAATTTTTCTCCATTTTCCCGTGCATAAAATTTTTTTCCCATATGAGAGTTTAAGTATTTAAAGTCAAGGATTTAAAAATATCAACCTCTACATATACAATTAATATATGCTAATTAAACCTTGAATATTATTGACAAATTTAGTGAAATTTATAATAATTACTATTCTTGTATTTGACATTACCGAGGAGCTACGTATTGCTTACATAAAGAAAAGTTACTCTACTGTTACAGAAAGGACATTTGAAATCACTTGTCATTTCTGCCATCAATCACCAGTTTATAACTCTGATATCAAATCTTCCCCACAGGTACCTGGACAAAATTCTTATTAGGCCATCCATTAAATGCTTATGTTACCATTGGCAAACTTGGCTCATCCTTTGGTGTTTTCACTCAGTTTTTGTATTTAGGTATCCCTCTGATTCGTCAGTCACTTAGATAATTCTTGGGGAGATGTCCTGGAGTGAAGTAATTATACAAAATTATTAGATTTTTTAGCTTTGAAGTCTGTTGTTAAAGACATAAAAACTATAACATGGTCTATAGTACAATGCTATATTACTGAATAATTGTATATAAATGTCCAAAATGAACACAATAGTTAAACAACGGGAAATAGAATTTCACTTACAATGTACAAAATGTAAAGAAATGTGCAAAGACATGCCTACCAGGAAAAAATATTTAAACGTAAAAAAAATTCCACCAGGTATGGAATCTGGAGACTTACATTCTAAGCCTGGCTCTTCTATTTATTAGCTATAGAACCTCATGTAAGTAACTTGATGTGAGTATCCAAGTCACTGAGAATCATTTATTTATTTGGAAATCTCCGGGCTGAATTAAGTATGCCCCCCAATGCAAAAAAAGAAATAAGAGAAGTTCAGTAGAATATAGTTTTTTAAAAAAATTATGTAAGTAACTTTTATATTCTCTGTTAACTGTAGCTTATTTACTTGCAAGTAGAAAAGTAAACTCCAAGGTAAGATTGTCTTCATTGTCTTCTATTTCTATGCTAATTGCTTCTCTTTCATCTTGCTATTTATTTTGGATAATTACATCATGGTATGATATTTACCAATTTAGATATATTTTATAGTTTTATTGTGTCCTTGGATTTTAGACCAATTTTGCACAAATGAAGACCCTTAGGCACCCAGAAAAGTTACTTGTAGATTGTTGTGTTTGATATATCTCATACTATACCTATATGTATATTGTACCTATATTTATTTATATATAGGTATATATATGTATAGTATATATGCAACTATATATAATATATATGTTACTATATATACTATATACATACTTATACATGCTATATGTTATACAGTATTATATATTATAACATAATCACATAAATTGTATTACTATAACAGCATATACATGAATGTATATGTACTTACATAAGTAAGTATAAGTATATATATTTATATATATACTGAGTGTGTATATACTTACACTCAGCATGTTTATAAATATACTTATACTTAATATATATACTCACATATACTTATACTTCCTTATGTAAGTGTATATACACTCATATATGTGCTTATATATACTCATATGTATATTCGTAACTATAGCTATCTCATCTGTCTCTCTGATTATAGAATTTACATTTAAGTTAATGGCAAAAATGTAACACTTTATCCTAGAAGAAAAATTACGGGGTTAAAAACGAAGCTGGAAACCATCATTCTCAGCAAACTAATACAAGAACAGAAAACCACATGTTCTCACTCATAAGTGGGAGTTGAACAATGAGAACACATGGACCCAGGGAGGAAAACATCACACACTGGGGCCTGTTGTGGGGGTGGGGGGCTAGGGGAGGGATAGCATTAGGAGAAATACCTAATGTAGATGACGGCTTGATGGGTGCAGCAAACCACCATGGCACGTGTATACCTATATAACAAACCTGCACGTTCTGCACACGTATTCCAGAACTTAAAATATAATAAAAAAAATTTAAAAAAAGAAAATGCAAATCAAAACTGCAATGAGATACCATCTCACAACGTCAAAATGGTGATTATTAAAATGTCAGGGAACAATAGATGCTGGTGAGGCTGTGGAGAACTAGGAATGCTTTTACACTGTTGGTGGGAATGTAAATTAGTTCAACCATTGTGGAAGTCAGTGTGGTGATTCCTCAAGGATCTAGAACCAGAAATACCATTTGACCCAGCAATCCCATTACTGGGTATATACCCAAAGGAAAATAAATAATTCTACTATAAAGACACATGCACAGGTATGTTTACTGCAGCACTATTTACAATAGCAAAGACATGGAACCAACCCCAATACCCATCAATGATAGACTGGATAAAGAAAATGTGGTACATATATACCATGCAATACTATGCAGCCATAAAAATGAATGAGAACATATCCTTTGAAGGGACATAGATGAAACTGGAAGCCATCATCCTCAGCAAACTAACACATGAACAGAAAACCAAGCACCACATGTTCTTACATATAAGTGTGAGTTGAACAATGAGAACACATGGACACAAGGAGGTGGACAACACACACCAGGGCCATTCCTGGGCTCGGAGGGGTGGAGGGAAGGGAGAGCACTAGGACAAATAGTTAATGCATGTGGGGCTTAAAACCTAGATGATGTGTTGATAGATGCAGCAAAAACAACTATGGCATACGTAGACCTATGTAACAAGTCTACACATTCTGTACTTGTATCCCGGAACTTAAAGTAAAATAAAATAAAATAAAATGGCAGAAGCTCTATTTAAAATCTATTATACCTGCAGCCAAACTCATTTCTAGAGAAAGTCTATCAAGCTGCACTGCCACTAAAAGCTTATGAGTGCCCATTTCACTGCATCCTCACCAACAATGAGTCTTTGATTTAATTAAGATATTTGTCATTTTCATAGGTGAAAAGAGAATAATTTCATTACATTGGGTTAATGAGAATGAATATTATGCAGTCTCTTCAGGCTTATGCAATACACTTATGACAGAAAAGTTAAAATGATGCCACTATGCTGTACTAATATCGATTGTATGACATAAAAGTAAGAGAAAGTTTCAGAATATTGTAACAGAGAGAAATAAAACAATATTTATTAGTTATGAGTGACTCAGTAGAACAGACATGCGACACTCAAAATAACAAAAGTAAAACATTCTGATATGTATACTAGAAAGACAATTTATACACTGATAAAATATAGTGGAATTTTCAAGAGGAGCAAGCATTATATACTACCTAAATGATTCAATAGATTTGAAAGAAATTACTATTGGATATAAATTACATTGTATATATAAAGAAAAAATTTTGTATATAAAAGAAAGATCTTATGATCTTTTTTTTTATTTTAGTTACATCACTCACAAGACTAAAATAAGCTGGCAACATTTTCCTGTATCCCTGACTATGTCTATCTCCGTTATGTGAACCTGGAGAGCCAGTGGATCCTCTCCTCGAATGTACTGAGATAGGCACAAAGTTTATTTCTGTGGCTATATTTTTTGGTGGCTGAAGAAAAATCCCCATTCATTTTTTAGTATACTAAATGTCTATCCAATCTGTATTCATTTATTGCCAGGTTTGGAGTCCTAGTTTGCATTTATTTTTAAAATGGCTTTGTATTTTCGTGTTCTAGTTAATTCTGCACTTATTTCACCTTTCAGATAGTAATTCATTTCTAAATTACTTCAAGGTCAAGGTTTCTCAATATACTTCTAGAGTACGGGAAACACCGTCCACTTGAGAGGTTCTAGAGTAAATCCCTGGAGTTTAACTCTCAGCCTTAAGCCAGTAGTTTATATGACTTTGGACAATGCTGTCTCCTCTGACTTTCACTTTCGTCATCTGAAAACTGGATATAATAATGACCTCACTGAGCTTTGCTTAGAATAAATGAAACACTATTTCAATGATTCTCAAACCTGGGAGCATCTTAGAATTACTTGGGCATTGATATTTTTAAAACACCTTGGGTTATTTAGTGTGTGTCTGTCTTCTTAAATGACAAACTTGTACTTGCTAGGAAAAGTTCTGATTCTGCCAGCAAGTCTGTCGTCAGATTAGCCATAACTAATTTGGGATTCTTATTAGAAATATACACCTTTGGGTGCTGAATTTTTTATTTTTGGGGGTGATTTGCATTTTGGTATCTTAAGGCATTTTAATTTATGTTAAGATATCTATGTTGTAATCATTATTGCTTGTCACAAAATATGCAACACTTATTCCTGGGTAAAAAACAGATGTTTTTAATCCACTGGCAGGCTAGGTATACCCTCTTAACACCTCTGCCTAAATAGAGAAGGATGTCATTTTTGACCTCGGGCTAAAATCAGGAAAGGAATGAAATAGAGAAAAGCTTGGGATATTCAATCTGAATGGGCTACAGGAGACAATATCTAAATTATATGGCGTGCCTATTGTATACCATATAGCTCACAAAACAGTTGTACAATATATTTATACAATATAACTACAGAAAACAGATATACAATATAGTTCCCAAATCTATATAACTATAATATAAAGTGATATTATTACCATGATTTAGTAGATGGAGAAATTAAGTGTCAGAGAAGTGAGTATATGGTCTACATAGATGATGGATTTTTCAATTCTATCTAACTACTACTTTGACCAATAATGCATTATCCTACATTAAATAGTGGGACATAACTAGAGAGACCAATTTTAAGAAAATAAAAACACTAACAAACATAGAACACTTTAACACTCTCAAAGGAAACATTTGAATCTCTTTAGCACCCATTAGAATTGATAGGAAGATAACTTTACTGATTTTAATAGTAGTGAAATGCTATGGATAACAATGTAATAAAACTTGAGGTTAATACAAAATAATGATGATATGATGCTATAAGAAAAAAATAAAACTCTTTTAAGCACCTTGTTATATCAAAAAGGAAATCCAAGTTGAAATAGGGTAATTTAAAAAGTTACATGTTAAAATAGATGAGATATAGATAAAAGGGTTTTTAAGAGAAACTAAAAGCTGTATATATTTTTATTATCAAAAAATCAAATTCAAGACACTAAAAATATAATTAGGCATTGGAAAAGTAGAATGATCTGATTTTAACAAATGTAAATGCTGACATTAATGAATAACAAAACAAAAAGTGATAGAACTAATAAATTAAGAGATAACCCATTCCCAAAACTAGAAGGAACAACAACAGCAAAAATTATCTTCAAAGATAATGTCTAACCACACACAGGAAGACATCATATGAGACTATTATGTTCACATCTAGACAATTTTTTTTGCAATGACTGAGCACCATGAAAAAACAAAACATCAAAATCAATCTTCAAGGAGATATCAAATCTAGATAGAACAATGCTTACAAATAGAAATAAAATTATCAACAGGCCATTTAATATGAGATTTCTACAAAATATTCTGAAAATATTAAGCCCCATGGCCATTTAAAGGGCTCCAGAAGAAAGGAAACATTAAAAAGAAGTACCCAATTATTTTATTCTAATATTATCTCAGTACCAAAATCCAACCAGGATTGTGCATTCTCACATACAGGCAGATATTCACACACACATGCAGACTTCCATGTGCGTGCACACAGATTTCAGTTTCCATGCCTCCAATTAGAGAATGGCTATGTCATATAGAGCAAAAAATATATAAAGATCTGCATACAATAGTACATTATTCCTTACTCAATAAAAGCTCATTTCTTGCTCTTGTTAAAGAACTTAGCAAGAGCTTAGAGTCTGTTAGCAAGTTGCCAAGGATACTCTCTCCCCCATGCTGGCATTCACAAATACAAGGATATTGGTGGCTTTGCTGATGTCAGCATTTATTTTCCAGGTCAGCCACCTGGAAGTGGAAAAAAGCCATAATGCAGCACCGTGTGCAAGGTTTTTGTGGGTCAGTCCTGGAAAGGTACCTCATCAATTCAATTTACATGGCGTTGATGAAAATACGTCACAAGCCCTAGCTGCAAGGGAGCCTGGGAAATGTAGCTCCTCTAAGGTCAGCCATTTTCTAGCAACAGCTTGATACCAGCTTGATACCAAGAAAAATAGAGCTTATATTCTGGAGTAAATTTAGCTTATTTCTCAGGGTAGTTGTGAGGATTAGATGAATTTATTGTTGTCAAGTACTCAGAATAATGTCTGTTAAATGGAAATCTTCCAGTAAATTATCTTAATGTCCATTCTGTTTATCCCTAGTCTTACTCCATGTTATGGTCTTACTACTTCCCTTATGTTTTACTCAGAAAACTTTAAGCTATAACAAGAGAAATATCTAAAATCCAGTGGTTTTAGCAGTAAGAAATTATTATAAGGTAATTTAAATGAAGCCTTAAAGTGTGACAATCTCAAGGTTGCTGAATTCAGCGTCTCAGTGAAATCAACAAATATGTAGTGTCTTTCAGCTTTTATGTCCAGGATTCACTCTGTGTTAAGATTTATATACATAAGACTTCGTCCCATAATAAACAGAAAATGTGTTGGGAATCCCAAGATACAGGAATATCTAGAAAAATATTACTGACAAGGACACTTCCTTCTGTATATTTTACTAATGTAAAAACATTAACCAGAAATTCTCAAGAAAGTTTTCTCAATGCCATTTGCCACAATTAGGTCACATTTTCACTACTAAGTTAATTTACTAGCAGAAGGAAAAGACCTGCCATTCTTAAGTTAATAAATCAGGATTTAACCCTTGAGTTAGGGATAGGGCCATCTTCTCTTCAATTAAGGAATGGAAAGAAGGAAACATGGCAACAAAGTTGGTTGTTCAGAAGAAAAAGGGAGCAAAGGTTTTCAGCACCTATTTGACAGTGTTTGCTATCACTTTTTATCTCTTGCCCAGATTACCAAAAACTTCTACGAAAATTCTATAACTGGGTTTTCTGATTCTGCCTTACTGTGACAACATCTCATATGTTACTGCCAGATACTTTTTCCGAATGGATAGGTTTTATTTGTTCCACATCAAAAGCTTCAATTCATTTCATACAATTTGGGTCTAAGAGCACCTGTTGATTTTCTACTAGCATCTCATCATATAATATCACACTCACTGAACCCTTTGCAGTGCATCTTTCTCCCCTAAATATTGGAATGGTCTTCCCTATTACCTCACTAAGGTCTTTACTCATATGCCATATTTTTTTATTAAGTCCTTTTATATTTACCCTTGCATAAAATTCCAACTACTTCCAACTTTTCCTATCCATTTTCACATTTTATATTTTTCTTATAAATTGACATTATCTGATATATTCTAATTAGACACTTACTGTCTTTTACTGCAAAACATTATGCTCCAAAAAATCTGAAATTTTAAAATGTTTTAAAATATCCTATCCCTAGAATCTAGAACAATGAATACTGCATGCTAGGTATTCTCTAAGTATTTGTTGAATAAGCAAATGAATACCTTAATTATGAAGGGGTGACCTTCCCCTCCACAACTATGGGTATTTCTGGTCAGGTGGGACGAGAGACTGAGAAAAGAAATAAGACACAGAGACAAAGTATAGAGAAACAACAGTAGACCCAGGGGACTGGCGCTCAGCATACCAAGGACCTGCACCGGCCTCTGAGTTCCCTCGGTTTTTATTGATTATTATTTTCATTATTTCAGGAAAAAGGAATGTAGTAGGAGAGCAGGGTGATAATAAGGAGATGGTCAGCAAAAAACATGTGAGCAAAAGAATCTATGTCATAATTAAGTTCAAGGAAAGGTACTATGCCTGGATGTGCACGTAGGCCAGATTTATGTTTCTCTCCACCCAAACATCTCAGTGGAGTAAAGAATAACAAGGCAGCATTGCTGCAAACATGTCTCGCCTCCCACCATAGGGCGGTTTTTCTCCTATCTCAGAATTGAACAAATGTACAATTGGGTTTTATACTGAGTCATTCAGTTCCCAGGGACAGGCAGGAGACAGTGGCCTTCCTCTATCTCAACTGCAAGAGGCTTTCCTCTTTTACTAATCCACCTCAGCAAAGACCCTTTACGGGTGTCAGGCTGGGGGACAGTCAGGTCTTTCTCATCCCACGAGGCCATATTTCAGACTATCACATGGGGAGAAACCTTGGACAATACCCTGCTTTCAAGGGCAGAGGTCCCTGTGGCTTTCCACAGTGCATTGTGCCCCTGGTTTATTGAGACTAGAGAATGGCGATGACTTTTATCAAGTATACTGCCTGTAAACATTTTGTTAACAAGGCATGTCCTGCACAGCCCTAGATCCCTTAAACCTTGATTTTATACAAAACATGTTTTTGTGAGCTCCAGGTTGGGTCAAAGTGGCTGGGTCAAAGTGGCTGGGGCAAAGCTACAAATTAACAACATCTTAGCAAAGCAATTGTTTAAAGTACAGGTCTTTTTCAAAATGGAGTCTCTTATGTCTTTCCTTTCTGCATAGACATAGCATTGGGAGATATACCTAATGCTAGACGACGAGTTAGTGGGTGCAGCGCGCCAGCATGGCACATGTATACATATGTAACTAACCTGCACAATGTGCACATGTACCCTAAAATTTAAAGTATAATAAAAAAAAAAATAAAATAAAAAGTCAATCAAACGGATTATAATTTGGGGAGTGTGTACAGGTCCTGAAGACCTGAACTATAGAAAGGAAATAATTGATTAAGCCTTCCTTTTAAGTGCATTCTTTTTATTTATTTATTTATTTTTATTATTATTATTATTTTTGAGACAGAGTCTCACTCTGTTGCCCAGGCTGGACTGCAGTGGCACAATCTCAGCTCACTGCAACCTCTGCTTCCCAGGTTTGAATGATTCTCCTGCCTCAGCCTCCCGAGTAGCTCGGAGAGGCGCGTGCTACCAGGCCCGGCTAACTTTTTGTGTTTTTAGTAGAGTCGGGGTTTCACTGTGTTAGCCAGGATGGTGTCAGTCTCCTGACCTCTTGATCCACCAGCCTCGGCCTCCCAAAGTGCTGGGATTACAGGCGTAATTAAGTGCATTCTTTACACTTTGAACTTTTTTATTAATCTTCACATTGAAAGCCTAGTCAGCATTTCCAGTTGTATGAATTTTTTTGGTTTTAACTATACTAAATTTATAAAATCTTAAAACAAAAATTACATTAATTTTGTTATTTTATATAAAGCCTTAAAATAACAAATATTTAAATGTTGCATAGGTAAATGCTACTAAACAAAGATTACAATATCGTTTAGATTCCTATTGGTCATTAATAGGCAGTACTTCTATTCAAAATTATGAAATTTTCTTCATCAGCAGATGAGTTTTTTAAAAAATTAATATTTGAATTGTGGTTTGTGATGGTCAACTATAATGTAAGAACATAAAAATGGTGAAAGTATAAAGGTTCAAACCAACTGAAATTTTAAATGTATATTGAATAGATTTCTTCTACTTGGAAACATTTGAATATTTTATACATGCTGCATGAATTTTCAGTTCTATGACTACCATGAAACCTTCCCCAGTATCTTTATTTCAAAGTCTGGTAGATTGTTCTGTTGTTCCCAGATGGTTGTTCTTCCTTTCACTGTCAAGAGAATTGTATGTTTCTTCTTACTGTTATGTGATGTTTTCCGATTGGTGACATGTGAATGAACTCATCTGAGCAGTTGTTTTAAAAGGAATAATCAATCTCAATCATGTCTCTTGCTCTTTTCCTTCTACTGCACAAGTGATATCTCCAAAAGAGGAACTTCACTTTTAGCTTGAGTCTTGGGATGATAAGATATTTGTAATGGCATCACAGTAGTTGCTGTAGCCACCAAAATGTGACATAAGCAAGAAATGAATTGCAAATTACTTCAATTTAGGGAGTCATTTGTTGCTGTGACAAATAAATCCTAATGTGACCCCCAGTGATATCTCATTTCCTGTTGCCTAATACCCTTCCTTTGGTGCAAGCTGGACCTTGCTTCTAATGCTTACAATATGGAAAACCAGGTCGGCCATCACTCCCATGATTTTGTTATGTTATGTTATGTTATGTTATGTTATGTTATGTTATGTTATGTTACATTATGTTATGTTATGTTGTTATGTTATGTTAGATATATTTTAGTAGATGTGACAAATGGATACCCCCTTATAGCAAAGAACTGCAGTTGGCCTCTAGAATCTGAGGGCAGCCTCCAGCCTGTAGCCAACAAAATCTTGGGACCTCAGTCATAAAACCACAAAGAAATGAATTCCGCCAACAGCCTTAATAAGCTTGGAACTGGATTCTTTTCTAGTGTAACCTCCAGATGAGAACACAAATAACATGTTGATTGTATGCATTTAAGACCCCTAAGAAGAGGGCCCATAGGGGTCTTGTCCAAACTCCCAATCCATAGAAAAGGTGAGATTAAAAAAATGTATGTGATGTTTTAAGTCACTGTGCTTGGAATAATGTGTTACAAGACAATAGAAAACTAAAACAAGTTTTATAGAAAAGTTATCTCTTGGACAGTTCCTACCAATATCATAAACCTAATCTCAAAGTCTACCTTCTTCAACAAGACAATGAAAAATGATAGTACCCACTCTTCACTTTCCTAGCATTTTGCACTGTGATATGGCACTTAGAATTTGCATCTAGACATATATTAATTTTTAAATCTTATTCTATCTCATGTGTTTCTGATAACCGAGAAAGTGCTTTTTATTTTTATTTGCCCACACTGCTAACATAACACTCCTCAATAAAATGTGTTCAAATCAAATAATTAAATCAAATTAAAATATAATAACTATTTTTAGAATCATAATTTTGGTCTAGGCACTAATATTAAACATATTTTAAGCAAAACAAAAATTTATTTAAGAATAATCTGTACTTTGTTTACATTGTTTTGGATTGATTTGTTTTTAGGCTAAATTTTTAGGGTTTCTTGTAGATAAAATGAAACTACTTAGCTTAAACTCTTATTATATTTGAGCAAGTGATTAATTCTATAGTTTCCTTAAGGTGATTAAGTATCGATCTGTGAGTCTCATCCTCTTGGTTACAATTTCTCATTATACTTTTATGTCCCTCTTACTGTACTTTCACGTTGTAGGGATCGCTATTATTGGATGTACTCCACACAACTCTCAAATATGAGGTTAATCAGAAGTGTAGGAAGAGATGACCATGGGCTTCTCTGTAGGTACTAGTGTGAATAATTGATTATCAGAATTATGAAATCATGCAGTGCTAACAGTAGATGTTTGTTAAAGCACAGAAGTCCTAAGAGATATGTTAAGTGGCATCAGGCTTTTGGGCTTACATCAATTCAAAAAATAAGAATATGCTAGAAACATAGAAGGACTTTGCAAATATTTTGTGAAGTCCAGAGAGTTTGGTAAGTCTAATATATTTCATATATTTACACATTTATTTACTTATCATTAGTCTTTCCTCACTAGAAAGTCAAGTCCATGCAAGGAGATTTCGTTCTTTTTATTCACTAACGTATATTACCAGAATTTACAATAGCTTCTCATACTTAATGTTGGTTGACTAAATAAATATTTTTACATTATCTTGGCAATAAAAATAAACTTCTATTAAAATGAATTATAACAAACATGTTTTCTGAAAAAGATACCTTAATGTAAGTCTGATTCCTTTGTCCTTCATGTATCTTCTTATATTCAGGATTTGTTTACCCACATGCAGCACCAATTGGTATAATCTATATATGAATGTGGACATCTCAATTGGTATATATAATTAAATAGAGTTATTTGGTCTATAAATTGGTTGGCATATCTTTAGGCCTTTATATTGTTTCTCTATTATTTTAGTATTTTCTTTTGGCACTGCAATCAGAGAAGATAAGAACTGAGCCGCCTCTTGGCTCTGCAAAACACAAACTAGCACCTCCATTTTTTTCATATGTCCTTTCATTCCATGTCTAAGGCAAGGTCTTTTTCATGAAGGAAGAAGAGAATCACTCATGTCCATTCAGCTCTGCCATGATCACAGACTTGGAAAGACTTTAGTAGGAAAAAAACTGGGTTTTTACTATCAGCAAAAGTCTCCAAAGATATAGAGGTGTAATTGTGTAAGAATTACACTGGAGTGATGGTGTCCTGTCTCTTAGGTCAAGAATTTTGGTGTGGGGAACTTGCAGTTCACTGTCCTTAATTATATTTAATATCAGCTTGATGAGTCATTAGGACTAAAGCAGTTAAATACCAGGAGTATATGACTTAGTGTCAATAGAATGTCACTGCAGTTCTTGGCATGTTTAATAATGATAAACAGGTAGTATTTTTCCACAGTTTTGTCATTACAAGCAAGGTACACAAGTTGTTGGATGCACAGAAAATGTCATTTTTCTCATATAAATAAATGGCTACATGAGTAATGAGCCCAGGAGAATGAGGGATGAATGTTACTGTCTTCTCTTTCCCATCTTGTAAGCTCTTCCTGAAGAAAAACATACTATCTATAGCTGTCAAAGCAACGATGCTTGGTGTCTGAGTTGACTTCAGCAATTACAAGAAGAGATAATCTAGTTTTCTTTATGTGACAAAACCAGGAAAAATAGAAGTACTAAAAATCATGAGAGAGAAAAAAAGTAAAAACTGTAAAATGTTGAATACTGACAGAATTTTGTTGTTGTTGAATTTAGGGGAGGTCACCATGTAAAATACTTGTCTGTTGAAATAGACCTCAATTTTTATACCAGCAAAGACCATGTTTAAAGATGAAAATTATTTTTAGTGTAGGTGTGCTGAGCAACTCCAGCACAGACTAGAGTTGGGCTAGTGACCATTTCAATTTTATTAATCTTAAATTATCAATTGCCACAAAAAACCTGTAAATACCATGTGAAAATTGATCATTTTTTATTGTACTCTTACCTTATTCATCTCTTCTTGGTTTGTACGCATGAAGGAGTAACAAGGAAAGGGGATAAGTTTGACAAACATTAACATTAACATTAACTTGAGGTGTGGTATTGATACCCAACAGGTAATTGTGCATAATATCTAGTATTATCTACTATGCTGTAATTTGGGTCATATACTGACAATGGATTATACTTTACACAAGCTTCCTTAGAACTAAAGAGCTAGACTAGATGTTTATTTAAATGAATGCCAATAATTAGAAAAGGTTACTCAAGAGACAAAACCTTAGTTTGGTAGGCATATCTTAAACTAGAGTAAGAAAATAAAATGCTTCCTCTTTACCTAGGCATAGCCTTCCTTTTGACCTAGCACCCTAAGAATAAATATGACAAAAAAAATCTCTGGGGTACTTGTGTGTATATACACGCCTGTGTGTGTGCCTGAGGGCAAGGAAGAGGTTTGTTCCTGGATGTCAAGTTGCTTTGAAATTTTTACTCACAACCTTTCTTATTATGTTCTGCAATGTTCCATGAAAAGAGGAATGCAATATGAAATAACTCTGAGGCAGCTAAGGTTAAATTATGATCCCTAGTTGAAACTAGAATGAAATAAGGACAACTAAGTGAAGTTGATGTGCTCTACTGAATGAAGAAAATCGTAAAAAGGTTCAAGATATGCTAAATAATTCACTATAGAACTACTGAGTGATGTGTCTACTTAGAGTGCAAGTGAGTTGAATTTCCTGCAAATCTCCTCAGCTATACCATGGTTAAGCTGCATTATGTGTATTAGCAGGCATATAGCATAATATGGCTATATACATACAATATATATGTATGTATATATGCTGTATATATACTATATATAGTATATATTGTATATCTATGCTGTTTATATACATATATACACATCTATGTTTCACCTGAGTTCCCTCAATTGTTTAGCATTCAAAAGGTTGTAATGAAGATCCAGGAGCTATTTTGATAACCAGTCGTAACATCCTACTAAGACACATGAAATTATATTTAGCCTAGTAGGCCTTATGGTTGTGGTAATTTGTGATTTGTATTAGGCTCTCTGAAATATTCAAAATAGAATCCTAGATAACAGGTATGATGAATGCCACTTTCTGTCAGTCTAGAATATTAACAAACACAGGAATTTCAAAGGAGGATATTTTAAATTATACATACTACAGATAAAAAGTCTGTTAGAAGTGAATTGGTTGGTTTTGGTTTCTGATCATTGTTTTACACGCAGAACAGCCACTCTGCCCAAAAAATAAAACAAAATTACAAAGCGTAGTTTTGTCCTAGTTCTGGCTCCTCAAATACTTGGAGAATTTTCTTCAAGCCTGGACTTCTACCAAAAACCAATTTTATCTCTCACTTTGCAATGCTATCTAAAAATATGTCATGACTTTTGTCAATGTGCATCTTCTGAGAAAGTTGCTGTGTTTCCAGAATAAACTGATTAATAATGGAAACTTTATAACCTTGGTAATTTTGCAATTTTTTAAATTTAAACATCGATTTTTCCTTCTTTTCTTCCTTCTAGGTTCCTTCATCTTTCTCTCTCTCTTTCTTTCTTTCTTTCCTTCCTTCCTTCCTTCTTTTCTTTCGCTCTTTCTTTTCTTTTGTTTTTTCCTTTCTCCCTTCCTTTCTATTTTGCCATCTCCTCTTGAAGTTGAGTCTTCTACAAATTATTAGTGCAGAATAAATTTCTTCTTTTCTCAATACTTTTGTCTCTGAGTCTTGCTTTCACAGCCACTAGTAGGTATAAGGTACCATTAATTATCGTTCTGTGATATACTAGCCATTGGTACAAAGAGCTTAGAAAACATTACCTTTTAAAATCTTTTCATTTGGGTGAGGATTTTAAAATAATAAAGGAAGATTTTAGTAATTTTTCCAATGTCACAATCAGTGGCAAACCTAGGTCTGTCTGTCTCAAAATCCATCCCTCTGATTAGCATACAATAAGAATGACTGAACTCTGAATTTAATAAAGATCTTAAATGTGTATTAATTGCCTTGTTACTTAAAGTATGCCTTTGTTCCTAAAATTTAAGACAAAACTTCCCAGGAAATATCTTAATGTAGATTATAAGCTAATAAATCATCAAAAATATACAAATTTTATAGAAAATTTTGGTATTGATTTGTTGTCTTTATGTATCAAAGATAATAATTTGTAAATGTTACATTAAGGGCTTTTACTAAGTTCCTTTACTTTGCTAATCAGGTATTTACTTACATAAGTTTGAAAAGAATCTATCTTCCTTATTAACAAATTTAAATTTGTAAATCACACTTTTAATTATTACCATGCTAGAAATACACCATTTGTTAGGTATGACAAGACCTCTACTGAGCAAAAAGATTATCCTTCACATGAACTGATAATTAAGATAATATATTTCTAGGCCATAAAAGTCAACTATACTCTGTGAACACAGATATCATCTCTAAATAGCATTTCCCTTTAATAGTTGAAGGGCTCCTTGAAGAAATGGCTCATTTTGGCTGTGGGACAGGATATATCCAAGACGAGTCTGAAATATCTTGTCACATCAGATAGCAAGGACGCTTGCGAAGGTAATGATGGTCAAATCAATAGGACTCAGTATGGTAACAAACATAAAGAAGGTACCAGAGGGGAAATTTCCACAGGTGTGACAATTTGAACATAGATAATAGTAATCATTGTAATGAATTCACATAGATCAAATATGTTTAAACCATAAGTTCAAAAATGTCCGATCTGAATTGCGATGCACAGATTATGCAGCGTTGCTGAAACTCTTGGTCTTTCTGTATATGCATGTCCTCAAAGCAGTTCTGAAATCTTATATTTGTTTTAAAGTTGTTCATTTGGGAACAACTGTGCCCAATATGTTTTGCCTCTGAGTATTTTCTGTTAGCATCCCACATTTTGGTAGTAGTGGGTTCTCTCTGAAATCAATATACTTATCAGAATTTGGTGCAATGAATAGAGGAGATAAGTCAAAAGCTGTCATTATTTTTGTTTTCTCTTTCAATATAAATATATCAGTGTCTAATTTGGGGAGTCTAAAATAAAAATCAAGATAATAAAATTTCATGAGTATTTTTATCTCCCATTATCATAATATAGACAAAATATTTGTAATTACAATGACAAAAAATAGCTTAAGAAAATAAATACATTTTATTTCCCAATATGATAAGATTGTGTGCATGTTTTTAAGTATTCTCACTACTATTTTATCTACCAACTATTGTCATGACATACCTTAGGAAGATAATAACTCCTTAAAAAGGAAATAAAACACTGGAACATTGCTAGATAAAAGCTTTTAAAAGGAAAAAATGTAATAACATTTGATTAAGTTTTTAGCAAAATCTGAAAGTAGATACTTCAGAGAGAATGTACACTTCAGGTAAAAATTTATCAAAATCTTCAAATGTCTTTCCCCCCCCAGCATTTGGTAGTAGATTTAGATTGGCAAAAACATCCAGGTACTTCAAATAAGACAAAATGAATATGTCCTTGTCCCTCTGTTGGGTACTAGTAGCTATCATCCCCTATTTCGTTTATTTCCTTTTATTGCCTCCATAAAATCATTAATTCTGCTTTTGATAATACTCTCTAATTTTCTCTGGGGAAGGATCCCTTCTCCACGTACTGCACATGTTCATCTGGTGAAACTGATTTTACTATCAGATTACAAAAGTGTCGCAGCAAAAGATCTAGGCTAAGCAGCATATGTTCTAGGCTAAGCCAGTACCAGAATTCCATACATACCCTCTATCATAGAGATAGATCCAGAAAGATGAATACATTCCACAAATGAAGACAATGCATGAAAGTTCTGGGTGTTTGTTGTTGTTCTATAAGTTTGTTGATATAAACTCTCCAGTGCCTCCTCCTTGGGTGACTCTAGCTCTAAATAATTTATCAAAGTCAAAGACCTAATGTTTTTGAAAGCCACATCGGAAAGGAGAACAGGATCAACTCAGAGGAAAGAAAGCTGACAGATACTGGTATAGTAGTTTGGACCCCAAGCAGGCTGTGCTTGAGACCAGAACTCCACAGCACTGTGCAGATTATAGTCTTTCAGCAAAATCATGTTTGTTTCTTGTTGTTGAGCTGTGTGGGCGAAGAGGATGTTATGGGCTGACTACTGTCCTCCAAAACACACGCGTTGAAGTCCTAACTCCTGAGAAAATACAACAGAATGTGACTTTATTGGGAGATAGAATTCTTAAAGAGGTAATCAAGTTAAAATTAGGTAATTAAGGTGGGCCTTAATTCAATGTGACTGGGGTCTTCATAAAAAGAGAAATTTCGACCTATACATGCATAGAAGGTAAACAGAAAGAGGCAGGGAGAAGACAGTCATCTACAAGCTAACCTGCACAGCCTTCAGAAGCCTCAGAAGGAATCAAGCCTATCGGTATCTTAACATTGGACTTCTAGCTTCCAGGACTGTGAGCCAATAAATTTCTGTTGTTTAGATCACTCGACTGTGGTATTTTGTTGCAGCCTCCCTAGCACACTTAACAGAAAAGGTAAAATGAAAAATGTCATCTGTAGTTGTCACTCACCCTCAAATGAAAAAAATGAAAGCCTCCTTTGTTTTAAAAAAAACAAAGACATTAATAAAATAATACAAGCCTTATTCACCAAATACAGACAAAATAGTCATAATTTTAATAACAAAATAACTTGAAGACATAATAACTTCTTCTTCCAATATATTGCATTTATGGATATGCTCTTCAAAATGGAAGCTGATATGGTTTGGACCTGTGTTCTCACCAAATCTTTTTGTAATCCCCAGTGTTGGAGGTGGGGCCTGGTAGGAGGTGATTGGATCATGGGGACAGATTTTCTCATAAATAGTTTCTCACCATCCCTTTGGTGCTGTCCTCACAACAGTGAGTGAGTTCTCATGAAATCTGGTCAATTAAAAGCATGTAGCACCTCAACCAGCTCTCTTTCTCCTGCTTCTGCCCTGTAAAGTTTCTGGCTTTGCCTTCTGCCATAAATTTAAGTTTCTTGAGGCTTCCCCAGCAGCTGAGCAGATGCCAGCATCAAGTTTCCCGTACAGCCCATAGACTGTGAACCAATTAAAACTATTTTCTTTATAAATTACCCAATATGAGCTATTTCTTTATAGCAATGCAAGAATGGACTAATACAGAAGCCAATAAATTATTTTGTTTATGTAAGCCATTTGGAGACTCTGTTTTCTGTTAATTACTATTAGGAATCATTTTGACTGCAATACACCAGATGTATATGTAGTGCTCTTCGACTTACTGTGTTCCCCCAATTGTCTAGATTTTATTTATTTGGGATAAAATAAAATAAATATTTATATCTCAGAAGTTAAGCAGGAGATTCTTTATGAGTTGACAAACGGCATTTTTCTCTCTCAGTAATTTCAAGAGAAATACAAAGCAGTGAAGACTACATGAAACTTGGAAAGTAAAGAGCTTAATCTCACACAGTTACTGTTGTTTGCCTTCCATAACTCAATTTCTTAAAAGCTCCCTTCATAGTCAAATGTAGTAGATTTTTTGACCAAACCTTTATGAATTGTTCACACTTAGTGTCTGCACACTTGAGAATTTCAACCCTTCGCCTCTTTTTCCCTCAATCCTTTTCTTAAATCCATTACAAAACAAAATCACTCCTGACTCTGGTGATAAATCACTATATTACAACCATCAGGGCATTTAATTTGTGACTAAAATCAATTGGGATTTGCTGATGCCAAAAAGTAATATATTGTGAGTTAAGGGGAAAAAAGTGGATATTACACGCCAGTGTAAGATGGACCGTCAGTCACCTTGATGACCAAGCAACAATTTATGGTTTGTAAAAACGAAACAGATAAATTGTAAGAAAAATGCTCTTTGACTTTACATCGACGTGTAGGATTCAGCTGGAGGAAAACAAATGAAATGGCTTTGCAGAAAAATGGAGAGATATATGGTGGTGTTGAGATACTGTGTTTTTTGGGAAATGTGTAGGGGATGTGAAGAGGTACATGTGTAATTCTTGCCTAAAGATCTCTAATTTGCAAATAATGTTTTACTAAATAATTATTAACTGATTCATCTATCCACTTATCAATTATTGACAAATCTAATATCATGAACATGTAGTGGTAGAATGGCCGGCTAAGTTTCGGATCCATCAGAAAGGTTACAGCCAACACTTCTATAATGAAAAATACATTAACAAGAGAAAAACATAAAAAATTTATTTAATAAAACCTTTACATGACATGGGAGCCTTCAGAAATGAAGACAAAAGACTCAGGGAAAAACTGTCTATTTTTTTTTTTTTTGCATAGATAGATGAAGAATGGACAGCCATGTAGAAATGTGATCAGACAGAGGGTGTTATCTGACAACCACAGACAGAACGGAGCAACCTAGCAAGGCTTGTCTGTTCATATTCTGCTTGGCCTGTCTGTGTAGCATTTCTTCCTCTAGGTATGGGACAGAATCCTCTGGAATGAGGATCTTCATGACAGAAGGGAGAAAAAAGAGAGTTACTTTTCTAGGATTTAAGGCTTGCTTTGTGGGAGAGGGTATGTAGTTTCTATGACCTCCTGGGGGAAGAGGAATTCACATTTCCATGACTCTCTTCAGGGGAAAAAGACGGGCAGGAAACAGGAGGGTAGGAGAAGGTCAGAGAGACGTTGCTTTTGAGGCCTTTCCAGTTTTGCTCAGTGCAAAGTACTGAGCATGCCAAGATGCCATACTTTGGAGTATCATGTTCTGAGCCCTAACAAGGATGAATGTTTTTACTATTTTTCAAAGCTAAATTTTAGTAGATGATGAACTACAACTCCTGGCGCCTTCAGAGCCTGAGGTAACTGATAGAATGTTGGAACCATAACTATGTGCTTCTGCCTGGAGAGGTCATTATCCAAATGATGAGAAAAATCTCTATGTCTTAGTTTCTGCTAGGATTTATGGCTTAATTTTTTTCTATCACAGGTAAGACCAGAAATAGTATAAATAAGTGGTATAATAAAAGAGGAATTTATACTATCCATGATGAGAAACATATCAGACATTTAAATGTTTGTTGTGTGGTTGCAGTTGCACAAGCCAAATTGCATTTTTACATTTCATTTTCTCTACCCTATAAGAGATAAATGTTTTCAACTTGTTCATCCTACATATTTGCTACTTTGTATCTTTTGATCTATGCTTCCTGATATTACTAAGATCACTATTATTATTGAGAGAACAAAGGTTTGAAGAGTTTGCCTACGATTACATAGTTATTGAGAGCAGCCTTGAACCTGGGTATATTTTATGCCATAACTTCACTCGTAACTTCCAAGGTTTAACAGTGAGCACAGAAGAGACTGGAATTGATGACTATCAGTAGTCAATATTCAACAAATGACTCTTCTGCCAATGACAAGGGAACTGCCACTAACAATAAAAATGCTTTGTTAATTTAATGTGATGATATTTACAAAACTGGAACTTGTTTGCAGCCAAACAAGCTTAGAAATACATTTATTATGTATGTGGCTTTGGACAAGTTACTTAAGCTCTTTGAGCTCATTGACTAATTGATTGAGTCTACAAATATTTATTATTTATGTTATGGCATTATTTATTTTTAATACTTAATATCTATATATAAAACAACAACCCTCAATAAAAATATTAAAGTTATAATTTCAAATTGTAAGTGCTACAAAATTCTTATTACTCTTAAATATTGTGTAAGTAGGTGAAGAGTGAGTAGAGCAGGAGTGAGGCTATTTTAAATAGGGTGATCAGGAAAAGCTTTGCTGAAGCTGTGGTATTTGGTTGAGATCTGAACAATGTGAGGGTCATTTAGGTGATAATATTCAGAAAATGGGTTGTACTGAAGAAATAAGAAGTACAAATATCTTAAACTCAGAATAATCTTGACACATTTGAGAAAGCCATTGTTACCAGGACAGAGTGACGGTGAGATTTAAATCAGCAGGGATATTGGAGATCAAATCACATAGAGCTTTAAAGTCATGGCATGAAATGTGGAATGTCCTATAAGTGCTATGAGAAAGTATAAGAATGTTTTAACATGGTGATGATGTAATCTAAGTTATTTCAGCATCCCTTTGACTGCAGTATGAAGAATGAACTAAACTCAGGATAGAGTAAAAGCAAGAAAAGAGAATAGATGTTAAGTATTCTCACCACAAAGATAAAAACTTTGTGAGATAGTGCATATGTCAATAAGTTAGATTTAGTCATTCCACAATGCATGTATGCTTGAAACATCATGGTGTACACATAAAATACATACAATTTTATCTATAAATTTAAAATATTAAATTAAACAATCAAAAAATAAAATTTAGCAGTTGATTATCCTAGTTTTAAGTAGAGATGTTTGTGCCTTGGTTCTATGAAGTCAATAGTGACAATGGTGTTCATAAGGTTTGAGGCAAATCTTGGGGCAGAGCCAACAAAAATTTGGTTATAGATTGAATGTAGGTTGTAAGAAATTAAAGATAATTTGTAGGATTCTTTTCATCACCATAACTATGTGGTTTGTAGGGCCATGAACCATAATGAGAGATGCTGCGTTGAGGAAGCAGTTCCTGTTGGAGTGGAGAGAGGGAATGTTAGCTGATACTTTTATTTTGATCAAATTATCTCAGAAAAACCTATCAGATATTTAAAAGGAAATGTGAGAAGATGTGAATATATGATTGTGGAGCCACTGGAGGAGAGAGAAGTCTTACATGCATGCACTGGAAATATTATCATATTTAAAGTCATGGAAGTGGATAACATGCAGTGAGCCCTCCATATCCAAAGATGCCATATCAGCAGATTCAACCAACCATGAATCATAAAGATTCAGCAAAATAAATAAATAAATAAATAATAATAACAATAAAAAAATACAAATAAAAAATGCAGTATAACCATCATTTACATAGCATTTACATTATGTTAAGTATGTAAGTTATATAGAGAAGATTTAAAGTAAACAAGAGGATGTGTGTAGGTTATATGCAAATATGACACCATTTTCTATCAGGAATTTAAACATCCCTGGATTTTGGTATCTGCAAGGGTTGGGGGTTCTTCCTGGAATTAATTCCCTTTGGATACCAAAAGATGACTTTAACTAGGAAAAGAATAAAGATAGAAAAAAGAAGGCATCTAAAAATTTAAAGTGCAGACAGGAAGGAGAAACACTCAAAGGAAAGCACAAGAAAATAACCAGAAAGTGTGAAAAAGACTATAAGGAATGTACTGTCAGCTGAAGACTGTAGAGAATGAATGGTCATCTGTTGCAAATGCTACTGAGAACTTAAATAAAATGAAGGCAGAAAACTGACTCTATACAAGAGAGATTTCTGTGATATCAATAAATTGTGGGTAATAACTATCTGAGTTACTCAAGTTAAGGTTAAATAAACTGAAATATAGAAAATGATTACTTTGTTTAACTAATGCTGTGCAACAAATCACCCCTGAAATTACTGGTATAAAACAATCAAATATTATGCTCATGGAGTCTGTGGGTCAGAAATTCAGGAAAGACTCAGCTGGGCAATTCTTGCTTGGGGTCTCATGTGGTTGCAATCAGAATTCTCTCAGCTTGGAAGAATTCTCTCAGCTTGGCGTCATCTAAAACCCTGATAAGGCTGGGAGAATCACTTCCAAAGTGATTCAATCACAATGATGGCAAGTGTGTGTTGACTATTCTCCAACAGCTGTAGCTCTTTTCCATGTGAGCCCTTGAGCCTCTCCATAGAGCTATATAAGTATCCCCACACCATGATAGCTGGCTCTCCCTGAACAAGTACGTCAAGAGATCAAAGAGAAAGCAGAAACCTCAGAAGTCACACATCATTACTTCTGCCATTATCTACTGATTATGAAGGTCATTCTTAATGAATAATAGATCAGCCCCAATTCACTCATAGAAATGAGCAAATATCAGGGGGTAAGGATTATTGGGAACCATCTTGAAGGCGGACAACCACAGTAATATATACTTTTAAATTATTAAGTATATTGACTGGAGGATATAGTGGAACTTCAGTAAATGGTAGTAATGGGATTTAACCAAACCCAGTTTAAGGACACAATTTTCCAGACTGCCAGAAACTGCCCAATACTTCAAATATTATACACATCACAATTTGCGGAGTCCCCAGGGCCACACTCACTTCTAACCAACTGGCTACAAATCTGGGGTTCCCATGGTTTGATTACAGGCTTAGAATGACCTGCAGAACTCAGGAAAGCACTATACTTTTTATTAAAGTTTTCTTACAGCAAACGAATACAAATCAGAGCTAGTCAAAGGAAGAGATGCATAAGAAAGAAGACGGGACTAGAAGGGTTTCAAATCTAAAGTTTCTGTGTCCTCCGGGATGCATTACTCTTCTGGCATCAACATTTGGCAATACAGAGTAGTGTAAGCCTAGAAGCATGCCCATGCTTTGGTGTTCAGACTCTTTATTGATACTTCATTATGTAGGCATGATTGACTTGGTTCCTGTCCACAGAGTAGAACTTAATCCCTGGGTCCCACACCCGTCCCTGAAGATCAGACTGAATTCACATGGTCACAAACCCCAACCCTCTAATCATATGTTTGGTCTTTCTGTCATGACAAGTCCACACCTTGGGTCATGTCTGTTAGCATAAACAATTGATTATGGTTCAAGGTGCCCACCATAAATAACAAAGATATTTCTATTACTCAGTAAATTCCAAGCAGTTAGAGCTTAGCCCCAGAACCAGAACAAAGGCCAGACCCAGGTAAAGTTAATTTTTCACTAAACAGATAGATATTATTATTGCCATTAAAGTTGAGTTCCTAAATAAAACAATAGAGAATATGACAAGATTTCAGATTCCCTAAGATTATAGACATTTAGAGATGAATGGAAATTGAATATCTGCTCTTTTTGGTATTTTGCTGCTAAGTCCTACCATTTTACTGTCTCTGATTTTACTCTATGTCAACACTAATTAAGCAATGAGACCCTGCAGCTTTCCCCAACCAGGAAGCCAGGAAATATGTAGAATCCAATTAGCCTTTTTTGTAGCCCTGTGCTTAAGTCAAGATAACTATCATCCTGAAGTCAAGGTTGTTCACATGAGTATCACCAGAGTAAACATAGGAAATGAGAACCAGTATATTCATGAAGAGTAAGAACTGGAGATTACAGATCTGACATTAACACACACATTTTCTATGTTCTGACCCTTATGAGAGCCACTATTCATGGGGCATCACTGTCCTTTCACCTCATTATTGTAATACAATCTCCTCCTGCTGTCTTTTCACCCTTAAATTTATATCCCATTATACTACATTTACCTCTGCTATGACGCCATTATCATGAGGGCAGGGTTTCAGTTTCAGGAAGCTTTCCTCTAATTTTATATTTAAATAGAATTTCTTAGTACAGTGAATCCATTTTAGATGTTTCTGGAAGAATTATAGAAGAGTTATAAGTATGACAATTTTTGGAGGAAGTATAAATGAGTCAATAAAATTGGGGCAAGAAGCATGTAGAAGTTTTTCAAAATTACGGCAGTAGGTTGGGTTCTCTGTTTCGGTTGCTTTGTGAAATTGACATATTCATGTCACTTCTTACCTTAAATATATTCTGGAATTTCTCATCTCTGTCCCATCAATACATGAAACTTATTTAGCACCAACTAAATGTTTATGAAACAACAAGCTACCCCCTACAAAGAATCAATGTGTGTACAACACAGGCCTCGGCCAGGAAAGGGCTTATAGTCCGAGTTGTGCACTTTCCTCTGTCTAGAATATTCCCTTACTTCTCCTCTCTTTATTTTTATGGTTCTCTCCAGACCACCAAGTACCCTCATTTTCTGTTTTTCCAGTTTCATAATAGTAAACTCAAACACACTAAATTACGCAGAGCTTAATGGACTTCTATCCATGAAAGTTAGAACATCTAAATTATATTTTTTCAAATCATATTAAGTTATATTAAGTTAAATCTTAATATAAATATGTAAGATATACTTACATATCACATACTTATATTAAGTGCATCTTATATAATTATATTAAGTACAATATATAACTTTGTATAAACTTAAAATTATCTTATGCCTGTGTTCATTTATTTTTCTGAAATTGTAACTTATGGAAATAAATGTAATGTCAAAAGTAAAACGTGTGTGCCATATTTTATAATAGCCTTGAACACTTTGAATTCTAAAGTAAGAACTATAAACTGGAAAAAATACAAAGTCTCTATAATGGTAACTATGTAAGAGTAGAGTTGCTTTATTATACCTTTCTGCATTCAGGTATTATTTTTATCCAGACTACATATTTGCATATGTAATTTATTATTGTTCTGTCCTACAAAAGGTTTTATCTACTAAATATTTGTTTGTCTTCTGTTTCTTGTGTTTGTGACTAACAAGAGATGCAATTGTTTTGAATTAAAGTTTTATTTATTCTTCCTCTCTCATCTGAGAAAGATTCTTGCTTTTCTGGGAAATCAGCCTCCCCTAAACAGGATATATGCTACTAAATTCATACTTATAATTAAAACATTATCTTTTTTTATATCTTTGCTGTCTGGATTATTTGCAGTAGTATGATGCACAGAGAGAAGTAAATGAGCATAATGGAAAAACTTGACTTTGGGGATCAGGTAAATTCTAGTAGTGACACCACCTATAGGATGTAGAAGTGTTATAATATTGCCGTTGCTCAGAAATTCCAGCTATCAAATGAAGAATATTAATAGATATGTTCTCCCAAAGTTTAGTTGTTAATGTCAAATATAACAGGGGTAGAACAGCTATGTTTGTATTTGTATTCAGTATATTATAGCTTCTATTATTACTAACATTAGGATGGAGATTCTTCTTGATATTCTTTAATTTGCTTAATTATCTAGCAGAGAAATATGAAGTGCTCATTAAACATTAATTAAATTGAACTGAGAATTATCAATTTTCAAGAGTTTACAGGTTCAATGCAATGGCAATAATTCATTAATGTCAATCAATCTACTTCCTCCTACTATTAGTCGACCTCAATCTTCAAACCTTCAGTCTCAGAATTGGCCATGTGACCCATAATGAGAAATTCATAATACTCCAGACCCTGGCCCACTGATTGGCCCTTAGATGGGCCCATGAGCCAGACAAGATCATGTTTGTTTTTTTTTCCTGCAATTTTAAATATTGGCTTTGAAGGTGATTTATGGATCTCTCATCTCAAGCTCCTAAATAAGGTTAATATATGTAAACTTAATGTTCCCTCTAGCAGGGAGAATATTTGCTTATGAAATGAATAAACATAGGCAAAATACAGATCTTAAAAAATGATTAAAAGTTGACACAGGAGTGAATCCAGAAGTGGGGAATCAAATTCTGGACCAGATTGAAGACTAGCTGAAACAGGGAAGAGGCAAAAACACCTTTCCATAAGAGATGCTCACTAATGCCATGACAGTTTACCATTGCAATGGCAACACCCTGAATTTACTGCCTCTTTCTGTGACAATCACCTGATGACCCAGAAGTTACTACCTTTTTTTCTAAAAATTTCCGCATAATCCACCCTTAATTTGAATGTAGTTAAAAGAGAGTATAAATAAGACTGCATGACTGTCTCTGAGTTGCTACTCTGGCAAACTGTCTATGGGGTAGCTCTGCTCCACAAACAGCAATACCACTGCTGCTGCTGTAGACTGCCGCTTTAATAAAAGTTACTGTCTAACACCATCTAACACCATGGCTTGCCCTAACATTTTTCCCAGGCAAAACCAAGAACCCACCCAGGCTAAGCCCCAGTCTGGGGGCTCACTGGCTGTGCATCACAATGACTAAAGTTTTTGCCTGTGTTGTGTAGGTAGAGGGATCAGGGGAAGGAGGAGAAGAGAAAGACATAAGTATCTGAGTGTTTAGATCTAGTCATTTCTAATTCCCTTAGTGTTTGGGTGTTGCTTCTTAAAAGATTCCTGAGGAATAGTTGCAGGAAAGAATGAATATTTTCATTTTAAGGAAACTTGAGTTTTGACTTTGATTATGTTTGAAGTCTTGAATACAGCTGAAGAAGAGAAGTCCTAAAGTTGTTCATGACTGTGGAACAATATATTTCTAAAAAGTCTTTATTTGGGAATACAATAGATGAAATGCAGATCATAGTCTGTTTCATGTATTTATAAATGATTTTCTAACACTTTCTTTGACAATCATAGCATTGAATGTACATAAAAAATTGGATGCCTATTAGCTTTCTAATACATTTCAAAATTTAAAGTAGGCAAGAATTTATGAGACATGAAATGACAGTGTTACAGTAATTTTTTATATTGGCCACCATATTTATTTAAATTATACAGATATTTATTAATAGTAAAAGGAAAAACTATGCCACTTGACCTTTCCTATTATATAGCTCATGAAATTTCAAGTTATATCAATTATTTTTCTAATACTTTGTGCAGTGTTTGACATCTAGTTTAATTTTTAGTTATTTTTAAATTTTCTGTTTACTCAGCAGCCATCTCAGTTTTTTAAAAAATTCTGTCATTGAAAAAGTTAAAATTTGGCAATCATACAACCATGTTCTCTCTGTTTTACACACACATACACATGCACACACCCATACACATACTCCTATCTATCTATATGTCTATATTTTTGTTTATTTACTTCTGACATCCAAATATCATAAGACCACTGCACATATCAGACGGCCAATGCAGTAGCCTCTTGAGACTTGTAATGTATATATTCAAATATATACGAACACCCACATCCAAATATTAAAAATAAAATTACCAAAGTATACAATAAGTTTTGCTTTTTTAAAAAAATTTCACTCCAAAATTCAAAACTCAAATCTGTAACATATTTCCTACAATTTCCAGTCTGTAGTTAGTTACCTTCTATCCGTTACCACCTCACCTATTCACTCTTGCTCCTAGACACACTCACGCGCGTGCGCACACACACACACACCATACAGTTTCAGTATTTTCTTTTATCACTTTTAAGATTGGCATTTTGTTACTACCCAGACAAAATTGATAAGTTGTTACTGACTAATAGCAGCAATAACAATAATGATAATAGCAAATACTCTTATAAGACTTACCAAGTTCTAGGCACTGATCATAAAGTAACTTACACTTACAGAAAATCACTCATTGAATCTATCCCCATGGAAACTTTTATGAGGTGAAGCTATTTATTATTAATGTGTTCCATTTCACAGATGAGAAAGTCAAGGCACAGGGAGGTTCAGAGTAATTCAGTTAGAGATGAGCAGGGCCAGAAGTCACACCCAGGCAGTGAGGCTCTAGATTTGAACACTTGATCAGTACATAGTCTACATCTTACTTTGGTCCACACAGATTCAACTTTATGACTTGTCTTCCTAAAATTTATACTGACATTTATATTGATTAATCACATTTATGTTTCCTAAATGTATTTTATTCGTGTTTTCCATTTCTGCATATAATATATAATATTTACATGATCACCTAACCTATGTCATTCTGGCACATTTTATGCATTCATCCTAATCTGTGCAATTTCTCTCTATAATAGGCATAGGAATTTTATTTTGTAGATGTGAGAAACTTCTCTATCTTGACTCTTATCCAACTACAACAGATCCTACACAGTCACTTAAAAAATATAATTCAGATAACATCTCTTTTAAAACCTCTGGTGACTTAACCTATCTTTAGAATAAAACCAAGCATGGTTTACTATGACCTGTATTACTCTACCTGATCTGTTCTCTATGTACTCCCATTAAACCTTTTCCATATAACCCTCACCCTCTCTCTACCTTCTTTTTTCAACTTCCTGTGTAAAAACTCACCTTACTACACTCACACCTGAGCTAATGAATTCTATTACTAGAACATTTGCACTGTTCATTCTCTCTTTACTGGGGATCCTTTTCTTTGGGTTCTTTGTATTGCTGGCTCCTTTTCATGCTACAGATCAGAGTAGCATCTCAGCAAGTATCCCTCTAATCCAGTTGTTTTTAATTTATGGTACCCAGCTCACCAGCAACAGCATCACTTGTGGTCTTATTAGAAAGGTGGACTTCCAGGCTCCTACCCATACCCACTAATTTAGAGTATGGGATGGACTCCAGGAATCTGTGTGTTTCTAAGCTCTCCAGAAAATTATCTTGTCTGATAAAGCTTGTAAACTAGTCACTACACTCTAAGCTAACAAAATGCACTTCTTGACAGTCATGTGCTAGCACATTACCACATTTATTGTTTTACAAAGCTTTTGTAGCTATCAAAATGATGTTATTTATTGTGTTTGTTTTTGCTCAGTTGTCAATTTCTCATCCAGATTTACTCTCTACAACTAGATTTAGATCGCTACTTCTGTTAAAGCAGAGTCTTTGCCTTTCCAGTTTCCACAACAAGCAGATAGCTTACTCAGAGAAGTGATCCACAAGAGTGCAACACAGATCAAGGCACAGCCCGATGAAGGTTGCATGATTGAGTTGCTTTTTGTTGTGGGTGACTGAGGCTCAGTCCTACTGGGCACTCTTTGAAGACCCACGTGTGAAGATCCTCAAAATTGCCCATCTAATCTATGGAAGAGGAGACTATTCATTTCCCAGTTCTTTCTACTATTGCACAAAAGCTATCCCAGGGCATGTGAACTCCCCAAGACTTCTAAGTCAGTTCATGAGCTAGAAGGAGTGAGTGCAATCCTAAAAACACCAATAAAGTCCCCAGGAAGGAAGTCCAAGGTGTTGTATCAACACACTGAGGGGACACGTCATCAGGGTAGTTGATGGCCACAGCAATACCCAGAGCCACTAAATGGGCTTAGAGGATGTAAAGCATACTGAGATCACTGTCTGACATACTTTTAAATTGTGGTATCTGCATCACCTCAAAAACATAAAAAAAGTAGTGCATCCTCAAATATTTCTAAATAGTAAAATCACTCAAGTAACGAATCTATTAGCTAGCCCACATATACATAATTGGGATGAGGCAAAGACAAAATTTAACTCAGTTGTGATAATTTACTAAACATGAATTTTCTATTTTATCCATCTCCCTTCCATTTTTAAAATGAATACATTGAATAGTATATAATTAAAAACATGTTTATTCTCATGATCATCTGACGTTGCAGTAGGGAAAGCCACATCCTCTACTACTCTCATATTGTCAGGGACTTCATAGAAGTATCAGGTATAGTGATAGTTTAAAATAAGGTCTCATGGGAATGCAGAATAAGATTTCGTACTGACAATACTTTAATGTAGGTCACTAGTTCTCAAACTTTTGCATAGAGTGGAATAAACTGAAGGGTTTGTTAAAACACAGATTGCTTGTAAGGTACATGGATGTGCTTTGGCCAAGGAATAGGCCAAGGCAGATGTCCCGCCAGAGAGACTCAGCAAGCTTTGTGCACAGGCGCACACCTCCACTTGTTTTATAACCTGTTTGTGTAAGTTCATACTTGATTTGGAGCCACTACTGTCTGTAGAAGGTATAGTTGCCCTGCGAACTCTGTGCACAGAGGCTCATTCACGGAGGCACGTCTTGGCTCAACATGGCTGGTCATGGCTCTTGTGCAGGCACGCTGGTGCCTAGAGAAAGAGAGAGAGCCAAAGCTGTCCATTTTGCAGACAGACAGGAGGGAGCCAGGACACAGCTCGGCTTGCTTGTGCTGAGAGAGAGAAAGAGTTAAACTGCTGACCCTGACGGCAGGGGAGAGCCGGCCACGCAGCTGTAATGTGTGGGAGCCGCCAGACTAAGCAGCCAAGACAGGGCGGACAGTGCAAATGAGTTAGTTTGAGTAAGCTGTGTAAGAGAGCTGCTGCTGAATAAAACCATATTCACACGCCTACGCGCCCCCCAGTGTTATATCTGCTCATCCACCCACTGCCCTCAGACTTCAGCATGGGCTGGACACGGACCCTGGGATCTGACAATTGGCAATGAGGATGGGATGAGGTGAGTGGGTCTTCAGTCCCTGAGGTCTCCCGGGTTGGCTATGTGGCCTCAGAACGGGCTGTGGTACCCAGTGGGAGCGGTGCTGCTTGGATGAGCCACAGTGGAAATGTGCGAGGCGGTGGACGGGTCCCCTGTGAGTGTGGAGAAGGCGCTGAAGCACCTGGAAGTACACAGCACCGAGAAGAAGCATGCCTTTACCGGGAGAGTCAGATGGGCGTTTGTAACTGTGCTGCGGGAAGTGCATGCCCAGTCCTTGCAGAAAGCAGCGCAGGGAGGAGGAAGAACCTCCGTTGCAAGGTTGCCTGGAGCATGAGCAGCTGTTAGGCCCCAAGTGTGGGCCAGATACCCCGCCCCCGCCATGGTGGAACACATTTCCTGTGGTGCCTGTGCCTCCGCTAAGTTGCGGGAGTTAAGCAAGTAATGTCGGCAGTCATGTACAGACTTAGTGCAAGTCATTCGGGAGGAGGACATTGCTGCACAATCCGGTCCTGCCCGAGGGACATTCTAGGGGTGGATGTTTTGCCAGTCTTGGCAGCTGTGCCATCTATCACAGACTTGACGAGCCACAGGAGAACAATGGAACTGGGATGATGCCACTGTGTGGTAAACCTGGCCAATGCATTCCTCTCCATTGATGTCGCTCCAGAGAGCCAGGAATAGTTTGCCTTCATGGGAGAGCGACAATGGACTTGCACAGTGTTGCTTCAGCGCTATGTGTATAGCTCCACCATATGTCATGCTTTTGTTGATGATGTTATGCTAACCTCTGATTCTGCTGCAGGTTTAGAAGCACCAATGCCCCTATTTCCTGGGACTGGGATGATGCGGCTGAGACAGCCTTTCTGGTAGCCAGGCAGGCTATTCGGTAGGCACAAGCTCTATAGGTAGTTAACTAGGGGTGCAATTTAAACTAGATGTGCATGTAACCACAAGTAGGTTTGACTAGGGCCTATGGCAGTGCATAGAGTGCTTGGAAGCGCCACTAAGCTTTTGGTTGCAACTATGGAAGGGAGCTGAGCTCCAGTTTTCATTAATAAAAAAGCCGTTAGTGATTGTATATGCTCCCCTTCAGGCTCATAAAAGCATGGCAGGATGGGTTACAGTCATCATGTGGAAGGCTTACCCAACAGCAGGATGAGTGTGTTCATGGGTAACCATCTCCCCCCACCCCCCAACTGGGAAAGCAGTTAGTGACAGCATATGCTGCACTTCAGGCTCATAAGAGTGTGGCAGGATGGGTTACAGTCATCGTACAGATGACTTACCTGGTAGTGGGATAGTTGTATTCATGGTTATTGACCCCCCAGATAGGGACGGCACAGACATCCACTTTAGTGAAGTGAGGCTCCTACCTAGAACAGTGGAGTACACTAAGTACAAGTCCCTTTGCAGCAGAGTTACAAGAAGTCTTAGGACCTGTAGTCCTAATGCAAGATAAGGCCATGGGGCCTGAGATACCCCTAGACCCTGAGCCTTCACCATTACGGAGGGTGTCCCCCCATTCCTAATAGGGCATGGTATACAGATGGGTCTAGCCAAGGTGCTACTGCTGCCTGGACTATTGTCGCAGTCCAGCCTAGTACTGACACCATATGGTTTGAAAGCAGGTGTAGACAGAGTAGCTAATGAGCTGAACTCAGAGCAGCATGAATGGTAATCACGACGAGGTGACACCTATGGTAATCTGCCCCAAGAGCTGGACAGTTTATTGAAGCTTATGTATATAACAGGCCAGTGTGCCCAAAGTTTATCTGTCAGGCTCATGTGTCAAGCCTGTGTGTATGTGTTGGGCCTGCATGACTAAAGCATGTGCGTCAAGCGTGTGTACCGGGCTTGTGTGCCCAAACCCTATGTCTCCCTCAACCTAGGGGGTGGAATACAAGGTACATGGACATGCTTTGGTCAAGGAATAGGCCGAGGCAGATATCCAGCCAGAATGACTCAGCGAGTTTGGCATGCAGGCACACACCTTCGCTTGTTATATAACCTGTTTGTGTAAGTTCATACTTGGCTTGGAGCCACTATTGTCTGTAGATGGTAATTGCTTTATGGATGCTGTGCATGGGGGCTCAGCTTGGCTCAACATGGCTGGGCATGGCTCTTGTGTAGGCACATTGGTGCCCAGAGAAAGAGAGAGACCCAAAGCTGTCCATCTCCAAGATGGACAGGAGGGGCCAGGACACAGCTTTGCTTGTTCGTGCCCGCAGACAGAAGGAGTTAAGCTGCTGACCTTGAAGGCAGGGGAGAGCCAGCTGCGAAGCTGTGTGTGGGAGCCACCAGACTAAGCAGCCGAGACAGGGTGGACAGTGTGAAAGAGCTAGTTAGAGTAAGCTGTGTAAGAGAGCTGCTGCAGAATAAAACCATATTCACCTGCTCATCCACCCACTCCCCTCCAACTTCAGCATGGGTTGGACCTATATCCTGGGATCTGACATTGCTTGACCCAAATCTTAGAATTTCTAATTCAGGAAGTCTGGGTGAAGCTCAAAAGTGCATTTCTAACAAGTCTCTGGTGATGCTAATGTTTATGGCCTGGGGATCACACTTTTTGGGAAAAATGGATCCAAGGAGTCCAATACAGTTACATGCCACTAATTATCTAAGCTTCAATTTCTGCAAACCATTGTTTGTTTAGAAATTTATAGGTTTAAATTTCAAGTCATATTTGATTTTTTTGAAAAAATTTTATTTCCATAGGTTTTTGGGGAACATGTGGTGTTTGATTATATAAGTATGTTCTTTAGTGATGATTTGTGAGGTTTTGGTGCACCCATTACCCAAGCAGTATGCACAAGTGTATTTAAAATTTTGTTTTTAAGTCAATGTTAATAACAAAACCAAAAACAAAACAAAAACAATGAAAAATGTAAATATTCACCGAAGTAGAACATAATCATTGGCTGCTTTCTGAATTCATACTCCATAATTTATTTGAGTCAGTTAGAAATTAATATGTGGTTGGTTTTTGGTTTATTCGATTTGTTTTGTTTTGCTTAATGACTATCATTTACTTGGAATTTTTTAATTGCTGGCATTTCACGGCTTCATTATTATTGCTTTTATAATAGAATCTCTCTTAAACAACTTTAATGTAAGCAACTCACAGAATTAGTCCCCTTTCTTTATTCCCTCAATAAGACATAATGTCTCTATTGTTTTTTTGAACATGTATACTGGGTAAAAAACACAACAAGGGCAGGAGTTGAGGCAAATGTCAAGATCTGAGTAGTTTAAAATATAGAATACAGTTTTTGGACAAGCATTATGATTGGCATTGCTTGGCGGCTGCAGTGCTGATTCTCAAGTGGGAAGACCCCAGAAAAATAAAAATACTCTAGGACTTTACTGGAGCTGGTGGAAATATCACAGGGTGACATGTGGATCTTATGGCCTGAGAACAACAAAGGCAGACACTAGATGCCATTAATTTATATTATGTAAACTATAAAATAGACAAGTCAGTAAGCAATAGTCTATTTCTGAAATAGCACATAAAACTAACTGTAAAACTTATTTTCTGCCCATGTCCTGCTCGGCCACCAATAAAGAAACTACTGAAATTGTTGGAATTTCGTGTTCATTTCCTATATGTGAAAATGTTATTCTCTTAGAATGTTAAAATGTTATGGCCCAAAATTTGTTCATTTTATTGTTGAGAGAAATGTCATTGTTGGAAGAAATTTCATTTATTGATATGTTCATGCATTTGTCACTGTTTTTTTCCTAATCAAAATGCAATCCCTGAACCGTGATAGATTTTTTTTAAACTTGTTTTAATTTGATTAAATATTTCTTTCACTAGAATTTACACTATGCCTCAATTTAGATGAACTGGGATAATTTGTTAATAACTGGACCACTCTGGCAGAACTTGTAAGCATGGATGGTCATCAAAAAGATGATTAGCACCTGGGTAAAACTAAGATTATTTCCTTGACACAGATGAATGAAAGAGTTAATGGATGATCTATTCTTCAAAGTGACACATTGTAAGTGGCTTAAGAGAATCTAAGAAATTTTATATGGTTTCAATTCTGGCAATGCCAAACAAGCAAACAAACAGGACTCAAGAATAAAAATAGGTCTTGTTTTGGTTATTTGTGTTTAATTTTTCTCAAATTTAGTTGGTAAAGGTAATTGTCTTCATTCCTCACTTCCTAAACAGGACCACCTCATGATCACTAGCCATATATTGTCTCTATAGTTTTGAGGAAGAGAATACAATTTTTTCGATTACCTGGAAACTTCTTTTGTGACTTCTAAGGTAAATATCACTCACTATATAATAAGAGGTGTCTTTTCTCCTTAGAAACACCATTGAAATTGAAGGCAGCTGTTGATCTTCCAGCTTGAAATAACTTTTCATATACACGGAGCCTTCTCATATCCACATGGAACAATATAAACTATTTTCACCTTTCTTATGGATTCCAATTCCAGCTCTGTACTCATTTTCATATGCCCTCTCTGACCCATTTTAAATTTCTGCACAATTCTCTGGAAATGAAGAGTCTTAGCTTGCTCACATGAATTTAATAAGATCATTAATCATATTGAAAATAACTTGCTTACTATGCTCAGGTTAATCCATTTGGTAACATGCTTGAATATTACATAAACACTGTATGTTAACTACTTTTTTTTTCCTACCGTGATGCTAACTGTTTGATTTGAATGAATAACATGGAAATCCTTTTTCACTGTAACAATTTCATAAATTTGTTAAAGTTATCTCCAAGTTGGAAATATATATGTACAAAGTTTCAAAGAATAAATGTTAGTGTAATTCAGAAATAAACAGTTTTTTATAATTTCCAGTGCATTTAATTTCTTTAGTATTTTCTTAACAAAGACCTTTCAAATTATTTCATTTGATTCTTCAAAAAAATCTAGGAGGAGGAATTTCTAACATAATTTTTTTATCAGGAGATTTAGAAAACTTTAGTGATTTACCTTAGCTTATTCATGAATGATAATGAATGGACTGGAGCCTATGTATTAAGACTCTAGATCTCAAACTATTTCCTATAATTTATTTATAATTGTAATTTTATTAATGTGTGTTTATTTTGTGCTTTCTGCTTAAAAGAACCTTGTCCATTGTGAATCTCCATCGACTTTAGAGTTAGAAAATGATTTATTATAGAAAAAATACATAAAAATACATATTTAGTTTTTGTTATTCAAAATTGACATATTCAAAATAATACTCTAAAATCCAGTTATGCTTTTCAAGCATATCAAGGCTTGAAATCTTCTGTGCATGCAATTCTCTCATTATGTTAATGATATTGGGTAATTATTGCTAAGCCAAAATCAGGGGGAAGTAGGACATAATATGGGGAGATGAAAAGCAATGCCTTGGTTGTTACTGGTCAATGCCAACACAGCAAGAAGCACCAGGGTGGGCAAAGAATGTCACAGTAAAGACCAAGGGAGGAAGAGGATTCAGCATTTGAGGACTCTGGTTCTTTCCTTTTATTCTAGCACCAACCAGACACAAAATTTCACATATACTCCTTCCTAATGCACACATATATACAGCATTATCAAACTATAGTAAAATAAGATGATAACTAGTAGAATGTATAATTTTATATAGATGAGATATTATAATTTTAATAGGTTATTTTTTAATGTTAGTGTAAATACATACGACATACAACATGATGTTTTGAATTACATGTACACTATGGAATGGCTATATGCTTCACCTTACATACTTATACGTTTGTGGTAAAAACACATAAAATCTATTCCATCAGCATTTGTATGTACGCAATACATTGTTATTAACCATAGTCCTTGTGTTATACAATGAATCTCTTGAATTTATTGCTCCTGTCCGATTGTAATTTTGTATCCTTTGGTCATGTCTCCAAAATCTCACTTGGCATCCCAGATCCTAGCAAACACCATTCTAATCTCTGCTTCTACAATTTCAATTTTTTTTTTCTTTGCCAAGTAAGGTCATGTAGTATTTGTCTAACTGTGCTTGGCTTATCCCAATTATAATGCCCTACAGGTTCATCTATGTTGATGAAAATGATGTAATTTGCTTTCTTTGTAAGTCTGAATATTATTTTACTGTGTATGTATACCACATTTTCTTTATCCATTCATGCATTGATGGAAACTTAGGTTGATTCCATATGAGAGAGTATGTAATTTTATTTTCTAGATTCTGCTATTTCAATTGCATACTGAAATTAAGTTTAAAACAAATGGAACACATAATTCTTTTTTCTATCCACAGTGGGTGTAATTTGTCAGAAATATTGTAGTAATCACTGAAGAAGTAAAAACATGTATTTTCTCCATATACCCAAAAGGTATTAAGAGTAGAATGTCATAACCTTATTAAAACTACTACTAATAAAGCTTATAGAAAAAAGCAAATCTAAACACACAGAAGTGTATTGGTGGTTGCCTGGGGCTAGGAATGTATACAGAGAAAAATGGGTACAAGGAATTTTGTTGTATCTTAAAAACTTTCAAAATTATGATAATGATTGCACAATTCAGTAAAGTTAAAAAATACCATTCAGGCCATAGACATGGGCAAGGACTTCATGTCTAAAACACCAAAAGCAATGTCGACAAAAGTCAAAATTGACAAATGGGATCTAATTAAACTAAAGAGCTTCTGCACAGCAAAAGAAACTACCATCAGAGTGAACAGGCAACCTACAAAATGGGAGAAAATTTTCGCAACCTACTCATCTGACAAAGGGCTAATATCCAGAATCTACAATGAACTCAAACAAATTTACAAGAAAAAGACAAACAACCCCATCCAAAAGTGGGCAAAGGATATGAACAGACACTTCGCCAAAGAAGACATTTATGCAGCCAAAAGACACATGAAAAAATGCTCATCATCACTGGCCATCAGAGAAATGCAAATCGAAACCACAATGAGATACCATCTTACACCAGTTAGAATGGCAGTCATTAAAAAGTCAGGAAACTACAGGCGCTGGAGAGGATGTGGAGAAATAGGAAAACTTTTACACTGCTGGTGGGACTGTAAACTAGTTCAACCATTGTGGAAGTCAGTGTGGCGATTCCTCAGGGATCTAGAACTAGAAATACCATTTGACCCAGCCATCCCATTACTGGGTATATACCCAAAGGACTATAAATCATGCTGCTATAAAGACACATGCACACGTATGTTTATTACATCACTATTCACAATAGCGAAGACTTGGAACCAACCCAAATGTCCAACAATGATAGACTGGATTAAGAAAATGTGGCACATATACACCATGGAATACTATGCAGCCATAAAAAATGATGAGTTCATGTCCTTTGTAGGGACATGGATGAAATTGGAAATCATCATTCTCAGTAAACTATCACAAGGACAAAAAACCAAACACCACATGTTCTCACTCATAGATGGGAATTGAACAATGAGAACACATGGACACAGGAAGGGGAACATCACATTCTGGGGACTGTTGTGGGGTTGGGGGAGGGTGGAGGGATAGCATTAGGAGATATACCTAATGCTAAATGACGAGTTAATGGGTGCAGCACACCAGCATGGCACATGTATACATATGTAACTAACCTGCACATTGTGCACATGTACCCTAAAACTTAAAGTATAATAATAATAATAATAATAATAAATGTACAGTAAAATAAAAAATACATTTTAAGTGTGCTGATTGGAGAAAGATACATTTAAAATATTTAAGTGAGATGAATTTTAAGTTAAAAAATGAAGTTGTTTTATATTCACCTAATTATTCTTCCTTCTACTGTCTAAAATAGTAGCTTGAACATAGTTGTGTTGCCATCTGTCCTGCAGACTCTGGCCAAGCTACAGATGAAAGGAGTACGCTGACACAGGTATTTTGCCTTACAGCATGTCTAGGGGACTGCCACATCTCAGCACATCTCTGCACCAACGATGAGAGAGTGCAGCAGCCAAGGAGAGTGCAGTTTCCCTAAGCTGGTGATGCTTGCATTTATTTAGTGCAGATTTAATGACAAAGGCTTGGAGCACACAAAATTTGTGGGTAATAAACATTGTCGATCCCCCCAAGTAGAGAGCAGTCCTGTGCACGAATGATCAAAGATTGGTTTCTGGAGACAGGAGTAAACAAGTTTATCTAGATAAGTTCCTTTACATTCCCTTGTTATCTGCTCTTTGCTCTCAGCCTTCTGATAAGAGAATTTGGCTGCCTTCAGCCAAATTCTTTCTTGAAGTTTTTGCAAAACCTCCCGTCCTTCCAAGAAGGTTTGCATTTTTTCCTATAACATTTTCTTGCAACTTTTCCCACCACCCTGACCAATCTCCTACATGGTGTTTATTAAATGTTTTTGAACAATTAAAGCAAAGAGTGGTAAAGGAGGAGGGAGGGCAGGAGAAAAAAAAGAAGGAAGAGACGAAGGGAAGGGAAAAAATAGCAATATTTGTTATTCATCCTTCCAGTCATTTTTCTATTAGAAATCTACTCATTCTCCCTTAAACACATATAAATAAAACCTATTATCATATACCCATTTATTTTACAAAAATGGCAATGCATTGTACATTTTAGTTAGCATTTCTTTGTACATCAGAATATATTTGTGTCAGTACAGACAACTCTAAAATCTTCCTTTAGTACCTGCACAGTCTACCATAATATAATTGGATGTTAATTTATTTGATAATTTCCTTGTCTTATTATTAAAAATAAACATCCTTGTATACATATTCTGGCATTATTTTGTGTTTTGATGAATTAGAATCTTGAACCTAAGATTGATGATCTTAAAAATAACGATTTAAGAAATAATGACTTAATCATCTAAGATTGATGATCTAAGAAATAATTATCTCATGCTGACTGCAGTTAACAATAATATATTGCATATTTAAAATTTGCTAAGGGTAGATTTTAAGTCTCCTCATCCTCAAAAAATAAGTATGTATGTGAAGTAATACTTATATTAAATAGTTTGGTTTGTCCATTTACAATGTGTGTATGTGTGTGTGTGTGTGTGTGTGTATGCACATGTATACACAGTCATGACAAACTGACTTCAAAAGTGTGTTCAACAACAGAATATGTAAATAAATTTTTCCTTACAGCTTTGACAAGTTGAAAACATGTTTGAGTCAAAAAATTATCATTATTTGCCTTTAAAATTTATGGGTTTTTTTTCTGTTAAGAAGTTCTTTTCTACCCTAACAGTATTAAAAATACTCAAATACTTTCCTATCTTTTTATGTAATAATGTTTGAATTTTGTTTGTATTTATAAGTTTATTATAAAATTTAGACTATTAAAAGATAAGAATTTTTCTTTCAAATGGATAAATAATTTGACATAATAGTCTCTTTTTTGCAATTGGTTGAAAACTCTATCTTTGTAATTGTGGTAGCTTCTTAATGTGGAAATTTGACTAAACTGAAACTATTCTTCCCAGAATTCTGCTCTCTGTATTGCTGCAAGACTGAGTTGGGGAAAAAATGTCAAGAATTGACAGAAGACATTAAATAGCAACGATTATGTTCCAAAGATCTCCACAGCTAGAGGTAGTGAGAGGCAGACAGAAATGTCTGTAGGTTTCAAATGTCCTCATTTTTCTTACTTGCTCAATGTTTTCATTCCCATTTTGGTTCAGGAGGATGCAGTAAATGTTCTTAAACAGGGACCAATAAATTTTGCTATTTGTCCAACATCCAGAATTCACCAGTTCAAGAATAAAGGTGTAGAAATGACAGTGGCTCCTGTATTAGTGGTAATATGAGAAAGTAGTTCAGGAGCTCTACTGAGGAAATGTAAGGGGGAAGCTTTTATAGGATGGACCTGGAAGTAAAGTAAAACAAAGATTTGATTAGTCACAATTTTGCAGTTGTCTCATCTGGTCTATTCCATTGTAAGGTTCCTAGTTACATCAGTTTATTGGCAATATCTTAATGTTTGCACTAGAGTTTTGTTTTTCTTTAATATAGACATTTACAATAAATGGCTGAAGTTAAGCTTTGCTTATGTTTTCAAATAAAGTAAGGTTGAGGTCACTTATGAGGCCTAATGGTTTCATCTTCTCAGGAATTCTTCAGGCCTGTTATCCATTTTAATTTCCTTTAACAATTCTTAACAAATTTCTTCATATAGATGATATATTATTATTCCTTAGCATAATAGTACAATTGTTGGTTGCCTCTTGTGGCAAATTATACTATATTTGATAGTGTCCCTGCAAAATTCGTGTCCTTCCTGGAATCTCACAATGTGACCTCATTTGGAAACAGGGTCATTGCAAATGTAATCAATTAAGATGAGAACATACTGGATTAGTGCAGGCCCTAATTCAATATGACTGGTGTTTTTATAGGACAAGAGCAACTTGTACACATACAAACAGAAAGAAGAATGCCACATGAAGACACTGTGACAGACATACACCAGGGGGAATGAGTGTGAAGACAGACGCTGAGATTACAGGGATGCAACTACCAGCCAGTGGACACCAAGGACTGCTAGAAACCTTCAGATGCTAAAAGTCAAATCACGGAATCCAATTCTCTCAGAACCTCCAGTGGGAACCAACACTGCCAACAACTTGATTTTGGACTTTTAGCCTCCAGAACTTAAGATAAATGTATTAGTCCATTTTCATGCTGCTGATAAAGAAAAACCCAAGACTGGGCAATTTACAAAGAAAGAGGTTTGTTTCGACTTACAGTTCCACATGGTTGGGGAGGTCTCACAATCATGGCAGAAGGCGAGGAGGAGCAAGTCACATCTTACATGGATGGTGGTAGGCAAAGAGAGAGCTTGTGCATGGAAACTCCCATTTTTAAAACCATCAGATCTCTTGAGACTCATTCACTATCACGAGGACAACACAGGAAAGATCTGCCCCTATAATTCAATTACCTCCCGCCGGGTCCCTTCCACAATACATGGGAGTTCAAGATGCAATTTGTTTGTGGACACAGCCAAACCATATCAATAAATGGTAGTTTTAGGGCACCACATTTGTGGTAATTTTGTACAGCAGCCTCTGGAAATCTAATACAGTGTCTCCACACTTTATCAGTGCTAATCAATCACTTTGAAATACGTATTTTTCATTAGGGAATATCGTATGCTAACTCACTCTCCTTTGGATAAAAACCAACTATCAGACTGTTTATGCCAAAACATTTAAGTTATATGTAGTGTAATAACTTCCCGTAGAGAATTGCTCATTATTTCCTTCAGGATTCCTCTTTTTCAGGAGAAGCTAATGCCAACCCTAGAACAAGAGAGATGGACCATAAATTTCAGGATAGCCAGTCAAAGCATTTCACCCCACAGCTGCAATGATGACTGCAAAGGTGTTATATTAGTTTTCTATTGCTGCTCTAATGCATATCACAAACTTAGTGGTTTACCACAATATATATTTATTATATCACAGTTCTCAAGGTCAGAAATGTAGGTCTAAAACCAAGGTTTAGTAGTTGAGGCTGCATTACTTTCTGAAGGCTCTTGTGAAGAATCTGTCTTCTTCCATTTTTAGCTTCTAAAGGCTGCCCATATTCCTTGCCTCCTGGCCCTGGCTATCTTCAAAGTCAGCAACGGAGTTTTCTTCATTGCATTACTCTAATAATGACTCTTCTGACACCTCCATTCACATTTAAGGACCCTTGTGATTACATTGGGAACAGCTAAATAATCCAGAGTACTCTTCCTATTTTAAGGTCAGCTGCTTAGCTACTTTAATTCCATCCACTATTTTAATTCCTCTTTATTATGTAATGGAACATATTCACAGGTTTTAGAAATAAGGATATGGACATCTTTGGGAAACCATTATTCTGCCTATAACAATTGACTGGCCTAAATTAGTCCAATTAGACCTATTCTAAGAATGCTGAGCAGAAGACATTGTATCTGTACTGCTGGACAAAAATGAGGAAATATACAGCCCTAGAATTTGCTGACATCCATCTTAGTGGTAAAAGAGGAACCAGACTTATGATCAAGATAATAAAATTCAAAGGATACAGAAGTGTAAATTAATTTTTTAGGTAATATCACCAAGCTACTATATTAAGTTTCATTTGAAGTCTCCTTAATTTTAGTATTTTCAAGTATTTTACACAAAAATTTGTCATTTCCAAAGAGGCAGCTTGAGCCAGGTCTTACAACATGTACAAAAAGCCATCCTATTTGATACATTTGTTGTTTTTATAGTTTCTGAGCTCTATTTAATGTTACTGAGATCTGTGCTCTCATTTTTTAAGTTGGTCATTGCTGTCATATAGGAAATTACTACTTTCTAAATGATTATCCTATTTAATTATTCTAATTCTAAATAGTGTATCATTTTATTTCTTTGAAATTTTGGCTGATAAATTTAGAAACTATAAGTAACAATAATTCTGACTGTTTCTTCTCAATATTAATATCTCATTTTTTAATATTAGCTAAAATTTTCAAATCTATGCTTTAAGTATTTCATATGTAGTCCTGAGTTCAAAAGTTAAAACCTGTGCATAGTTTCTAAGAAAAAAAACATAAAGTCCAGGTTTAAAAATATATTTCCCTTGGAAAAATATTCTATCAAAGAATGTTGATCCTATCAAATATATGTTATCACTTCAAAATCTAAAAATCCACATAATTTGGACCTTAAAAATAAACCATCAAATATTCTACCCTGGAGAGTAAATTATTTTATGACTACATGAGTCAATAGGCCAGGTAAGAAACTGAGTATGTCCATCTATGTAAATGCTGAATGAGGTAGCCAGAAAACACAAGAAACCGGAGAGTTCAATGGATGAACTGGGGCTTATAACAATTAACAACTACTGTCATGGTATCCATGCTAATTAACTCACCATTATTGATTATTTTTCATTATGAAGGAATAGCCTTCTATTGAAAGTTTGATAAATAATTTGTGAAAACTAAGAGTAGTTGGATCTTGAAGTACCAGAGGAAGAGAAGGCATTTTTCTTTGCCTTTCAGCTTTACTCATTCAGCCCTGTATTTTTGGCTTCCTGTGTTCTTATGCTCCTCGAATCTCAAAATCCTCACTTCTTTGTATTTAAAAGCTATTTAACAAGCAGTCCCACAACACTTTAAAGCAATCTGCTTTATTAAAAAATTTCTAAATGAGATATTTTGTTATTTATTTCCCTTTTTTCTGAACCCAAAGTAAATGACTTCTCCCTAGGATCTTTGTAAAAGTTCTCAGATAAGTTTCTTTCTTAATTCAGATTTCTTTCAGACTTCTAGTAGTTCACATGTAGACTCATATGGAGAATCCTGCTTAATGTCTTGTTCTGATTCCTCAGCTGAACTGAAGCAGAACACCGAAGACTCGGAGACGTTTTCGCTGTGAACAGCCAATCATGCCCTCCTGAGTTTTGGTTGCTTCTTTTATTTCTCAGACAAATATTTCATTTCAGCAGTGCTGTGTATTCCACACACCTGAACTTGCCATATTCTGATTTTCTTTCTGCTGTCTTTAAAGGCAATGCAGAATATCCCCCCAAAGGACTCAGTGGAATGCCAGAAGCACTATTATTTCAAAAGCATATTTGCCTCCACTCTGTAGCTCTGAAATTAGTTATGCTTCTTAAAAACTACCATAGTCAGAACTAAAAAAAAGAGTTGCTCAGGTGGTAATGTAGTATGATGGTAAGTTATGTGTATTTTATCAGTTACTAAAAATGTCTAAGAACCAAATATTATTATTTTCTCCATTTTTTAAATGCATCACAAAATAAACAAAATAAACCAATTAATTTACATCTATTGGATATTGAAATCAGATATTAGGGAATCTATCTAAATCTGATTAAGTCCACACATAATATTTATGAATCTCTTTTGAAATGAATGGACTCTAATTAATATTTGGACCCATTGCCCAGTGAAAGTTGGCTGAATCATGAGAAACAGGTTAGAGCAAAGTTTTGCTATATGGAAACTGATCTTTATGCTATATATTTGCATGGTTTTATCTTAATTGCTAATCATAGTCTACTGAAAATGACTACTGAGGGCCCTGAGGGAAGCATTCTGAGCCTGAGAACTAACAGGCTGGAATTTAGTAGGAAAAACTGCTGTGAGATTCCATTTTGCATTTCCGTTTTGGGAGAGGAAGGAAAGGCATGGATGCTGTTTATTTGCCATTCTTGGTTAGAGGAAGTAAATAGACACTTGGAGCCAGGATAATGAATAACTAGATGCTGGCCCATGGACAAATGGATTTACCTGTTTCTTCATCTGTAAAGTAAGGATATTGGATGAGGCAATTGTTTAATCTTTCTTGCTGCTTAATTGTCTGACTTTCAATATTTAGAGGAAGAAAAGTTGACTAAACATAAAGCACTATAATACAGTTTTTCACATCCATTTGTGCCTTTCATGTTTAGATTGCTATGTAATTAAAAATAGCATATAATAAAATTTTCTTAAATAAAGTAGTAAAATTTTCTAGATATGAAGAACCCCTACATCAATGACAATCATATGATGCCCATTTTTGGTATGGCTCATTTCCTCTATTTTTAGGTCAGCTGTAGACATGTATCTACATGTCATTTGATTCTGTTTTTAGAAAGAATAGTCAACGTAATTTTTTAATGTGATATGAGTGCATGCATGTGTATCCACAAGCATGTATGCATATGCACATATGAAATTATTAGCTCTAGAAAGAATCTGCTTAATGGACTGATATTGTTTGCATTTGTGTCCCTGACCAAATCTCATGTTAGAATTGTAATATCCAGTGTTGGAGGAGGGGCCTGGTGGGAGGTGATTTGGATCATAGGGATGGACTTTCACCTTGCTGTTCTCGTGATAGTGAATGAGTTCTAATGAGATATGGTTGTTTAAAAGTGTATAGCATGCTCTTCCTCTTGCTCCAGCCGTGTGGGACATACCTGTTTCCCCTTTGCCTTCCACCAAGATTGTAATTTTTTTGAGGCTTCTCCAGCCATGCTTCCTGTGCCGCCTGTGGAAATAAGAGCCAATTAAACCTCTTCTTCATAAATTACCGTTTCTCAGGTATTTCATTTTAGCATTGTGAGAATGGACTAATACAGTAAATTGGAACCATGAGTGGAATACTGCTATAAAGACACCTGAAAATGTAGAAGCAGCTATGGAACTGGGTAATGGGCAAAGGTTGGAAGATTTGGAGGGCTCAGAAGAAGACAAAAAGTTGACAGAAAGTTTGGAACTTTCTAGATGCTTGTTAAAATGCTGTGACCAAAAGGCTGAGGAGGTCTCATATGGAAATGAAGAACTTATTGGAAACTGGAATGTATTAGTCCATTCTCACACTACTATAAAGAAGTACCTGAGACTGAGTACTTTATGAAGAAAACAGGTTTAATTGACTCCCAGTTCTTCAGACTTAACAGGAAGCATAACTGGGAGGCCTCAGGAAACTTACAAATGGCAGGAGGTGAAGGGGAAGCAAGCACATCTTACCATGATGAAGCAGGAGGGAGAGGGAGAAGGGGGAAGTGCCACACACTTTTAAAACATAAGATCTTGTGAAAATTTACTCATTATCATGAGGACAACAACAAGGAAATCCACCCCCATGATCCAATCATCTCCTACCAGGCTCCTCCTCCAACATATGGGGATTACAACTCAATATGTGATTTGAGTGGGGACACAGAATCAAACCATATAATGGAGCAAAGGTTACTTTTGTTGTGCTTTAGCAAAGAGGTTGGAGGCATTGTATCCCTGGCCTAGAGATCTGTAGAACTTTGAACTTGAGAGGGATAACTTAGGGTATCTGGTAGAAGAAATTTCTAAGTAGCATAGTGTTCAAAATGTGACCTGGCAGCTTCTAACAGTGTATGCTTATATGCATGAGCAAAGAGATGTTCAGAAATTGGAAATTATTTAAAAGTGAAGCAGAGCATAAAAGTTTGGAAAATTTGCAGCCTGACCTTATGGTAGAGAAGAAAAACACATTTTCAGGGGAAGAATTCAAGCTGGCTACCAAAATTCAAATAAGTAGAAAGAAGATGAATGTTAATAGCCAAGACAGTAAGAAAAATGCCTCAAAGTTATTTCAGGAATGTTCATGGCAGCCCCTCTCATACTGGGCCCAAATGCCTAGGAGAGAAGAATGGTCCCCCTGCTCTGTTCAAGCTTAGGGTACTGATCTCTGAGTCCCAGCCACTTCCAGCTTCAGTTGTGGCTAAAAGGGCCCCAAATACATCTCAGGCCACTGCTAGAGAGGATGCAAGACATAAGCCTTGGTGGTTTCCATGTCATATTAAGCCTGCAAATGCACAGAGAGCAAGAGTTAAGGCTTGGGAGCTGATACAGTCTGGCTGTGTTCCCACCCAAAATCTCATCTTGAATTGTAATATACATAATCTCCATAATCCTCATGTGTCAAGGGCAGGACCAGATGGATGTAATTGGATCATGGGGGTGGTTTCCCCCATGATGTTATTCTGATAGTAAGTGAATCTCACAAGATCTGATGGTTTTATAAGCATGAGGCATTTTCCCTTCTGGCAGTCATTCACTCTGTCTTGCCACCCTGTGAAGAAGGTGCCTGCTTATCCTTTGCGTTCTGTCATGATTATAAGTTTCCTGAGGCCTCCCCAGCAATGTGGAGCTGTGAGTCAATTAAACCTTTTTCCTTTTTAAATTTCAAGTCTCTGGTACCTTTTCATAACAGAGTGAGAATGGACTAATAAAGGAGCCTCTGTCCAGATTTCAGAGGATGTAAGGAAACCCCTGGATGTCAAGGCAGAAGTCGGCTGCAGAGGCAGAGCCCTCATGGAGAACCTCTATTAGGGGAATACAGAAGGTCAAATGTGGGATTGGAACCTCCTCACAGAGTTCCCACTGGGAAGTTTCCACAGAGTTATCCCCTGCCTAGTGGAGCTGGGAGGAGAGGGCCACCATCCTCCATATGCTAGAATGGTAGATCCACCAACAGCTTTCACTGTGCTCCTTGAAAAGCCCCAGGCACTCAACATCAGTCTATGAAAGCAGAAATAAGATTTGAGGATAAAGATGACAAAAGATTTGTTTATTAAATATATTTTAGATTTAATTTCAGTGAGACAGAGAGTTCTTATCATAGCAAAGTAAACAGTTTTTAACAACAAGGAAACTAATATGATTATTGAATATACTTTCAAACACTTAAAGCCTTTTATGCTCTATTATCTTAATAATCCATCTGAATAACAAAAATGAATGTAGGGGAATTTTCTAAGTATTCCACTAAACTACCACTTAGACTTGTCAATATTACTAATTAACATTCAAATTATTTATTCCCAAATTTGCACTCCCATAACTCCAATCCTAGCTTAAGTCACCATCAATTACTGTATGGACAGTTAATAATTTTCTAGTTGTTCTGCTAACTTATAGTTTTCCTGGAAATCCTATTCACTTTATAACTTTATGAAGCAAAATTCTGATTATATTACACACTCTGTTTATCAAAAACCACCACATTACCTACAACTTATAGCAAACTTGAATTCACTTCAAGAGTAAATCTACATATTTTTAGAGACTGGAGCTTATATGGTGTAGGAGGATCTTCTTAAAATCAGGTATAAATGTATTTTTTGAGAAAAAATAGAAATTCACAAAAAATACAAATTAAAAAATCTAACAAATATCACAAAATCTAAAAATATGTTCATATTTATTAATAAACTTTCATATGAAGCTATGACGTATTTTCCATTTACTAGATACTCTTTGCCTTTTTCATTTGGCAAAGATTTTTATTACATAGCTTTTCATAGAGAGAATACAAAGATATTTGTCTTTCTTTTAGTATAGGATTTTGAATAGGAAAAATAATGCATATTTGGTAGGGTCAAACTTCACATATAAATGTGAACAAATCTTACCATGCCTAATAGTGCAAGTAAGTAGGGAATGGAAGTTATACACACATGACACTATGTTAGGATTACATCCACACATGTACACACACACATATGCATGTACACACACAAAATTTAAATTAATAATGAATATATCCCCAATTCAATTTCCTTTTGTATGGATTTCATAACTTCACCATCATGTAATATATGAAGAAATGCAACAGAGGAGAAAATCAGAGTGGAAAAATACACTATTCTAATCAATTGTTATTAAAGATGTTAAACCTTTGTAAATTAACCAAAAACCCACACAATTTTGTGAATATATTTTTAGTATCCCTCCATTGGGGGGCCCTGAATCTAAAATTTCACTCACAGTGTAGAAAATCTACCTATGAATAGTCATATATTATGAGTAATTCAAAGCTTTTTTTTTCTGCAATAGGGCCTGAAACAAAACTTTCATACATTTCTTTCAATATTCCACTTTGCACATTAATTTTCTTTACTCCCCCTCCAAACAATACTGTTGATCTTCAAAAGTGCTAACTATTCTCAAACTACTGAAATCAAACCATGCTCTTTGCTTCAGCTAAACACTCTGCCCTGTTCTTCAAGGCCCTCCTCTTTATGATCTATTTTTTTAATTAATGGAGAAAATAATATTTTTATCCCTTGGACACAGAAAGTAAGCTCTTACCAAATTGTTTATTGTTATTTAGTTCATATTTATTAAATAGATTGTCATACTTGTATTATTTAATCTCTCCCAGACTGGTTTTGAGATTGATTTTTCTTTGAATTCCCCTTAAAGATTTAGGAGACAGTGAACAAGGTTTTAAATCAATGAACACAATAAATTCTCCATTCTACTTGACCAGTAATAAAAAATATCTTATGCCCCATAAATTCTGGTTTGAACACATTGTCTTTAACAATAACAAAAAAACTCCGTAAAAGTAAATTAATAAATATTATTTAGTCTATATCTTAAACAAATAGGCAACATATATTTTATTAAAGTGCACCTTCTCCTAGTTGCCCAGAATTGAAAATAATCTCTTTTTATAATGAAATAGAAAGGAACACGTGTATCTTACTGGAATTTCTAATGTATTTCACATATCTGTGTAATAACTTGTTATTCAAATAGAAAATTAAGTGCAAACAGATGAGATAAAAAAATTAACTTATGTGTATTTCTAATGGTTTACAGAGCATGACATACTGGGGAGACCACATTTAGATTTCATTTCCATACTTTTCTGCACAATTTCCTCAGATCCCAAGAAAGTGATCTGCAGGGTGGAGAAGCAGATGGAAGGGAAAGACTGTGCCGTGGAGCGTGGTGGAGAGGTTTGGCCACACAGCAGAATTGACTCTCCCTAGGGCCTTTTCTCCTAAACTTCATTTTCACTTGAAAGACAGCAAATCTGAACAGTGACTTTAGTCTAGGACACCTTCAGCTAAGATGCTGAGATTCTATTAGCATTTTTATAGCTGCCCACTAGAAGTTTGCATGAATATGAAGTTAAAGGATGTTGTAGTCAAATTTCCCCGCAATAAATCAGACATAACACTTTGATCCAGTACCTTCAGTGTTTAACTACGCCTCTTTGAGATTGTAAAATTGCATTTTTACCTCTAGCTGAGAATCAGAATTGTATTGTTATTTTTTGTTTTTAGTTTCAAAGAAACCATTTTATAAGTGCACAGCACATTTTAAATGTGCTTTCCTTTAACAAAATACAGGCAGCATACATTTTGGTAACCACATAGAGTAACATAGGTCCTGGAATAAAGCTTCTTTTCCTTTATAATGAATGCTTAATTTGAAATGTGTACATTAAATGAAATGTGCCTTCCAAGCTGTGCAGCACAACTTAAAATACCTCCATTCATTGTCTTTGCTCCTCACCTCTTTGATCTTTTGCTTCACGGCTGGTCATCTGTAATAAGGGACTTACCGAGACTGAGAGGGGATCTCAGAATGTCTTAAAGGTAAAGGAGAATGACTTGGTTCACCATCTACTCTTCACCCAACTTTGCTGGATGAGAGTCTGGCCTCAAATACACATTTCCTTGTTCTAGTTGGTTTCTGTTTCCCCTTTCCTAATTGTTAATTTTTCCTTTCTCTTTTAATCTTGTTACTTTGAGCTATAATTTATGGATTTTCACACAGTTATTTTTTATCTTTAAAGAATCTCATGATCCAACAACTTTCTATCTTTACGTTCTCAGCCTGGGATAAGCAGTGTGAGCACTCGTGTGGGTATAGTTATATGACCTTCTAGTCCATTCAGAAGACAAAAGAAGTTCAGCCAATACATCATCCTGGATTAGGAATCAGGAATTTTCAGTTGAGCCTCTAAGCAATTCTTTATTCTCAATGTCCTCCTTCATCCTAGTGTCTATCTTTATGCTCTTTAAAGATCATGACACACAAAATAATATTGTTTTTCCATAGCTATGGATCCAAAATTAGAAAATTGCTCTGGAATCATGCCATCTTTCTAAAGAATGTGCATGTGGACAGGTGGAATTCATTCAGAGAACTGGCCTGTCAACGTAGGTGAAACTTTATGAAAGCAACAAATGATCATATTCTATTATGTGATCCACATCTACCTAATCCCTATAGCATAGTGAAATCACGGCACTGATTTATTCTTTCTTTAGTATTCATGTGAATGGACTCCTGCTCAAATACAACATTTATGATTAGCCTTCTAACGCCCTCCCACAGATATCTCAGGATTCTAATTCTATGTTAACTGATTGATATGGCCTGGCTGTGTCCCCATCCAAATCTCATCTTGAATTGTAGTTCCTATAATCCCCACCTGTTATGGGAGGGGCCTGGTGCCAGATAATTGAATCATGGAGGTGGTTACTCCCATGCTGCTGTTCTCTTGATAGTGAATGAGTTCTCACAAGATCTGATAGTTTCATAAAGGGCTTTCCCCTGTTTCGTTCAGCACTTCTCCTTCCCGCCATCATGTGAAGAAGGACATGTTTGTTTCCTCTTCTGTCATGATTGTAACTTTACTGAGGCCTCTCCAGCCACGCTGAACTGTGAGTCAATTAAACTTCTTTTTTTATAAATTACCCAGTCTCTTTTATGTCTTCATTAGCAGCATGAGAATGGACTAATACACTTATAGATACAGGAAAGGAAAGTAATAATAGTAACAATATCAACCATGAAAGCAATATTAAAAAGATTTCTCATTTATGTTATTCTTCTAAATGAAAGAAAAGAACATTTGAGATGAATAGAAAGCTAACAGCTCAGACTTAACCTTCCTTAGCTATCCATTTAGATATATCTTTTAAGAAAACAATATAACAAATGATAACCACAAAAGAGTCTACAATATAATCTAATCCATTATCAGCCACATTCATTGTAAGAAAGGACCTCTGAATCAAAAGTATGGAAGATTTGGTTGTGAAACAGGTAATTCATATTATATGTGCTTTTGAAATACTGCACACAAGTAGTAGGATTTTGTCTCAGAAACAGGGGTGACAATGCATGCATTAGTAATATAATAAACAATATTTCCACCTCTAACAAGCCTCAAACTATGCTTCCTTCTCTGATAACAGTTTAAGTTTTGGTACTGGCAGGTATGATTGTACTAGACTGTTCCTCATTCTTACCCATAATTAATTGGAGCAGTGCTGACACCTGATAAAAAAAATTATCAATACTGTGCTTTCATCTAATACTCTTGAATTAAGATCAAATGACTCTTTAACTATACTGGTCTTTCACTTAAACTGGGGTAAAGTGAGACTTGGAACTAAGGCTGCCATTGTTGTGCACCTCTTTTGAAAATAAAAGTAGAAGTTAATGAACAAATAAAAACAACTCCTGTACCAGTAATTTCATGTCAAAAAAATTTCTGATGTATCTATTAAAAAATACACCCATTACCTTATTCTTATTATCATTCATATTCATTTTGTTCGAAGGGACTTTAGTATGTTAATAGGGGATAAAAGTCTATACGATAATGGAATAAGGTACAAAAGCCATATCTTGTATCCTGACAGTTGTCTAGTCCAAGAAGTTCACAGATACCTTTCTCAGTCCTGTTCTTATCCATTTCTGGGTAGTTTTCTTGCTATTAGTGAGTTTACTTTATTTACTATTTATTTTTTGTTTTTATTTTTATTTATTTATCTTTTTTTTGAGATGGAGTCTCACGCTTTCGCCCAGGCTGAAGTGCAGTGGCACGATCTCAGCTCACTGCAACCTCTATCTCCCGGGTTCGAATGATTCTCCTGCCTCAGCCTCCCAAGTAGCTGGGACTACATGCACACACCACCACACCCAGCTAATTTTTGTATTTTTAGTAGAGACGGATTTCACCATGTTGGCCAGGATGGTCTCGATCTCTTGATCTTGTGATCTGCCCACCTCAGCCTCCCAAAGTGCTGGGATTACAGGCATGAGCCACCGCGCCCAGCCTAGTTTGTTTACTTTAAATCTGGTCATCTGGAGTATATTTTTTCCAATAGAGCATAAAATACAAAAAGAATGTCTAAGTTTGGCACAAGTTGTCTCAAATAAAGAGCAATAATAATTTCCTCAATAATTCAAATTTGAGCAAACAAAAATTATAGAAATACTTTGGGCTCCCTGAAGTGCTAAAGGTAAAAATATCCTTAGCACTTTTGATATGAGGATTGAAGAGCAGAAAGATGTTTGGGAGGGAGGAAAAAATATTTAGTCAAATCCATCTATCTGCCCAAGAGCATAGGGCTGAGCTGTGATTGAATTAAAAATACTGTTTGGGAAAGTGAGGAATAGTCATTAGCTGAAATTATACCTGAAATTTGGAATAGTCAGGAAAAGTATTCGAAATTTAGAAAGGCAGTATGGTAAAGTAGAAGATAACTTGCAATTACCAAGCTTCTATTTTCAACCAATTGACATTGTCATATGACATATCTTTTTACGGATACTTTCAATTGGTTGAAAATAGGAACTTGGCAATTGTGAGTTGTCAATAGGTTCCTGTCAATAACTTCTACACAGCATCAATTCTGTTTTATCAGGGATCAATCGAGAAGACCCCTGCAGCCTAACTTTTGATAAAGTAACATGTTTCAGAAATCTCACCCTTCCTATTTGTCTATATCTCAGTGACGATCCTGGCCTATAGAATAAATTAAATCTAGTGACTTTCAAACAAATAGACCCAGATGTACTAAATGCAGTTCAAGGAAAATTAGGTCTTTTTAGCAATATATAAAACCAATAAATAAGTATGAAATTACTTTAGCGATATATTAGATAAACAGATATCCATAAATGCAATGGTAGTGATTAATGCTATGGGCTCTTGGGACCATATTTGCTATGTTTTATCTTCAATCCTATGATTTGCCAGTGTATATGAACTTGGGTACATTATGTTACTTACCTGTTCTTATTTCTTCATTTGAAAATATTCCCTATAAAAATTAAATGATTTAATACTTATGAGCCATTTAGCACTGTATACATATATTTTAGGTATTCAGTTGCCATTTTAGCTGTTATTATTGAAATTTATTATTAGATACTTTTATATTCTGAAAGTTTGTGCCCCCACCAAATTCACAGGTCGAAATCTTCACCTCAAATGCGGTGTTAGGAGGTGGGACCTTTAGTGGGTGATGATTAGGTCATGGGGGCAGAACCCATATGAATGGATTAGTGCTCTTATCAAAGAAGCCTAAGAGAAACCCATTTTCTGTTCTTACATGTGAGGTTAGAGAAAAGAGCTATCGACAAGAAAGTGGGCAATCACCAGGCACAAAATCTGATGGAGCCTTGATCTTAAACTTTCTGGCCTCTAGAACTGTGAGAAATAATTTTTGTTTGTAAGCCATCCAGTTTATGGTTTTTGTTACAGTAGCCTGAATGAACGAGACAGGTATGCATTTTCATAAGTAAAAATACCAGATATATTATGGAATCTTAATATTCTAGACTTCAGTTTTCTATTTACAATGTAGATTAATGGTTTCCTTCTTCTTCTTGTTTTAATTACCCATGTGACACATACAATTTGTAAAAATGTCAAATGTTAAAATTAACCATACCATAATATAATTTTGAATGAGCTATACTATATTAAAATATATGGACTTATCTTTACTTAATTACTCATATTTATAATAATTGATATTTTTATAGTTTCTAAATTTCACCATTTAAAAAAGGTAAATTTAGTATTAATATAATTATATATGCAAATACATCTATATTATATACAAATACTTACATAAAATTATATATACTCGCTTTCTGGATCAGGGATTTAAAAAGGAATTGACTTTTTGAAGATAGTAAATTATTTGAGATAACTTAGATACACTTTACAAAGACCAAGCTATTTGCAGAATTGCACCAATGTTGCAGATACATATCCATTTTTATGTATTCACAACTTCAGAAAAATAATCATTATAAATTAAAATATCTTTAGAATTAAGGATTCTAAGGATTCTTATAAAAGGATTCTAAGGATTCTTTTTATAAATAAATTTTATAAAAAAATAAATTATTTTATTCTGAGATTTGTCAAAATTTTACAATGGATTTTGTACTCATATATTATCTGAGGCATTATGAATCTCTCTCAACTTCCCAATAAAGTACATATGAAGTCACAAAAATAGAAAAAATATTGAAATAAACACCCCCCAAAAAACACTTTTCAAATATTTTAAAGAATCTAGTTAATATAACTATTAAGTACTTCAGAAAAAAATAAATTTTGAACAAAAATGATGGCCGCCTCCCCTTAAAACAGAAAGATATTGAATTTCAAGAAGTTGGCAGTAAACGTTGTGATTTCTCCTGTAATGTTTGGCTATTCTGGGTAATGTAATAAATGAATAACTAGGGAGCATTTCTCCAGTGCATAAAAAGTCATTTTTGAAGCAGAGATATATGCATACTCTTCCAAAAATGATCTGCTGGTATTTTTGGGGAATGGTATGCCATTCCCCACTTGCTCCTGGTAGTTACAATATTTTCTTCTACAGCCATTCATACCTTAAAACTTCAGAGATATAATCAACAGACTACCATAATGGAATAAGTTACAAAAGCCGTATCTTGTATCCTGACAGTTGTCTAGTCCAAGAAGGTCATAGATACCTTTCTCAGTTCTGTTCTTATCCATTTTTGGGTAGTTTTCTTGCTATTAGTTAGCTTACTTTATTTATTTTTTATGTTTTATTTTTATTTTTATTTCTTGAGACGTTGTCTCTCTTTTTCACTGAGGCTGGAGTGCGGAGGCACGATCTTGGCTCACTGCAACCTCCACCTCCCGGGTTCAAACTATTCTACTGCCTCAGCCTCCCAAGTAGCTAGGACTACATGAACGTGCCACCACGCCCAGCTAAATTTTGAATTTAGTACAGATGGGGTTTCACCATGTTGGCCAGGATGATCTCGATCTCTTGATCTTGTGATCTGCCCACCTCAGCCTCCCGAAGTGCTCGGATTACAGGCGTAAGCCACCGTGCCCGGCCTAGTTTGTGAAATCTAGAAGTTCTCCCGCCAGAAGATGCAGGCGTGTTTTGGTGAGACAGGGGAAAAAATAATGCTAAAACTTCTCAAATTCTCACCAGTTACATTGTTGTTAGACAGTAGAAACTAGGATATAAAATACAAATAAAAATTTAGCCTCCATTTTTAACTCAGGTGCTTTTACTGGCGGGTGAAGAGACAATGGCAGTTCCAGCACTTTTGGAAAAACATACAGTACAAAGGATAATCCACATATCTTTTTACTGGCAAAAGTTAGTCTCCATAACTATCACCACATATGAGAATAAGTCAATATGTTTAAAATATGTTTTTAAAAATGAATTACTGAGACATAATAGAAGGTGCAAATTAAAAGGTAGGGAATAATTATGGAAATAATGTTCAAAATGAAATAAAAATAATGTTTAGGAAATATCTGCTTTTTATTCTTATTATAATGTAAAAAATGTGATCTGTGAATAATTATGTAAGATGTTGAGAGAGACATTTAAAAAATAAAAATAAGAGAAAAGCCTCTGCCTTCTGGATTTGATTGCAAAAAGAGATAAATACATCTTTTCCCCAAAAATAAGTGTAAAACAGGATAAAATTCTCACAAACAATGATTAGGTCTCTGGAAAGCAGACAACACATTGAAAAGCATTTGTTTATTTAAAAAATCTAACCATTTTAGTTAGAACAATGGAATTCTATAGATTTCTTGTCTAGCATTGTTCCCAGTCCCCACCACTCAGCTCATTTGGCAAGAATGGGCTTTGCCAGGGCAGGTTTGCTTGTGAAATCTAGAAGTTCTCCTGCCAGAAAATGCAGGCGTGTTTTGGTAAGCGAAATAGGGGAAAAAATAGTGACCTAAAACTTCTCAAATTTGAGTTAAAAATATTAATATAAGATTTTAAAATCTCAATGAATCCCAGAAAAGATAACTACAGAGAGATACGTAATTAGACACAACATCGCCCAAGTATTGAAAACGAAAGACAAAAACAAAAGTCTTAAAAGTAATGAGAAGGCCGGGCGCGGTGGCTCACGCCTGTAATCCCAGCACTTTGGGAGACCGAGGCAGGCGGATCACGAGGTCAGGAGATCGAGACCATCCTGGCTAACACGGTGAAACCCCGTCTCTACTAAAAATACAAAAAATTAGCCGGGCGTGGTAGTGGGCGCCTGTAGTCCCAGCTACTCGGGAGGCTGAGGCAGGAGAATGGCGTGAACCCGGGAGGTGGAGCTTGCAGTGAGCCGAGATCGCGCCACTGCACTCCAGCCTGGGCGACAGAGCAAGACTCCGTCTCAAAAAAAAAAAAAAAAGTAATGAGAAAAAAACAAACATCAGTACAGGAAAGTAAATATGATTAACTGACTTCTCAATGGAAAAAAAAGTGGCTAGAGGGAAGCAGAATGACGTTTCATTTGCTGAAAACCAAAAAAATCTTGTAACAACTATACTACATCTGTCAAATTACCTTTCAAAACTCAAAACCATGTTACCACATTCCCAGAAGAAAAAGAGAAGAAAGCAAGCCACGAGAAAACACTGCTAGTATACCTGCCCTACAGTAATAAAGAATGCTCTTCAAATCAAAGACATGGACACTAGACAATAAGTTACACCTACAGCAGGAAATGAAGAGTGGTAGAAATTGTAAATAGGTAGCCAAGAAAAATCTGTGTTATTTATATTTTGTCTCTTCTCCTCTTAATTACTTATATTTGTCTCTTCTTCTCTTAATTACTTTTAAAAAGTAAGGTTGTGTAAAACAAGAATAAGAATACAGCAGTGTATTTTAACCTTGGTGAGATATATATATATATATAGCAATAATGTGTGTGTGTATATATATATATATAACAATAATGTATATATGTATATGTCATTTTTGCCAATAAAAAGATGTGTGGATTACCCTTTGTACTGTATGTTTTTCCAAAAGTGCTGGAACTGCCATTGTCCCTTCCCCCACCAGTAAAAGCACTTGAGTTAAAAATAGAGGCTAAATTTTTATTTGTATTTTATATCCTAGTTTCTACTGTCTAACAACAATGTAACTGGTGAGAATTTGAGAAGTTTTAGGTCGTTATTTTTTCCCCCGTCTCACCAAAACATGCCTGCATTTTCTGGTGGGAGAACTTCTAGATTTCACAAACTAGGCCGGGCGCGGTGGCTTACACCTGTAATCCCAGCACTTTGGGAGGCTGAGGTGGGCAGATCACAAGATCAAGAGATCGAGATCATCCTGGCCAACATGGTGAAACCCCATCTCTACTAAATACAAATGTATATATATATATATAGCAATAATGACAGAAAGGATGAAGAATTGAAAGTATTTATATCGGGATAAAGTTTCTATTTTTAATGGGATTTAAGTCAATATCGACACGAAGTCACTATGATAAATTAAGAGGTATTTTTTAGTTACTAGAAAAACCCATAAGAAAATATCTTTTAAATGTGATTTAAAACATGAAAATAAATAAAAAGAGTAAAATGGTAGCTCTAAATCTACCTATATAAAGAATTACATTATGTATTACTGGACTAGACACTTTAATCAAAATGTAGAAAAGAGCAGAACTTATTTTTCGTATCTACCTGTACCTGCTGATTCACTACAGTTAATAAAACTGTATTGTATATTTCAAGATACCCAGGAAAGAGGATCTTAAAAGTTATCACCACAAAGAAATGATAAAAGTGTGAGGTGACAGACATGCTAACTACCCTAACTTGATTGTTATACAATATATGCATGTATTGAAATATCAAATTGTACCCCACAAATAATATACAATTATGTACCAATTATAAACAAAAAGAATTCAGAAAATGTGCAGAAGATCATCAGACTGGTTGGAAGAGCAAGATTCAGCTATATGCTGACTATAAGGGACACATTATAGATTCAAAGTCTTGAGAATGTAAAAGCATTAGCATATAAAGAAAATACCATGTAAACAATAATCATACAAGACCATCAATGGTGATATTAACTCAAATCTATTGTTGAGCGTTCCTGGTGAATTTCTTTACCTCTTTCATTGGACTTTTCACTGTAAAAGCTCCATTTGGTCCTTTTAAAAATGTCTTTTCATTAATACTTTCTGTTTGAAGAGTTTTATTGTCATACTTTAATTTTTAAACATAGTTTATTTTGGTTCTTCCAATATATTTATAAAAAGTGCTTTGAAATATTTTTCTCCTAAGTCCTGCTTTGAAACTTGCTCAATGTGTGGATTTAATAAATCTCAGTTTCTTTTGTGGTAAAAGAGAGAAAATAGCTTTATCTTACAGGGTTGCCATCAGAATTAAATGAGTTAAAAAATATAAAATGGTTGGCATGTAATATCTCAATAAAATACTAATTATTGCTATTATTTCTTATCACTAACACCTACACACTTACCATGGGTAATTTTCAATAACATTGCATGACATTCCTTATTATTCTCAAGAGTCTTTAAGTTGTCAAGAGAAGTCTTAAGATGGGTGAAATAAACAGCGTCCTGCTTCTTCTCACACAACTTTCAACATGTGTGTTTGCCCCTCTCCACTTACTGAAAAAGGCACACTGACAAAATTACTGTTCAAAAACCTTTTATACAAAGCGTTGAAAAGGAGAAATTACTGAGTGGGAAGCCTGTTATTATCTCTACTAAGAAAGCCACTCAAAATTTCTCTAGCTGAAGTTGTATTGCCTAATGTCAGCTTTAAAAGTGTAGATGAAGAATTCTCATTTATTGGCAATATAACCCAATTAAGATATAACACTAATAATTAAAAAAGATATTGTAATTTGAAAACTTTCCTGCCTGAATTACAAAGAACTTCCTGAAATGTGTCATTTTATTTCCAGTAAGTAACTTAGTGAAAAAAGAATGCTTTTAAACCTTCAATGCTCTGTTTGAAATAAAACACATTAACAAATGAGAGCGATCTAGAGAAATAGATCACCAAAAGCAACTTTATGAGATAAGATAATGAGTCTTGATGTTTCATTCAGGTTGGTGTCTATTTATGAAAGACTCTAAAGAAAAGGGATGGTATCAAATATTATGAAGGTCTTTCTTGAGGGTCATATGACTCTTGCATCTGAAAGAACATATGAGGCCCTTTTTCATTTTCAAAAAGATATTCCATTTCTGAAAAGAATGGCACATTTTGATATTCTTCCACTCAAACCAAAACTGTAAGAGATGGTATGATAAAGAAAAGGAAAAAATCAAGATATGTCTTGCTTTTCATTTCTAATATAACCAATGCCATAATATCACATGATCATTTCATCTCTCTACAAAATATGCAAAGGAGGCTGTCTTAGAGAAGGTTTTATGTTTCTTTTGTTTTTCTTTGCTGTTGTTGTTTTATAAATACAACTTTGAGTCCATAAATGAAACTTTTTTTTTTCGAGATGAAGTTTCGCTCTTGTTGCCCAGGCTGGAGTGCAGTGGCGCGATCTCAGCTCACTGCAACCTCTGCCTCCAGGGTTCAAGCGATTCTCCTCACTCAGTCTCCCGAGTAGCTGGGATTACAAGCCCCTGCCACTAAGCCCAGCTAATTTTTGTATTTTTAGCAGAGATGGGGTTTCACCATGTTGATCAGGCTGGTCTTAACCTCCTTACCTCGTGATCCACCTACCTCCGCCTCCCAAAGTACTGGGATTACAGGCGTGAGCCACCGCACCCGGCCGATACATTTTAAATATGACACTTTAGGGAGAAGGAAATAGTGCTGATAGGGAGAAAAATGGAGTGAACAGGTGGAGCACAGAGGGTTTTTAAGGCAGTGAAACTATTTTGTATAATACTATAATGGCAAATACATGTAATTTTACATTTATCAAATCCCACAGAATGCACAACATAAAGAGTGAAGCCTAATGTAAACTTGGGGTGATAATGGTGTGTCAATGTAGGCTCAACGTTCTGGTGGAGAATGTTAGCAATGGGAGAGGCTGTGGATGTTTGGGGTAGGGGATATATGGATACTCCCAATACTTACCTTTCAATTTTTCTGTAAACCTCAAACTTTTCTAAATAATAAAATCTACTGTAATAAAAAATATTAAATCTAAAAGTGAAGTCAGATTCCAATAAATTCTGGCTCAAAAATTCTCTACAAGCAGAAAAAAATTGGTATACAAACCAAGAAGAAAACATAAAGAACAAACGTTGACATAACAAAACTTGACAGAAGAAAACCTGTTTTAAAGAATTCACATTCTTCCAATTTATATCTACATTATTATTGACAACATTAAAACTGTATGTTAATAAGGATGAGGAACAAAAAATAAAGGACAAGATATTAAATAATTGGCACGGTTAAGTATACTGAACTTGAAGTCTGAAGTGCTAGTTCTTTGCTGTGAATATTCCACATGTCTTTAGGCAAGTCTGTTTCCTTCTCTGGGATTCAATATTCTTATCTTTAAAATAAGAGAGTTGAAAGCCTTAACTAAATTAGTGTTTCTTCCAAGGTTTCACTAAAAGAGTAAATATCACAAGGCTCAGAGGGAGGCAGCCTCAAGCACTCATTGCAAGTCCAGATCTTATTGAAGTCTCATGTTTTGTCTTAGAAATTCCTGCCGAGGTATGTAGATCGTATCTCAATAAAACTGTTTTACAAATATTCCTGGTAGCACCAATCAGAAGGTTGATTTTTACTCTGCTTTGCCATTTAAAGTAGGTTATTAAATGCTCAGTACCTTAGTTTTTCCGTCAGTAAAATAGTGATAAGTAGTAGTACCTACCTCATGAGGTTATTTTATAATTCATAGTAAGCATTAAAAACAATAGTCATTATTATTGATTGTTATTATTACAATGTTAGGCTATCATTTCTCAGCTTTTTCTATGACCTGTCTTCTTTTATCCTGCTGTTGTCAAACTTCCTTCACAAAAGTGCTCACCACTCCTGTTTTCTCAAACAATATTTAATAAAATTCTAAAATTAATTTTTGATGACTATTGTGTGGTTTTTGATTTCTTACATACAATACACACAAGTGATTTGGACACCATAATCATATTTTTGCTTCCAGAATAGCATTTTTGAGTTGGAAGCAAGGTTAAATTTACTTTTGAAATTAAAATATGAAAAATTTTTGAATATCGGGAGAGAACAACCAATGTGGTGTTAAGGATATAGATGAAAATCAATTTGAATTTTAAAACCTGATATTTCCTTACTTACATATCAGTTTGCCAAAAATATTATACTGTGCTACAAAACCTTAAATATCTAACATTAATTTTCTAAGTTTCTATAATATGTATATCTAACAAATTGAATAACAAAAACATATTTACTATGTACTAATAGTATTATTATATATAATATTGAAATGATAGAAACAGTAAAAAGTTATATGACCATTTTGAATACTACTTTTGCTGTAACTAAGAAATAAAATGCTGCTGGGCACAGTGGTTCATGCCAGTAATCCCAGTGCTTTGGGAGGCTGAGGCAGGTGGATAACTTGAGGCCAGGAGATCGAGACCAACCTGGCCAACATGATGAAACCCGATCTCTACTAAAAATACAAAAAATTAGCCAGACATGGTGGTGGGTGCCTGTAATCCCAGCTACTCAGGAGGCTGAGGCACGAGAATTGTTTGAACCCAGGAGTCAGAGGTTGCAGAGAGCCGAGATCTCCCACTGCACTCCAGGCTGGGTGAAAGAGCGAGACTCTGTCTCAAAAAACAAACAAACAAAAGAAATTTAAAAAATAAAATAAAATACCTATCTTGGTATCATATTTCAGGCAAATGGGGAAAATATATAGTTATATACATATTTAAATTCTTTATTTTTAATGAGTCTGTTATCATCATATACTATCCCTATCAATCTCTAGTACTCAATTTTATCTGAGGACTTCCACTTATGTTTAAGTTGGAATATCAGGAAAATATAGTGAAGTCTCAGATATAGAAAACAAAAGAGATAAGCCTTATGATATCCCAGGTTTAACGGCTAGAAAGTTTCCAGGCCACAGTGTGCGGTGGGAGAATTCAGGCAAAGCCAGGTGATCTCCAAAAGTTAAAAACATGGAGCTGGGAGACTGGATACCCAAGCTAGCTACCAGTGATAGTTTTCAGGGCATAGTACAAAAGGGGAGAAATAAGCTCAGAACAAGAACACTGGATGTGTGCAAAGAAATTCTCTTGGTTTTCCAGAAGATCACCACACAACCATTACACACATGAGAGAAAACCATCTATAAAGCTTACATAGGGCGCATCTAAACCTACCAGGCATACAAAAATCAAGAAAATAGGAAGAAATCCAGTCAATAGATACTGACCTGGAAATGGCATATGATGTAATTAATAGATGAAGATGGTGAATGAGTTATTATAATAATTTTTACCTCTACAAGATTGTAAACATGAACAAGTTAATTAGAGACATGTAGAATATAAAGCAAACACTAATCAAAAATCTAAAGATAAAAAATTATTACTATAATTTAAAATACAATGAATGTTATTAACAGTATATTAGAGAATGGCATGGAAAATCTTAGTGAACTTGAAGACATAACAATAGTAATTAACCAAAATTAAAGATAGGAAAAAAATAGAAAAAACTGAAAAAGATCAGTGATCTGTGGGAAATTCATGTGGCCTAATGTTATGTCATTGTAGTCCTCCGTGTAGAGGAATAAATAATGGCAGAAAAGCATCCAAATTTAGTAAAATCTATAAATGCACAAATAGTTTAGTACAACTGAAAAGCAGCACCAAAAACACCAACCATGATATGCATAAAGGAAGTAACACCAAAGCCTATTACAGTCAAATGGCTAAAAAACAGTGATAAAGAGAATCTTTAAAAGTTGACAAAGAAAAAAAGGTGCATTAGGTACAATAAATGAAGGTAATTTCAACAGCAGAGCTTTTATCAGAAACAATGCAAGCTAGAAAATAGTGAAACAATATCTTTAAGATAGTGAAAGAAAAAAAACCTAGACTTCCATACCGAATTAAAATAAAGTAAAAGTTGTTAATGAAGTACAAAAACTTAAATAACTTATCACAGTCAGATCCTGTTTTACAAGAAACGTTAACAGGATCCTCCAGTCTGTAAAAAAATAATGTAAAATGAAAATGTAGATCTACACTGGTAAATATGTGGGGAAAATATACAAGACAATTTTACTTACTTTCTAAACTTCTTGAAAAGATTATTCTACTCCTTAATGTGTGCTTTGCATAATGATTTCCTTCATAAGGATACAGTATGTGCGTGTTGGGAGTAGCAGGAGTATAGAGAGAAACATACAGTGGAGAAACCTGACAAACACTACTTCAGCTTAGCAATCAAGTTCAACATATACAGTCATAAGTCACGTTGATTACGATGGAAACAGCATTTTATATCTTTTGCCTTCTTTTCAATAGCCAGTAGCCCTAGTATAATCATGGAAAAAAATCATACAATTTTAATAAAGAGTGATCCTACAATATAGCTGTTGAGTACTCCTCAGAACTGTCAAGGTCATCAAATACAAGAAAGCCTGACAGGCTACTACAGCCATTTATAAACATTACAAGGAAATATAGTGTGGTACCCTGGATGGGATTCCAGCACACACAAAAAAGACCATCCAGTAAAAACTAAAAAAAATATAAATATTGACCTTAGTTAATGATAATGTGCCAATATTGTTTCCTGAGTTGTAATAAATCTACCATATTAATTCAAGATATTAATAAAAAGGAAAGTTGTATGCATGGGTTTTAGAGATGTATGAGAATTATCTTTACTACCTGCTCATTTTTTTCTTTAAATTTTAAACCATTATAAAAATAAAGCCTTTAAATAAAAATGTAATGGACTGTTTAACGCAAAAAAATAACCAATAATGTGAGATTTATATGTCAATGTAAAATGTAAACAACAGAATGCAAATCAAGAAGTAAAACATGCAAGTATAATATCATAAGTTTTTATATTTATAGGTAAAGTGGCTTAATATTTCTTGAAAGTAGACTGAGAAAATTTAAAGTTATACACAATAATACATAAAGTAACCACTAGAAAATATTGTAAAGAGGTATAGGTAATAATTTAACAAAATAGACAAAATTGAATCATAAAATATACTCAAATTCAAAGGAAAGCAGAAAAATAACAAAAGCAAACTAGAAAACAAATAGTAATATGGGATTTTAAAACAAAAAACTATTAATAATCGCATCCAATGTAAATGCTCTTAACACTCCAATTAAAACTTAGAGATTACTAGAGTACATAAAAAAGGAAAACTCAACTATATGGAGCCTAAAAAAGCATTAAAAATAGACACATATTGCTTAAACACAAACAGATGAAAAATATGCCATTTCAAACTAATCAGAGAGACCTGGGAGAGAAATAATAATATCAGACAAAGCCAATTTCTAAGCAAAGAATATTACCAAGATAAAGAGTGTCATTTTGTAAACACGAAGGGGTTAATTCATCAAAAGTATATTGTAATTATAAACTTTTATGCACCTAATAACAGAGGATCAAAATAAATGTATCAGAAATTGCTAGAACATTAAGGACAAATATGTGTCTACTATTATCCAGATATTGTATATCCCTTTTGCAATAACTAATAAGGAAGAAAACTGAAATGCAGTGAGGATGTAGAAGACACAAACACTACTACCCATCCTGATCTAATTGATATTTACAGAACACTCCACCCAACAACAGCAGAATGAGCATTCTTTTCAATTGTATGTGACATATTCCCCAACGACAGCAGAATGTGCATTCTTTTCAATTGTATACAGAATATTACCCAAACTTGACTGCATTCTGGGCTGTTAAACAAGTCTTACCAAATTTAAAAGGATTCAAAATGTATAAAGCATGGAATTAAACAGTGGAATTAAATTATAAATTCAACAGTAATATTATATCTAAGAAAACCCAAATATATATATAAAAGCTAAACAATACAATGACTCATGGATTACAGGAGAAATAAAAGTCAAATTTAGGATATTTTTCTGTATTTTGAACTAAAAGAAAATGAAAACACAGCCTAACAATTTGTAGGGATTAGTTAATGCAGTACTAAAGGAAAAATTTATAGCACTGTAATAAAAAGTTATAAGGCCTCAAGTTAATGACCATACATTCAACTTTAATGAACTAGAAAACAAATGTGAAGGAAAACCAAAGTAAGCAGAAGAAAGGATATAATACAAATAAGAGAAAATATCCACAAAATAAAAACAGCTATAGGATAAAACTTTTTTGAAATGATTGACATTTTCACAACATGAATGGTGGTGATTATTTTGAGGATGTTTACATATGCCAAAAATTACTTAATTATTTACTTAACATTTGTTCGTTTTCTCTTATGTTGATTTTGCATCAGTAAGTCTCTAAAATGACCATGACATTATGTGTTTAAAGCACTTTTTCCTTGATATGTTAGTATCTAATTTACTCCATAATTCCATGGTCTTATAACATCTAATGATTCTATGGAGAAGTTTGAAAATAAATTTAATTATTGCTGATTTTAGGTATTTTTTTTACTCTGAACATTTTAGTATGTTAGAAAATATTCTATGAGTATCTCACAATTCTGCACACACTGAATGTTCTCTTTTTCAGACTCTTTTCAAAAGCCTATATAGAGTAAACAGTCTTGGAAGACAGATATAGGTGCCTCCCTAAGGAGCAAAAAACAAGCATGTTTTCTGCCCATCATAAGAAATGCAAGTTTTCATTGATCACAGGTTTTCCCTATAATGCAACTCACCATGTGCAGGCACCAACCTGCTGAAAGGGGTGGGGGGCAAAAAGAAATAAAGCAATATGTCGATTTTATGTCCCCTTTGTCTAACCCAGCAATGTCATGTCTATTTCCAGCCTCCATGAAAAATGTCAATATGGTAACATGTTAGCTTGCAAGTAAAATCTCAGACTCTTCATAGTTTTTTATTAATTGACAGATAAAATTGTATGTATTTATCACATACAGCATATTACTTTGAAACATACATGCAATGTGGAATGACTAAATCTTGCAAATTAGCATAGGCATTACCTCACATAGTTGTCATTTTGTGAGAACACTTAATATCTACTCCCTTAGCATTATTCAAGAATACAGTATATTGCAAACTATTATCATCATGCTGAACAATAGATCTCATGAATTTACCTCTCCCATCTAACTGAAATTTTATATCCTTTGACTAACGTCCTCCTAATCTCCCTCAAACACCCAGTCCCTGGTAACTACCATTCTACTTTCTGCTTTTATGAGATCAACTATTTTTGATTCCATATATAAGTGGTATTATGTGGTATTTGTCTTTCTGTGCCTGGCATATTTCATTCAACATAACATCCTCCAGGTTCATCTATATTTTCACATATGACAGGATTTTCTTTATTTTTATGGCTGAATAGTATTCCATTATGTATATATAACACATTTTTTATCCATTGATGAACATGAGAGATGTTTTTCTTTTATCGGCTAAATCAGATACAGTATTTTCCTCTCTGCTTCTTGCCAAAATGATGTTGATAATATGCAGGTATCCCAGCTCTTAGGGTTTATACCCATCAGTTTATAATTTGGGTTTCGTGAGGATACCCTCTCACTTAGGGTCTTAGTGCATTCCAGCTGTTATAATGAATTACTATAGACTAGGTGGCTTTTAAACAACACAAATTTATTTTGCATAGCTCTGGAGGTTGGGAAGTCCAAAATCAAGGTATGGACGGATTCCATGTCTAGTGAGAGGTCCCATCCTGATTCATAGTCAGTGGTGTTTTTGCTATAATCTCACATGATGGAAACTGTGAGGGCTCTCTCTGAGGCCTCTCTTACAAGGGCACTATACCCCTTCATGTGGACTTTACCCTCATGACCTAATCACCTCCCAAAAGTCCCACCTCCAATCTCACATTGGGGGTTAGACTTCAATATATGAATTTTGGAGAAACAAAAACATTCAGACCATAGAATCTAATTTTATTATAAATGTGTGTGTATGTGTGTGTTTCTTTATATGTGTGCTTTGCTACCTAGATAATCTGTATGATTTGCAAAAAAATTGATATGGGGAAATTTCCTTATGAGGTATTTAAAGTACAAAGTCAGAAATAGGAAATGAGGAGCAAGGAAGATAGATATCTATTTTGAAGTCTAAATTAGATGGGTTGTGGGACCAGAACTGTTTTCTATTTGAGAGAACTCCAAGGAAGTACTTTTCTGTGGGGAGCAGGAGGGAGAGGGAAGAAGTATTAGTTTCTCCATAAAAATGAAGGGACTTTCAGAGTCTTGACTTTACAGAGGAATTTGCTAATGTCATTCTGAGAGTTCCTATTATAATAGCACACCATATTTTAAAGCAGGGGAGATTAGGAATGGAGTGAAATCATGGAACATACAGTGTGACGTTTAGATAAGCATTCATTCATGATGGAATTCAATCTTGAATTCAATTGTCCCACACTATACGCAGGGGATTTTTTTGCAGGACTCCCGTGTTTGCCAAAGTCTGTGCATTTAGGGTCTTTCTGCTAAAAGAAACAACTCAAGTTTTAAGTGGAAAAAGATGTGAGGTGTGCAAGACCATTCAGAAGACTTTAGAGAAGTTTGGGCAAGACAGGTAAGAGCTTCAGCTTACATGGGTGGGGAGAGATGGCAACAAGTGCACAGATTTGAAAGTTTTCATGAGATAAAACTAACAGAACTCAGTGGGTGGGATATGGGGGAAGGGGAAAGGAAATCTTTGGAAAGAGTGAACTCCAATGAGTTGAGTCTACTTATCTGCAAGTCCTGCAGTCAACCCTACAGAATCCACATATATAAAAATTGGCCGTCTGTGTACGCAGATTGTATTCTATGAACACCGAGTACCACATTTGGTTGAAGAAAACTCCACGTTTAAATGGACCCAAGCAGTTCAAACCTGTGTTGCTCAAAGGTCAACTGTAATTGAATAACTTGTGATTACTAAGGTCAATTAATATATAAGGCATTATGGATTTATTTCTGAATTTTGAAACACAAGCCTAAACCAGCATTAAATTTTACAATGGCATAAAAATTCTTTTAAGATGGATTTATTTAGTCTAGCAGAAACTGCTCATTTAGATTACGGTTTTATTGAGCTATCACTCAATAGTATGTATGCTACATAAAAGAATTAAAAATACTATTAGTAAACAGCATATATTATTTAGAGCTTAATATTTCCTCAAACCAAGATTTGTTTTAGAGCTTAGATATACAAAGCCCATCTCTAAAGATTAACTGTTTTTTCCACAACAAAAAAAGATTTTATGTATTAAAAGAATGACTGTTGAAGATGATCTTTTCCCACATACCTTATGGGAAAGACAGCTGTGTGGCTATCATTTCTCGGCTTGGATCAGAGTTTTCTCTGATCTGATTGTCTTGTTGTTGTCAATATTGTTGTTTCTCCATCTCTTCTTTGGTTCTAAGATGAACAGAAAATACACCCATGTGCCAGTGCTTTTTGTCCATAACAGATTTATTGGTGTCCATTTATCATCGCATTGCAACTCTAGGCTGGTAGCACAAGATAAATGGAGCTATTCAGTCCTTTTCTTTTCCTTAGTTGCTTGTCAGCTTCTCAGAGTGGAAGGAGTGATGGTGGCAAAATTAAGCAACGGAAACACAATACAGAAAGTCCTTCCAGGTGAAGTTCAAGTTGCAATAACTTTATCATCAGAGACTTTTTCCCATATTCTGCTCTGAGGGAACTTTAAATCGAAGTCAAATAGCTAACTGTAAATCTAGACAGCACAACACAGAACTGGGTGAACCTTGGATGCTTGTGCCACAGATTGGAATAAATCTAAGGTGTTTTATGTCTGTTTTTACTCTCCTGAAGTGACTGGAATATGAAAAAATCAAGAATTTTTTTCTTCATAAAAAGAGTTGCTACCCTTAATAACTTATTTGCCTATCATTATATTGAGTGTTCATTTTAAAAAAAATGATTATACTAAGAAGTTCCCATTTGTTTTAGAAATGCTGGATGCCCAGGGAAAATAAGACTTTGAATAGCGTAAACACTGATGAGTTGAGTCTAGTTATCTGAAGCTGAAGAAATTTTAGTGACTTTAGTTAGTGCCAGTTTTAAGAAAAACAGACACTGGAAGTAGATGTACATCAAATACTTCTCAAATTTGAGACAATCAGATCACAAAGTCAGTTAATGTGATCATAAATATGAATTTACGTAAGAGGAAATTAAGTTCTTTACATTATATGTTAATTTTTCATTTTACCTATAATTGCCCTGTATCTAAAATTTTTTCCTATCTCCCCCCAAAAATCAGTAAAAAATGAAAATGTTAGGAGAATTTTTTCAGACTAGAAACTTCATATAAATATCATAAAGACTGAAACTGTTAGTTGAAAGTTATGGATTTTATATATATATAATATATATTATATATATACAATATATATTTTATATATATACACACACACACACACACACACGTTTACTTCCCTTTCTTCCTTTGTCTTGTCTAGTTTTATTTATGAGATAGAATAAGGCTATGATATTATGATACCTTTCTGATAAGATTTAAATATAGGGCAACTTGCTCCATTGAAAACAATTTTATGATCTCTTATACCAGGAATCAACCTAAAAAAATACTTCCTTAACAATCATAAAGTGAGTTTTTCTTTTATATTTATGTGTTAGATAACAAGTGGCACCAGCCTATATAAGCATCCAGTCATTTTCAAGCATAAATGAGTACCAAAAAATTTGTGCTGGTAAATAAAGTTAAAGTGTTTTTAGATCAACTGACTGCCTTCTCAACAATTACACTGGATACATACTATGTCTTAGGCACTCTTCTAAGTGCTGGGAATATACAGTAAACATAAGAGAAAAAAATTCACGGCCTCATGAAGCTTAGTTTTAAAAAATGTGATTTCTAGTATATAAGAGAGTCTTAGAGATTAAATTTGATATTGCTATGTAATAGCAATAACTTTGTATTTCTGGCACTGTCTGATGTATATGTTGCTAATATAGATGGGTTATAATTTACTAAGTTATTCAGTTATTGAACTTATATGTGTGTTAGCGACATGCAACAGTCTGTGAGAATGTAAGAATGAACAAGATTGGAACAGTACTCACCCTGGGCCCACTAAAGAAGATTTGCACTGAGTAGACAATTAAAATATGAAGAGTCGAGAGAAATGTGGAGGGTGCCCTAAAAGTCACAGGGGGGACTTCATTTAGAATAAAGGTTCAGAAAATTTTCACCAAATAAATTAAATTTAAGCAGAAACCTATTGGATCAGTTACAGACATCCCAATGAGGGAAGGAGAATATCCAAAGGCTCTGGGGTAGGGTGTGCTTGGTGTAGAAGAGTATGAAGAAAAAATTATTCAAGGTATGAAACTTTCCAATAATAACAAAATAATGTGTGTTTGAGGTGATGGATATACTAAATACTCTGATTTGATCTTTATACATTCTATGAATGTATCAAAATGTTATATGTACATCACACATGTACAAATACTATGCAGCAGTTTAAAATAAAAATAAATTTAAAAAATGTAAATCAATGTAAAAGTATTTTTGGTTGTATAATTAGATTGTTCTCACACTAACATGCTAAAATAATAACAGTTAATCCTATCCTCATGGATATGAACTGCCAGAAGATATCAAAGATATCTAAGGAAAGCTGATGTTATGAAAGTCCCAAGATAAAAATATCTAGTAACTTGTCACAATGAAAATATTTAAAATATTCAGAAACTAGAATGATTTTTTAAAAAAAGTCTAATAAATTAGAAGGTATACTAGATACTCAGCAGGATATTTCATCTGTAAAATAACAACACACACACATACACACACACAAATCAGAAAACAAGAAAAAGTTTCTGACAAATGTAAGTTTAAACTTCTGTAGTTTAAACTTTTAAAATTCTTTATTTCAAAGCAAAAATGCACAAAAATACAATGTACATTGTTTAATACCAATGTAGTGATCTGGAAGAAAATGTAAAGTGTTCTCCCATAAAGACAGAATTTTATGGAGGGAAGTCCAAGTGATCCATCTGCCATCTGTATGATATGAATTATACAATGGAAGAATATTTTTAGTAATTATAAAATGGAATAATATTTCAATAATTTAAAATTAAGGAAAAAAATTACTAAAGATATAATAGAAAAAACTTTCCCTGAACTGAAGACTACATATTATATTAAATATGATCAGTAAATGCTAAGAAACATGAACAAAAATCAAGCCATACATTCTGATTGAGTTTAAAAATACCAAGGACAATGCAAAAAATCCTAAACATTTCCTAAGAAATAAAAAGGGCCCCTACTAGAAACAAATAGGCAACAAACATGATTTATTATCACGTCAAGTTCAACTGGATTAACGTTACATATGAATCAAATAAGACCTAGAGTCACAACAAATTCTAGTGTCAAAATTGACAAGCACTAAGGCTTTTGCATGTTGAAAACCTCTTCATTGTTTATTGGTTATTTCAGACAACTCAGTATTACCACCACCAAATACCATATTGAATTATATTGGCGACTCCAGAAAAAAAAAATGAATTCATGGATGAATTTAGTAAATAAACCCTAAGGATTCAAAAGAGAGTGACTGGGTTTCTAAAAACTCTGCATTGCTTAACATCAATACTGTTTTTTGTTTTCTTTTGTTTTGCTTTGTTTTGTTTTGTTTTGTTTTTTTGAGACAGAGTCTGGCTCAGTCACCCAGACTGGAGTGCAGTGGCAAGATCTCTGCTCACTGCAAGCTCCGCCTCCCGGGTTCATGCCATTCTCCTGCCTCAGCCTCCTGAGTAGCTGGGACTACAGGCGCCCGCCACCACGCCCAGCTAATTTTTTGTATTTTTTTTTTTAGTAGAGACGGGGTTTCACCATGTTAGCCAGGATGGTCTCAATCTCCTGATCTTGTGATCCACCCGCCTCGGCCTCCCAAAGTGCTGGGATTACAGGCGTGAGCCACTGCGCCCGGCCACATCAATACTGTATTTAAACAAATTTTACTTCATTCAAATAATTGTTAATTCAGCAAGCAAAATTAAGTAGGTTATTATTGCAAAAAAGAAAGTATAACTTTTACCTTTGTTTGCAAATAGTTATCATTATGCCAAATAAAGAACACCCTCAGGGAATAGATTGTACCTGAATGTAATGTGGATTATTGTTTAGTTCTAAGGTAGTACATATATTACTAATGCAGAGTTTTTATTTATTTAGAATAACACCATGGGTTATCTTAGACAACAAGTTGTAATTGTTCTGAATTAATGTAACATTACCCAAACAACTAGAAAGATAAAGAGCTCTTGTCAGGCATTAAAATGGTTCTAAGCATATCTTTCAACTAAATATGCCTCCCTAAAGGAGAATTGGCAAGAAACAGAAGCTAATATTTTAATTCTTGCTGTGTTGCTAAACATATCTTATACCTCAGCTAGCCTCCATTTGCCTCTTTTTTGATATAATAAGTAGGAATAATGACAAGATTCTATATGGGAGAAAATTTCTAGAAAATTTATAGAACTGATTTCATTATGATCTTCATGTTAAAAGGAACAGGGATATTTTCCAAGCTACTTTAAAAGCAAGGGTTAGAAGAATAATTATCATGAGGATTCCCAATGACGGTAGCTGAAGTCACTGGGAATTGAGGTAGATGTGAAGAGGCAGTTTTTCCATTCTGTCTTCTTATTTCCATGGTCTTTCTCCAATGGCATTTCTGTTTCTCTTTGAATTTGCATTCCCTCTTTTCCCTTCCAATAAGTACCATCATTTCTTTCTCATAATCTTACCTTATACATTTTCTTTATGTCCTTACTTCTCCTTGACTTGTTTTCTTTTAATTTCAATTTCTACCCATTTGCTTCAAGTTTCCCAATTCCTATTTACAAGTAACTTGGCTATCTCATAAAGGGTCTGCCCTTGTATAAGACGTCCTCACTCCAATAAAATGGAATCATGTGGCACAAAACATCGTCAGTTACATCTGTGAAATAGAATGAAAGATATTAGAGGCTAGGAAGGGTAGGAGGAAGTGGAGGTGGGGTGGAGGATATAGGGAGGAATTTGTTGAATGATACAATATTACAGATAGGAGGAATAAGTTCTGGTGTTCTATAACACTGTAGAATGACTATAGCTAACAAAAATATATAGCTCCAAATAGCTAGAAAGACATTGAATTTTCCCAACACAAAGAAATGATAAATGTTTGAGATGATGGATATGCTAATAACCCTGATCTGATCACTATACGTTATATGTGTCACAACATTACTATGTACAATTATTATGTCAATTAATAAATGAAAACGAAAACTAAAACTAAAAATAATAAAAGCACCAAATAGAAAAACAACGACAACAAACCCAGAATCACCAACAGCAAACATGTTCATGTAGGCAGCATAGCACAAGGGAAGAGCAAAGTGATGGGCAGATACTTATTGAAAACCAATAAAGTATTATACCACAGAAGAGATCGTCCTATTGATTATGACTGACATTCTTAGGAGAAAAACAGGAAAGCATTTTGAAGTTTTTGAACAATTTCAATAAGCGTTCTTAATGCCACAAAAAGTTGTATGCTTATTTATTTATGCTTATTTATTTGACACCTGTCTTCTTTGCCCCAACTCTCACTGCCTAGCACATTGCACGGCACATAGTTTATATGGAATAAATAATTGAATAAATATTTTTTAAAAAACTGCTTTGCCATTAAAGCTTCCAAGCATAGTTCCTTGTATTATTTTTAAAGAACGACACTTTGAAACTTCATTTATTTCCGTATCTAGTCAATAAAAATAATGATAAAAGTCTGAGGAAGAAACTAAGAAAACATTTTATACAATTATTTAATATTTTCTTCCATAATTCTCCAATCTGCAGAATCTAGGAAATATGTCAATTATCCTAGACACTATTTCATAAGTGTTTTTATTTATTTTATATAAATGTATTGTTGGAATCACAAACCTCAACAAAAGAAGGAGGAGGAGGAGGAAGAGAAGACATACTTCTCCTTTGAACCATCCTATCCTCACTCGCAGAGGACAAATCACATAAAGATTCCCTGCCATCATTAGGGGCTTTCTGGACCTCAGTTTTCCTACGTTTTTTGTCTGCTGTAGGATCTATCGTCCAACTCCTGAGGGAAAAGAGACGTTTCTATTAATGCAACCTTTCATATGATATGTGGATGTAAATTGACAAACTTGGTTTCTTCGTGTGATTTTTTTTTCTTAATTAGCACTCTGTTTCTGAAAAAAAAAAATGTTTTGCTGTTTCTAGAGGAATTTTTCAAGAGATAGATACTCATAACTGCTTCATAGAAAGAACTAAATACATGAAGGTCTTTTAGACACCTCTAGCTAAAAATCACTTGAGTCATATAGGACTATATTCACATGCCAATGCCATCAATATTTTTGAAGCCTTTTTATCAATTGGTTCTGACAACTCCAGCTAGAATATCAATGTCATAATAAGTCAAAATCCTCTTAATTCATGCCATTGCTTTTAAGATCATTATATATGATTTACTTTCTTGGAGAAAGAATGATTTTTCACATGTATATGAGACTTGTAACATTAAAAATTGTGCAAATTTTAATACAATCTAGGCTAAAGCCATTAATGAGTTTGAAAACCTATTTACTGTTTAAGTATTCCAAAATTTGCTATTTTTAAAAAATAGATATTGAACTCTAGGTCTATCTAAAATGGACTCTATATATTATCTGGGGAAAACAAAAGTCAAGAGGATACTTCAAGTATGGCTAAAATAATTCATAAACAGTGTTATTACCTAACACAGGATTGCTAGATATTTGTTATAACACAGAAGCAGAGATTTACATTTGGATATCAAGAGCCACCATTTGCTGAACAACCCTCATTTGCTGCAATTGCAGTAAGTGCTTTATATTATACCTTGCTTGTTTTAAAAACTAGGTGTGTTGATCATCTGAGTTGAAAATTACAGAATCCACTCTATCTGCAGTACCAGGAACAGATTCATGAAAGAGTTTTAGAAGGCTCCCAGAATTTTAGGCAAGGGTAAGCCTGCAGGAAAACACTCAAGCTTGGTGGGACCTAACTAATAAGTTAACTTCTGCTGAGGACCTCAGGACCAGGTTGCCTCCACCACCGTCTCTGCCAGCACAATGGATGCATATTCCATCAATAGCTCATTTTCAAATCAATGTCTTGTATGAATGCATGTGTTTAATAGAACTTAGATTAGTTGCAAGGAAAGCTGAATGCTATTTCTATTTCTTTAATGTTACATCATTATTTTATATTTTACCTTAGGATTCTAAGATTCATAAAATCAAGACACATTGAAATCATATGATTGTAGTAAAAGGATTTTGATTAGCCAAGAATCATAAGTCCCCACTGGAGCAGGTATTGAACTTTCATTCCTCATTTAAGAAAACAGATTCACAGGTTATGTAATTTGATCAAATCCTAATTGCTCCTAACTTTTTGGTGAAATAATCACTGTGTTTGGCTAACATTTTTAACTTATCATGTCACTGCCCATTTAAGAGTCCCAATAAAAATAAATTGATGAAACACTAAAGTCAATTTGGTATTCATTTAACTTTAAATAAAATATTTTTCTGCATTAAGGAATTGATTAGTATTTTCAAAATCCAAACAAATGGACAGATAACACTCAATATCAGGTAGAAAAAGAACATAAACTGATGTAAAGATTAAGAGCAGAGATTTAAGAATCAAATTGCCTGGATTGTGGTCTTCTTTTGCTTTTTGTTATTTTAAATTTTTGTGGTATTTTGCTTTTATTTGATACAATAACTTTTACAAATTACTTAAGCATTTTGTTCTTTAGTTTCCTCATCTGTAAAATGTGAAACAAATAGTATACAAATAAAATACATTTTAATTTTAAAATTTAAAAAAGCTTTTGTGAAATCATTTATAGTAGTTCTGGATGTGTAGTGAGTTTTAAGTAAATGCTGTTATAGGTAGGGTGCCAAATGCAGCAGAAATGAGGTGGGATTTGAGCTGGAACAAATTGTCTTAAGCCTCCCAAAGTGCTGGGATTACAGGCTTGAGCCACCGCACCTGGCCGATATAATCTTTATCATTGTATCATTGCTCCTAGCAAAGTGCTAAGCACATTTGTGGTAAGTGCTTACCAAATATTTGTTGAAGGAGTGAATGAAGGCATAAGTAAACCCAGTCAACAAATTAATCATCTCAAATTATAATGTGAGCTTAATTTCTTATACCAAATATGTAACAGCATGTTATAATGGAAGAAACAGTCAAAGGTCTGATTTTGACATCCTGGTCACATGATCTTGTGCAAGTTATTATGAGTTTTTTTGGATTGTTTGTTTCCTCAACTACAAATAAATAAAATGAAGAACTCTTACTTCAAGGAGATATGAGAAGTGAAATAAAATATATGAGAAGTCAAAATACGACTTGGTAACTGTTGAAATGCTGTGCAGATGTTAGTTGTTATATTAAAGTTGATTTAAATTATAAGAGAATACATCTTGATGGGTTACTAATAACTATAAATGGCCAATAATGTATTTATATTGTGCACCTCTGAAATACATTAAGCAAAATTAGTTAAAAGCTACCTGAAATCAAGAAGTCATTATTTGGGTGGGAAATTTTCATTAAAAATTTGATTCTAAGTGAAACTTACCAAAATGGCAAATACATTTTTCCTTTTTCTCATGTGAGAATTCAAGGCTGTTGAAGTATAACTTGTTACATATACTAAAGAATGGAATTAATAAAATCCATTTTCACTGCTCGCAACAAAACCTTACCTATTTTGAGAAACTTAAAATGGATTATATTTTTAATTAACTTTTTTTTTTTTGAGATGGAATCTCTCTCTCCCAGCTGGAGTGCAGTGGCATGATCTTGACTCACTGCAACCTCTGCCACCCAGGTTCAAGTGATTCTCCTGCCTCAGCCTCCTAAGTAGCTAGGATTACAGATGCGCCACCACGCCTCTACTTTTTGTATTTTTTAGTAGAGATGGTGTTTCACCATGTTGGCTAGGCTGGTCTCGAACTCCTGAATTCAAGTGATCCATCTACCTCAGCCTCCCAAAATGCTGACTTTACAGGAGTGAGCAACTGCACCCAGCCAGCATTTTGTTTCTAAGAAAAGACATAACAAGTAATTTATAATGTAAAGAATTCTTTATGACATATACTGGAGATGTAAATCAAAGAGAAAACAGAAAAAAATAAGATGATAGAAAATATCCTTCTTTGAGTGTTGTTATATACAACTCACTAATACTTATCTTATCATCCAGTGTGTTTATGTATGTGTGTGTGCATGTTCAGTGATAGACATTATTACCATTCATTTCCAGTGAACAATTAATTTTTTAGTAGAGTTTTTCTTCACTAGAGGCAGGTATTTTTATTAAATGGAGCATGAAAAATTAAAAGAGCTGCTTAAGTCCAATTAGATCTTCTAATTTCTATTTTGTTTCTAATATTTAATATATACTAGTTATCATCTTTAAATACCCTATGAGGATTTCAAAAAATAATTCAGAATATATTTTATATCTCACACCTATCCTCATCATATTTCACATATGAGGTTGTAATTTAAGCTGTTTTACAAGTATGTAGAAATCTTTTTAAAAATGAAATAAGAGAAAATTACTGGTATATAAAAAGTTTTCCTTTTCTGGATTCTTTCAGAATACAATGTTCTTTATGTTTGAGCCTAGGTGTTTCGTTAATGATTTCAAATCTATTTACTCCTATATATAGTTTCTTCAGTTGCTACATTCTGAGGAATCTTAGGAAGGCTCTCTTTTTTTTTTATCAAAAAAAAAAAGACACAGCAGGCATCTTCCTTTGAAAAGTTATCTCATGTTTAGTAACAGTTTATTCAGAGGAGTGGATAGAAAAATGGGGAAAAGGGCTGTTCCATATTTCTATTGCCAATGTCTCAGAGAAAATAGAACTGCCTCAATATCTGTGTTTCCCTAATAAACTGTTCATTCTTTAACTTAATGAAATGGAGGGAATGAAGGGGTGGCCTGCCCCTCCACACCTGTGGGTGTTTCTCATCGGGTGGGATGAGAGACTGAGAAAAGAAAGAGACACAAAGACAAAGTATAGAGAAAGAAAAGTGGGCCCAGGAGACCCATGCTCAGAATATGGAGGACCTGCGCCGGCACCTGTCTCTGAGTTTCTTCAGTATTTATTGATCATTTTCTCTACTATCTTGGAGAGGGGGATGTGGCAGGACAATAGGGTAATAGTGGGGAGAGTGTCAGCAGGAAAACATGTGAACAAATGTCTCTGTGTCATAAACAAGGTTAAGAAAAAGGTGCTGTGCTTGGATGTGCACATACATAAACATCTCAATGCATTAAAGAGCAGTATTGCCGCCAGCGTGTCCTGCCTCCAGCCCTAAGGCGGTTTTCTCCTGTCTCAGCAGATGGAATATACAATCAGGTTTTACACCAAGACATTCCATTGCCCAGGGACAAGCAGGAGACAGATGCCTTCCTCTTATCTCAACTGCAAAGAGGCCTTCCTCTTTTACTAATCCTCCTCGGCACAGACCCTTTACGGGTGTCAGGTTGGGGGATGGTCAGGTCTTTCCCTTCCCATGAGGCCATATGTCAGACTATCACCTGGGGAGAAACCTTGGACAATACCTGTCTTTCCTAGGCAGAGGTCCCTGCGGCCTTCCTCAGTGTTTTGTGTCCCTGGGTACTTGAGATTAGGGAGTGGTGATGACTTTAAACAAGCATGCTGCCTTCAAGCATTTGTTTAACAAAGCACATCCTGCATAGCCCTAAATCCATTAAACCTCGAGTGGACACAGCACATGTTTCTGCGAGCACAGGGTTGGGGGTAGGGTTACAGATTAACAGCATCTCAAGGCAGAAGAATTTTTCTTAGTACAGAACAAAATGGAGTCTCTTATGTCTACTTCTTTCTACATAGACACAGTAATAGTCTGATCTCTCTTTCCCCACAAAGGAACATTAATTAAATGCATGTGGCATATTTGATACTTACAGAGAAGATAATTTTTTTTAAAAAATAATCTTTGTATGGGTAACAGAATTTGCAGCTTAATCATGTTGCTTCTCTTTATGAAAATTTTTACTCATATAAGGAAGATAAATTCACTGCATACATACTTTGAGTACCGCAGCTTGGCTGGTTACTGCATCTTCAAAAATAGAGACTACTAGAGAACATCCACAGGTTGATAATTTAAAGTCCAAAGACATGGAATCATTTCCATGCAATAGAAGCTAAGTTCTATTAGAAAGTTAACAATTATATATCTGGGGCAAAGTTTATAAGATCAAGCATTGTAGAAAGATCTGTACATATTTAGCCACCAACAGGCATCACTTGGTATTACATATTAACACTTTAAATAGGTTGCTTAGCAGGATGATTGATGTATATTTTAAAATGTGTAGTTTACCAAATGCCACACAAATACATTATAGCAAAAAAATGTATTTTTTCTAAATTTATGTACTTGCTACAACAGAGAAGATGGAATATTTAGCATTTCGTCAAAAGCGTAGAGGTTAGCTCTGGAGTGGAATTTATCTAGCTCTCTCTCTCCCAAATGTTCATAATGCCATTATTTGAAAGAATATAGGAATGTTGAATCATTATCTCAGCTAGATAAATATATCTCTGCCCTTATTGTAGCAAAGTTGCTTATTTTGGAACTCTTTTATATAGAACAGATTGGAAGTGACAAAGACAATATGTAATTCAATAGTCTTATCTTCATATTGAGAGAGCAGAAAGGAAGAAACCAGCTAGGCAGATAGGGCAAAGTGTCCTCAACAGAATTCCCTCTCTAGCAAAGAGCAGCTTGGAAGATTGGGCTACAAACATAGATAAGGAAGGGAGTTCCAGCACAGAAGGAGAGCCTCCTGGGTAATCAGCAAGCTTCAAATACACAAGGTGGGCCCCATTAAGCACATTGGGGGCCCTAGTGACCACATTCCTTTCCTTTTTTGGACATACTAAGATAAGGAAGCTTGGGGGGAGGGGAGGGGCAGGGAGGGAGGGGTGCTTGCAGCTACACGAATAAGAAGAACTACCTTGGGCCAGGCACATTCACCATGAAGGGTTCTGCCCCAGCCGAGCACATGCACAGTGGGGAAAAAATAAGCAACATGGAGTAACTTAGCCTAAGGATCTGCCTGTGCAATAAAAGGTTGGGGTGGTGGCTGCCAGAGATTCATGCCCTATGCGGATGACACACCTAGTCCTAACTGGTTTTTTTGTGTCTTAAGTAGATAAGATACCCACTCCCCACTAGCTCATTTATAAAAACCCTCGCATTTCACTGAGAAATGGGCAACGTTGTCCGACGCCCTTCTCTACAGCAGAGAGCTGTTTTCTTTCTCTTGCCTATTAAACATCTGCTCTAACCTCACCCTTGGTGTGGTTCTTTGTCCTTAACTTCCTCGGCTGTGAGACAAAGAACTTCTGGTGTCACGCCAGACAACGAGGCCATTTCAACATCTTAATCATGCTGGCACACTTATCAATGCACTTCAAGATCTTATGGCAATACTTATATAAGTTCATCTAACTCATTTAACTTGAGAGACTGTGATGTTTCATGGAAATGGACTTATGTCTGTTTTGAAAATTTAATGAAAGAGTGTGAGGACACGCAGTGTGTCTTAAAGACTTGGCTCCTTCATTATAGTAACAAAAGAATTTCCTCTACCATCCAAAACTTGAATGTAGAATAATTTTATTCATTTAAGTATATCCTCTCTTTTTCTTTTCTTCTATCATCAGTACTTTATGCTAAGTAAGCCATTGCTTAACTTTCTTCTAGTTGGTAATGCCTCCTCCCTTAATTTCTGCTAAGGGTAATTTCACAAACATATAAATTTTTAAATTCTCAAAGAGCAATAAACATATGTGAGGTCCTGAATAAGAACAGGCTGTTTTCTGAATATCTCATGTAATTTCCAATATTAATGTTTTCTTACTGAAACAGAAATCTCAGTCAATGATAGGAATTTAGTATTTGAAGACAAGTATACAGAGCTTTCGCATCCTGGAATTAACATTGAGAAACAAATACACAAACAAAAAACTAACATAAATTAGTTTTCCACATTTTTTTAGGTCACTTACCTGGAATTAGCCAAATTGTGAGGTTTGAAGGCATAGTCTTCCAGACTTCAATTCTATCCAGCACTTTGAACACCAACTTTTAGTTTGCTAGAAATACTCACAAAACCCTCTTAATGTTGTCATACACTGAGTACAGTTTATTACAGGAAAATGATATATTGAAACCAGCCAAAGAAAAAGACAGGGTTCCAAATAAAATGTGTCTGTTGTCCTCAGAATGCGTTACACTCCAGGGATGGCCAATGATACATTTTGGATATTTGTCCTTTCCAAATCTCATGTCGAAATTTGATCTCCAATATTGGAGGTGGGGCTGGTTGGTGAAAGGTGTTGGGATCATCTGGCCAGATCAATCATGAATGGCTTGGTGCTATTTTCTCCATGTTAGTGAATTTTTGTTCCATTAGTTCCCAAAAATCTGATTGTTAAAAAGGGCCTTGTGCCTTTCTCCTTTCTCTCTTCCTTCCTCATGCCATGTGATGCCTATTCCCCTTTGACTTCTGCCATGAGAGGAAGCTCAGTGAAGCCCTCAACAGGAGCAGATGCTGGTGCAATGGTTGTTATATGGCCTGCAGAATGATGAGCCAAATAAACTTCTTTTCTTTATAAATTACCCGGCCTCAGATATTTATTTATAGCAACACCAAATGGACTAGGGCAAGGAATATTGGCAAACTATGAAATTTATCCAAGCTTCAGTGTACGGAATTTTTATTGGGCTTCTTTATGTAGTCATGACTGATTGATTGATTGATTGCCACTGTTGTTGAACTCAGTTTTCAGCACCCCTCTTCCTAGAGGTCATTATATCCTGTATCTCAAACGGTCCACCATGAGGCACCTCATTAGCATAAATTATTAAGTGTGGTCCAAGAGGCTCACTATGAGTAACAAAGACACTTCAATCACTCAGGAAATTAAAAGCATTTATAAATTACTTCCAGGAGTCAGTGGTAAAGGAGAGACCTCTGTTTGGGCAAGGACAAATTATTCATGACATACCACCCAAAAAATATAACTAATTTTTCCTAAATCTACTGTAAACAAAAAATAAAATATAGGCCCCCCAATCAACTGAACTCACTTGTTTTTTGTTGTTGTTGTTGTTTTTGTTTTTGTTTTTGTTTTTTTGGTGGAAGGGGATGGAGTCTTCCTCTGTCAACTAGGCTGTGGTGCAATAGTGCAATCTCAACTTGCTGCAACCTCTGCCTCCGAGGTTCAGATAATTCTCCCACCTCAGCCTGCAGAGTAGCTGGAATTACAGGCACCTGCCATCATGCCTGGCTAATTTTTGTATTTTTGTAGAGTCGGAGTTTCACCATATTGGCCAGGCTGGTCTTGAACTCCTGACCTGAGGTGATCCGCCCACCTTGGCCTCCCAAAGTGCTGGGATTACACGTGTGAGCCACAGTGCCTGGCCTCAACTGAACTCTTTGGCCAAGGGAATCTCAGAGAAATCTGAAAAGTCATAAAGGTAACGCAGGTTAGACAAACTTCATTTTTGGAGTTTAGACACAACTGACCAGCATTAATGTGAAATAGCGATTGTGAGACTGACAGAATGGACTCTTTGTGACAATAAGATACCAAATTGTAAACAAGACTTAAGGCCTTGCAAGGCAAGGGTTACATCACAGCTTACAAAGCATAAAATCTCATTAAACTGGTTAACCTATTGTTAATCTGTTATGGCTTATTTCCAACCTGACTCTAGTATGGCATCACACAACAGATAGCACACCCCTTATCTTAACCTAAGTGTTCCTTTGTACTGGCTTGAAGTCTTTTACAATGCTTCACTCTTTTAACCAATTGCAAATTAAAGAATGTCTGAATTCACCTATAACCTGTAAGCCTCCACTTCGAGATGACATACCTTTTCAGGCCAAACTAACGTATACCTTCCATGTATTGACGTGATGTTACCTGTAATTCCTATCTCCCTGGAATGTATAAAAACAAACTGTAACCTGACCACCTATGCGCACTTTGTCAGAACCTCTTGAGGCTGTGTTCCTCAGGCCATGGTCACTTACATAGGCTCAGAATAAATTTGAGACTATAATAAACATTAAAAAATATAGAGTTTGGTTTTTTCATTAAAATTGTTTTCACATTGTTATTTAGTGCATATTTAGAAAATCATTTTTTCTTTCTTTCCTTTCATTCTTTCCTTTCTCCTTCCTTCTTTATTTCTTTCTTCCTTCGTTTCACAGAGAGTTTCTAATTTAAACTAGAGACAAACATTTTTTTTGTGCTGGCAACTATTTCTCAGCAATTTGGAGAATTGCTGAATAGTAGAATTAGGACCATAGCTCTCTTTCATAAACTGGATGGTAGAATATCAGATGTCCACAAATGTCATTTCCTCAATATCTGCTCAAGAATCTCACTCAGTACATAAAAACGCATTTAAGCTATCCATGAGAATGTTTTGTGTGCTGCAGAAGACCTGATTTGGAAAACACTATGTGAAAATTTACTGTAAATTTTTGGTTTTTGGCAGTACTAACACTAAACAGAAAGAAAGGCAGTAATGCAATAGAGTGGGCATATTTGTTCCTCCCCTACACACTTACTGATATTAATTGGACAGACTTTATGAGTAAGTAAATTAAGATATCCTACTCCACTAGAAATATAATTGCTACCTTTCTTATATTTTCTTTCCTTTTCTCTTCTTTTTAAAATGTACCCTCCTCTGCCTTCATCTTCATTAGCCCTTTATTAAAATGCAAATGCCTTTGGTAAAGATCAATGCTTACATAAATTTGCATCTGAGATGCTTAACCTGGTAAGAATACGGAAGAAAAAATATTGGGCAAAGTTAGGCAATGCATAGCTAGAAAAAGATATATATAAAGGAATAAAGATAAGAGGAGAAACCCATGGAAGTATTTCAGAGTAGTCAAAGAGGAAGATTTTGGAAAGAATCAAAGACAGACTCTTTTTATGTTCCCTCAGATGGTTTTGTCAAATGAATTTACGTAGCGTGGCTTTGCTTCTCTTATTTTAGGTTGTTGGCTCTGTTAAAATAAAAACTTTAGACAAATTAAATTTAATGGAGTTTAATTTAGCAAATAAAATGATTTGTGAATTGGGCAGTCCTCAGAATCAGAGCAGATTCAGAGACTCCTGCAATGCTGCGTGGTTGGGGAGAATTTATGGGCAGAGAGAAAGGTACAGAATCTGCTTTATTGGTTACAGCTCAATGTCAGTCTTATTTGAACACAGTTTGAACAACTGGCTGCCTGTGATTGCCTGAAATCTATGATTGGTACAAAAGTAGGTTACAATTTGCTTATCCATCCAGTTAGGTTATAGTTCATAATGTTCAAAGAGACCTTTAGGCCAAACTTAAAATATGTGAGGAGGCAGCTTTAGGCTAAACTTAATTTAACAGCTCTTAGTTTGTGATAAAGCTGTCAGCATTAAGAAAAACTAGTTCAACTCAACAAAAAGAACAAACATAAGTTAAAGAAGCCTAGCCCACCTAAATCTACTAGCCAGGGTTATGAGATACATTCATGAAAGAAAAAAATAGTTATTGATTCAATTTAAAATATAGGGAAATATTGAATTGACATGAATTTTGAATTCTGAAGAGTAAAGAATAGCAACGTATGCACATTATCAAGTTACTTAAATATCTCAGGCTAACATCTTACTTGTCAAGAATTTTCTGCTAAAACGTGAACATTTTGCTGTTGCTTTTCCCCTCACGTTGAAGTCAAAACATCTAGAATCAAGTCCTGGCTCTGTTATTAACTGTCTCTCACATATTAGAAGCAATTGCTTATATCAGCTGACCTGCATTTTCCTCATCTATAAAAGCAAAATAATCAATTATTATATATATGGTAAGATGATAAAATAATAATGATATATAATGGATGTGAATTGTAAAGTGTTCTGAAAAAGACCATTTTTGCAGAGAATCAAATTGTAAGATTTCTGGGGATGGAGAGCACCTGATTACATTCATCCTCATATGTCCCAGAAAGGTGTCCTGGACATTTGAAAAGAATATATGTACACTATAGATGCTACATATAGCCAGAGTATTCTTAAAAAGAAATAAAAATTTCAAATATTTTAAAATATATTACCTACACTTCAGCCTCTTTTAATGATCAGATTGAAGAAGCAAGCCCTATGTGCTGGTACTGGTGAACAATACCCAGTTGTGCACACCTCTTTCAACTTTTTATTCAGTGAAGTCATTTTGTGAGCTTGAAATTAACCATCGTTAGAATACTTATATCAGAACAATCTGTAAACTTTGACAATTAGTGTCTCCTTATATTCCATCCCCCAACATTTACCAGCATACCTATGCATATATTGCAAATGGCAAGAAGAAGTAAATTGTAGGTGTCCAGTGACAGGAAGGAGGTTCCATTGTGTATCTGGTAATCATGTCTTTGCTGAGATTGTAAGTGATTTGAAGAAGCCTTATTTTCTAGGGAAGAAATGATATAATTGAAGAGAAGTAAGCTGAGGAATCTAGGTAAAGTGAACAATGTGAAGTAAGATTCCTAAGCCAGAAATTTGCAGATATTTTTGAGTGAGAGTCATTAGAATAGTTGGCTTTAGTGGACAGTGCAATTAATATTCATCCTATTTATAGTAAAAACAGTGTGTGTGTGTGTGTCTGTATAATATAAATCAGACTAGTAGGGTAAAGTCTTGAATTCTAGGCTGAGACATTTACGTAAATTAGTAGAGGGTGTGAGAACATGTAAAGCATGCAAGAATTTATAATACAAATTAAATGATCTCATCTGTACAACTATAAGAATAATTTAAATGGGCACTATATTAGAAGCTGACACCAGTTGAAAGACTGTTGTGATAATCCAGTTTTGAAGCCACATCAAGTCTTTTGTAAGTTCAGATAGCATAAAAATGCATGCAGGAAAGAAGGAAGGCAGGAAGGCAAGAAGGAAGGAAATAAAAAAGTCCAACCTTGAATGTAAAGGGCCTGAACTACTAATTCTGCTTATAGAAATCAGAGAGCACAGGTTTTGTTTTTTTTTCTCAATAACATCTGTCATCTTTATAAAAGTTCTTTTTAACAGAAGATCTTGAAAGTGTTTTTTTTGTTTTTTTGTTTTTTTGTTTTTTAATTGAGGCAGGATTTTGCTTTGTCACCCAGGGTGCAGGGCAGTGGAGAGATCACAGTTCCCTGTAACCTTTAACTCCTGAACACAAGTGATCCTCCTGCTTCTGTCTCTAGAGTAGCTAGAACTACACGCATGTGCCACCAGGCTTGGCTAATTTTTTCATTTTAATTTTTGTACAGATGGAGTCTCATTATATTGTCCAGGCTGATGTCAAACTTTTGACCTCAAGTGATCTCCCCACCTCAACCTCCCAAAGCGCTGGAGTTACAAGTATGAATCACCATGTCAAGCTAAAAGTTTGATTTTTCAAGTAGAAAATATGTTGATTTATAAAATGGTCTAAAAGAAGCTTGTTACCTTGAGAGATAATATTCACCACTGATGAAAGCACATGCATGTTTATTCTTCTGGTAGAGGCAAATAAGGACTGAGCAGAATTTTGGGCCTCTCAAATCAATCCCTCTCCTTTCTTACCTCACTAGTTTGTTTTCATTTTCTAAAATAATAGATTTTGAATATCACGTTTCATTACCATTGCTCTCAAAATTCACTTACCGTTTATGGATTAATCACTGTTGTTTGGTGCCGAGACCAGCTCGTTCAGGGAGACCCTAACCCAGAGGTGCTAGAGGAATTAAAGACACACACACAGAAATATAGAGGTGTGAAGTGGGAAATCAGGGGTCTCACAGCCTTCAGAGCTGAAAGCCCCAAACAGAGATTTACCCACATATTTATTAACAGCAAACCAGTCATTAGCATTGTTTCTATAGATATTAAATTAACTAAAATATCCCTTATGGGAAACGAAGGTATGGGCTGAATTAAAGGAATAGGCTGGGCTAGTTAACTGCAGCAGGAAAACGCTCTTAAGACACAGATTGCTCATGCTATTGTTTGTGGCTTAAGAATGCCTTTAAGCGGTTTTCCACCCTGGGTGGGCCAGGTGTTCCTTGCCCTCATTCCCGTAAACGCAAAACCTTCCAGCTTGGGTGTTAGGGTCATTATGAACATGTTACAGTGCTGCAGAGATTTTATTTAGGGCCAGTTTATAGCCAGATTTTGGGGGGCTTGCTCTCAACAGTTTGGTATGTTTTATACAAATCATGTGTTTTTCCAGGATCTGCAGAACTGTCTTTTCAATTTATAACATTCTGTGTTTTCTAGCAAAAACTCAGTTTCTCATATAATTGTGATATTTTTGTATTTCTATTCTCTTTTTAACATAAAATATAATATCATATAATTAAGGGCCAAAATATCACTAGACATCATCTAATTTTACCTTATTTTATATATTAAAAAAATTCTGAGATGTTAGTTTACTTGTTAGGGTCACATAGCTCATTAGTGGAAATCCAACATTCTTATTTTTGTTCAGAGTTAATGATAAATCCTAGTTTATTTTTAGTTTTAAGTTCTTGATTTATGTTCCTTGTATATGTGTGCCATCTCCACTTATTTTAATGTGGATTTCAAATTGTAGAGTTTACTTTTCAACCCACATAAAGATAGACATTGAAAGTCACTATGTAGTCAGAATATAACATAATCAAAACTTTTCGTTTTAAATTGACTCCAATTCTAACTACAACCTAAAATTGCAAAACATAGTCAAGCAGTGATCTCTGCCACTCATATCAGAGATCCAAATGGCCCTGCAGATGTGAAACTGTCTGTTGCTATGGGAGAACAGCTGGAATCAGTTAATGATTCAAGTCAGCATGAGCTGACACACTAGACTAGAAAGTTTCATCTCCATGGTAGAGAACTGTAGGAAAAGAAGCAGAGAGCCAGATTGTTGCAGGAATGGCCTCATGAGGGACACAGCTGTAAGCATAATTAAGCCCATCTCCCACTGACAAGTGGAATTGTTTACCCTTGTACATATGAAACTCAGTCATCAGCAGGCTAGTCTTCGATCCTATCCCCACTGTGATAGAGAACCAATTCACTAGGGACAGATATCCTAAAGAGACTAATAAAAATCACCTTTGTTTAGGAATTGCAAGAAGCTAGTATGAGAGAAACACAAGATTTTTCTTGGTGATCTTTGTTTTTCTTTCTTCTTATATGGTCAGTAGTTATTTAGATTTTAAAAGATGAAGAATTGGAGATATATTTACCACCTTACACCGTTTTGGGTGTAATTTTTTTTTTAAAAAAGGCTAAACTGGGGAGTGTGATGTCATGATTGAATAACATGACAACAATGAGATGAGACACTTAATTAAACTAGAGTTAAACTTTAATACTAGTTTGAGTTTGGAACTCTTTATTTTAAATACAAAGTCATCATCTAACTACTACAATATATAGGAACTAGGAAATAAAGTTTATTCTTAGAATTACTTCAAATTTTTATAATTATGCCTACCAGGAATGATTAAATGAGAGTAGGATATATATTTCCCAGAATCTTTTATTTAGCCAGGTTCTCACTAATAATTGCTAGAGAAGTAAAAGATGAAGCTATAGTTGGTGATGACATGGGAAAATTTAATTTTACTCTTCTCATCTCCTGTTCCTAGCAACACAGAGCAGTAATATAAGGGATAAACACACACTCACACACACACACACACAGCAAACAGCAAAGGTGATAGTAGTGCATTTATTCATTTAACAAATATTCACTGAACATGTACTTTGTTCCAGGCATCATTCTTCTTGGTGCTAAAAGACATAAAAATGAACAATAGACAATGTCCCTGTCCTCATTTAACACTGATGGATTACACACACACGAACAGTAAGATTATGGATGCGAAGGGAATAAATAAAGATAATAATATGGCTGTCATCAAAGTAATAACAGTCCTTGATGAATGAAAAGCTATCTTTTTATTTATAATACAGAGCCTTACAGAGTTGCATTGCCACTATCCCTACTGTCACTATCACCACCATTATTACTACTGCTATCAACAAGTTTTTCTATATGGGCAAGCCATTATGCCAAGCAATTAACATGTACTAAATTCAAACCAACCAGAAAATAACGTCATCATTTTATAGATGGAAAATTAAGGCACAGAGAAATGAAGTCATTTATCCAACGATTTGATAAAACTTAAATATTTCAAATGTGGTAGAGCTGTAAATGAAATACAAGATCGTCTAATTCCAAAGTCCATGCTCCTCTCCATTCCATTCTACTAAATTGGCAAATATGTGCTGATTTTTTAAACAAATAAATGCATGAGTACTACCTCCAAAAAGATCTATCTTTCCGAATGTGAATCAAATACTTCTTTCTCGTAAGTTAGAAAATATTGTTTTGACATCTCATAATCTCTAGATAAAAATCTCAATTTGCAACCAGCATTTGATCAGGTCCAAGATGCATACCTTTAGGGTAGTCAAGCCTGTGAAGACAGATTTTAATTATGGAATAAGCCTAAGAACTGACAGAATCTACACTTGGTTCAAAGAAACTGTCAAAGGTTCTTCCGACTCTTCTACAGAGACTCTTCAAACATATGTAAGAGTGTTCTCACTGTCCTCTCATTACTTGGGGGTATACACTTTGCAATTCTATGCATAGTTTATCCAGAGAATGGATTAAATGGGATTGCAAATGAATAATGTTAGGTAAATAAATTAACAAATACTGAGTACAATTAACGGACTTTATCCAACTGAAGTGGCAATTCATTTTGCTCAATAAGCTTGACAAATTCATCACACTGGTGCTTCTTTCCTCATCTCTGGTAAAGATAAGACCAAAGTTGGCATTAGGGCAGATGTGAGACAATCCATCTGGGGTAATGTTCAAGCAGACTCACTGCAGAGAGAAAAAAGTGATTATGTACTTGAATGGGTAAGTTGACACGTGTAAACTAATGCAGGGCAAGAGTTAAAAAAATTCTACAAAAAGCAACAAATTTTCCAATCATCAAAATAGTTTCAGATCCAGGAAAGCCCAATTAGCAATATTGGGCTAAAGTTTGATTCTATTTTATCTATTCCACCCAGCGTGTACTTCCCTTTCACATGAATCTTATATGAATATAAACCTTTACTGACTGTGGCCCCTTTGGCATTCTGGGTATTTCATGACTTCTCTCCATAATACTTTGAAAATCTTTACAGAGAATAAAGGTTGGAGCTGGGACATCCTCTATGTCATTTCCGTTATGAGATGTACAATCATCCTTGTCCGTAATTCTTATACTATACACAAATTCTGAGTAGATTGCAGTTACATGTCTTTCTTCACCTTTGTCATTTTTGCCTGAATCAATATTGCATGCTCCTTTTCAGGAGCTTAGTTTACTTTTATTCTGTAAGAGATCATGCGTACATATAGATATTTTATGTCTCACACAACAATATTCAGTGATAGAGCATTATCCTTAAAATAAAATACTTGATTGGATGAATGGAGGAAAGAAGATGTCTGGCAACTATATGGCCCATCCAAGGACTGTCTGTAAAATATTATTGTACTTTATTTCAAAATGATGTATAGGAAGGAAATAACTGGGGACATTTTAGTCTATTTAAATCTAGAACCTGTGATTCAGTGATGTCTATTTTTATTTCACTTTGTAAGATGTTTTAATAAAAATAAGTTATATATAGTTATATAATTATAAACACTTTAATATCTTTACAAATAGTAGTTAATTACTTACAGGCATAAAAGAAGCAATTTCTTCTTCTACTTCTCTTCTTCTTCTTCTTCTTCTTCTTATTATTATTATCAAGACATAGTCTTGCTCTGTCACCCAGGCTGGAGTGCAGTGGTGTGATCTCAGCTCACTGCAATCTCCACCTCTCGGGTTCAAGCGATTCTTCTGTTTTCAGCCTCCCAAGGAGCTGGGGCTACAGGCGCTTGCCACCACGCTCAGCTAATTTTTGTGTTTTTAACAGAGACGAGGTTTCACCATATTGGCCAGGCTGGTCTCGAACTCCTGACCTTGTGATCCGCCCATCTCGGCCTACCAAAGTGCTGGGATTACAGGCATGAGCCACTGTGCCCAGCCAAAATAAGCAATTTCTATCCTGGTAAAGTATTTTTATTCTAATAAATCAATGGAAAAGAAAACATACAGATAGACTTGTGTAACAGAAAAAAATTATACTATGTATTTGGATTCAAATATATCAAGACTGGTGACCAGTACATAAATAACAATACCTTTTTCTTAAGAACTGGAAAATATTAAAAACAAGTATGTTGGCATTGGTGTCTGACTGCTGCTTTACTTGGAAAGTGTACCTACAGAAAGAATATGTGATTTTCCAACTCAAATAGATATGGAAATTAAGAGGTAAGCTATAAAGCAGGTTAGCGAAGGTGTATAAAAAATTCCTCCATAAATTTGCATGCCAATTTTGTATATTTACAAAATAATCTCACATGTGTTAGCTTATTTGATGTGAGGAACAAATTTTTGAAGTAGCCTATGTTACCAATGAGAAAAATGCAATTTAGGGAGGCTGCAACTAGCCAGAGATGACACAAGCCATGGAAAAGTTCAGATTTGAATTTGGATTTTCTGATTTATGGCAAATGCACTTTGAGGCTTTGTTTCAACTGCCATCTCCAGTTGATTGGCAGTGATGCATGAATGCTATATACAAAGGATTTTAAGACCCTCTTTGTACTCATTGGGAAAGGGTGTTGTGATTAATACAGATGTGACCATGGACTAGGACTTTAAATGGCAGCATAAATACCATGAATTTTTTGTTGCATTTCTACATGTTTCCTTAGTTCAACTTGAAAACTATTGCAGTGAAATCTCTGAAGCAACCTCATCTAGACATATATATGCATTTCTCACATCCTTCTCTTTGCATTAATACTAATTAGGCCAATTAACTCAATTTGTCATCAATATACTTTTGTTATATTTTTACAATTGGTAAAAAACAATAGGTTTTTGTTTTGCATTGTTTGTTTTTAAACGTTTTTATCATTTCTGACTGTAACAAACCAGCTCCTTTGTCAGGACTCAATTTGCATCCCGCCTCTCCAATAAAGCACTTTCCTTTTTTTCCCCTTTAAAATATTTAGTTCTCTGTCCTCTCCTTGTCTGTAACACAACGAAGTTGTCCTTCTTGCTCACAAAAGTGGTAATGTCCATGCAGATGAACACTGTTCCAGCAGTCATTCTGAAACCAGGTTCTTTCCAAAAGGTGGCTTTGCTATCTTTCAGTGATCTTGAGTCCTACACTGGATTTTCTGCATTAAATTCATTCCTGACTCCCACACATGCCAGTATGACTCTTTTTTTTTTTCTTTCTTTTATTTTTTCTAGTTGAAACTTATACTCTGGGGATATCTTCTCACACCATGTATTTCAGGTGGAATTTTTTATCATAGTAACTGAGCAGCTGGGATTTTGTCCCAGTCTTGGGTGGAGATAACTCCTCCAAAGGTCTGCACCCTTTAGCCAAAGTAATTGGTTTAGAACAATAAAATATCTCACCAGGATTATTGTTCCCCCAGTAATGAAAACATGTGAGTTTAGAGATTTGTAAAGTATTACGGTAAAGTTGTTTGCAGTAGGAGATGGTGAATCCAAATCAAAAAAATGTAGAGGGAGACAGAGAAATAAAAAGATGCTGGACAACACAGAAAGAAAGATCTTTGACAACAGTGTCTGAGTCTCTGGATTCAGTCAAACTGATCTCTAACTTTTTAGTTAGATAAGAAAGTTTATTTACTTCCTTTGAGAAATTGGGTATCAAAAGCAACTATATGGGTATTTACTAAACTGTTTCCTTCTGTATTAGTACTAGTTCTTTTGGTGACCTCTACTAACTTGGTGGACTATTAATAATGACACAAATCCTGTAGAAGTGCTTGAAGCCTGACCCAACCACACTCAGTTTGAATAAATGTTATGATAATTCAAAGTCTTCTATTTAAAAAAAAAATTAAAGGCTCTAAAGAGTCTTGAAGGAAATTAAAACAAAAAGAAAAAAATGATTCTTTCAAGGAGCAATTGGTTAATTTCCTCAGTAACCACATGTTTCAAAAAACTGTCATGTAAAAATCAGGTTTTTGGCAAATGCTATCTCATTTAATGATTAAATGTTGCTTATGTAAATATGCAAAGTTAACAATTTATTCTTCTCTGGGTTTATTTTTTTTTGTTTGGGATAGGGAGAAAGAGAAGAAAAGAGAATAAAAAAGTTTGAAGATCTACATTTCCAGGCAAATGTCAATTTTTTCTTAATTTAATTTGGTATTTGACAGTAAAGGCACTAGGCTCAATTTGTGGGCAAAAATTCCTGAGCCTTAAAATCTAATGAAATTTGTCCAGCTAGATTTCAGGCATCTTTGATACCCATAACTCCTTTCTTCTTTCAGATTTCTTCTTTAAAAAATGGAAATGTCGGCCGGGCTCAGTGGCTCACGCCTGTAATCCCAGCACTTTTGGAAGCTGTGATGGGTGGATCACGAGGTCAGGAGTTTGAGACCAGCTTGGCCAATATGGTGAAACCCCGTCTCTATGAAAAATACAAAAATTAGCCCAGCATGATGGCACAGAGCTGTAGTTCCAGCTACTAGGGAGGTTGAGGCAGAAGAGTCGCTTGAACCCAGGAGGTGGAGGTTGCAGTGAGCTGAGATTGTACCACTGCACTCCAGCATGGGCAACAGAGGGAACTCTGTCTCAAGAAAAAAAAAAAAAGGAAATGTCTATCCTAATTTCATGCCATCATTGTGTTTTAGAAGCATTGTAGAAGCATACAACTTTTATTGTATCACAGGTTCACAGTTGTTGAAAACGAATTTTTTCTCAGGATGAATCATATCAAACTCTCACCCATATCTGATTTAGATAAGATTTGGGAATGAGCTAAGACTTTGGGGGCTGTTGAGATGGGTGAATATATTTTGCAATACGATGATGTGATGGACAGATAAGACAGTCACCTACAAGTCAAGGAGACAAGGCTGGAACAGATCCTTTAATTATGAGCCGCAGAGGGAACCAACTTTTGACTGATAACAATTCCCAAGAATAATACAGAAAACTTTAAAAAGCAGAGTATAGTGGACTTCTGACAACAGAGGGAAAGGAGAATAATGAGAGAAGATGAAGCAAGAGGGGATCTAGATAGTGGAGGGCCTAAAAAAGATGTTAAACATTTAAGTATTATCCTTGGTGAACTAAGAAACCATTTATAAGATTGGCGTCTTAAAAGAAACATTATGATTTAATGCTGAGTATAGGTTAGAGAAACATAAAAGCAGATATGAATTGATAAGTAGAAGACCTCTATAGTAGACCAAACAAGATAGTACTGATTGACAGTGGAGGTGTGAGGCAGAGGAGCAGACTATAACATCCAGATATTGATAGCAATGATAACAATCGATGCAGTAGAGATCAAAGGATGGTAAAGAGGCATGTATATCTATGGAGCAAAGGAGCTCTGTTGCGCATGTATCTACCTTGATGTGCCTACAAAACAGCAGAGTGCAATTAGGCAACCAAATGATCATTTGAGTGTAAAACTCAATGAGGTATCAGGGCTAGAGAAAGATTTTCATCAATTGAAACATAATTATGACAATGGAAACTATTATTTAGCAAGTGTAGATGTAAAAAGAGTACTTAACTTTTTAAGAGTTCCTTTTTAAACTGTAGATTTTCAGTCTCATAATGCCTAAAGACTCGTCTTACAAATGCTTTAATTAGAATAAATAAAATACACTAAATTAAAAAACAAGCTAATTGTATTGCAATGTGTACTATAAAAAATATTTTTAAGCAAATTTGCAATATAGTCAATGTATGTGCTTCTTCATTGACACATTCAATATCAAGATGTATCTGATGTTTAATTACAATCAGCCACTTAGGAGGCTGAGGCAGGGGGATTGCTTGAGCCCAGGAGTTTGAGGTTGCAGTAAGCTATGATTGCACCACTGCACTCCAGCCTGGGCAACCAAGCAGGACACTCATCTCCTAAAAAAAAAAGTATGCCAATTTCAAATTTGGATAGAGATAAATAATATTTTGAGATTCTTGAAACAATTATAATGTGATATATCACATTGTGATTGTGATATGTAATTATATGAAATTATCACTTATTCATGACAAATTTTCACACATTCCTAATACTAATGTATTTTGTAGCCTACATTTAAAGAAAAAGATACATTTTAACTGGAGGCTAATGGAAAGTTTTTTGTTTTGTTTGTTTTTGTTTTTGTTTTTCCCATCTGAGGTCATGGGGCTTCTGTCCACAAACACTCAATTCTATGGAACTCAGGATAGATTCTGTAAAAAATGAGATATACAGCATAGTTCTGAGTTTTTCTCTGCATAGTCTAACAAGGAATAGGTAAAGGGGAAAAAAAAAAAACACAGCAAGGAAGACATAACAAATCACTAGTGCATTAAGAGTAAAGCCAAAGGAAGACATTTTAGGAAAACAAGGGAAGAAAGTACTTTTAAGGAAACTAAAGGTCAAAATTATTGGATTGCAGCTCTGGAATTTGAAAAACACATGGATCTTGCTTCGTAATGCTCTAGGTGTATGAATTTACACTATATTATTTAAATCCTTTAAGCCTCAACTTCTTCTTGTGAAAGGATAAATTGACTTTATTAAATTTTCCAACTCCTTAATTATTCCTATAACCATGCCCTTTGAATTTTGGTTTTGAAGTTCTGCCTACTAAAGAGCTAGAGTCTAATTCCCCATATCTTGACTCTTGGGCTTGGTCATGTGATTTGCTTTGGCTAAAAAAGGAAGTTTTAAGCTTAGCCCTTAGGAGGCATGACATATTGCTTCCTTGCTTATACCACTGCTATCACAGTTGCTGATGAAAAGTGTCCAGGTTATTGGGGTGTTGAACAAAGAATTAGAAAAAACACACAAACAAAGCAAGGAAATAATGAAGCAATGAAATCAGAGATTTATTGAAAATGAAGGTACATACCACAGAGTGGAAGCGGGCCAAGCAAGTGGCTCAAGAGCTCAGTTACAGAATTTTCTGGGATATAAATACCCTCTAGAAGTTACCCATTGGTTTCTTGGTGTGTACCCTACGTAAATGCAGTAGTGACCAGTAATCAGTCTGATTGGTTGTATGGAGCAATCAATCAGAGGCTGAAGTGAAGTTACAATGTTACACCCTATGCAAATGTCTGATTGGTTGTGGAAAGTGACCAAACAGAGCCTGAAGTGAAGTTACAAAGTTATACTCTTTTGCAAATGAAGGCTTGACCCATGACCAGCCTGCTTGGTTGTGGGAAGGACCCAGTCAGAGGTACTTTTAATTTTTCATCTGCCATACAGAAAAGAGTGGGGCATTGCAAATGGAATAGCCTCTGGTCCTTTTTCTACTTGGGCATGGAAAGTTGGAGTTTTCCTTTTGATTTAGTTCTCGAAAGTCAGCATGAATTGGCCTTTGGTTCCCTGCCTCCAGACCCTAGTCTCCTGTCTCATCATTACAATAACATACTTGGAATAACTTGTTGGAAGATGAAAGACCTGTGGGCAGAGTCAGGTCATCTCAGTTGCCCCAGCCAAGGTGAATCTAGATGTTCCAATAACTAGTGGCTCCTCTTAGACATGAAAAAGTCCAGCCAAGATTAGTGCAGCAGTATAGATAAGCTATAGCTTATTCCAGATGCTAGAGCAGTGAAAATTTATTGTTGTGTACCACGGAAGTTTTGAAGTTGTTACACAGAATTGCCATGGTAGTAGATAATTGATATTAATTGATACAGCCTAAAAAACAGAAATAGTAGCATTTTCTTTCTTTATAGTGTGTCATAAAAAATAGAGAAGACGGCCAGTTATGGTGGCTCATGCCTGTAATCCCAGCACTTTGGCAGGCTGAGGTGGGTGGATCACCTGAGGTCAGGAGTTTGAGAACAGCCTGGACAACACAGTGAAACCCAGTCTCTACTAAAAATACAAAAATTAGCTGGGCCCTGTAATCCCAGCTACTCTGGAGGCTGAGGCAGGAGAATTGCTTGAACCCGGGAGGTGGAGGTTGCAGTGAGCTGAGATGGCGCCATTGCATTCCAGCCTGGGAGACCAGAACAAAACTCTGTCTCAAAAAAAAAAAAGGAAGAAGAAGAAGAAGAAGAAGAAGAAGAAGAAGAAGAAGAAGAAGAAGAAGAAGAAGAAGAAGAAGAAGAAGAAGAAGAAGGGGAAGAAGAAGAAAAAATATACACAGTTGATTCTTGAATAACATGAGTTTTAACCGTGTGGGTCAACTTATATGTCAATTTTCTTCAGCCTCTGCTACCTCTGTGACACTAAGACATACTTCTCCTCTTCCTCCTTCTCTTAACTTACTTGATATGAAGATGATGAGAATGAAGACCTTTATGATGATCCACTTCCATTTAATGATGAGAAACTATATTTCTCTTCCTTATGAATGTCTTAATATCATTTTCTTTTCTCTGGCTTACTTTATTGTAGGAATACAATATATAATACAGATAGCATACAAAATATATGGTAAGTGACTGTTTGTGTCATTTGTAAAGCCTCTGGTCAAGAGTAGGCTGTTAGTTGTTCAGTTTTAGGGCAGTCAAAAATTATACATGGATTTTTTGACTACATGGAAGGTTGTCACCCCTAACTCCTGTGTTGTTCAAAAGTCACCTGTACATTTGAGAAGAAATTGAGAAACTGTCCAGATTCAAAAGAAAGATAGGTAGATAGGTAGCTGTCATAAATCCTGTTTGGATGATAAGCAAAAGAACACTTAAATATACTGTTATCAATCCGATGGTCTCTACTATTTTAGAGCAGTCTTAATGAAGTAGTGATAGCAAACAAGAAAAAAAAAGCAACCTGTTCAGAGGAGTTTTGGAATAAATAAGAGATGAAAGGAAAGCTGTATGCTAATAATAACTATGGCTAACATTTACTTAGCACTTACTGTATTCCAGGTATGATACTAGATATTTTATGTACATGTCCTTTTATTTAATTCTTAAACAATGTGAATTTACCAACCTACTTTACACCTAGCATGGAATAAAAGCACAGGTTAAAATTTTTATTTGGAAGGAACAATTTCTGTAACTTTCAAACAAAATATCTTATTTGACCTTTCTGACAAGGAAAGAGTGGTTCAGTATATTTCTCAGGAGGTATCATTTATGTAGTTGCCACTCCATCAGACGCATCTTATATTTTTCCTTGAAAGGTTTTTCAAAAAGAGGTTGTGCAGTATTGCATTTTAGCAACACTGACATGAAGCACTATAAATCTTCAAATGTTTATTTAGGCATTTGCATCCATAGCTTCAGCTACTTGGCAAAGAATCTAGCGGAGCAAAATTTTGAAGCAAAGCTGGTAAAAAGACCAAGATGCAAGCACCAGGCAAAAGGAGCTGTGTTAGAATTTTTGCACCAACTTTAGGCCCTATGCTTCAGTTTCATCAATCTTAAATTCAAATATTAATACTATTTCTCTATAACATTGTCACGAGAATTAAGTGAAATTACACATGTGAATGCTTAATAAAGTGTCTAATACATTGTTAATTATTTTTGAAGAGTAATCATGGTACCCATGATGAATAGTGTGATTGCAAATAGTTGATAAAATAAGATTAATATTCAATTTACTAATAGCGTGTATTTAGGCATTACTGTCAAAATTTTAATACAAAGAGTGGATGCACACATATGAGTTCTATGAGAAAGCCTAAATCTTTGATTCTAGTGAGGAAAAATTAATTTAAAAACATGAATATAGTATTAAGACTCAGGAATAAAGGATTCTATTTCCAGATTTGTGAGTATCTTTGTGAATTCGGGTATGGCCTGTTGCTTTTGTAACCAAGATTCAATTTCCTCTTTTATAACATGAAGTAGGTAGATTCTAACTTTCTTTTATGAGAAAATATTCTGTGATTTTGGTCAACTTTGAATTTAGCATTCAGAAAGAATACCAGCCACTGTAGTCTGTACTCAGAACAGAAGAATAAGAATTAATGTATAATTTAAAGTAGTGAAGGTACCTCCCTTTGACTTTGTCAGATTATTGGCTCTGGTTTGCTTCAGACATTACCTGCTACAGAACCAAGGCAATATCAGAAATCTATGAAAGAAATAGCAGACATTCCAAGGACTATTTCAGAGGGACCCGTTCATTTCCAAGTCTTTTATAAGAAGAGAAATAAAGCATTAAAATGGACAACTTCTCCACTGGTTCTCAAACAGGAAAATGTGGAAGCTTTAGGAAGGCCTCTGGCTTTTCTGTTCCACAGATTAAATTCCGCAAATTAACATAGGGCCAACACAATGAGGGGGTGGTTGTGATATGGAGGCTTAAGGGCAGTGAAAGCAGCATCCCTGTAATCCAGTGCCAAAAGATCTGCACAAGGGATCCTCTTCTAGCCCTGGGCAGTTCCTGAAACGAAACCCTGACTAACTGGCAGCAAATACTTTCATAGAAATGGAAGGAGTAAGCTACATGAATCCAGAAAGTTACCCTCTGTGACTGTGTCTGGTCTGGACAGGTACATTGCGCTCTCATCTATGGTCCATAGGCAACCAGCAGGCTCTTAGTGTTTTCCTTGATGAATTAAGAACTGATCCAAAATTCTGTGTCTTTTCTTCTTAATTACACATGTGCATGTCAACATCTGTGTGTGTGTGTATGTCATAAAGATGACATTCTTTTTCACTTTAATGCATTACTCAGATATCCTACTGGTGACATTTTATTTTATTTTATATTACATTGGTAAGAAAAAGGGAGTTTACTGATAAAAATTTACCAAGTTCTTCATTTTAGACTCTACCACAAGTCCTGACTGCATTGTAAGACTGAACAGTACAGGTGCAAATGCAGATGGTTAGAAATCATGTAATAGTCAAGAAGAGAGAGGTTTTGCAATTAAGATATTATCAATAAAGTTTCATAGTCATGTTTCACCGCAAGTTTTAGCTGTGATTCTCTTGCATTTAATTGACATATTTAAAAAAATTTTCACATTTGCTCTTTTGTAACTTGTGTGGTTATCAATTTTGTTGTTATTTTGTTTCTCTCTATCCCTCTGTTATCTCACATTTCTTCTGTTCCTAATAGTAGAAACAGACCTGCTAGGTGAACTATGAAATCTTTTGTCTCACATAAGTGGATCAAAATCTTGTCAAGTTTCAGAATCACTGCATTTAAGCACTATTTCTATGCCCAGTGCCCTTTCCCAGGCTCACATGTTTTTCACAATGCTGCTGAAACAAAATATCCTCCTGCAACTCCACTGGGGTTATTCTTGAAATATAACCATGGTGCATTGCATTGCATTACATACCTTGTTGGGTTGGTGTTTGTTTCAGTTATTTTTGTTGCATAAAAAATTACTGTAAATTCAGTGTCATAAACAATCATTTTGTTGTCTTCAATGATTCTATGGATGCAGATTTCAGAAAGGATGCAGCAAAGATGCCGTCTTTCTATATGATGTCTGTAGACTGAGCTGGGAAAACTTAAAATCTGGGACTGACTTGACACCTGAGGACAGTGAAATCATATGAAGGTTCATTCATGCACAAGTCTAATAAACTGTACTTGATGTTTTAACCTCTTAGACTTCATTGTTCTCTTCAGTAATATGGGGATAATTTTAGTACCTAATTCAGATTTCTTATAAGTTTTATATATATTTTTGTATGTGAGTAGGCAGATCGGTAGGTGCATTTGTCCCTCTACAAAATTATATGAACCAAGGAGACGAAGGTTTATTTTATTTATGTATGTAATCATAAAATACTATGACCCATAGTAAGTGCTCCTTGCATATTTCATATGAAATAATGCAGAGAAAGTTTTTATCAAGGAGTCCCATATAAAGTAAAAGCTCAAAAATAATGTTTTTGTTTGAAAAAAAATTATTGGACTCCGTCTGGTAGAGCATAATGGTTTTGAGCACAGACACTGAAAATATACTATCTAAATTCTAATGCCAGCTCCACTATATGCAAACAGTGGGCCTGGCTTTAGTTTTCTTATATGTAAACTACAATGATTTAAAACAATAGTTCCTATTCCTTAGCATTATTGTGAGGTTTACATGCATCCATTGAGTTGATGATGTACAAACTGCTAGACCAGATTTGGAACCACTGCTAGATATCTCACAGGGTGCCCTTTGACTGCAGGTCAGGGATTTGGAAATGGGTTTCTATGGGAAAATAACTAAAGCCTGGGAATCCCGGAGACCGAGAAAAATAGGGCTGTAACAGAACCCAGTGGATTATAAACCAGACATTTAAAATGTGTATTTTCCTATTCTCAGCACGGATTTCTCTTAAATTCTCCCTTAGTAATTTATTTAGGGAAGCCTTTTGAAGACCTGTCTCTCTCAGCTGTCAGAAATGAAAGATCTTTCAAGTATTAAAAAGGAAAATGCCCTCCACACTTCTTCTCTTGTATTCTGTTTGATTTAAGCATGTTGTGATAATCAGAAGAGAACCCCAAGAAGTGAAAACCCAAACAGAACAGAACTAAGAGTAAGTAGATCTACTACACTCCATTTGAAAATTATTTTTTAATGTTAACCTTGAAAATGCTGAATTCAATTCTTTTAAACTAGTTGAAGTTTCTTTCTAGCTTTGTACACTGAAGTCATGTCGATCACCTTCCCACCATCCCTATAAAAACAGCTTTCCATGAGTCAGTTTTGGAGGTTGAGTTTAGATAGGGACATAAAGTAATCTAATTAAGCTAATTGAAAGTGATATATAAAATTTTTAACCTTCCAGAGACATTTCAATTTTAAATGAGGTAGTTTATTAAAAATAATGAATCTCTAGTTGATGAAATGTCAGGTTGTAAAATAAAAGAACAATGAAAAAACCTAATACTTTTTGAAAGTACACCATGTACCAGGATTTCACATATAACTATTTTTAAAATATCTATTTTTACATATAACTTTTTAAAAAAAGTTACATATAAATGTTACATATAACTATTTTAAAAATAGTTATATAAAAATAATATCTGTAAATTAATGCTTTATATAATAAGTATATATTTTTGTTTAAAAGATTTTTTTTAAAAGCTCCCAGAAGTTCTCACATTTGACTAAGTTGCATAGCTAATATAGCAAAGAAGTTGGTATTGAAACTTCATTTGTGCAAAGGACCACTCCAGTACCATGTAACGATAGTCCTAGCACCAGTATTCTTCATTCTGAGCCCCACAATAATTTGTTGGAACAACGTCAAGTAAAAATTTGGTACATCTAAATTCATTACATGAGAATATATTTTGATTGATAAAGGCATATTATAAGTTTCACGACTATAACAAGGTGTGTAGAATTTTTAATAATGTGAATATGTTAAAACAGATGGGAAAATAGAGCCATTTTCGTTGGGTTTACAGAGTAAGGCCTGTTTTGTTGATCTATTTGTCATGAATGGGTATCTTCTTATTTTAAACCTTTTTTTTGAGGTAGGGACAAGTTGCTAACTTTCCTTCAAAGGTAATAACTACTAAATTATTTTCTTATCGCTGGAAACCTGTTGCCATTCTAATACTCTATAAATGCACGACAAGATTATTGTAACAAATTAACATAGGAACATAAAACCAAAAACCACATGTTCCCACCCATAATTGGGGGCTAAACATTGAGCATACACGGACTTAAAAATGGGAACGATAGACACTGAGGAGTGCTAGAGTGAGGAAGGAGGGAAGTGGGTGTAGGCCAATAACCTAACTATTGGGTAATGTGCTCCCTCCTTGTTTGATGGGACCACCTGTACCCCAAACCTCAGCATCATACAATATACCCATGTAACAAACTGCACATGTACTCCCTGAAACAGAAAGAAAGAGAAAAACAAAGAAAGAAAAAAGACCACATGAAGACATTTTTGAAGAATAGAGAATAAATAAATAAATACATGCATGGCAAGGCATGTATGGTATATTCATTCTCAGGATTTTTTGAAGACATGTTTGCATTATTGCCTTGGATATTACGGAAATAATGTTTTGACTTATCAACATTTCTCTTTGTCTTGCATGAAATCCATATATATTTCCACTGATGGCTCCCTTCAGCATCAAAAAGTGATTTCTGCAACCACAATACATTTCCACAATCCCAGTATGCAACAATCAAATACCTGGACACACAACATTACACAGATAATGTAGAATGTTGGGCTTCATGTCTTCTGATAAACATTTACTTTTTGCTTGTCAGAAGCTTTCATTTTTATTCCAAATATTTTGACATTCAGTGGTAGGAACAATTTTTGTTTGTTTGTTTGTTTGTTTCTTTTATTATTATTATACTTTAAGTTTTAGGGTACATGTGCACAATGTGCAGGTTAGTTACATATGTATACCTGTGCCATGCTGGTGTGCTGCACCCATTAACTCGTCATTTAGCATTAGGTATATCTCCTAATGCTATCCCTCCACCCTCCCCCCACCCGACAACAGTCCCCAGAGTGTGATGTTCCCCTTCCTGTGTCCATGTGTTCTCATTGTTCAATTCCCACCTATGAGTGAGAACATACGGTGTTTGGTTTTTTGTCCTTGCGATAGTTTACTGAGAGTGATGATTTCCAGTTTCATCCATGTCCCTACAAAGGACATGAACTCATCATTTTTTATGGCTGCATAGTATTCCATGGTGTATATGTGCCACATTTTCTTAATCCAGTCTATCATTGTTGGACATTTGGGTTGGTTCCAAGTCTTTGCTATTGTGAATAGTGCCACAATAAACATATGTGTGCATATGTCTTTATAGCAGCATGATTTATAGTCCTTTGGTTATATACCCAGCAATGGGATGGCTGGGTCAAATGGTATTTCTAGTTCTAGATCCCTGAGGAATCGCCACACTGACTTCCACAATGGTTGAACTAGTTTACAGTCCCACTAACAGTGTAAAAGTGTTCCTATTTCTCCACATCCTTTCCAGCACCTGTTGTTTCCTGACTTTTTAATGATTGCCATTCTAACTGGTGTGAGATGGTATCTCAATGTGGTTTTGATTTGCATTTCTCTGATGGCCAAGTGATGGTGAGCATTTTTTCATGTGTTTTTTGGCTGCATAAATGTCTTCTTTTGAGAAGTGTCTTTTCATGTCCTTCACCCACTTTTTGATGGGGTTGTTTGTTGTTTTCTTGTAAATTTGTTTGAGTTTATTGTAGATTCTAGATATTAGCCCTTTGTCAGATGAGTAGGTTGTGAAAATTTTCTCCCATTTTGTGGGTTGCCTGTTCACTCTGATGGTAGTTTCTTTTGCTGTGCAGAAACTCTTTAGTTTAATTAGATCCCATTTGTCAATTTTGGCCTTTGTTGCCATTGCTTTTGGTGTTTTAGACATGAAGTCCTTGCCCATGCCTATGTCCTGAATGGTATTGCCTAGGTTTTCTTCTAGGGTTTTTATGGTTTTAGGTCTAACATTTAAGTCTTTAATCCATCTTGAGTTAATTTTTGCATAAGGTGTAAGGAAGGGATCCAGTTTCAGCTTTCTCCATATGGCTAGCCAGTTTCCCTGGCACCATTTATTAAATAGGGAATCCTTTCCCCATTGCTTCTTTTCTCAGGTTTGTCAAAGATCAGATAGTTGTAGATATGCAGCGTTATTTCTGAGGGCTCTGTTCTGTTCCACTGATCTATATCTCTGTTTTGGTACCAGTACCATGCTATTTTGGTTACTGTAGCCTTGTAGTATAGTTTGAAGTCAGGTAGCGTGATGCCTCCAGCTTTGTTCTTTTGGCTTAGGATGGACTTGGCGATGCGGGCTCTTTTTTGGTTCCATATGAACGTTAAAGTAGTTTTTTCCAATTCTGTGAAGAAAGTCATTGGTAGCTTGATGGGGATGGCACTGAATCTATAAATTACCTTGGGCAGTATGGCCATTTTCACGATATTGATTCTTCCTACCCATGAGCATGGAATGTTCTTCCATTTCTTTGTATCCTCTTTTATTTCATTGAGCAGTGGTTTGTAGTTCTCCTTGAAGAGGTCCTCCACTTCCCTTGTAAGTTGGATTCCTAGGTATTTTATTCTCTTTGAAGCAATTGTGAATGGGAGTTCACTCATGATTTGGCTCTCTGTTTGTCTGTTATTGGTGTATAAGAATGCTTAAAGAAGTCTTTCTCAAGAATGTTTTGTGATTAAAAAAATATATATCCTTCAGAAAGTTTCCCTGGCTAGCAGAAGCAAAGAAAGATCGGTAATGTATTTAATAGATAAAACTACTTCATCAAATAAGACATTGTATAATGATTATCAGTATTAAAATGCCAATTTGTATATTTTCATGTATCTTTTACTCAATCAAAACAATGTGAAATTTCCTTGAAAATACTATGTTCCCAAGCTTCCAAGGTTTTTAAGAAGAGACACAGCCCTTTGTAGGGTGCAGAATTCACAGGTGACATTTTCTTCATTTGGTGTACTTGGCATTTCCTTAAAAGGAAAGCTCATTAACATTTATCAAATCTGTTTTGATATTCTATCTACCTGGCAAACTCACTTACGGACTTGTTTATGCCCATGTTTGTAAAATTGCAACACTGTTTTCTTGATCTTTAGTATCTATCAATTATTTAAAAATCCACAGTCTGGGCAAATTTTACTAAGAAAATAGAAAGTGCTGGACTCAAAATCAGATGGGATACTTCTCATTAATTTAAAGAAAATATGGTAAAATACACCTTGTTCATTTGGGATATATCTCTCTTTGTGTGTTAGTGTTTAATATTATTCCAACATTCAGTGAAACATTTATTTTTACCTCTTGAATAACTTATTTCATTGTATTTATTATTTCTATATACGGGAAGGTCTTGGTTCTTTTACAGATCTGATGTAGTCTAGGTTCTTTTCCCAGACTCCATATCTTTAAATGTAAAAAATAATTATTCTGCATCATTCATATTTCAGCATCTGTGTTTATCACCTGGAATCTGTGCTTTCTGTGCCATCCCACTTTCCAAGAGACTTTCTCAAACATCTGTCTCATTTTTATTGATTTTAGAGAATCCAAGTTAGAAATCAAGTATTTTTTGTTGTTGTAGTAGCTGCTAAAAGAAATAAATTTATGGCATTGCCCAGAGAAAAGAGACCCAGGCAGCTGAATTTTTCAATTTAGTTTCTTTTTTTTTCAGTTTTACTTATTTGTTTTTTAACTTTCATTCGCAAACAGATTTGTTTTCATACAGTAGAGCTACCTGACTTGCCTGAAGACACATCAAATGCCAAAGTGTAGTTAGTTATTCTCCATTTACTTGTCAATACATTGGGGCCATTTTATCTGTATTGCCTATGGAAGTAAATCAGACAAAAAGTCCTAACTTCTTGGACTGAATTACCATGTTGACTGATTTATCTGATCAATTCTATTAAAATAATCCAACCAGTGGAATGTCTAAAAAATATAAAGGCATGAAATAATTCTAAACCTCTGACACCTATAATAATATCCTGCTGCATTTAAAAGTTAAACTCAGACACAAAAGGAAATACAGTTTCTCAACACAAAAACATCAATTATCTAATAAATTGCATTTGTTGAAATAGCCATTTTCCTTTCAGTCCTCTGAATAGTACATCTGACAGGGGCCAATAATAAACCGCTCTGATAGTCAGCTCACATGATGATAGCTGTCTAGCAGCTGTTAACTGAGATAGTATTATTGTAATAATACTAAGTCAGAGAGAGGATGTAGTATATTTCTAGTGTGGTGTCATTAATTCCGAAAATTACCTTTAACCAACAGCACTCAAAGTACTATAATAGTATTTTAAGTTTAGCCCAAAGTGACTTTCATGTCAGCTGAGCCTAAGGTTTTCTCTTTCTGTGCATAGTGAACTGTAGCCTAACTGGATGTGTAATCGGACTGTAACCTACTCTTGGACCAAGTAGCCGAGTCTCAGCCAATCACAGAGGCCATACTTCAACTACTAACAGGCAACCAGCTGTTAGTGTTCACCTAAGACAAACTAATCTGGCTGCTTCAGTACCTCACTTCCGTTTTCTATATATCGCTTTCCTTTTTCTGTTCATAAATCCTTTCTGACCACAGGACAGCCCTAGAGTTTCTGTAAACTTTTTCTGGTTTGAGTGGCTGATTGATGTGCACATTGTTCTGTGCTCAATTAAACTCTGCTTAATATAATTTCTCTGAAGTTTTCTTTTCACAATAACTTCTACTTTTGTTAAATATTCATTGAAAACAGTATTCTAGAAAATAATTACTCAGTTCTTTATAATATAGACTGCTAACATTTTTTAAATTGTTATTTTGAATAACTGGTAGAGAAAAAATAAACTTTTCTCAATTTTCACTGTAATCATTTGTTTTCATGACATATAGTGATATCAATAAAAGAAACAGGGCAAGAAAAATTTAAACTTTAGACAGCAGCATAATTTTTACCTCTAAAGAAAGATTCCTTATTCCATTATTGGTATTCTATTCTATGCCTTGAAACACATTCTGTCTGTGTGGTTTATTCAAAAGTGCATTATCATTTGAAGTGACTTTTACTTCAAGGCCACCTAAATATGCTATTATACATCAATGAAAATATCAGATAATGCATGTCTATTTCATGCAAATACTGTTTTCTGCTTAATCCTTTATGGTTTTATTTAACCAATTTTTATATGCAACGTATAGTAATGAAGGGACCTTAGTAGACCATAATTATGTTAAGAATGATTTTCTTTTTTGTGTGTGTGTGTGTCTAGTTCTTTTACCTGGACAGAATAGTGTGGGATCTATGAATAACAGCTACAGAGTAAATTATTAATATATCAAAGGAGAGAGAATAAGCGTTTGTTTTGCTTATCTCTTTGAATAATATTTGGGGACACTATCTCTGTCCCATGCACTTTTTGATAACTAGACTGTATATATAATATGACATAATATTATGTACATATATATATTTTATATGTATCTGAACACTCTTCATTCCCATCACTATAGGCACAGAACTACATGTCAGTCCCATGCCTTTATCTACTTATTAGTGGTTTACCATTTACATCACGGAATTTTGTTCCGTGATGGAAAGTAAGACTATTTTTAAAAATTCACCTTGAAAATTATTTTCAAGTTATTGTAATGATTTCGATGCTTCGCTAAAAAAAGAGACAAATATTTATTTTAAAAAAAGGAAGCATATTTTCAATTGAGTTTGGTTATGTAACTCATTTCCTGAAAACATTATAAATTGCAACATGTCCAGATAAAATGTTTAGAATGTAAATGTGAATGTTAACTTCAGCCCAAGGGCATAATGCACAGCAATTGAAATAGAAATAGAGTCACATGTAAATTAAAAGAGCATATGTCTAATATATTTCATATTATATACACATATATCTATTATACACTTGGTCTGAAAGTTAATATTACAAATATTGTAAGAATTTACATTTGTACATTTATATTATGTAACATATTTAATGATGTATATAGAGTATATGTCTATATCTAACACATTTTTTACTGCATGTAAAATATACTCTATATAATATAGAGCATTAGAAATACAGTATAATATGTGTATATGTTACATTGGGACTCTATGTAAAGTATATGTATATAACAAATTGGAACTATATTGTAATACACAGTAAATATCAATATGTATATTTTATATATTATATATTTGAATATATGTGTATATTTATATTTATATTTAAGACATATACCATAACATTATTAAGCCTTATAAAAATTGTTATATCTTGTATAGATGTTTTCATAACTTATGCTTATTTATACCTTTTTGGTCAGGAATGCAAATCCTAATGTGTTTTTATGAAAATGAAAATCATGGCAATCTACTTGATGGTATACATGCTAGAAATAAATTGTACTAAAATTTTATGAAAGCCTATATAATTTGTTGAAACATTTTAAACATTTTTAGTATCAAAAGTTATGTGAGTCTGTGTGTACGTATGCAAATGTACGAAAGCATATGTAAAATGGGTGTGCTAAATAATTATAGATTCATTGAAACTGGGCCCAAGAGGGTATTAAACTACTACCATGAGTATAAGCCATGCAGTCATTTTACCTTGTATATTCAAAAGACATAATCCACGCTATCTATGTGATTGTATATTAAAAGAAACAAGACAGATTTTAGCCAATATATAAAATGAAGATATAAAAATTTTATGTGCTTGTATCTTTTCTTTAGCTGCCACGTAATTGTCTTGTAAACTGACATGCTAACTCTATTGAGTCTTTAGGTAAGACAGCAATTCTGTGGTATGGGTAGACACTCCAAGTCTTAGTCAACAAAGACCTCGGGATTATTTTTAACAGATTCAAATAAAAGTGCTTCTCTCTTTGTTTTTTGTTCTGTTTTGAGTGTAGGATTTTACTTATTTTGATATATTTGAGAGATATTGTTCCTGAATGGAAGGATATTGCTAGCTTCTGCCAGTTGGCTGCTGGCGAAGGTCTCGGACAGGAGGTAAAAACTATGAGATTCCAAGCCCACAATGAGGCAAGCCCACTTTACATAACAGGCTATCACTTGCAAACATAATTTTTGTTATATTTTTGTCATTGCTTTAGTAAAGTTTTGTCTAAATATTTCAGCGTGATGTTATCTAGGCTTCATGATATTTAGGAAATGTTGATATGTTCATACTTAAGCTAAAACAGTATGAAGAATACGCACTCACTGTCAGCGTGGTAGCAGTTGTTAGAATTTAGTAGAAATCCTTCAGGAAATTCTCAGTAAAATGGGACACCATTCTGAGGCCTGACTGTATTCCCCATGTGAAGATTCTCTCCCTAGCCAAGCTTGAAGAATTGGGATTATCTTCTTATTTGTTTCTCCCACTCCCTCCTCCTTTTCTTCTGTTTCCAGTACTCTTTTTTAAAGAAATTTCATAGATGTATTTATGGAGACATATACACGACTGTAATTGGTGTGTTTGCGTGCACACGCATGTGTGTGTGTGCATGTGTGTGTGTGTGTGTGTGTGAAAACTGCAGTAAACCATTGATTGTCATTAGTTGGAGTAATCTCCTTATCCCTGTATAGATGATTCTATAGAGATACATAAACGTGATTTTAAAATCCATTTTCTCTGGTGAAGCATAGGACCCTATCTTTGTGTTGTTGTTGTTGTTATACCAATATTTCATCTGTAACATTCTGCCTACACAGAATGAAGGAGGTAATGAAATGAATTTGTGATCCAGGTGGAAGAAATAAAATTAAAACAGAAGGAGGCTGATAAAATACATTTTGACAGAAATAGAGAAGTCTTCCTCTTTAAATGTCAAAAAATTGCATAGAATGCAGGTGTGAACTTTGATGGATTAACATAGAGATTTACACTTTACTGGAATTTTACAGATAATTTCTATATAACTGCCTAATAAAATGAAAACTGATAAATGTTTTAAAAAATACAATAATAGACTTCCATTTTTGGGAAATGGAGTAGACAATACTTTTTCATCTTTATCCCCATAAGGTATATGAAAACACCTGTAATATTATTGTAAAACTAATGGAAGAAGTCTCTGAAAGGTGGCGAGAACAAGGCAGACTGCCTAGGGACCTAAGACCCAGGAAAGGACACAGTGTGAAATTTTCAGATTTCCTTTTTGCTTCATGCACCCCAAGCTTAGAAAAAGCTGACAGTGGGTAAAGAAGACAAAAGCCCCAACAGAAGCCTGTTCTTTCTAGCCAAAAAAGGATAAGGAAAGGGACACCATAGCAAGATAGAAAACGTTTAGACAGTAACTGTTCTACTCCCACAAACAACATAAAAAAAATGTGGACTGACCCAACCCAGGGTGGAAAAGGCTGAGTAGGCAGCCTGAAGCTCCATGTTGACAATCTGTAAATGTAAAGAGTTTCCTGAACCATCATGCCAGGGCGGTGTCATAGTAAACCAAGTAGGGAATCAGGATCTTTCATCTCATTATTAGGTAGTAACAAGTCTCCTTCCCCCAAATATCAGTGGAGACCATCTGGTGAGCCTTAACTGCTCATGGTGAACACCCAGAAGTAGCAAGGTGTCCTTCCATTCTTCCTGCAGAGGTAATGTCAAAGAGGCCTAATGGAGATTCAAGACTTTCACCATCACCCAGCAGCAATGATGTCACCCAACTAGAGTCACATACGAAGCAATAACTAGGAACTTCTACCACTCCCAGCCAGGTGAGAGAGGCCTAGAAGGAAGCCAGAAGTCTCATGACCACTCAGAAGTAACAAGAAGACCTTTTTCCCCCAAGTGTCAACTGTGGTCAAGTGAGGAACTAGAGTTTCTACCTGCACTGGCAGTAATGAGACAGCATCTCCTGTTTCCCTGCCAGACTCATATTGGTGAAACCAGCTAAAACAATACATTTATATAAGATTCAGAATCCCATTACCTAATATCCCAATATTCCAAATGTAGAAAGAATCAATAGATGCTAACACTGAGATTATACAATTTTAGAATTATCTGGTAAGTATTTTAAAGCAGCCACCATAAAAGCATTTCAACAAACAAATTACAAACATGCTTGAAACAAAATTTTTAATAGAAAGTTTCAGCAGAGAAACAGAAATTTTCAGAAAGAAATAAAACAAAGGAAAAACAAATGCCATATTAGAATGGAAAAATAAAATTTCCAAAATAAAAACCTCAATCATGTGCTCAACAGTACCATGGAGGAGGCCTAGAGAGAGGAGAAATTGTCAAACACTGGCATATCACTGGGCCAGACAGTCTCAGAGGCCATGGAACAGAAAGGTGTCTCAAATTGAGATGGTAAAATCTTGAGAAATTCATATTCTACAGTTAAAACATAAAACTAAGAGCAAAAGAAAAGATATGAAGTAAGTTAATACAATTAGGATAGTTTGCAGATGAGATGGAAGAAGCACACTATGAAATCCTGATTACGCAGTATTCTATGTTCTATCTTTTTAATTTTTTTCGTTTGCTGCACCAGGCTTCCTCTCTAAGCAAGATGTAAAGGTAAACAAAAAACCTTGACTGCACCTGGCAGGTATGCTTGGCTGCGTCAATAACTCATTAATAAGCTGCTGAGAACTATTCTTTTTCTCTGTGTGTCTTTGCCAGACATGTGGGACAAAAAGTGTGTCACAAAGCATGTCTGATTTAAGAAAGTTGTGAATCTGAAGGTATTTAGGAAGATTTGATTTGCTCAATTTTTAGACAATGTTAATTATACTTATGCTCCATTTATTCCACATGTATCCACTATGTCTAAAAGGTTTGTGGAAGGAAGGGCAAATAAAAAATTTAAAATAAGAGGCTTAATTCTGCCTGTTGAATCCAAGAGAAGGGATCCTTTTACTTGGAGTATTTATTTTAGAAATCATATAAATACTTTCCCCTCTCTTTGAAATGCATATAAATTCTTTAGAAAACTAGATAGGTTTATTGTCAGATCAATAACCCAGAGATTTCTTTCTCAAGATCCTGGAAGCCATTTCTTTGAAATGTAAACATCAAGGGAGATCTTACCCCTATTTCACTGTTTCTGTGGGAGGGTAGGAGCCTAACTTAAGTAGGTGCCTTGCTCCGCTTTGCAAAACCTGTTATAAACATATGAGAAGTTTGTTTCTTCTCAGAATAAAGCCAATTACCTAAAATTGATGATGACTCCTGCTACCAGGAAAGTTTAGGATGATACCAAGTCCTCTTACTTGAGGGTTAGTTTTTGTTTATCTTGAAAACGTTCATGAAATAGGTTGTATCTGCTTGGTTATTTAAAAAAAGGGTGAGGTTTTTTCCTCGCTTGGCAGTGTCTTAGTGGATTGCCTATGATGTACAATGCTTGTTTAATAACAAAATTGGTTTCTTTCTCTACTATCTTTGTGTAGAGGATTTCTTGATTGTTAATTCATTTTGTTTTTAATTGTGTTTTCCCAACATTAGTAACTTAGTATCTATATTTAACATGTCTTATGAATTTTCCCCTTTTCTCACAAAATACTTTCATAATTACTTGTGATTGAACACATCATATGAGTTTTTCCAGTTGTTCTATTTAATTGATTTTTGTTTATTCTCCATAACAGATTCAAATGTTCTCAAATTGTATAACATACACAATTTGCATCTCTCACTTCTAAAAAGTTAGTGATGCAACTGTAAGGTAGAATAAGGAGGACATGGCAATTTCAAATCTTTAGTCCAGCTAGTTTGAGACCAGGAATTGAAAAGTTAGAGCTCAAGGACCACATCCGTGTTCCATTTCCCCTTACAGGAAGAAAATAGTTTAACCAGGATTGCAAATATAAAAATAAATAAACTCTCTTGAGTATTTCCAGACACATATGCAGAAGAGACACTTGAAAAAAGGTTGAATGTCCTTCAATGAGCCAAAGACAGCTTGTAGACATTATAGTATTTTCCTAAATGTTAATGTAATTTAATTTGTATGCTAATAAAGTAACCCATGAAATAAAGATAAGTGTTTCATTTTGGAAATGTTATCAGTATGGAAAGGCATTGGAAAGACTCTGGCTCTCACTACAACATTCCTATTTAAATTTAACTTGATATGGAAGCACTTTAATTCCATGAGTTGTACTTCCCAATATGTAGCTGCTAATATGGCTGCTGAGATTTCAATTTTTGCATAGGTTTTAATTGATGCAGTTAAAATTATTTGGCACAAGCTGACATAATCTGTATCTCTTGAGTGATATAGTTTTTCTGAACAGAAAAAAAAAGATACAGAAATATTTACAGTGCTCCCCTCTTCTCAGCACACCAAAGAAAGAACTATTTTCATTCCTACCTTCTTATCTACGGTCTCTCTCAAAGCAAACAGATTTCTGTGATGCAGAATTAAAGATTTGATTAGAAGTCTTTAATTCTAATCAGAGAGGAGGCAGATAACTAGAATGCCTTAGCAAAGAGATATAAAGTCAATGTACATGATAAAAAGACAGGGTTAATCAGGAAAGGGGAAACTCAGAAGGAGCTACCTTTCCTAGGGAATGTAGAGGAGGTTGCGTAGAGGAAGTGGTAGGGGTTAGTAAAGGAGAATGTCTTAAAAAATACAAGGCTTGAAAAAAATTACAAAGAGAAAGTATTCTTGGGATGATCTTTGGAATTTCACTTTTAATGTTGCCTGATGATTATACACAAAGAAAAAGACTCTTCTTAGAATTAGATTTTTTCTGAATGTGACATCATTTAAACTATATAGGGCTAGCTTCAATAGGTTCACAATTGAGGAGGCCAGGCAGCTTCTCTGAGACAAGTAATGGTCAGGCACACCTAAGGCTAATACCATTCCCTGTTACACTAAGCCTGAAGCAAATTATTAAACTATGGATCATGGAAATGGGTCTCTAATTATGAGTCAATGTGATCCTTGGAATAATTCTTTGATATAGTAACATTATTTTGGAAAGAATGACATTCAAATTTGCAAATTAAGAAATATGTGCTATTTGAAACTGAATGTTCCAGGCAGATAGCTAACTAAATTTATTTAGTGATGCAAAAGTTAACTGGATATGGGGGGAAAATTCACTGGGAAGAGGTAAAGTAGAAAATAATTTTTACTTCCTGTTTACCATGTATTAATAAATTAAACTTCATTTATATAATTATACAAGTGTGAGGCCAAATTTATTTAAGCTAATTCAAAGCTAATGCTAGATTCCATTATTGCAAAGACATTCATTTGGGTTATAAAGAACAATGTTAGGAGACATATGATTTAAAAAGCTTTGGAGCTGCTGGCATGGAAATCAGCAATAAAAAATTTGAGAAGGCAGAGATAATTAATGAGCTAGGATTCAAATAAAGTGACTTTGAATTATGGTTGGAATATGTCTCAGAATCACACATGGAGAGATAGGCTCAGAGACAAAAGACAATGCCAGCTTGTGAGAATTTATGATGACTGTTGTAAGGGTCATTTTTGACACAAATCCATAAAGGGTGACAGTTATGCATAGGACTAGAATAAGCACCTAATAGAATGGACAGTAACTGGAATTCATATTCTGAATTCAATACAGCAAGCCAGTGACCCAGGGAAAAGTTGTCTTTTTTTGTTCTCCAAATGGAAGAATTATTCTTGTGGGCTATCTGCTAGCAAGCCACAGAATTAAGCACTTCAGGTAAAATTACATAAGGATGATGTACAGTTAGAAATAATAAATAATATAATACACAATATTTTTTGTTCTGAAGGACATCTGAATTCTAACAGTTGGTAAATTTAAACATGGGTAGGAGGAAATGGTAGATAGCTTTGTTGGTCAACAAAGAATCAGGACCAAATAATACAATGCAAATCATAGATACCTGTGGGACTTAAGTTGGAAGTTTTACAGACATGGTCCCATATGTTGGATATGCCAACTTCCTCAAGATGGAAAAAAAATGAAAACAAAAGCCAATATACAGATTTCCTAAACCCAATTGTTCAATCATAAGATCCTTAAAGAGGCAACTTTTATACTTCAAGCTGGAAGCTGTGATCCTAATTTATTTATTATCAGAAGATTGGGTCATAATATCCTCTGTTGTTATTCAGTTACTTATTTTCTGATTCTTTTATGACCTATAGATAGGTTAAATCTTGATACTTTAAGAGTCAGGAAATAACAGATGCCAGAGAGGATATGGAGAAATAGGAACGCTTTTACACTGTCGGTGGGAGTGAAAATTAGTTCAACCATTGTGGAATACAGTGTGGCAATTCCTCAAGGATCTGGAACCAGAAATGCCATTTGACCTAGCAATCCCATTACTAGGTATATACCCAAAGGATTATAAATCATTCTACTATAAAGACAAATGCACAGGTATGTATATTGTGGAACTATTCACAATAGCAAAGACTTGGAATCAACCCAAATGTCCATCAATGATAGATTAGATAAAGAAAATGTGGCACATATATACCATGGAATACTATGCAGCCATAAAAAGGATGAATTCATGTCCTTTGTAGGTACATGGATGAAGCTGGAAACCATCATTCTCAGCAAACTCTCACAAGAACAGAAAACCAAACACCACATGTTCTCACTCATAAGTGGGAGTTGAACAATGAGGACACATGGACACAGGGAGGGGAACATCACACACTGGGGCCTGTAGAGGGGTTGGGGGCTAGGGGAAGGATAACATTAGGAGAAATACGTAATGTAGGTGATGGGTTGATGGGTGCAGCAAACCACCATGGCATGTGTATAACTATGTAACAAACCTGCAAGTTCTGCACATGTACCCCAGAACTTCAAGTATAATAAAAAATAAATAAATTAAATTAAATTAAATTAAATTTTAAAAAATGTAAAAAAAAGAAATTTTAAATACTAGTGCCAAACTTACTTTGACTATGGAAAAAGATTTTAAAAATATAGTCTCTTTGTTCATCATTTCCTCTCCATAGCAAAACTATTGGAAGATATTTAATTCTCAGATTAATGCTTTTCCTAAAAAATATTTATTCTTCTATGGTTTGTTAAAGGAGATTATAATGGAATCAGCTGGTTTCCAAATGAAAGCATCTGCAGGAAGGAAGAGGTAAAGGCAGAAAAAGAAAGAAATTTGAAGAAAAAGATAAAAAGAGGAGAGAAGAAGGATAAGATGATTATTGGATTTTATTTTGATATTGGTGATTGGAGGGATGTGTGTGTGTTTTTGTATGTGTGTGTAGAGCATGATGAAGAATAATGTGGAACCATGTGATAGGATACAATTTGTTATTGAATATACTAAGAAACATTATTTTTGTGGGTACATAGTAGGTGTATGTATTTATGAGGTTCATGAGATGTCTTGATATAGGCATGCAATGTGTAATAATCACATCATGTAAAATGGACTAAGCATCCATCGCCTCAAGCATCTATCTTTTTTGTTATAAACAATCTGATTATATTCTTTTAGTTATTTCAGAATGAGACAGCCAGGTGGGAAGGGGTTCCCAGAGAAACTCCAACCAGCCTGCACACTGGGGGAGTGCACAATGGGGTGGAGCCACTGAAGTTAGTGCTGTTTATAGTGGAAAGGAGCCTGGGCCCTCCTTTTCCTGTATGGAGCCTGGAATTCAATCTGTGAGGCAGAAAGCCTAGACTAGAAGGACTCTCACTCTGTTGAGTCCCTGTTTCAACCCTTTTTCTTCCTTTTTGCCCAATAAATCCCATTATTCTCACCCTTCAAATTCTCTGCAAGCCTAATCTTTTGTGGTGACAAGGGCTCGTCTTTAGCTGAACTAAGGAAAATACCTGCAACAAAAATGTAGAATTAAATTATTATTGACTATAGTCACTCTGTTGTGCTATCAAATACTAGGTCTTATTCGTTCTTTCTGACTCTTTTTTGTACCCATTTTCCAGCCCCACATCCTCCTTATACACCCCCACCCTTCTCAGCCTCTGGTGACCATCCTTTTATTCTCTGTCTCCATTAGTTCAGTTGTTTTGATTTTTAGAACCCCAAAATGAGAATGTGATGTTTGTCTTTCTGTCCCTGGCTTATTTTACTTAGCATAAGGACCTCCAGTTTCTTCCATATTGTTGCAAATTACTTTATTTTGTATGGCTGTACTCCATTTTGTGTGTGTGTATACACACACACACTATATATATATATATATACTTTTTATATATATATACTTTTTATATATATATACTTTATATATATATATATACATACACACACACATACCATATTTTATTTATCCGCTGATTTGTCAATGGACACTTAGGTTGCTTCCAAACTTTGTGAATAATGCTGCAACAAATATGGGAGTGCAGCTATCTCTTCAATATATTGATTTTCTTTTTAGGGAGTATATATCCAGCAGTCGGATTGCTGGATCATATAGTATCCCATTTTTAGTTTTTAAAGAGCTTCCAAATTGTTCTCTATATTGGTTGCACTAATTTGCATTTCCACAACAGTGTACGAGGGCTCCCTTTTCTCCACATTCTCACCAGCATTTGATTTTACTTGTCTTCTGGTTATATGCCATTTTAACTGGAGTGCAATAATATTACATTGTAGTTTTGACTTGCATTTCTCTAATGATCAGTGATGCAGAGAACCTTTTCAAATGCCTGTCTGTCATTTGTATGTCTTTTTGGAGAAATATCTACTCAAATATTTTGTCTATTTTTAAAATGTATTATTAGGTTTTTTTCTATAGATTTGTTTGCACTCCGTATATATTCTGGTTATTAATCTCTTGTCAAATGGGTAGTTTACAAATGTTTTCTCCCATTCTGTGGGTTGTCGCTTCACTTTGTTGATTGTTTCCTTCACTGTGCAGAAGCTTTTTAACTTGATGTGATCCCACCTGTCCATTTGTGCTTTGGTTGCCCGTGCTTGTGTGGTGTTACTGAAGAAATTTTTGCCCAGACCTATGTCCTAGGGAGAGCTTCCTTGATGTTTTCTTGCAGTAGTTTCATATGTTGAGGTTTTACATTCCAGTTTTCCCAGACAATTTATTGAAGAGACTGTCCTTTCCTCAACATATGTTCTTGGCACCTTTGTTGAAAATGAGCTCAATGTAGATGTATGGATTTTTCTCTTGGTTCTCTATTCTGTTCTATTGGTCTATGTGTCTGTTTTTATGCAAGTGTCATGCTGTTTTGGTTACTAGAGCTCTGAAATATAATTTGAAGTCAGGTAATGTGATCCTTACAGTTTTGTTCTTGGTGAGCATAGCTTTGGTTATCCTGGGTCTTTTGCAGTTCCGTTTCAATTTTAGGACTTTTTCTCTGTTTTTGTGAAGGATGTCATTGATATTTTCATAGGGATTGTATTGAAACTGTTGATTGCTTGGATAGGATGAACATCTTAACATTATTGATTCTTACAATCCGTTAACATTGAATATCTTTCTATTATTTGGTGGTTCTTTTCAATTACTTTGATCAGTGTTTTATAGTCTTTATTACTTTTTATAGTTTTTTTGTAGTTTTCATTACTTTGCTTAAATTAATTTCTCAGTACTTAATTTTATTTGTGGTTATTGTAAATGGAATTACTTTTCTGATTATTTTCAGATTGTACACTGCTGGCACATAGAAATGCTACTGATTTTTGTGTATTGATTCCGTATCCTTCACATTTACTGAAGTTTTATTAGTTTTAACATTTTTTTTTTGGTGTCTTTAGGTTTTTCCCAATATAAAATATCATTTTCAAGCAAGGATAATTTGACTTCTTCCTTTCCAATTTGGATGCCCTTTATTTCTTTCTCTTTTCTAATTGTTCTAGCTAAGACTTAAGAGAAATTATTGATTCCACCCCACAAATCTCCTCCTATCTCTATTTAACATTACTTAAAAAAGAATTTGTGAAAGAACTTAGTCATATTATACAATAAAGAAATTAAAGAAAAATGATATGAGAAGGCAAATGATACACTGTGTGCTGAAGGCAGAGAGATGATTTTTGAAGGGTTCAAGTTTGGCAACCAAAAATGATGTTTGAAGGCTGAGTGATTAGTGACTAAGATGTTCCAGAGAATATATTTTGTGGGGAAAATGACAAAAGATAAAAGTGACTGTAAAAAGAGAAAAGGGACTATAGAATTACTGTGGTGCTTCCTGACTGAATCCTATTTAACACCAGTTGAGAGCAGGAATATATAATGGGCTTACTTTTGTTGCTTTCTGTTTATCACAACACAAATGTTGCATAAGCATTACTCATAACTTGCAGAAAATGCAGCTTCACTCTTCAGTCTTCCACTGTTCATGTTAAACTTCACTCAGTGGGAAGAGGTGTTTTCCCTGACGTCAGACTAAAACTTAAAAATGCTTACGCACTGGCTAGGTGCAGTGGCTCATGCCTGTAATCCCAGCACATTGGGAAAGCCGAGGCAGGGGATCACGGGGTCAGGAAATTGAGACCATCCTGGCTAATACGGTGAAACCTGTCTCTACAACAAAATACAAAAAATTAGCCGGGCATGGTGGCACGCACCACCACATGCCTATATTCCCCAGCTACTCGGGAGGCTGAGGCAGGAGATTCACTTGAACCTGGGAGGCAGAGCTTGCAGTGAGCCGAGATCGCGTCACTGCACTCCAGCCTGGGCAACAGAGCGAGACTCCATCTCAATAACAAAAAAACAAACAAGCAAACAAAAAAGTCTATGCACTTTGTCTGAGAAAATGGCAGTTTAATAGTCATTTTGTCACACATACAGTCTCTATTCAATATCTAAAATGTGCAGTAAAACATATGAATCATGAATTTGAAGTTGATTTGACAGTAAAATCGTTCTTCTCACAGTTTAAATTTGATAGCAAATGGAAACTCATAGTGCAAAGAAAATAACACAGTTCGAGTCTCCCTTCTTCCCCTTTTTCCCATTTCTCCTTTTCACCTCCTTTGTGGCTTACTAGCCAATTCTGAAGTCTATTAGGTAAGATTTATAGCTAAGGAGAGAAGAGTACACAAAAGATTTTTCTGTATTATTTCATCCCTGAGAATGGCTAATATTTAAATATCCCTCTCTTTCACTGGGTCTGACTATTGTGTCCTCTTTCCTGGGCAGAATAACCTCTATTCCAGAAGATCAATTGCTTTCTTTTAGCCCCAAGAAATCCACTCATTTTCACCTTTTTGATATGGGGTTTTCTTACTTCTCTAGGCAGTCATTTTACAGAGAATAATATCTATAAGCTGACAATTTTTTTAATATGGCTATACACTGATTCATTCTTTGCCCCATACAAATTCTGGAAGTGCGAGTTTATAACATTGTAAGCCTTTTTTTTTTTTTTTTTTTTTTTTTTTTTTTTTTTTTTTTTTTTTTTTAGCTTAGCTTGGTTTGTCAGAATGGGTCTGGTACCAGTACTCTGTTATTCTAGGCCACAGGAAAAATAAACTATATGAAAGTTTCCATTACTAAGATGGAAGCAAAAGGATCAGCCTTCTGCATTCCTCCCCACATTGGGATGCGAAAGGGAGACAGATGAGGACTTATACCTACCAGTTGCTCTCTCCAAAATGGACTGGATATTCTGACCCAATCCATCTTTATAGCCTTATTTTGTCTGAAGGCCCAAGAGTCATGGAACCAAATTTCACTATTTCTCTTTGTAAATTTTACATATGGTGCTTTTTCTTTGGAATTAACTTTTTTGTATTTTGAAGCTGTGTTCACAGTTTCAATTTAGTATTGGGTTACCCACTTACCTTGTTTCTCAGGTGTGAATCATTCAAACCATGTTAATTAGAGCTTTCAGAGAGCTATACCTGTAGAGAAGATTATACTTTGTGGAGTCATCTTCATTTACTATTAAAATTCTATTTGGTAAAATAGAGGAGGATTCTTGTATGCAATAATGCAGTTAAGGAGACTGAAAACAGAGAAGTAAAGTGACTTGATCAAAGTCAAACGGCTAGTACGTTCTAAGCACGAAATTCAATAGTGAAAAACACTGACTCTTAGCAAGGTGGTATTTTTATTATACCACACAAACATGTGGATGAATTTCAGCAATTATTCTATTTTTGTGGAGAATAGGTCAGTTCTTTGCAGGCATATTTGAGAAAGGAAGATAATGGGTAGAGTCTTGACATTCTATAACCTTAAATTTTTCACCTCATCATGCATCCACCTTTAATTTATAGTTGATTAGAATTTTCCAGTCCAACTTTTCCCTAGTGAAGTGTTGATATGAATACTAAGAGAACATCTTACTCTGTGGATTCATTTGCTCTATAGGACAATGGAATGCTCTAATACATAATGGAGTATTCAGCAATTCTTTCTCTTCTTCAGGTCTGTTACTCTAAATGGTTCCTGGGGTCTCTTCAGAGACAGGATTAGACATTTTGATTTTTATAATTTTGATTTAAGTTTTCATGATTGGTTTAAAAAGCAAATTGTATGCCAGATAATGTAATAAACCTTCCCCGTAGTGTTCTATTTTATTTTTTCTCATTTTGCTTTAAGAAATGTAGCAAAGAAAAAAAATGCAGGAGAAAAGAAAACGCTTAGCTTAAAAAGCTGATATTTCAAGTAAATACGTCTTTTCCTTCTACCTTATTTTTTAAAATTAAGTGATTTGGAGGAAGAGTTGCAGTAGAGTGTCAACTCATTGTTCAATATAAATAATATATTTCCACAAGAGACTAAACAGAAATACGAAGGATTCACGGGAATTTATATGGGAAGGCCAAATAAATTAAAAAGTTAACAGCATTTCCCCAAGTCAGAAATTCATTTCCATATTAAGGTTAAAAAAATCAGGACCTTTCCATTTAACAATCTGAATATATTTCCTGCATGAGAAAATAACAGAAGAAATGGAGTTAGTGAGTCTGCAAAGAATCTCTACATGAAGTTACTATTTCTATTCATCCTTTGTTCTTCTAAGTAACTAGTCTAGTGACTTTAATCTCAGTAGACAGTAGATTGTCAAAGGAATGCATTCAATAGTAGGGGTGAAAAGGGAGAAGGAGATACACTGATGTAAAAAGTCTTTGAAGATGTCTTAGCAAGACAGTAGGCTCTTATTACACAAACTTTGATTTTAAATAGTGGCTGAATTAAGCTTAAATAAAACAGGTTCATGTATCTAAAAATCATCTTCTGATAAAAAAAGAGACCAATATAGCAACTAAATGCTATTCCTTCTTTTTTAATAAAAGGCAGTGATATTTTACTGTGAATCACTATAAAACCTTGTGTAGGGTTCTTAATGTGTCTCTGATTAGCTGGCTATATACCACATGGCAGTTGCAAAACAATTTCCCTATATAGTGTAATACTTCTTTTCCCAAACAGCAAAGGAAACTATTTTCTATTATTCTATAATATAAAGACAGTAGCTTTTTTCTTGTCTTCAATAGGTCTGGATCATTTACATTTAGAAGGTACCTAAGTCTTTGTAGATTTCAGAGAAATGTATGTATTATGTATGTAAATTAGAACACATCAACATATAAACATATACAGTTGGTCTTCATTGTTTGTGAATTCTGCATTTGCAATTTTCTTTTTTACTAGCTAAAATGTATTTGTAATTCCAAAATCAACACTTGTGATGCTTTCTAGGCCATTTGCAGATATGTGCCTGTGCATATCTGCACAAGATTTGAGATTCTCTATGAATACATTCCCAGCTGAGGTCGGACAGAACTTTCCTGTAAACAAGTGTCCTTTTTGCATTTATTTAGTGCCACTTTTTCGCATTTTTGTCCTTTTTGATGATTTTACTGTTTAAAATGGTTCCCAAGTATAGTGTGTTAAAGTGTTTTCTAGTGTTTCTAAGTGCAAGAAGCTGTGATGTGCCTTATGGAGAATATTTTTGTGTTAGACAAACTTCATTCAGGAATGATTTATAGTGCTGTTCTCTGTGACTACAAAGTTAATGAATTAACAATATATATTAAATGCAATGTCTTTAAATAGAAACGCACATAAATCAAGGTTATGTGTAGATCAGTTTTTGAAAATCCTATGACCAAAGGCTCACAGATATCTATCCCTGTATTTCTCCTAGGAACAATGGGTCAATATTTGTCAGTTCGATGTTGGTGGCAACCTTATAGAACATAATAAACTCGAATAACAAAAATTGACTCTGTGTGTATGAATGTTGAAATATCTGTCTGTGATTTGTTGCTTCCTCTTTTTGATATCTTATTTTAGGAAAGTTCTCTAGCTAAACTGTGTTCTTTCTTTCATTTTTAGCATTTTTTAAAAGAAATGCTGGGAATGAAAGGGTTGGGTCAAAAAATTGATCTTGTAAGAGTTTTGACTTGTATCCCAATTAAAGTTAAGTTTCTTTGTAAAAAAAGAAATTCATTTAACGCACTCATTTTTGAAACACTTACTATGTGCCAGAGACTATTCTAAACACCAAAGATACAGAAATGAGAAAGGTGAGATTCCATATAGGAAGCATAGTCTGTTAGGAAAGATCAACATTTAAAAAGCTAAGTATAATACAACGTAATAAGTGTTATTCTAGTGATGTAAACAAAATTCTAAGGTAAAACTAAGAAAGCAATCAATGATTAAGGGAACTTGGGAAGTCTTCCCAGAGTAGGAGAGAAGTAGACAATTACATCATATCTTAAAGAATGAACACTTTTCAAAAATAATATGGAAATGGGGGCATTCAGGATACTAGTTAAGCCACTAAAAACACGTGGAGAAATGAGAGGAAGTTCAAGGCCATAATAAAGAATACTAAGTATAATCCAAAGGTTACATAAAAGAGGCATGTCAGAAAAGCTAATAGGGGAATATAAAGGTGGATTATCAAAGTTATCACTTTGCCAATTGGGTAAAAGTGCTAAATTTTGCTACGTATTTTCAATGTGTACAGAACATTTCCCAGCACAGTTCCGGCTCTCATCCTCCACTGGTTGAGGATAACTCTATACTTCTGGGTTGTGCGCATGAAATGGGACTCCTGTGACTTCGGATAAAGTCGTCTGGTTAGGTATTAGATAGAGACATAGCATTTGCTTTTTATGGGATACTCTCAGGATGATATAAGTTTGATTTTGCATGTAACTGTCCAACACAACTGTGGATAAAAGCAGAGATGAGCTGTACCAAGTGACATGGGCACCAGAGGCAGGTGCTACACCATGTGAGCCTGAGATCTTATATGTGCATACGAATCAGGTGGGGTGCATATATATTATTAGGATTTTATTTCCTACCAACACAATGAGTGGAGGCTTGAAGCTGAATAATTTGGCTTGAAGTATTAAATGAATATAACAGCTTGGTTTTTACAGGTGAGCACTTATACTTGCTATAAAGGTAATACTTAAAATATGAAGTACAACACTGAGCACATTTTCATCTCTCAATGTATTTGAGTTTCCCATTTCTATATTCTTCATTTGTTCTTGCTACTATATAAGGTCATCATGATAGAAGCGGCGGCCTGTCTGTAGCCGGCGCTGCAAAGAAGTCGGCTGCAGCGAGGGAGGTGCGATGAGGGTTGTGCCCTCACTGAGGCCAGTGAAAGCCAGAAACAGGTGACAGCCGCCCCTATGGAGTTGGCGGAGCAGGAGCCCGAGCTCTTGGGTACAGCTGCAGCAGCCCAGCTTGGCTCTGGACCCAGGCATCCCTGTACTCTCCAGCTGGGAAGCCCCTAGCCCCTGCAGGCTTGGACGTGCCTACTCCTGGCCTCTCCTTGCTCCGGGTGCTCACTCCAGTGTGGATCAAAGTCGTGGCTGAGCCCAGGTGCTGCTGCAAGCCCAGCAGTTGTATGCACGCTAGGGTTGGTGCTGACATGCCAGCCCCCTCCGGACTTTGGGCACCTATGAGCATGGGAGGGAGGCCAGGAGGGCTGAGGGTGCTTGGTGCTTTCAAGTGACCCTCAGCATGAAAAGCCTGGGCGCTGTGGAGGGCATGTTGATTGTGAGAGGCAGACAGGTTATTGAGTGGGAAGCGGCAGGTCCCCATTGAAAGCCCACCGTCAAGCCAGGGACAGCCTGAAACCTGGCAGCCAGGCTGCCGTTTCCAGGTGGGGTCCACAACCTGGAGTGAGAACTTATGGTTCTTTTTCTGGGCCCACTCAAGGCCGCCCCTGGACAAATCAGCATGCACTTCCTCCTGTCTGTCAGCCAGACTCAGACAGCTATCCGAGCTACCAGCTGCGGGAAGGAGCTACCCACTTTGGGCGTCCTTGACTTCAGGATGACTTGCTTGCAGAAAGGAGCTACCCTCCACTATTGTCCTCTCTGCTGCGAGCTGGACACTCATTGGGATGACCTGCCTGCAGAAAGAAGACACCCATTTTGGGTCTCCTGGGAGCTGTTATGGCTCTCAGTGAAGAGCCTTTCTGCCTTGGTCACCTTCCAGTTGTCTGCCTACCTCATTCTTCCTGGACACCATACAAGAACTTGGGACCCACTGAATGGAGAGACTAAAAGAACTGTAACACAAACAGGGCTGAAACACGCCCCCTACTTGCCTCACTGCAGGGGACAAGAAAGAGAGAAGAGCTGTGGGCCTTCTGGAAGACCAGACCTTGGGTATCACTGAGCCAGGGCTATAACAGGCTGTAGCATTCTCTTTGGGGGCTCTGCAGTTCCTGGTATCTCAGAGCTTTTGGATGCCACCACGTTTCCTTTGTCTAGATGCTGGTGCCTGCTGCAGAAGCCTCTTGTCGTATATCTGGCCCAGCTGCAGCCTCACATGGAGCCGGCACCTGTGTGGGTGCCTAGAACTGCCTGTCCCACCACAGGCAGGATGCCTGGCTGTGCGCAGTGGCTGGAGCCCTCACTGCTCCACGCCTGGCTGCCTCTTGGCAGGCATGGGATCCAGGCTGGTAGTGTGAGCCGAGTGCAGCCTGCTAGACTGAGTGGGCAGAACAAGCCCAGCAGGCACAAGCAAAATCCAAGCAGAGTCACCACCAGCCACAGAAATTTCTGGCCGATGAAATAGCACTCTAAAGATCCGTGACAATTCTTTAACTTCTACGTAAATGCATGAGAGAGCCTATCGGCTTGTCTTTTAATGACGATGTTAATGAAATTATCATCATTATCATTAGCTATTGAGTATTGCCATATTCTAGACATTAGGTGGGGTTCCTTTTAAGTAGATTTTATTGAATAGCTATAACATATTTATGGTGCAAGTAATTACATAGGCGCTAGTGATGCCACCTTTGCCATAGTAATAGACAGGCTATAGAATCAGGATTTGAATCCAGTCTGTCTGACTCAGAAGGGTTTTATCTTAATCTAACTAAGTGGTTTTCTATTACATTGGTATATATTATTAACTGAATGTGTTCCCCAAAAAAATCAAAATGTGGAAGCATTAATCTCCAATTTGACTGTATTTGAAGATAGGGCCTTTAGAAGGTAATCAGGTTAAATGAGGTCATAAGAGTGAGGTTCTAATCTAGTACTATTAGTGTCCTTATAAAAAGAGACACCAGGGAGCTCACTGTCTCCTTCCCTCTATGTGCATCTCTGTGTGTTCTCTCCATGTAAGGACTCAGTAAGAAGGCAGCCATCTGCAAGCCAAGAAGAGAGCCCTGAGCAGTAACCAAACCCTGCTGGACCTTGATCTTGGACTTCCAGCCTCCAGAACTGTGAGAATTTACATTTCTGTTGTTTAAGCAAAAATATATTTATAAGTAACAGTGTTCCTGATGTTTAACAGGAAATAATTAACACTATAAGTATTATTTCAATTATTGAAAAACAACAATAATTATGAATTCAATACCTCAAATTGAGAACAAGAATTTTGATATTTCTAGAGCTGTTGGCAGGTTTTTCTATACAGTGGAAAAAGTGTATTATACCTAGTATCTGAATTCTCTTTTTATTGAATAGCAGGTACCACTAAGAAATATTTGTGTCTTTGTTTTTCTAATATATGCATATTGAATTGTTTCTGAAATAGAGCAATTTTGCTTTCTTTTTCAGAACAAGAAACAACAACATCTACTTGGAAAGATCTATAGTTTGTTTTATTCAAACAAACAGATTAAATCAATATTTGGTGCTAGGGCTAAGGAAATGGATATTACAATGGTTTCACAATAATATTGTAACAAAATTTGTGAATCTCTGTTCTTGCAAAATAAGTGTGCCAAAATTCCCCAAATACTTAAGATAAATGGAAAACAGGCACTTTCTCTGTGGATATTTATGTGTGTGTGGCATTAGACATACATAAACACAGTAGATTTCAAATTACATAAGGAAAATTGTTATTTCTGCTGTCTGTAAGTATGTCTTTGGATAGAATAAGCATATTTTAATATTAACTTAAGTGAAAATTTCAGTAAGGCATATCCACTTAATACTAAATACTAAATATCACTGAATGGATTATAGAATCAGATTAAAATGGTATTTTAAATTTTGTAAGCCACTGTTTCTCTCTGCCCTCCTGTCCAATTACTGTTGGTACCAAGACCAAAGACTTGACTGTCTGTAATGTTGAATGCATATACAAGTTTGCCTGAATATTCCTACTGAGTTTTTAGACATATATGATTGGATTGGAATCCTAGCACTGTTGTGCAAACACAACAATGACAATGTTATCTCTAAATCATGTTTTAATAGACTGATATTCCTTTTCTTGTAATAAGAGGAAAGTAACCCTGAAAAACAATGTAGATAGATAACATTTAGTTGCAAGCAAGTTTTTTCTGATAACATAAGTTAAAGAAAAACAATATACCTAACATAAATGGCGAGTTAATGGGAGCAGCACACCAACATGGCACATGTATACATATGTACCAAACCTGCATGTTGTGCACATGTACCCTAGAACTTAAAGTATAATAAAAAAATATAAAAAAAGAAAAGCAATAATAATAAGCCTGGTAAAATATTTAAATGTTCATAGTTTACATGAAAAATTTTCTAAAAGCAAGAAATAAAAATGATAGAATAAAATACTTTTGGTCTATATAAACAAAGTAACCTACATATACTTACATAACTTTAAAAAAGGAATATTTAATTAATATATAGATTGAAAATGTAAGAAGAGATAGGACAAATGAGTAAGAAAATGTTAAAATAAATGAAATGAAAATATATATATAGGCTTTGTCTTGCTAAAGATTTTGAGTGTACTTTTAATCAAACAATGATAATAAATTCATGAAGTATAATCTGACACCCAGAATTTAATTTTACATAATGCTTAGGAAACAATGAAAGAAGAATTATAATATTTTAAACATGTCATTTATTAGGAGTCAGTGAAAATATTAAATATTCTAGTTAAATGACTATATTTTCTAGAATATTTTATGTATATGTATGCACTCACATTTACATATAAAACAGAAACAATAAAGCACATATTAATAATTTTCAAAATCAGATAGAAAATGAAAAATAATCTGTATTATATCACAAGCAAAGTATAATTATGATAATTGTTACTACTGCTCTCATATAGCAACTTTATGTTGTAGGTATTATACGTATATTAGCTCTAATCCTTAAAATGATGAACTTGAAATTACATTATTACCTCCACTTTATAAACAAGTCAGAATACTTAAGAATATCTACTTAAAGTTAAACCACTAGTGAGTAGAGACATTGGATTTTAAAATTCATGCTCCTAAATCCAAACTGTAACTTCTTTATTCTTTTTAAATTAATTTAATTTAATTAGAATGTAAGAATTTAATTTAATTCTTTCTAAATTTATGTTGACTTATAGACTTGGAACTTCAGATATCTGTGCATAGAGAATGTCTCTATTTAGTGATCACGTATACTGGAAATATGGTAATTAGGACAAGTCAGTGGTTTCAAATAAAATATTTGTGTAAGTGTTCCTGCTTGGAAATGGTATTGTTTGCCTCTCTTTTGTTCCTGGAACTGCTTTGAAAAGCAAGAGAACTCAGATTGAGTGAACTGAGGTTTGGTTTGCTTATGAAGTGTGGGTGGTGAGCAAGATGTTAGTTTGGGACTTAGTTTCATGACATCTACAACACATGGGTAAAAAGACAGTCTTTGTACTTATTTCTAAAAGAATGAAAATAAAACATGCCTTTAAATAGGAACTGCCATGGGAACTTTTATTCTATAAGATAATGCTACTCTACAGAAATCTATTTCTCCTTTTCTATATTCTCCTATATATACGTGAGCGTGCGCACAGACACACACACACACACCCTTGAAATTTGAATGTCTTTTTTGATATCTTCAATTCTCTTTTTCCCATAACTGCTAATGTATCAACACGATTCTCTCATCTAGCTTTTCTGTAGTATTGTTTGTCGTATATTTTAATTATTTTCTTTTTTTGTCTCTTGTATTTCTTTCCTTTCTTTTAACTATCATCTATTACATTTTTTTAAAAGAAACCAAACTAAATAAAGCTATATTTTATAGTTGTGCAGCTCTCAGTTGATTTATTTTCTGTGGATCAATGACCCTTAATAGGAAACAGTACCCCTTAGAGTAACATAGATTGTTCTTTTATAACATAAAAACAACCAGTCAATGCTGATAATCAATTTTCAAAATGATCACTTCAGTGACAGGAAAAAATTAAACTGGTTTGGTGCTATTGGAGAGACACAAATAACTCATTACCTTTAATTCTTTCAAAATTATTGTTACCTTTATAAGACTCAGAAATTACTATATTTATGCTTATTCTCTTTCAAATTATATGTCAATGTCTTATGATGCAAGTCAACCGTCCGAAACCCAGGAATATAAGTATTCTGATTGTGTTTGAAGCTAGGCAGATATCTAGTTGGAGAATGACACTCAAAACCATTTGATATTGGTTCTAGTGACAACCTTTGGTCTGATAAAAAATACTTTATAGCAACATTTGTAGAAGAAGGCTTTTAGGGTACCAGTGTACACACTGAAATTCTCCAAAGTAAAAAGTTAAGTGGTTTTGAGAGCTGCCTAATCGTGTGGCAGCTGGGTAGCAGAACTGGGACAAAAACTTGGGATTTTACAATTGAAGACAGAGTTATTGCAGACATACTGGCTCTGGTGTGAAATTTCCTATGTTTGTGTTTTTATGTCTAAATACACAAGAGCACCCAAGACACCCTTGTCATCCAATTAAATATTTTTCTATGTTTATCGAATATAGTGGCATCCAATAGAATCTTTGCAATTTTTCTAGCAAATACTAATGCTAAACAGGTATCTGTAACTCCTCATGAAAACTGTGATTGAGATATGCAAGAAGGATAGAAGCTTTACAGAGCAATTTGGGAGCAAATGTGATTACACCCATTTATACTGACATCCCCACTTGCTCACAAACACTTTTTATTTTGATATATTTACATAAATCATAGTGCTGATTTGATTTGTCCACCTGTAATTCTCCATTATTAAAAACAATCACATTTTCTACAAATGGGAACAGAAACAATACAGAACTCTTAATGTAATCTCATGTGGCATTGATCAGGTACAGAAGATTCAGTGGAGATGTAACAGACTTGGCAAGTGCAATTAAAAACAAACCTTATTTTTAATACTTTCCTAGATGGAATCCCAGTCAGTCCTCATAGCTTTTCTTGTCATGTCTTACTCATTCGGTAATTAAAAAGTCCACCCCCAATAAAAAATGAAACTTGAATCTCTATCTAATATAACTACCCTCCTTCCCCAACACACATATTTTGTCTCTTCTTCATGGTAGGAAATCAATAGGGCAGAAGGGAGAATAGTCAGTCCTCACTTTCTGGTATGATAGTCTCTCACCCACTTTGCAGTTGCAGTTTGTGGCCCATCAAGGTTCAAGTTGAAACAGAAAGGAGGGAAAAAAGAATGTGACTTCACTACCTGATGTGGTTTGGTTCTGTGTCCCTACCGAACTCTCATGTTAAATTATGATCTTCAGTATGATGGAGGGATCCGGCAGGAAGTAATCGGATCATGAGGGCGGATTTCCCCCCCATGCAGTTCTTGTAATAATTCTCACGAGATCTGGTTGTTTAAAAGGGTGTAGAACTTCCCCATTTGCTCTCTCTCACTTGCCACGATGTGAAGACCTGCTTGCTTCCCCTTTACATTCTGCCATGATTCTGTGTTTCCTGAGGCCTCCCCAGCCATGCTCCCTGTTCAGCCTGCAGAACTGTGAGCCAATTAAACCTCTTTTCTTCATCCCAGCCTTGTGTATGTCTTTATAGCTGTGTGAGAATAGACTAATACAGTACCACAGCTGTAGTCTAGTTTGAGTGATATATTATAATGGTGGATGCACAGTAACTGGCCCTTTTTTGAGTTTCTCCAAGATCCCAGAAGTGGTCTCTAATGGAAATGTTGATGAAGACAATGTCTTCACTAGCTGTCTGCTTTTGAAATACCCCTCACATTTGCAACCATTGGCTCTTTCAGTACTGTACTGGAGCTGGTTCATGCTGCCTAAAGGGAACTTGTGTTCATCTCTCCCCTATATGACATTGGAAAAGTCACTTGACCTTATTTTTAAATAGAAGATACAAAATAGTCCTCCCTTTATAGTGTGTTTATAAAGAGAAATTGATGATACCTACAACATTGTAAGTATGCAATAAATGTTTCCTCATATACTGGGGATTAAGAGGAGGAAGATGTAATATGGTTGGCATTTCACTGACCTGTTCAACTAAAAGCCACAAACAATTTGGTGTTTTGTAGTATTATGCATAGGTTGTAGATTCCAGTGTTCAGATGTGATTGCCTTGGCTTGAATTTTTTCTCAGAAAATCCACACATGAAAGCTAAGTGTTATTTGGAAGGGAATGAGGAAGACCTATCAAACCTCAATAAGATATTTATCAGTTGGTAACCAAATTATAAAGAAATGTTCTGTTTGATTTATAGTCATTGGTTATTCCCAGTCAACTTAAGGATATTTTGTTTTTTCTTAAAACATTGATCTGTATAAAAATGAACTCTAATCATACCATAAGTCAATCGTTTGTATTTGTGTTAAAAAACAAGCCAAATAATGCTCAATCATTGTGTCTTTTTCTTAATATTTAGCAAATAGTTTTTTTGGTGGATTGGACATGCTAATTCAGGCATCATGGCCAACAATAGGACCTTCTATTTGGGTTATATTTATCCTCATCACATTGTTAGAGTTCAGCTGTGGAAGTAAACTACATGACTCATGAAAAATAAATACCACACAATTTTAAATTAACATTTAGCTGGCCTAGAACAAAAAAATAGCCAAAGATTTCTGTAATAAAACATAGACAAATTAGTTAGATTTACTTTTGAACTTCATTTTGTTATTCAGGGAGTAATCCAAGCCTAATCTATTTATTTCGATTATTTTTAAATTTTGTAATAATTTATTTGATAATAATTTTGTTTTATTTATCTCTCTATTCCACAAACACAAATACAAATAAGAGCTGTTTGGTCTTAAAATGCATACCAGCTGTAGACATGGTTTGGGGTTTGTAACTAGATAGCTAGATTGAACAGATCCCAAACTGGAAAACCTCCAAGCAATGAAGTTTTCAACTTTCACAATGGCAATTTGGAAATTGACTCATTTTTGTGCCTGCACTGAATTGATATTGAATTCTGATTTACATTGTTTTATATAATTGAGTTTTTAAGGACACATAATGTCTCTGTATTCATATCATAAATTCAATGTCAAATAAGAAAAATTACTGTCATTGAGCATCTTTCCACCATTATATTATTTAAATGTTACCACAATTTTATGAAAAAATTATTTTATTTTCAAACAGAAGCATCTCACGCTTTGGACCTTTTCCTGAAAAAAGTCTAATTCAAAACGGATTGTGTATATGGGTTCGTGTGTGTATGTATCCTGTACCAGGTACAGTCACAGTCCCTGATGTCCCAGACCTTACAATTTCAAATGAAGCCTCAGTTGTTCAATTTCCACTACTGAGCAATCAATTTGCCTGAAGAAGGTAATGGCTACTGGTGGAATGTATTGTTGTCTCACCTGCTGGTGGTTACATTTAAACATGGACTTCTCAAGGGACAGCTTCTATCCCTCCCCCTCCCCCAAAAAATATCTTATAGCAAAAACATGTTAATGTCAGTGGGTGAGAGATTCGCTAACTCGGGAGTCCTTAGCAGAATATTAAACCCTAAAGTCTCTGCAGAATTGATTCCAGACACTTGACACTATTGAGCAGTTCATGTTCAGTTTCTTTCTTCTTCTTCTTCCTCATTGTTGGTAGAAGTTCCAGAGAATACAGTTTTTCTCAAATCCTAATGTGCTCATGAATCACCTGGGATCCTGCTAACATGGAGATTCTGGTTCAACAGAACTGGGGTGGGGCTTCAGATTCTGCAATTTTAACAAGCCTTTTGGTGATGCTGTTTGTGTTAAACAACATAAAGTACAGCATATACTGCCTAGACAGATGTACTGTATGCTGAACAGCTTGGTACTAAGAAATGAGCTAAATCTTGAAGAAAAAAGACAGGAAAAAAATGCAAACTTTTCCTACAACAAACTGGATATCAGTGTTCATTACCCATTCAGTAATACATGTGGTCATCCTAGCCTAAAATTGGAACTTCAATTACCATTTTATTCTGCTCTACAGTGATTCTCTGTTTCTTTATCTTCTTATCCCACATAGGATTAAATGGGAATAATAAAGTAGGTAATTCCTTTATATAGATTAAACTCTTTTAGTATCCTTTTATTTAGATCTACACATGATATGCAGATGTTTTCAACTATATTTGATCAGTTTTCTTAAGATTCTAAAATAACCAGATTTTTATAAGTAATATATAATGCTCTCAATAAATGTGCAAAAAAGTTTTTTTCAAAACAACTAAAGCTAAGAAAATTTAATAAGACCTGTTAAATGTTATAGGTAACAAACTGCAGAGCAAACTCTAAAACTCAGATCTGGTAGATACAAATTTCACTGTCCTACTTTTCACTACCTTCGTATAGACTGCAGTCAATGTATATATTAAGTTAATGCATCCTTAGGGAGATTATAATCATGTCATGATTAAAAACATCCTGCTGTGAAATACAATCAGTTTCTTTTACTATAGGGAGTCAGCCAAATTAATCAGCTACCCAATATAAATTAATGCCTTTCCCCAGTGGTCAAAAGTAAGAAATAGCCTGTGAATCTAAAGATATTATAAGCCATTCTATTGTATATGTCACTCATTTATACTGAAGAAGAAGAGTTTAAAACAATGATTCTTCACTTTTGATGTACATTATGAAGGCACTTGCAGGTGCATACTATATGACATATCTAGATTTTGTTCATCTGCAATCAAGTGATTATGAGATTCATTTTTTGTAAATTTCATTATTTTTAACACTGCATTATAAATCTTGACAGAAACCTTTGTGATCTGTATTTTTTTCACCAGCAGAATTGGTCTTTTTCATGGGAATTTTGTCAAAATGGACAATAATTTAAGAAAATGTGAAAACTAATGATCCCAAGGATCCATATTTAAACAAAGAAAATGTCTCATGCTATAGCTAACACAGTGTTACATTCTGTTCTTTGATAAAACATCAGTTGGTAAATAAGTATGACATTAAAAAATTGAATGGATATCAATATTCAATACTCAAGTAGTCACCAGTGTCTATTGTTCTCAGCTCTGTGTCCATGTGTACCCAATCTTTCCACCTGATTATAAGTGAGAACATGTGGTATTTGATTTGCTGTTTCTGCATTAATTTGCTTAGGATAATGACCTCCAGCTGTATCCATGTTGTTGCAAAAAAACATTATTTCATCCTTTTTATGGCTGTGTAGTATTCCATAGTGTTTATGTATCACATTTTCTTTATCCTGTCCACCTTTGATGGACATCTAGTTTGATTCCATGGCTTTGCTATTGTGAATAGTGCTACAATAAACACAGGTGTCTTTATGGTAGAGCAATTGTTTTGCGGGGTGGTATATACCCAGTAGTAGGATTTCTGGGTGGAATGGTCGTTCTAAGTTCTTTGAGAAATCTCCACACTATTTTTCAAAGTGACTAAACTAATTTGCATTCTCACCAACAGTGTATAAGTGTTCCCTTTTCCCCACAGCTTTGTCAGCATCTGTTATTTATTTTTTAGTAATAGCCATTCTGACAGATTTGATGTATCTCATTGAGGTTTTGATTTGCATTTCTCTAATGACTAGTGACATTGAGCATTTTTTCATATATTTGTAGGCTGCATTTATGTATTCTTTTGAGAAGTGTCTGTTTATGTCCTTTGCCCATATTTTAATGGGGTTGTTTTATGCTTGTTGAAGTTCCTTATAGATTCTGGACATTAGTCCTCTGTCACATTCATAGTTTGCGAATATTTCCTTCCCTCCTTTCCTTCCTTCCTTCCTTCCTCCCTTCCTCCCTTCCTTCCTTCCTTCCCTCTGTCTCTCACACTCTCCTTCCTTTCTCTCTCTTCCTTCCCTCCCTCCCTCCCTCCCTCCTTTATTTTTCTTTCTTTCTTTTTTCTTTCTTTCTTTCTTTCTTTCTTTCTTTCTTTCTTTCTTTCTTTTTCTCTCTCTCTCTCTTTCTCTCTCTCTCTCTCTCTCTTTCTTTCTTTCTTTCTTTCATTTTTGATGGAGTTTCACTCCTGTTGCTCAGGCTGGAGTGCAATGGTGCAATCTCAGCTCACTGCAATGGTGTGATCAGGGCTCACTGCAACCTCCGCCGCCTGGGTTCAAGTGACTCGCCTCAGCCTCCTGAGTAGCTGGGATTATAGGTATGCACCACCACACCTGGCTGATTTTGTATTTTTAGTGGAGATGGGGTTTCTCCATTTTGCTCAGGCTGGTCTCGAACTCCCAACCAAAGGTGATCTGCCCACCTTGGCCTGCAAATATTTTCTTCAACTCTGTATGTTGTCTGTTTACTCTGTTGATAGTTTCTTTTTCTGTGCAGAAGCTTTTTAGTTTAAATAGGTCCCACTTGCCCATTTTTGTTTTTGTTTCAATTGCTTTTGGGGACTTAATCATAAATTCTTTGCCAAGGCTGATGTCCATCATGGTATTTCCCAGGTTTTCTTCTAGGTTTTTATAGTTTTGGGTATTACATTTAAGCTTTTAATCCAGCTTCAGTTGATTTTTGTATATGGTAAAAGACAGTGATCTGTTCCCATTTTGGCATATAACTAGCCAGTTTTTCCACGACCATTTATTGAATAGGGAGTCCTTTCCCCATTGCTTGTTATTGTGAACTTTGTCAAAGATCAGATGTGTGTAGGTGTGAAGCTTTATTTCTGGGTTCTCTAACCTATTCCATTGGTCTAAGTGTGTGCTTTATACCAGTACTATGTTGTTTTGGTTATACTACCTTGTAGTATAGTTTGCAGTCTGGTAGTATGATGTCTCTGGCTTTCTACCTTTTCCTTAGGATTGTCTTGACTATTTGGGCTCTTTTTATTTCCATATGAATTTTAGTTTTTTTTCTAATTCTGAGAAAAATGACATTAATAGTTTGATAAGAATAGCATCAAATCTGTGCAATGTTTTGGGCTGTATGGCCATTTTAATAATATTGATTTTTGCTATTGATGAGCTTGGAATATTTTTCCACTTGTTTGTGTTATTTCTTATTTCTTTCAGCAGTGTTTTGTAATCTCCTTTCAGAGATCTTTGATTTCTTTGGTTAGCTGTATTCCTGGGTATTTTATTCTTTTCATGGCTATTGTGAATGGGATCGCTCTCAGCTTGAATATTATTGCTATATAGAAATGCTACTGATGTGTGTACATTGATTACATTGATTTTGTACCCTTTAACTTTACCAAAGTTATTTATCAGTTCCAGGAGTCTTTCGGCAGAGTCTGTGGGGTTTCCTAGTTATAGAGTAATATCATCTGTGAAAAGAGACAGTTTGACTTCCTCTCTTCGATTTGTACACCTTTTATTTATTTCTCTTGCCTGACTGTTCTGGCTAGGGCTTCCAGTAGTATGATGAACAAGAGTGGTAAGGGTGGGTATCCTTGGATTGTTCTAGTTCTCAAGGGGAATGCTTCCAGCTCTTGCCCCTTCAGTATGATGTTGGCTGTGGGTTTGTCATAGATGGGTCTTACTATTTTGACATATGTTCCTTCAATGCCTAGTTTATTGAGAGTTTTAAACATGAACGGATGTTGAATTTTATTGAAAGCCTTTTCTGCATCTCTTGAGATGATCATGTTGTTTTCATTTTTTTTATGAATGACATTAATTGATTTGTGTATGTTGAATCAATCTTGCATCCAAGGATTAAAGCCTATTTCATTGTGATGGATTAGCTTTTAGATGTGCTGTTACTTTTGATTTGCTAGTATTTTGTTGAGAAGTTTTGCATCTATGTGTATCAGGGATATTGGATTGAAGTTTTCTATTTTTGTTGTTTCTCTGCCAGGTTTTGGTACCAGAATGATGCTGGCATTGTAAAATGAGTTATGGAAGAGTCCCTCCTCCTCATTTTTTGAGAATAATTACAGCATGATTGGTACTAGCTTTTCTTTGTATGTCAGTAGAATTTGGCTATTAATCTGGTCCAGGGATTTTTTTGGTTGGTAATTTAATATTTTCATAGTCATAGCCCTTACAATGTAACACTGAATCAAAATAATTTTAATTATTGAAATATGTGCTTATTTTCTCACATAATTTGGTGAAGAACATGCCTAATATATTTTTCACCATTTTTTCAGTCTTTTTATAGCTTTATATTTCAGTATATGGTATATTTGATAGCTGACAAAATTCTTAGTTTCATGTTATAAAAGACTACCTAGAAAAAATTTTCACAAAAAATTATTTGAAGCATATATATAGATATAGATGTTATAGATCTTAATAACTTATTTTTTGCATAAGTCTGTTTTTCCAACAGCTTATCTTTCCCACCACCAATCACCTTCATGCAGAGAACTGGAAGGAAATGGGCCTTAGTAATATTTTATCTCTCAATCTGGAAAATCAAAATTCAACATTCTTTCTTTCTCCTTCTTTCTATCACCTGTGATAAGAGAAGTTAATGCCTTCCCTTATTTGATTTCTTTAGCTGTATCTAGTGAGATATTATCTGTTTTGAATACTTAATCATCATCAATTTTTTCTAATTTCCTACTTCTATTAGTAATGTGACCTTGAGAATAATTTTAGTCTTTCAATTTCAGTTTCCTAACCTGTAAAATAATGAGGTAAGACTAAATCTATCCCACTCCCCAAATTGAACAAAATTTAGACAAATTGATAGTGCAAGTAGAAAATGATATTTAGTCAATAAATATATATTGAATATCTATTGTGTGCTTGGTATATAGCAGGTGAAGGAGCTCCTGGGATAATATGTGTTGTCTGTCCTCTATGGATTCAAAGTGTAGTGAAAGAGGCAGACACACACAGAAATCTGTAGAGTAGAATAGACCCATATTTTTATGGAGGTGTATAATAAATCCTAAGACCATAACAGTGAAGTGTTGTGGGAAGTCAGGGACCCCAAATGGAGGGACCGGCTGAAGCCATGGCAGAAGAACATGCATTGTGAAGATTTCATGGACATTTGTTAGTTCCCCAAATTAATATTTTTATAATTTCTTATGCCTGTCTTTACTGCAATCTCTAAACATAAATTGTAAAGATTTCATGGACACTTATCACTTCCCCAATCAATACCCTTGTGATTTCCTATGCCTGTCTTTACTTTAATCTCTTAATCCTGTCAGTTGAGGAGGATGTATGCTGCCTCAGGACCCTGTGATAATTGCATTAATTGCACAAATTGTAGAGCATGTGTGTTTGAACAATATGAAATCTGGGCACCTTGAAAAAAGAACAGGATAACAGCAATGTTTAGGAAACAAGAGAGATAACCTTAAACTCTGACCGCTGGTGAGCCAGGTGGAACAGAGCCATATTTCTCTTCTTTCAAAAGCAAATGGGAGAAATATCGCTGAATTCTTTTTCTCAGCAAGGAGCATCCCTGGGAAAGAGAATATGCGCCTGGGGGTAGGTCTATAGATGGCCCCCCAGGTGTGGCCGTATTTTATGGTCTGTAGACTGCAGGGGTGAAATAGACCCCAGTCTCCCATAGCGCTTCCAGGCTTATTAGGAAGAAGAAATTCCCACCTAATAAATTTTGGTCAGATTGGTTGCTCTCAAAACCCTGTCTCCTGATAAGATGTTATCAGTGACAATGGTGCCTCAAACTTCATTAGCAATTTTAATTTTGCCCCGGTCCTGTGGTCCTGTGATCTCGCCCTGCCTCTATTTGCCTTGTGATATCCTCTTACCTTGTGAAGTACTTGATGTCTGTGACCCACACCCTATTCGTATACTCCCTCTCCTTTTGAAACTCCCTAATAAAAACTTGCTGGTTTTACGGCTTGTGGGGCATCACGGAACCTACAGACATGTGATGTCTCCCCCGGATGCCCCAGCTTTAAAATTTCTCTCTTTTGTACTCTGTCCCTTTATTTCTCAAGCCGGCTGAAGCTCAGGGAAAATAGAAAAGAACCTACGTGACTATTGGGGCAGGTTCCCCGATAGTGAAGTGATTTGTAGACACTAGAGATATACTAGTAAATGAGGCATCTGAGCTGTATCTGGAAAGAGGAAAGGATACTGTAAGCAGAGAAGAGAAAGAACAGCATTCCAGGCAAAGATTAGGAAGCTAAAAAAGTAAAACCTATACTGAAGAATGCTCATGTTGCCAGAGGTCAAATAGGAAGAACGTGACAGATATGGCTAAACCATAAGTTAGGTGAGTATTGACAACAATTTTGTAAATCCTTCTAAGGCAGATGAACTTCCTAAGAAGTTAGAATTATTGAAGCTTTTCAAAGAGGAGATTGATGTCATCAGAACTGCTTTTAGAAAGATAACTCTGCCAGAACTGTGGGAAATGAATTGGAGCAGGGAAACACCAAAGAAAGTAGTTGATATTGGGCACCTATAAAAATTTAATTATTACTTAATGCATATTACTTTGCAGATGAATAAGGTAGAAGTATTGACCTTTAGTGGACAATGAGTATGACATTCAGAGCACAGATTTTATCAAAATGTGGAATCACCACATGCAAAATTTGATGGTTAGATGTGTTCTCTGCAGAGCAGTAAATTTTGGTTCTGGACATTATGATAAATTCTCAAGCAAATTAGCCTGAGGGAGTTTCCCACAGAGGATGTATTATATCTACAGTGATTATGCTACCATTTATTGTAACCAAATACATTTTTTACCTTTGAAGACAGTTTACTTCCCTCTTTAATTTGTTTAACTCTATCATACCACTTTCCAATAGGACTTTGTATGAAATGTAGTGTTCTAAATGTACCGTTAAATGTGGTAGCAACAAGTCTCATATTGAACATGGAAATGTAGCTACTGTGACCGGGGAGATGAAAATCTTATGTTATTTAATTTTGATGTGACTAGTGGTTACAAAACTGAATTATGGGACTCCAGCGTATATGCACACGTATTAACCAATTTTTAGCACAAGGAATCATGACATCCTGTGATTGCTTTTGAGACAAGATAGTCTTGTATTATATATAATCATTTCATATAATATTCACTTTCACATATACTTCTTTGAAAGTTGATGAACTCTCAAATTCTGGCATTTTGGAAGATAAAAACTGCAGGTAAATGTGTGAATGGCAAGAAAATAAATTAGCTTTCTAACAATAACTACATAGATTTTGCTGTTATTGATAGAAAGTTAAAGTAATTTATTATTAGTCTATGATTATTTCATGTTTTTAAGACTATACTCTTAGCCATACATATACATTTATACAATATTAAATAATACTCATAATAACTCCCAGAGATTAATTCTATGTGAATGCCTATTAGACAGACTGAAACCTGTAGCAAAAAAAAAGCATTATTTCCCATGGCACATAGAGTATGTTATAGCCAAATTTCTGTTCGAAGTAATGATAAAACAACAACAATAATAATTAATATTATTAATAATTAATTAATATCAAGTAAGATCAAATGTTTAATTCCAGTACTAAATACTATGACCACGTTATACAATTTATTCGTTGGTCAAATAAACATATTGAAAATTTTTACCCGTGTTAATTTTATTTTAACTATTATATTCATTAGTTCCATGAGTCAGAAAAAAACATATACAATATGACAACTCTAAAAAGTGACTTATTTGGATAATATAACTGAAAAGTCCAGGAGTAGAGTGAGCATAAGACAAAATTTGATCAGACACATGAATTATATCACTAAGGTTTCTTTTTCTCTTTGTTCCACTTTCCATGGAACCACTTTGTTCCATGTTGGTTACGGTATTTTTTTCACATCTTGCCTAATTCAAGTACAATAGAAAGAGTAACTACTTATCATACATCTCAGTAAGTCTCATTCATTTCACTGGCTCTGGTGGAGTAATGACATAAGCGCCGTAGAATGAATCTCTATGGCCAGGGGAAGTGTACATCCTTGAATTGTTTAAATCCAAGTTCTTGTTACTTTTAGCTACCTCACTTGAACAACATGAACTGAGAAGTAGGGCTTCAGAGAAGTGACTTTTTAGAGGGAAATCTGGAAACAAGAAACTGAGTTTCAGGTGGGATGGGTAACGATTGCTAGATAAACAAAAATACATTGCTTCGAAAGAGGCAATGAAGGCATATGGTTTTTCTCATTTTTTACTGAGAAAAAGAAAATGTCTACTTTTTCTATTTAAGAGACAGTCATATTTTTTATGTTTTTTTATTTTTAACAATTTTTATTTTCAAATATATTTAGATTTGTGGAAGATTTGAAGATACATTTGTCATGTGCCCTTCATCCTGCTCTCCTTAGCATTAACTTCCTACACAGTCATAGTATGTTTATCAAAAATAACAAATTAACGTTGTGACATTACTATTAACTGAATTACAGATTTGATTACATTTTTCCATTTTTTTCACAAGTCTGATATTGATCTGTTCAAGGATCCAATATAGAATGACACATTGCATTTAGTCATCTTTAGTCTCCTCCCTAATCTCTAATATGTGATAGTTTTATGTCTTTCATGATCTTATAGCTTTGCAAAATACTGGTTGAATATTTTGTAGATTACCTCTCAATGTTTGATATTTTCTCAAAACAGTTGGAGGTTATTCAATTTGAGGGAAGGAAAGTATATTATAGAAGTGATAAGCCTTACTCTTTGAATTGTATTAGGGAGCATATAACATCAAGATGACCTGCTGCTGATGTTCACTTCAATTACCTGGTTAATGTGATGTTTTCCAGAATTTTCCCATGTCAAGTTGCTGTTTTGTTTTTTTTTCCTCTTTCTACATACCATTCATAGATACCATTTACTAAGAGCTGTGTCACTTATGAAGGTCGTTAAACTCTAACTCCTGCAGAAGAGGGTACCAAAAAATTTATGGCCATATATTTAAACTACTACAGTAGTTACTAAACTTTTGAGGAGATACTTTAAGGCTATGCAAATATTCTGTTTCTTCTTAATGTCCACTAATTTTGACATTAATCAATGTATCTTCCCTGTAACAACCATTAGTAATTTTTTAAGAAAAATATTTTTATAGGCTTCAGAATATTTCATCAAATATATAATATTTGTTACCTTTTAGGTTTGAAATTATTGGCTTAAATAGCTTGAAAATTATTTAAAGGTTAAATAATTGCCAGGCAGAATAACCAGATTATGCCAAGTTATTGACTTGATTTCGTCAGTGTATTACAGCACACAAGTATTTTTCAAGTTATGCACTCTTTAAGCAGGAAAAAATCTAACAAATTCAAATCATGTTTTGAGCCTTTTCCCCTAGGGGAAAGTCATAATTAGATTATACAGTCGTATTTGAAAAGACAAGTAATAAAAAGTCAAGTGTTAAGTTCGCAAAAATATGCATTTAACCATTTTTATTTTCCCCCAAATTATCTGGTTGTGCAGGGAAAATGTAATTGAAATAACTTATCTCAGTAACTGAGGCATAAACTCACTTATCTTTTGTTCACGTGTCTTTTGGCAGTGAAGATTATAGGTGAATAGAGGCAAGCACAAAATACAATAAAAAGAGGAGAGATTTGACCAGAATTTTCTTATTTTTATGGGTACATTGATCAAAATCATTATATAATCTCATTAATCTTTGTAAAACATGCCTTGTAATTTTGCAAATGCAGACTTTGCCAAAATGTTTATATTCTCAGAAGCTGCTGAAATACTTGGATGTCTTAAAATATTTTCACTAAATTTAACAATATTCTTGAACAACATTCTAACACCTGCTTTATTACAAGTGTTCACTTTCATCTTTCAGCTAACCACGTCAATTACCTAGTTTTCTGTCTGTTGAAAAGTAAAATATCAATCTTCATATTCTCTGGACATCAGAAAAGAATAGTGGTACAAAGTTGTTTATGAAGTCATTCAAAATTTCATTGTCTTTGAAATGCAGGCTATCATTGCACCCTCCTAAAAGACCTTTGGGGTTTGAATATTTGGTACCAAATATACTTTTTGCATGAACATTTATTTGTTTAAGAAACACTCCTAGGACTTATAGTAAGTAATAGGCATAATTATTCACATTTTATAATTACCAACTCATTTAATTTGTGTGTGTGTGTGTGTGTGTGTGTGTGTGTGTGTGTTTGCTGGTGCACAGGTGTTAGTGATTGAGAAAATGTACTGAGATAGAAACTTTCTTTCGAAGTATTTAATATTTAGATAGTAAATCTATTTTTTAGTTGCCCTGATCTAAATAGTTTGCTTTTGGGATATAAACCCTGTTATCATTGATCCATCAAACTTTAATAATGTACAAAAATCCAAATGGCTTAAAATACACCTGGAACCTACTATCTTTATTGAATCCGGATGATATTGAACTGTTTGAACAAATGTCTAAGGGTTCTGAAAATACACCTCTAAGAATAGAGTGAAGAATGGATAAATGCAAGATATTGGACTTTTATATAAAAACAAATTCATAGATACTTGCCTTTAATATCATGTGCCTTAGAAAACTGAGAATTTAAAATTCAAAATAAATAATAAACCAGGAGCACATAAAAGTGTCTAATAAGTAGTAATGAAGTTTCTAGGTAGACAATTTTTATCTGAAGACCTGCAGGCTCACCATTAATGGACAATACATCTGTTGTAATTCTTGGTCATTGTGCTCTGAACTCGTGTCTTGGGTTCTATGATAGAAATGTAAAACGAATCATTTCAATATCTATGGCTAAATATAAAAGTATTTCATTTTTTACTATGGATTTTGCATATTACTAAAACATGTAAAATGAAATAATGAATAATAATATTAAAAGAAAGCCCCATATGTTCATAACTTAGCTAAACAAACTATAAATACCCCTTTCAGATTTCTTCTCTCTCTGAGCCACACAAAGTAACTACTTCACTTTGTAAAAATGATTATATGTTTTTCCCTATAGTTTTAGTGTATTTACCTCTAAAACAAAATATGCTGGATTTTTGCCTTCCTTTAAACTTTATATGACTTAATACATATATGTTTTTGTAATATGCATATTTTTCTAAAAAATGTATTTTGTAATTTTAGGGTTCATTCATATTTCACCACTAATTTATATTTTATTGTCTGAAAATCCTATAATTTCAAATTAATGCACATTTGAGGGATTTTCTGATTTTTAAAAATCATTTTTGAGGTTTGCGAGCATGTGTGTGTGTGTTTATAATGCTGTAATTACCAGGTCTTGTTCACATCCTTTTGTGCAACTGAGAGTAGAATTGATGGGCTTATTTCTTATATGTATACCTTGTTTTACCAAGTAATACAAAAAGGTACTGATTTATTCTCCCAACAGACTTTTATATTTTGTAAATATGGTGTTTGTGAAATGCCTTTATGGTTTTATGATTTTAATTTGCACTTATTGGATTATCAATTAGGTTGAATATCTCTTTCCTGTTTATGTGAAATCCCTATTGTATTATTTTTTCATTTTTCTGTTACTTTGTCTCCTAGTATTAAATTTCAGAGAGTATTTTATATTCAGGACATAAATTCTTTGCTGACAACATGTGGTCTCTTCATCCACTTGTGACTTATAACTACTGATGTTTGATGGACAGAAGTGATTAATAGTAATATCACCAAATGTATGGATGTTTAACTTGATAGTTGCATGTTTTGTGTCTAGTTTAAAAGATTATTCCTTAAGATAAGGTTAAAAATAATATTTTATTAGCTGAATTCTAAAATGTTTACTTTAATAGATAATACTTTCATTAATATGAAATTTGTTTTTACCATTACAGTGTAAGGTATAGATTTAATTTTTGATGTTTTGTTTCTTTCTGTATAAGCTATCAGTTCTCCCAGAACTGTGTATTAACTAGCTCATTCATTCCCACAGGTATGCAAAGACTGTTTTCTTACAAATAACTTTCACTATGGGTACAAAGTCCATTAATGAGCTTTATATTCTATTTCATTTGTTAACTCATGTACCTCTGTACCAATATCATACTGTCTAATCAGGCCTTGGCAAACTATGGCTTGTAGGCCAAATACAAGCTGTCATCTGTTTTTGTTCTCTTTGTGAGCTAATAACAGTTTTTACATTTTAAAAACAGTTTTAAAAATCAAAATAAGGATAATATCTTATGGCAAGTGAAATTATATAATATTCAAATTTTAGGGTCTATCACAATAAAGTTCTGTTGTAACACAGTTATAATACATGCGTGTTGCCTATAGCTGCTCTACTGCCACAATGAATTATTGTGAATTATTATGAGAGAGATCCTAAACCTAAAATTCTTATTCTCTGTCACTTTACAGTAAAAGTTAGCCAACTGCCACCAAATTTAAAGACAGACAAGTTTCTTTGTAGTCTCCTTCCTCCCAGCAAATTGATTTTTATTTCACCCTTAATACAAAGCCATCGTGTAGCTCTATTGGTCCCAGCTCTATATGCAGATTTACTAATAGGATCCCAAGTTAGTTGCTTTCTGACTTTTTCTCCTATCTCCTCTACTTCATGCAGGCATCAATGCTCAACTCGAATTACCCTGCACACAGTGCAAAAACTGTTCTCAGAGTGGTAAAAACTCTTTTGCCAGCATAATATTGCTAGCCCATCATTTTAGCTTATGTAGATTTCTTCCTTTTTTTGTGCCTCTCAGCACTTACACACACTTTAAAAAATTATTTAAATCAGACTTCAAGCTGTTTTATCAGGAGGACTGTTCACTTCATCTAGTATGCCATACTGCCTAAAACGGAAAGCTGTATTACGATCTTTAAGATTTTTTAGGTTTCTTTATCAATTACATTGAATATTGAAAAAAAGGCATATATATTCATAAAATGAATGCTGTCATAACATTTTTTAGGAGTGAAGTGGAAATAAAATTCAGACTCCAGCATCTGGAAGTTGTAATATATAGATTATAAAATGTTGGAATCTGGCTGGGAATGGTGGCTCACACCTGCAATCCCAGCACTTTGGGAGGCAGAGACAGGAGGATTGCTTGAGCCCAGGAGCTTGAGACCAGCCTGGGCAACACAATGAGACCCCATATCTACAAAAAATCAAAAATTAGTCTGGCCTGGTGGCATGTGCCTATGGTCCCAGCTACTGGAAAAGTTAAGGTGGGAGGATTGCTTGAGCCCAGTAGGTTGAGCCTGCAGTGAGACGGGATAACACCACTGCACTCCAGCCTAGATGACAGAGTAAGATCCTGTCTCAATAAGATAAGATATATAGATGAGATAAGATAAGATAAAATACAAAAAAAGTGAGAATCTCTGAGTGCTTTTTGTTATTGTTTTTATTTTAACTGTAAAGTTCTATGATTCTGTGTTCCTTTAGAACTACATCCCCTTGGAAATATGTTTTCTAGTTTGTTTAGAAAATTTGAGTGCCATAACTCTTTGAGGTTGTAGATGCCACATACTTATTCATGACAACATTATTTACTTATTTGTGCCTAACATGTTTCCTTATAACTAGGAAGTAGCTTTCTCATAATGAATTTTATATTTAGAAAATGTGGTTTATGATAATTATGCTTTCATGCTAAATAATTGAAAGGATGGATCCTAAGTTTCCTTGTGAAAAATTTCATTTTTCACTCACTTATTACACAAATAGTAACAAGAGAACATGGACTATATCTTTTTAACATTTACATGTAAATGAAATCCACCAAATATACTGATTTTAAAAATATAAATTATAGCATACAGTATTAATATTTTACACATAGCAGTTATAATGTTGATAACAATTGCTGTGATAATTTAGGGTGACTTCTAATAACATTTTATATGAAAACTTTGAAATATGTTTTTGTATATAAAGATCAACCAAAACTAAATTTGAACAAAACTGATGAGAATTTGGGCTGTGTTCAACCCCAGTTATTTTTCTGCAGTGCCGGAAGAAAAGACTTCCTATGAAACGGATGTTCCTTAACAGGGCTGCTTCACCCCTCTGCTGGTCACAAGTCTCCAATAGTGTACCACAAGCCTGAGACCTATGGCTTTTCCATCTCCTGGAATGATTCATTCATAGTCAGCGAACCTTGATTTCTTTATGATTTATGAGAATTCTCACGGGATGCCTAGTGTGTATAGAGTGAGTCTTTATTGTCAACTAAGTCAATCCTGTACACAAGCATATATTCCTCTCTCACTTCCATGACTAGAATTCCTTTTTTTTTTTTTTTTTTTTTCTGAGACAGAATCTTGCTCTGTAATCCAGGCTGGAGTGCCGTGGCACAATCTCGGCTCACTGCAACCTTCTTCTCCTGGGTTCCAGCAATTCCCATGCCTCAGCCTGCCGAAGAGCCGGGATTACAAGCATCTGCCACCACGCCTGGCTAATTTTTTGTATTTGCTTTTACTAGAAACGGGTTTCATCATATTGGCCAGGCTGGTCTCGAATTCCTAGCTCGAGTGATCCACCTGCCTGGGCCTCCCAATGTGCTGGGATTACAGGCATGAGCCACCGCACCCAGCCCATGACTAGAATTCCTGCTAACCTCTCAACTACTATACCAAACTAAGCAAGAGATTGTACTTTGTCTTGCAATTTTAAAATATTAACTTTCTTTTTAAAGTTTTTCAATGTGGCCTTAAATCAGACATTGTCTTGAGCTACCATCTAAGTAAGTTCTGACTATTCAAGAGAAAGTAGCTCTTCATGAGTGTGTATATGTATTAATGATTGTAATAGTTAATGGATAATAAATATTTGTAGTATTATATCATGGCAACTAGAAATTTTTGTCAAAATTTATTCTATTCCTCTAGTTCCATGGTTCTCAAATTGCAATTCCCACATAAGCAGCATCAGCATCATCTTACAATTTGTTAGAATTGCCAACTTTCAGGCTCTACCTCAGACCTACTAAATTAAAAATGATAAACTTTAAGGCTAGCAATCTGAGTTTTAACAAATCCTGAAGGTGATGGTAACGCATGCTGAAATATGAGAATTGTTCTCACTCTACAATATTCAGCTGAATATGCTGCTCTTAATATTATCCACACTAGATAATATCATGTAGCAAAATGATGTGCAGAGAGTTACTACATTATTGTAAAAACATAAGCTAGAAGAGATAAATATGAGACCCAGTTTATGACCTCAAGAATCAGAAGGAGAGATAAGAAAACAAGAAAGCCAACAGATAAACAGTTTTACATAAATAAAAATATGCAGAGAAAGAATAAGATTGTAAGCATGGTTCAAAGAGAAAGGATAATGTTGGGATTACACTTCAGATAGGTTAGTCAAGGAAAGCTTTTCACAAAAGATGACATTGAAGTGAGACCTAAATGATGAGAAGGAGTCAGCCAGAGTAAAAGGCCTCATTCGGAGGATTCCGTTAAGTAATTTATTCAAATTTATTTTGTAATCTGTAAAGAACTATACAAATATTACTGTTTGGGAATATTATTGTTAAGGAAACAGAAAAAAATATATATATATATGCCTGAAGATTATAATCAGTATGAAATATTCTAAGAGACAAGCTTTCATTCAGTCATTTACTAATTAACTGTTAATTCATTGGCTTACATAGTGATTGCTTTAATGAATATTTATTAAATACTTGTTAAGTACCATGCACTATTCTAGGCAATGCAAGTAAGACAATAAACACCAACAATAACCACCCAGGAATTTCTGTTCTCATAGCTTGGAAGGTACTGATTTTGCTGGGAAAGATAGACAAAAGTCAGTAAATAAGCACTATTGGTACCAATGAGTATCACACAAAATAAAGCAGATAGGTAGAGATTAATACCAGGTGCCACTTCAGACAGAGTGGTCAGGGAAGTTTCTCTAAGGAGGTCAAATTTGGTCAGTGTCTTAAATGAAATGAATGATCTGGTCATTCATGTGTTGCAAGAGGTAACATGCAGTATAAAGCCCATGAGGCAGAGATGTGCTTAGAAAGTCATAATGCCAACAAGGATAGCCATATAGCTAAGGATGCACTGAGTGAGGGAATGAGTTAGTGGGAAGTTTAGCCAAAAATTAAGTTTGTATCCAAGTTACAGTGCTATAACATGTGTTTCATGCAAGATGGATTAAACTTGTGTGGTGGCATTAACAGGATAAAGTAACAGCTGATATGTATTTCGAAGGTGAAAGTAACTGTGCTGTTAAAGTGTTGAGTGTGAGACAGGAGGCGAATAAAGGGATCAAGCATAAATCCAAATTATTCTGGTAAATTCTAGTGATATTAAATAAGATTGGGAAATGTGAGAAAGAATCAGAATTTGCGGGAGTGATATCAAATATTCAGCTTAAAGCATATAGATCAAGTGTATGTATTAGACTTTCAAGCAATATGTAAAGTTGCAGTTGGGTAAAAGGGTCTGGAACTGAGGAGAGAGGTTAATGTTAGAGGCATAAATTGAGGGTCATGAAATATAGATACAATTTAAAGCTTTCAGATAGAGATCATCTGGGAATAAGTACAGGAATAAAGAGGTCCAAGGACTAAGCTCTGAGTTACTCTAATATTTAAAAGTCAGAAAGAGGATGTAGTGTTATGCTGGTAAATATTTCACAAACAGATCTCAAGAGTAGGGGAGGGGCTGATTTGTGTTGTTTTATTTTTGTGGTGTAAATACTAATAATGGTGTAATGTCTCGTTTGAAGCTTTCAGCATCACAGCAATCAGCTTGCAAAATTCTTCAAACTAACAATCATCTCTTGTAAGTTGGTATGGTGGGTTTTGTGTCCCTACTCAAAAAGAGAATTTAGTAATGGAAACAGACAAAAAACAGCCTCCAGCAAGGTGTAAGAAAAGTATCATGTGTCAGAAATAAATGATAAAAAGTGATTTGAGAAAAAGAGAGTCATCAAATATGACAAAGAGTGCTTGGATTTCAAGTACAATGATGACAATAATTGGTCTTTGGAATTACCCATGTGGAGACCACTGTTGACCTTTATAGAAGGGATTTCCATTGGAGTGGTGATTCTCAAACATGATTAGCATAGGTTTAAATGGTACTGTGGTACGGAAGTGTAGCAGGAAATACAGACAATTTTTCTGAGGAGTTCTTCTTTTAAAGAAGATCAAAGAAGATTCCAGAAATGACCTAAACTAATTTTATTTGACAGCTGACTTTTCTTGCTATTCAGCCTCTCTCAGCTGCAAATACCAAAATATTAGAGACAAATAAGGTTTCTGCTTTAGTGCATATTTGTCAAAATGTTTCTGTAGTACAGAATAGTCCTGTGAATTTTTCAGGATAAGTAAGGTTAGCATCTAATACAAATTAACTCCAAGTTATTAGTGGCTTACTGGCAGTGAGAAGGGTGGAGACTTGGGTGAGGCAAATGTAATAATTTAAGATATTAAATAATTCCATGCAATAATTTCATTCTATTCCATGCAATAATTTAAGATATTAAAAAATGGAAACATATCCTTCTTTAACATACAACTTCACCACATCCTAGGGCGTCAGAGTTCTCTTCTGTATCCCCTGCAGCCAGAACTGTTGTCTAGCTATGAGCCAGAAAGAAAGAAAATGCTTAAAGAAGCATGTAGCCAGTCATTCTATGCCGGATTTTGTTTAAAATCACTAAACTCCTTGCATTATAGGCTGTTAATAGAAAAAAATTAACTTCTGATATATATAGAAGAATTGAAGTTGTCTGATCTTTGCCTTGATATTACCCAGCTCTAGCAATAGCCAATTAGGTAATCTTGAACTATTTTTTTTTGAAATTCAATTTTCTTATTTATACAATGAAGGGGGCAAACAAATCATTTCAGACATTCCATATTAATCAAGTATTCTAAAACTGAAATAAGAAATGCAATCCCCTAGTTTACTTCAATTATATTTTCATCAAATCATTTAGAAAATTAACAACGTCAGTAGACATTTGATAGATTCAATAAGTCTACATCAACTTGCAGTCCACTGAAAAGCATTCATTGAAAGTTCTGGTTGCTTTATGTCAGATTGTCCCTCAAATGCCACCAGGTCAAGGAAAATCGTGTCCAGCTCCAGAGTTTTAAGATGTGATTCAGTGAAACTTGCTCTCCTACATTTTCTATTTTTCTGATTACTGAGTATGTCTTGCTAAACATTGAGCTGTATAAAATTCTTCTGCCCTCTTAAAGGGTCAAATATGACAGAGAGTATATTCTTAAAATTTCATGTATGGTATCAGCCATTCCCAATGAATAACTTGGGTTATTCAAAGTGCTAGAAGTCTAGCATTTTGCAGAAATGTCACATCTCAACCCTCTCAATCTTTCAGCTCTGCTATGTCCAGTTCATAGTTTCACCAACTATAGACAGATGATTTTCTCCCCAAAATGTTTATCAGTAGACACATGTATTAATCAGGCGATAAATTACAACTTAAAAATGGTTTATTTATATTATTTTCAGCTAGAATGTTGATTGGACCATCAAGATTACACCAACCGCACATACATCATGAGCTACTCTGTCAACACCATGGCAAGTGAGCTTGGCAGCAAGGTGCCAGCATGATTGTGCAAATACCAGTGCTATTAGCTTATCAGTCAAACCCACTGCCAGGAAGCCTGGGAGACAAATTTCAATGAAAGAAGATGGAATGCATTTCAGTCCCACTGACATTAATAATTTATGATTAATCAGTTTGTGAAGGCTTGCTAACAGCAGAAGGAAACTTAGAGGAAGATGGATTCTCTGTCTTTGGACTTAACATTACTTTCCTCCCAGGCTAAACCTAATCTTTTTTTTTTTTTTTTGCTGAAGACCAGATAATTGACTAGCCATTTACTTAAATTTCCTCAAAGGGCATCCATAATCTTTCCAGGGGTTCTATGATCAAGGGAGGTTAAGTTAAATTGACTCCTAATTCTGTAGTTTAGGAAGCAGCAGCCAGGAGATAGCCACCCAGAATGGAGCAAGCCTTCTTCAACCGAGAGCACAGGGAGTTTTGTGAAGGTTTATGGGAGACTGGTGTGGCCCCATTAATTTGTACAGTCATAAACTTAGAGGAATAAGAATAGCCGTGGACAGAAAAAATAGCTATGAAAATACTCTGATTTGCAGAAACTAATTATTTATCTTTGAAGTCTTAACACACATTTTCTAAATTATGATTTCTTAAGTTACGAATTCTATTCCCATTTTCAAATAAAGGCAGAAATATGGAAAAGAGTTTAGATAGTTAAAGGCATTTTAATTTTTATTATGCTTTTTATGATGGTAACAAAATAAAATTACAATGAATTTTTTAAATAAGAGAGATAATCATCCAACCGTTTTAGTTTCTTATTCAACCACTGTTTTTATTTAATGTGTTTCTCATCAGCTTTTATTCAAAAGTATGTTCCTGGTGGAGAAACTATTTACAAACTCAAACACTGAACAAAATATTTATCCTCTTTGATCTCAGTTCCCTCTTAGATGGAGAGTGCATAGAATTTTAAGGCATTAGCAAACTACAATAATTAAACATGTAAATCAATGTTTTTTATATTTCCTTTCAATGAATCTTTTCTATGTTTTCTCTACTTATTTTAGTGAACCAGGCATTTAATTAAATGTTACCCCAAGCATTTTAATGTTATAATACAGTTCTCAGTCATATCTTCTAAGGCTTCATGAAATTCAGCACAATTATAGAAATGATGAGATTCTGCTTTTTCCCAAGATATTTCACCCAGGCTGGAGTGCAGTGGTGCGATCCCAGCTCCCTGCAGCCTCGATCACCCGGGGTCACATGGTCCTCCTGCCTCAGCCTCCTGGGTATCTGTGACTATAGATGTGTGCCCAGGCTAGTCTTGAACTCCTGGGTGCAAGAGATCCATGGGTCTGGGCTTCCTGAAGTGCTGGGAATACAGGGAATAAAGCCAATGTGTCCAGGCTTTTTTTTTTCTTCTTCAGCAAAGCAGTCATCTAAAACTGCACATAATATCATTTTCAAACTTCAAGATGAAAACAAATAATTTGAGCCATAGAAGCATAAACTCCTAGAAATATATATATATATATATATATATATTTGGCGTGGTTTTCTTGTCAGCCCTGTTCCAAGCAGTTCATCCTTTATCAAGACGAATGGGGCTCATTTCTTTTTTCTATTGTGTTAGAAGCTTCTGATGAAAGAATATTATAAAATTGACATTTAGTTGATCACAAAAGAATATATACTGGACTCACACTCCATGTAAAATACAATTACCTATATTAGTTCATTTTCATGCTGCTGATAAAGGCATACCTCAAACTGGGTATGTTTAAGTAAAACAAAAAGAGGCTTAAGTGGAATCATAGTTCCACATGGCTGGGGAGGCCACAGAATCATGGCAGGAGGCAAAAGGAACTCCTTACATGGCAGGTGTAAGAGAAAAATGAGGAAGAAGTAAAAGCAGAAACCCCTGATAAACCCATCATGTATTGTGAGACTTATTCACTATTATGAGAATAGCACAGGAAAGACCAGTCCCCATGATTCAGTTACCTATGACTGCACCCCTTTCACAGGACTTGGGCATTCTGGGAGATACAATTCAAGTTGAGATTTGGGTGGGGACACACCCAAAGTATATCATTCTTCCCCAGCCCCTCCAAATCTCATGTCCTCACATTTAAAAACCAATCATGCCTTCCTAACAGTCCCCCAAAGTCTTAATTCATGTCAGCATTAACCCAAAAGTTCACAGTCCAAAATCTCATCTGAGACAAGGTAAGTTCCTTCTGCCTATGATCCTGTAAAAATCAAAAGCAAGCTAGTTACTTACTAAATACAATGGGGGTATAGGTGTTAGGTAAATTCTACCATTCCAGTGGGAGAAATTGGCCAAAACAAAGGGGTTACAGGGCCCAAGCAAGTCCAAAATCCAGCAAGGAAGTCAAAATTTAAAGCTCCAAAATGATCTCCTTTGACTCCATGTTTCAAATCCAGGTTGTGCTGATGCAAAAGGTGGGTTCCCATGGCCTTGAGCAGCTCTGCCTTGTGGCATTGCAGGGTACAGCCTCTCTCCTGGCTGCTTCCACTAGCTGGCATTGAATGTCTGCTTCTTTTCCAGGCACATGGTGCAAGCTGTCAGTGGATCTACTATTCTGGGGTATGGAGGACGGTGGCCCTCTTCTCACAGCTCCAGTAGGCAGTGCCCCAGTAGAGACTCTGTGTGGGGGCTCTGAACCCACATTTCCTTTCTGCACTGCCCTAGCAGAGGTTCTTCATGAGCGCCCTCCTTCTGCAACAGATGTTTTCCTGGGCATCCATGCATTTCCACACATCTTCTGAAATCTAGGCGGAGGTTCCCAAATCTAAATTCCTGAATTCTATACACCTACGGGCTCAACACCACGTGGAAGCTGCGAAGGATTGGAGCTTTCCCCTCTGAAGCCACAGCCCAAGCTCTATGTTGGCCCCTTTCAGACAAAGCTAGAGCTGCTGGGACACGGGGTACCATGTCCCTAGGCTGCACACAGCATGGGGACCCTGGACCCACCCCACAAAACCACTTTTTTCTCCTGGGCCTCTGGGCCTGTGATGGGAGTGGGGATTAATATTGGCTCCTTGCTACTTATGCAGATTTCTGCAGCAGGCTTGAATTTCTTCTCAAAAAAAATGGGTTTTTCTTTTTTACTGCATCGTCAGTCTGCAAATTTTCTGAATATTTATGCTCAGTCTCCTTTTTAAAATGGAATGCTTTTCAACAGCACACAAGTCACCTTTTGAATGCTTTGCTGCTTAGAAATTTCTTCCTCCAGATACCCTAAATTATCTCTCTCAAGTTCAAAGTTCCACATATCTCTAGGGCAGGGGCAAAATGCTGCCAGTTTCTTTGCTAAAACATAACAAGAGTCACCTTTGCTCCAGTTCCCAACAAGTTCCTCATCTCCATCTGAGATCACCTCAGCCTGGACCTTATTGTTCATATCACTATCAGTACTTTTGTTAAAGCCATTCAACAAGTGTCTAGGGGGTTCCAAACTTTCCCACATTTTCCTGTCTTCTTCTGAGCCTTCCAAACTGTTCCAACCTCTGCCTGTTACCCAGTTCCAAAGTCACTTCCACATTTCTGGATATCTTTTCAGCAACAGCCCACTCTACTTGTACCAATTTACTATATTAGTTTGTTTCCACATTGCTGATAAAGACGTACCAGAAACTGGGAACAAAAAGAGCTTTAATTGGACTGACAGCTCCACATTGCTGTGGAGGCCTCAGAATCATGGCAGGAAGTGAAAGATATTTCTTACATGGTGGCAGCAAGAGAAAAATGAGGAAGAAGCACAAGCAGAAACCCCTAATAAACCCATCAGATCTCACGAGACTTATTCACTATCACAAGAATAGCATGGGAAAGACCAGCCCCCATGATTTAATTACCTCTCCCTGGTCCCTCCCACAATATGTGGGAATTCTGGGAGATACAACTCAAGTTAAGATTTGAGTGGGGACACAGGCAAACCATACCATTACCTAAGTGAGAAATAATGCCTAATCCACTCCTTGGCGGTTGAGGGAGATGATAAACATGTGGTGGGTTTAGCCAATCTCTTCTCTAAGACCCAAGTTAATAGCAGATATATTAATTCTGACCCTCTCCCCTGTGCCTGATCTAATTATTCTTTACTTTCTGTTTCCTTGGTTAAGACACGTTTGTTTGCTTCTTCTTCTTAACTCTCTGTTGATCATCTGACTGGCTGTCAATTTTAGATGCACAATAAAATACTGATACATAAGTCACACTACCAAGCTTCTGCTTCAATTATCACAGAGTGGATCTGGGGGTCAAGATTTTTAAAGCCCCCAGGTATTTATAGTTTATTAACACTGACCTAGACTATCTCCACTAATAACTGGTTTTAGGTTTATTTTTCTGGCTTTGACTCTAATAACCATGCTAAAATTTGATTTTTAGTATTATATATCTGACATTAAGCTTATTACTCATTCAATCATGTATTCGTTCATTCGAGAAACATGTAGGACTGTCGTACTATTAAATATATAGAAAATGCTAAATGTGTAGTAAGTACTGAGTCTGCCCTCAGAGACCTTACAAGTTTGTATCATTGATAAGCATTAGAAATTATGGAAACGATGAGATTCTGCTCTTTTCCAAAATATTTAATTTACTATATCTGGGACCTACCACTTTTACTTTTACCTCACAACATAGGCTTCAGTTACACTAATTTTTAAGATCATTAGAAAATAATCTGTTTCAATGTGGAACTGTTTCATGGTGGATGGGAGGCAGAACTAGATTGCAGCTCTGACCCAAAGGAAGAAAGCAGTATGTGGATGATCTCATTGTGAATTTTTGCTCCGGAACAACTGCAGGAATAAATCAGAAGATCTGCGAGTACCCACAGACCCCCTGAAGGAAGAAGATCGCTCCTGCAGGACCTGGGAGACACCCTGAATCCTGTGCTGGTATTCATGGCTGAGAGACCCACAGATGGTCCACATTACAGGACTCAGTGCAGACTGTCCCCAATATCAGCCTAGATCCTGGTAGACTTGCTGTGTGGCTACATCCTGAAGACAGATAGCAATCACTACAGCTGGACCCTCAGGAAGCCACGTCTATAGGAAAAGAAGAAGAGAACTACATCAAGGTAACACCCTGTGCAACAAAAGAATCTGAACAACAGCCTTCATCCCTAGACCTTCCCTGTGACAGAGCCTACCCAAATGAGAAAAAAACAGAAAACCAACTCTGTTAATATGAGAAAATTGGGTTCTTTAACATACCCAAAAAATCACATTAGGTCACCAGCAATGGACCCAAACCAAGAACAAATCTCTGACTTACTTGAGAAAAAATTTAGGAGGTTAGTTATTAAGCTAATCAGGGAGGCACCAGAGAAAGGCAAAATCCATTGTAGGAAAATCCCTCCCCCCGCCAAAAAAAAGGATACAAGAAGTGAAGGGAGAAGTATTCAAGAAAATAGATAGCATAAATAAAAAACAGTCAAAACTTCAGGAAACAATGGACACACTAATAGCAATGCAAAATTCTCTGGAAGTCTCAGCAATAGAATTGAACAAGTAGAACAAAGAAATTTAGAGCTTAAAGGCAAGGTCTTTGAGTTAACCCACTCCAACAAAGACAAAGAAAAAAGAATAAGAAAATATGAACAAAGCCTCCAGGAAGTCTGGGATTATGCAAAACAACTAAAACTACAAATCATATGTGTTCCTGGGGAAGAAGATAAATCTAAAAGTTTGGAAATCTTATTTGGGCTAATAATCAAGGAAAACTTCTCTGGCCTTGCTAGAGACCCAGACATCCAAATACAAAAAGAACACTCTTCTCATTGCGTAGGCTCTGTCAGAGGGAAGGTCTAGGGCTGAAGGCTGTTGTTCAGATTCTTTTGTTGCACAGGGTGTTCCCTTGATGTAGTACTCTTTCCCTTTTCCTATAGATGTGCCTTCCTGGGAGTTGAGCTGTAGTATTGTTATCTCTCTTCAGGATCTAGCCACTCAGCAAGCCTACCAGACTCTAGGCTGATATTGGGGGCCTGGGAAATTCAACACAAAAAGATCATCACCTATGCACATTGTCATCAGTTTATCTAAAGTTAAGATGAAGAAAATAATCTTAAGAGCTGTAAGACAAAAGCACCAGGTAACCTATAAAGGAAAACCTATCAGATTAACAGCAGATTTCACAGTAGAAAGCCTACAAACTAGAAGAGATTAAGACCCTATCTTCAGCCTCCTCAAACAAACCAATTATCAGAGAATTTTGTATCCAGTGACACTAAGCTTCATATATGAAGGAAAGATAGTCTTTTTCAGACAAACAAACACTGAGAGAATTCACCACTACGAAGCCACCACTACAAGAACTGCTAAAAGGAGCTCTAAATCTGGAAACAAATCCTGGAAACAAATCAAAACAGAACCTCTTTATACCGTAAATCTCACAGGACCTATAAAACAAAATACAATTTAAAAAAACAAAAACAAAAAACTAAGGTATACAGGCAACCAATAGCATGATGAATGGAATGGTACTTCACATCTCAATACTAACATTGAATGTAAATGACGTAAATGCTCTCCTTAAAAGATACAGAATTAAAGAAGGGATAAGAATTCACCAACTATATGCTGCCTTCAAGCAACTCACCTAACACATAAGGACTCAGACAAACTTAAGGTAAAGGGGTGAAAAAGACATTTCAGGAAAATGGACACCAAGAGCGAGCAAGGGTAGTTATTCTTATATCAGAAAAAAACAAACTTTAAAGCAAAAACAGTTAAAAAAGACAAAGAGGGACATTGTATAATGGTAAAAGGCCTTGTCCAACAGGAAAATATATATGCACCTAACACTGGAACCCCCAAACTTATGTAACAATTAGTAATAGACCTAAGAAATGAGATAGACAGCAACACGATAATAGTGGGGGACTTCAATACTCCACCGACAGCACTGCACAAGTCATCAAGACAGAAAGTCAACAAAGAAACAATGGATTTAAAATATACCGTGGAACAAATGGACTTAACAGATGTATACAGAACATTCCATTCAACAACCACAGAATATACATTTTATTCAACAGCGCATGGAACTTACTCCAAGATAGACCACATGATAGGCTAGAAAGCAAACCTCGATAAATTTAAGAAAATTAAAATTATATCAAGCACTCTCTCAGACCACAGTGGAATAAAACTAGAAATCAACTCCAAAAGGAAGCTTCAAAACCATGCAAATACATGGAAATTAAATAACCTGCTCCTGAATAATCACTGGGTCAAAAATGAAATCAAGATGAAAATTTAAAAATTCTTCTAACTAAGTGACAATACAGACATAACCTATCAAAACATCTGGGACATGGCAAAGGCACTGCTAAGAAGAAAGTTCTTAGCCCTAAACACCTACATCAAAAAGTCTGAAAGAGCACAAACAGACTACCTAAGGTCACACCTCAAGGAACTAGAGAAACAAGAACAAACCAAATACAAACCCAGCAGAAGAAAGGAAATAATCAAGATCAGTGTGCAACTAAATGAAATTTAAACAAAAAAATGCAAAAGATAGATAAAACAAAAAGCTTGTTTTGTGGAAAGAGAAATAAAATTGATAGAACATTAGCAAGATTAACCAAGAAAAGTAGAAAAAAAAATCAAAATCAGCTTAATAAGAAATGAAATGAGAGATATTACAACTGACACCACAGAAATACAAAAAAGGCTACTAAGAACACCTTTTGGTGCAAAAACTAGAAAAACTAGAAAAGATGAATATATTCCTGGAAAGATGGAAACCTTCTAGCTTACATCAAGAAGAATTAGACACCCCAAACAAATCAATAACAAGCAGCAAGATTGAAATTGTAGTTATAAAATTGCCACCAAAAAAAGTCCAAGAGCAGACGGATTCACAGCAGAATTCTACCAGACATTTAAAGAAAAATTGGTGCCAATCTAACACTATTCCACAAGATAGAGAAACAGGGAACCCTCCCTAAAATATTCTATGAAGCCAGTATCACCCTAATACCAAAACCAGTAAAGGACATAACCAAAAAAGAAAACTACAGACCAATATCCTTGATGAATATAGATGCTAAAATTCTTAACAAAATACTAGCTAATTGAATTTAACAACATACGAGAAAGAAAATCCACCATGATCAAGTGGACTTCATACCAGGGATGCAGGGATGGTTAACATATGCAAATCAATAAATGTGATACACCACATAAACATAATTAAGACAAAAATTGAATGAGGATCTCAATGGATGAAGAAAAAGCATTCGACAAGATCCAGCATTTCTTTATAAATAAAACTCTCAGCAATATCATACAAGGGTCATTCCTCAATATAATAAAAGCCATCTATGACAAACCACAGCCAACACAATATGAATAGGGAGAAGTTTAAATCATTCCTTCTGAGAACTGGAACAAGACAAGGATGCCCACTCTCACCACTTCTGTTTAATATAGTACTGGAAGTCCTAGCCAGAGAAATCAGACAAAAGAAAGAAATAAAAGCCATCCAAACTGGCAAAGATGTAGACAAACTGTCACTGTTTGTCGTTTGATTGTTTACATAAAAAACCCTAAAAACACCTCCAGTAGCCTCCTAGTACTGACAAAAGAAATCAGCTAAGTTTCCAGATACAAATTAATGTACACAAATCAGTAGCTCTTCTGTATGGCAACAGAGACCACGCTGAGAATCAAATTAAGAACACAACCCCTTTTACAATAGCTACAAAAAAAAATGAGATACTTAGGAATATACCTAACCAAGGAGGGAGGTGTAAGACCTCTACAAAGAAAACTACAAAGCACTGCTGAAAGGAATCATAGATGACACAAGCAAATGAAAACACACCCCATGCTCATGGGTGGGTAGAATCAACACTGTGAAAATGGTCATACTGCCAAAAGCAACCTACAAATTCAGTGTGATAACCATCAAAATACCACCATCATTCTTCACAGAATTAGAAAAAACAATTCTAAAATTCATATGGAACCAATAAAGAGCCTGCCTAACCAAAGTAAGACTGAGCAAAAAGAACAAATCTGGCAGCATCACATTACTCATTTCTAACTATACTGTAAGTCTATAGTCACCAAAACAGCATGGTACTAGTATAAAAATAGGCACATAGACCAATGGAACAGAATAGAGCACCCAGAAATAAACCCAAATACTTACAGCCAACAGATCTTCAAAAAACCAAACAAAAACATAAAGTGAGGAAAGAACACCCTTTTCAACAAACGATTCTGGGATAATTGGCTAGACACATGCAGAAGAATAAAAATGGATCCTTATCTCTCACTTTATATAAAAATCAGCTCAAGATGGTCTAAGGACTTAAATCTAAAACTTGAAACTATAAAAATTTTAGAAGATAACATTGGAAAAATCCTTCTAGACATTGACTTAGGCAAAGATTTCATGACCAAGTACCCAAAAATAAATGCAATAAAAACAAAGATAGATTTCTGGGACTTAATTAAACTGAAGAGCTTTTGCATGGCAAAAGGAACAGTCCGCAGATTAAACAGACAATCTTCACAATCTGTACATCTGACAAAGGACTAATATCCAGAATCTACAATAAGCTCAAACAAATCAACAAGAAAAAAACAAATGATCACATAAAAAATTGGGCTAAAAACATGAGTAGAAAATTCTCAAAGAAGATATACAAATGGCCAACAAATATATGAAAAAATGCTCAACCTCTCTAATGATCAGGGAAATGCAAATCAAAACCACAATGTGATACCATCTTACTCTTGCAAGAATGGCCATAATCAAAAAATCAAAAATAGTAGATGTTGGCATTTATGCTGTGAACAGGGAACACTTCTACACTCTTGATGGGAATGTAAACTAGTACAATCACTATGGAAAACAGTGTGGAGATTCCTTAAAGAACTAAAAGTAGAACTACAATTTGATCCCGCAATCCCACTACTGCGTATCTACCAAGTGGAAAAGATGCGATTATACGAAAAAGATACTTGCACACACATGTTTATAGCAGCACAATTCACAATTGCAAAAACGTGGAAGCAATCCAAATGCCCATCAATCAATGAGTGGATAAAGAAACTATGTTATACATACACGATGGAATACTACTCAGCCACATAAGGAAATGACTAATGGCATTCCCAGCCACCTGGATGAGACTGGAAACTATTATTCTAAGTGAAGTAACTCAGTAATGAAAAACCAAACATTGTATGGTCTCACTTGTAAGTGGGAGCTAAGCTATGAGGATGCCAAGGCATAAGAGTGACACAATGGACTCTAGGGACACAGGGGGAAAGGCTGGGAAGGGGTGAGGGATAAAAGACTACAAATAGGGTACAGTGTATACTGCTCAGGTGATGGGTGCACCACAGTCTTGCAAATCAATGTACTCATGTAACAAAACACCACCTGCTCCCAAATAAAGTGTGAAAAAAAATTTTTTAAATGTGAAGTAAAAGGAAGTGCTCAGCTTGTTGAAACAGGGAAAACTTACGCACCACTCCTTAGTCATTTAGTCTTCATAAAAGACTCAAGCATGTTTTTCCCTGATTGATATTATGATGGCATAGGTATGTGGATTTGCCTGGAACCACTCATGGTTTTTAATTTTAAAAACAATCTTTTCTAACAAAACTTTAATAGACTCTTTAGAAAGTTCCAGGAAGCACAATGTTATTGTTAATATTGATTTGCTGCTTGGTTTAATATGGAAATAGTACAAATATAGTTCAATTTCTCAGATCTTAACAGATTGTAGACTAGCTCAAATCTTAAAATAATTTCTGCATCATTGACTTATTTCCTTTCTTATTTGAATGATCTGGAAAAATCTTGTAATTCTTTTGTTTGTACAGAAACAAAGTCATGTCAAATAAATGAAGCTAAACTTTAAAAAAATCTGTTTCTCTATTAAGTCAGGATTTTCAAAAATTCAATTTTCTCCACATATAGCACTTTCTTATCTCTAAAAACTTTTCACTTCTTACTTACGTTACTTATTCATGCAGTAACAATTAGTTTAACTATAAAATATCTACAAAACTTATTTTATAAAGTTCTTTTCTTCAAAGTTCTAGATATGGGAACTCAAGTCATACGCATACTAATTCAAGAGTATATATTTATAATACACTTATAATATTTATAATACATTTATTTTAATATGTGTATAATGAGTATATTTGTAATATATTTATAAATGCCATGTAAACAGTGGTATAAAATTAGTGTAACTACAGAAGTTCAGAAAGGAGTAAAAATTTTTGTATACCAGCATGTCAGGAATGGCTACATAGTGAGCCTAAAACCTAAAGTGGTACCTGAAAGCTGGGTAGGTATTTCCTCAACAACTCTCCTTGGCTAAGGTTCTGTTCTATGTAAATTGCAGTGAACATTTACCACTCATCTTATCATTTGGTATAAGTTTCTGAAGGCAGAGTCTGAATCTTGTTTACCTTTTATAATAGTGGATAGTAATAATTTCTATTTTCTTTATTTATACTATATTTAACGTTTTAAAAAGTGTTTCCTAGTTATTTTTATTACCACAAAACTTTGTTAATAAGGCATAATGCTACGTCTAATCCCAAGATAGGTAAATTGAGATACATGGAGAAATTGACTAGCTTGCCTATTATTATCTGGATCATGAAACAAAATTAGCTTGATTTTAGTTTATCAGCATAAGCTGCATCAAACTAAAGTATTTTGTAAGAAATGTTACCAGCTATTTAGTTTATCTCTAAAAAACTGAGGGTCCTGGGAATTTAATCATGCCAATGCAGGTTTTTTGTTTGTTTGTTTGTTTGTTTTGTTGTTTAACATTATTAACAAAGAGTTGGTGCCTTTCACAGACTTTTTAAGATTAGGAAACAAAAACAAATCACAAAGTGTGAAATCAAGACTGTAAGGTGGATGCCTAATGATTTTCCACCAAAGCTCTTGAAAAATTGCCCTTGTTTAATGAGAGGAATGAACAGAAACATCGCTGTGATGAAGAAGGACTCTCTGGTGAAGCTTTCCCAGGCATTTTTTCAGGTAGGCTTTGCTAAGTTTCTCCAAACACTCTCATAATAAGGAAATGTTACCATTGTGTGGCACTCTAAGAAATCAAGCAAAACGCCTTGAGGATCCCAATAAGACTGATGACATAACCTTTGCTCTTGACCTATTCACTTTTGCTTTGACTGGACCACTTCCATCTCTTGGTAGCCCTTACTTTGACAGTGCTTTGTCTTCAGAATTGTACTAGTAAACTCATATTTCCTTTCCATTACAATTCTTCAAAGAAATGTTTTAGTGTCATAATCCCACTAGTTTAAATTTTCTATTGAAAGCTCTTCTTTTGTCTGAAGCTGATCTGAGCGCAACAGTTTTGGCATACATTAAATGGAAAGTTTGTTCAACTTTAATCATTAGTCAGAAATGGGTAATTGAGCCAAGTAAGATGGCTATGATGTTGGGCATTGTTTCTGTGGTTACTCATCAGTCCTCCTTGCTTAGGGCACATACAAGGCTATTTTGTTTTCTCACGAATTAACATAGATGGTCAGCCACTGAGAGCTTCATCTATCTATCTATCTATCTATCTATCTATCTATCTATCTATCTATAGATTATATATATTGTCCTTTGACTTGAAATTAAGTGGTACATGTGCAGGATGTGCAGGTTTATCACATAGGTAAACGTGTGCCACGGTGGTTTGCTGCATAGATCATCTTACACCCCCTAGGTATTAAGCCCAGCATCCATTAGCTATTCTTCCTGATGCTCTCCCTACCCCCACCTCCACCCAGAAAGGCCACAGAGGGTGTTGTTTCCCTACATGTGTCCATGTGTTCTCATCATTCAGCTCCCACTTATAAGTGAGAACATGCAGTGTTTGGTTTGCTGTTCCTGCATTAGTTGCTGAGGATAATGACTTTCAGCTCCATTCATGTCCCCGCAAAGGGCATGATCTCATTCCTTTTATGGCTGTATAGTATTCCATATTTTCTCTATTCAGTCAATTATCAATGGGCATTTACGTTGATTACATGTTGTTGCTATTGTGAATAGTGCTGCAATGAATACACGCATGCATGTATCTTTATAATAGAATGATTGATATTCCTTTGAGTATATACCCAGTAATGGGATTGCTAGGTCAAATGGTGTTTCTGCTTCTAGACCTTTGAGGAACTGCCACACTGTGGTCCGTAATGGTTGAATTAATATGAATTCCCAGCAATAGTGTATTGCTATAAATAACCCTCTTAAAACTGCTTTAGCTGCATCCCAGAGATTCTGATACATATTTCTTTGTCCTCATTAGTTTCACAGAACTTGATTTCTGCCTTAATTTCATTATTTACCCATTAGTCATTCAGGAGTAGGTTGTTCAATTTCCATGGAGTTGTGTAGCTTTGAGTGAATTTCTTAATCTTGAGTTCCAATTTGATTGCACTGTAGTCATGGGGGCTGTTATGATTTTAGTTCTTTTGCATTTGCTGAGGAGTGTTTTGCTTCTGCTGTGATCAATTTTAGAGTAAGTGCCATGTTTTGATGAGACAAATGTATATTCTGTTGAATTTTGGCACAGAGTTCTTTAAATATCTAACACATTCACTTGACCCAGAGCTGAGTTCAGGTCCTAAATATATTTGTTAATTTTCTGTCTCAATGATCTAATATTGTAAGTGGGGTGTTAAAGTCTCCCACTGTTATTTTGTATGAGTCTAAGTCTCTTTGTAGGTCTCTAAGAACTTGCTTTATGAATCTGGGCACTCCTGTATTGGGGATGTTTACATTCAGAATAGTTAGCTCTTCTTATTAAATTGAACTCTTTACCATTATGTAATGCCCTTCTTTGTCCTTTCTCTTCTTTGTTGGTTTGAAGTCTGTTTTTTTCAGAAACTAGCATTGCAACCCCTGCTTTTTCCTGTTATTCATTTGTTTGGCAAATTTTCCTCTTTTCGTTTATTTTGAGCCTGTGTGTCTCTTTGCCCATGAGACAGGTCTCTTAAAGATCAAGCAGAATAGAACTCTGCTTACTCTATTCTGCTATTGATACTAGTGTGTCTATCAGCTCCTGTATTGTTTTATCATGATTCTTTTCTTCTTTGCATTGAGTTACAACGTGCTCCTACAGCTCAGTGAAGTTCATTACAACCCACATTCTGAAGCCTCCTTCTGTCAGTTCAACCATCTCAGCCTCAGCCCAGTTCTGTGCCCTTGCTGGAGAGATAATGCAGTCCTTTGGAAGGAAGAGGCACTCTGGCTTTTTGAGTTTTCAGTGTTTTGTGTTAATTCTTTCTCATCTTTGTGGGATTATCTACCTTTGATCTTTGAAGTTGCTGACCTTTGAATGAGGCTTTTTTGGGCCCTTTTGTTGTTGTTGTTGATGTTGTTGTTGTTGTTTTCCATTTGCTTGTTTCTCTTTTAAGAGTCAGGCCACTCTACTAGAGGGCTGTTGTAATTTGCCGGGGGGTCCACTCCAGTCCCAATTACCTTAGTTTCTCCTGTACCTGGAGATATCACCAGTGAAGCCTGAGAAACAGCAAAGATGGCAGCCAGCTCTTTTCCCTGGAGCCTCTGTCCAAGGAGGATACTGACCTGTTGCCAGCCTACATGCACCTGTAGGAGATAGCTGGAGACCCTCACTGGGAGGTCCCACCAAGGCAGGAGGAATGAGATCAGGGACTTGTGCAAAGAAGCAGTCTGGCTGCTTTTTGGTAGAGCAGGTATGCTGCATTGGTGCAGGGGGGACCCTTCTTCATCTGGACCACCTGTATTCTCCATAGCTGGCAGGTGGTAGCTGCTGAGGCAACTAAACTGCAGAGATGGAGACCACCTCTCACCCTGGGAACTTGAACCTGCCAGCAGGTGGATTCCAACCTGCTGCCATTGGCTGTCTGGTTTGCCAAGACAGTGGGTATTAACTTGTGAGGTGCCTTGTAAGTGGGGCCCACAGAATAATGCTGTTTTGCTCCCTGGATTCACCTCCTTCCTAGGGATAGGTACACATAAATTTCCTGACTTGCTGGAGATCCTGGGACCAGAGTATGTAAAAGTCCTTGATCTTTGTGTGTGCCTGAATATCCACTTTGCCAGGACTTCACACAGTGCTGTCTATCAGACCCACAGACCTTGTGGCATGGGCTCACAAGGGGATCTCCTGACCTGTAAGTTGCAAAGATCCATGGGAGAAGCATGGTTTCCTGGACAGGACTGCACAATCACTCACTGCTTCCTTTGGCTCCATCCCAATCCCGGGTGGACTGTTGCCCACACTCCCTGTTTTTCTTTATTTCCTTTTGTTTGAGTTGTTTGCCTAGTCAGTCCCGATGTGAGAACCTGGATATGTCAGTTGAAGGTGCTGAATTCACTCACCCTTTTTCATTCCTATGAGTGCTGCTGACCACAGCTACTTCTAATTGGCCATCTTGGATGGGGTGAGAGCTTCACCTTTAACATTGCCTTCTTCCTTCTTAAAATGAGTTATCTATTTGTAAACTGCTAATTTATTGGGCAAATTGTGTCCATAAACTTTTCATAAAGCATTATTAATTTCACCATTCTTCCACCTAAGTTTCACCATAGATTTGATGTTTGTTTCTGCTTTAATGTTAGCAGAATTCATGTTGCTCTGATAGGAGTTCTTTTCAATCTGATGACTTATCCTTCTTAGTACCTCAAACTAGATCCTGTTCAGGCATGCTATAAGTTACTACCAAATTATTTGATGCAAAAAAATGAAATCTATGCATAATTTTTTCATAATATACATTTTCCATGATTTTTTAAAAGACGCTTTGTAGTGAAGTTTTAAACAAGGAAGTGCCAAGGTCAACATTTTATAAAATAACCTGAATTCATGTGAAAAATAAATAAATTAAGATACAGACAATAGTACAAGTAAAAGATCTTATCTGGTTTAGGAAACATATACCTAAGAAGGAAGGGACAAAATAATATAAAACAGCATTTTAAGAATATAATTAACAGGGCCTGATGACAAATTAATTATTGGAAGAAGAAATAGAAAGAAATGAAGAGGACCATGAAACACTCACAAATGTTGAGCTGGCTATTTACAATGAGCAAACACCAGAAACTTAGCCTCTTTTCATAAAAAATATAACAAGACATTTTTTCAGTGACCTGAAACTGTAGTTTTAAAGGTACAATAAACAGAGAGTTTACAATAATAATTTCAGCTAATTATTTATTCCTGAGTGTCTCAGACTTCCTAAAAAATTATAATACAGCAATTAATGTATGATACCTTCAAGTAGTGGAGCCCAATATCTGAAGAAACTATCTGGCAAGTCCTAGCACACTGAATAGAACCAATCTGAGAATTTTGAGGTAATTCTTCATTTTTAGCTTATTATCTTAAATAACAGAAAATGGCTCTGTGCTAGCTGTAGTCCAAGAGCAGCCTCATGAAATATTTGTTGTTTTTTCAAGTCAGTTTTAATTTTATTAAATATTTGACAACTTATAAAATTCTTACCTAAGGAGATATTATTCAAAATATATGTTGACAAGTCTATCATTTGATACAAAGACTGATAGGATAGCTGAGGCCAGCCTTAGCTTTGTGGCAGTCACCAAGTTATTCATTCCCTATTCAACATGCAAACCCCTACCCCATGAGCTTCTCAAAGAGGATTGAATTTCAAAGAACTCCCTCAAGCCTCCTTTTCTAGGCCAGGCCTTCACAGAATTCTGAGACATTCCCCAGAGTTAGCTGTATCTGTATAATATGTATTTGTGTCTATGTCTGTATCTCTGTCTGTAAGTGGCAATTCTTTGGTGGCTTAAGGAGATACTTTACTACTTCCAAGTTTATGCAAAACTGAGCATTTACATCATCCCACTGTAAAAAGCAAGCATGTTCTTACTTCACAGCATCATATACAGGGGAAAGTATAGAATATCTATTTTTCTGCAATGCAGAGTTTTTTTTTATTTTCTAGAAGATTCTTTAAAGATAAATTACATTTTTCATAGTATAGCTTTTACATGTATTTGAGGTATAATAATAACTCATATCTCTATGTGGAGAATATGGCTTTCTTCTACACGTTCTTTTCATGACTTTATCATCAGAAGCAATCCAACAGTGCCAAAGGAATTTGAGGAAAGGAATTACTACAAAAGACTCCTGAGACTATTTTGCATCAATGTGACCATCCTACCCAAACCTCAGCAATTCTGCTGCTTTGGCACTGTTAAAAATTAATGCTAAGGGGTTTATAATAGTTACATTTCAAAGTATTTTATTATTATTTAACCACAAAGCATCCTTCTAAGTGCTTTTAATAGCCTGTGCTGTAATTAAATTTTGACATGTTGCAATGCACAATGCTTCTAAAACTATAAGTAGTGCAGTTAATTGATAATTCAAACCCTAATTAAGATAATGAAGCTGGTCTTGGACATCATTGAGATGGTCACTTAATTAGCTTCTTCATATCTGTTTACTAGATGAGTGGACCGTAGACTCAGGGTGATGATGGTGCAGTAAAGTTAATACAAGAGAAAATAATGTGAATGAAATGAATCAGAGCACGAATATAGCTTCCCACTTTTAAACCTCCAAAGTGCTTGAGAGCTTAAAACAGTACATTCCATCTGTTTTTTCCTCCATCCACTCCCAACAAGGTGAAGTGGGAGAGATCTAGCTCACAGTAAGAGATGCATAAACACTGATTATTCTGAATTACCATTACAGAATTTTATGGGGTGGGAAGGAAGACTCTAGATTTTTAAGTTTACACAAGCAATTCTATACTATATTATTACAATAAGGCTATCAAGTTGGGCTTTGCATGTGTGAAAAAGAAAGTTTGTCTTTAAGGCCTTCATTAATAATTATATTAATTATTACAGTAATAATAACAGGTGACATTTATTAAGCATCTTCCATGTTCAACACTAAGCTAGTGCTTGATGCTTTATATGCATTACTTATGAAATCTTACAACAACCAAATGAAGTAGTACAATTCTTGTATAAATGAGGGAAGTTGGGTTTAGAGAGAGGTTAAATAACAGGTCTGGATTCTTAAGAGTTAAAAAGTGTGAGACCTTACATTCAAACTACAAACTTTAGGTACTATACATCCACCATCATATAATGTTGCCTTCATTTATTCAGATGGTCTATGAGCAAAGCACTGATTGAGATAACATATTTCATGCAGGAAACTCGATATGATTAAATAAATTGCCTCAACATCATGCCATTTGTATTTGGCACAGTTAGAGTTAAACCCAGGTTTGTTGAATGTAAAGGATACATCATTGCTTTTATACCAGAGAACTGTGTAAAACACAAATGTCTTTTTAAAAAAATTATGATGTAGTATAGATAAAAGTGGTCAGTTTTATGATGGTTACTCTTCACTATGTTATGCTTTCTTAAGAGAGTAAGCTTAATCAATATTCAGAGCTTCTGGGCATTTCAAAAACCTGGAGAACATATAGAATGATAGCTTAAGATTGGGAGAGCCAAGTCTCTTAATAATGCATCCAATTTTACAACCAAAAATATTAAAAATGTAAAATAAATTATATAATATTCTTCTGAATTAGGCAGGACAAGTATTTATATATTTATTTTAGAGGACAACACACCAGAAATCAGAGAGTTAAGTATTTTTCCCAATGAATATAACTAGGAGAAGAGCAGGGAAGTGGAATTTAGGTTTTAAGGTAACACTTACTAGAGTGCTATCATATTTCAGTATATCTGATCCTAATCTGGGAACACCAGCATCTTGCCTTTAGAAAACCAAGTAAAAGTAGTGATTCTAATTTCATGTAAGTCCCTGTGCTGACCACAGACCTTGATTTATTCTCACCAAATATTTCACACATTTACCTCTACAGCTCTTGGAAATTTTTTTTTATTCCTTTGAACTTTTCCTCCAATCCATGTCTTATTAATAATTACTCTTTTTCAAGCTTGACTTCTCTCCTGACTTCCCCGCTTGCCAAGATACATTCACACTACCTCATCCCTTCATTTATTTTCTGTCAGTCTCAGTAGAGTTCTTGCTCTTTCTTTCAACATGGGACTAACAAATGTTACTTTGACATTATCCTCTGTCCTTCTTATAGGTAATTGTTTCATTAGTCTTTGCTTTTTTTGTTCTCTTTCTTTTTTTTAACTTCTCAAGGAAGTACCTTATATTTGTGAGAAAACATTCAGCTTTGCTGAGTCCTCAAACCATTGCAAAATGCCCTCTGCTTTTACTGCTGTACTGTAACTATTGTCCTCAAACTCAGTAATGGCCTGTTGGTTTGCATAATCAACTGACCATTTTGGAGCCGATATCTTTCTGAATCTCTCTGCTACATTTTACAGATGTTTCTCCAAGGAGCTCTGATATCCTTGATTCTCAAGATGCCACCCTCTCTTGATTACCACTTTTTGTCTTGGACTTCCCCTTCAGGTCCCCTTTGAGAGACCTCTCAGTTTTCTTTCCCTTAGAGGTAACCAAACTGAGTTCAGCTTTCGGCGCTTCTCACTCTACACAACCTCTCTCAGTGACATCATATTCTTCCATAATTTTATTCACGTATTCATTCAGTCCTTCATTCAACAAATCTCTGGCATTCTCGCTATCCCAGGGAATATTCCAGATACTGTTTATAGAATGAAGATTTAAACTCATGGTCTAAGATTCTTGTTATTATATATAGACAATACACAAATAAATAGTCCAATATAGTTTCTTAGTGGTGATAATTCTAATACAGAAGAATATAGCAAATTGGTGGAACGAGAGTGATAAAGAGTGCCATGTATTAAGATATATTTCAACAATAAACTGGGTAAAATGAAGAAGCCATTTTCTAAGAGAAGAACATTTCAGAAAAAAAAATGTCAGAGCAATTTGAAAAGCCTCTGTGTTTGAAGTATGCTTGGTGTATCTTGGAAATATCAAGGATACCAATATGGCTGAGGTGGAGTGAGCAAGAAGGAGAATGGCATGAGGTGAGTTCAGAGAGGTGGAGACATGAAGATCATGAAGGCTTTGTAGGCTGCATAAGTTAAAATGGATGTTCCAGCTGGTGTAACAAAAAACAAATTTTAACAGTAGCTTTGAACACAATAGAAGTAGCTTGTGTCTCATTTGGCAGTCTAAGTTAAAGCTCTCCAGAGACAATGTACTAGTCCTGATGCAGTCTACTAGCTCATTTCATCTTTTCGTTTTGTACTAAACTCAGTGCTTCCAAAACTGCATCCAGGTGGTTATTGGTCACACATCTGTGATATATCTAGTGATAAGAAAGAAAAAAGAAAGTGAAAGCAAATGTCTTTTACTTGGAATGAATGACTGAAAGGTTAAACACATCGTTTATATTAGTGTTCTTTATGTAAAAGCCCCATTACATAACCACAATTAAGTCCAAGAGAATTAAGAAATGTAGTTTTTAACTGCAAGTCTATGTCATAAGCTAAAAGTTCTATTAATATAAAAAGAAGTAGGGAAATATTGGAGAGAGATGGCAATCTGTAATACAAAGGCAAGGATAATTTTGAATGTTACTCTGAGTATAATGAAAAAATCTAGAAACATTCTGGATAGAAAAATGACTTACATTTTCATGCCACTCACATTTTTAAAATAGATCTATTTATGTGTTCTGTCTAGTAATCAGAAATCAGCTATTTGATAGTTGGATAGTGGCGAGGGAAGAGTGGAAACAAAATGGCTAGAGATATGGTTTAGCTGTGCCCACATCTAAACCTCAACTTGAATTGTATTTCCCAGAATTCCCACGTGTTGCAGAAGAAACCCAGTGGGTGGTAATTGAATCATGGGGGCTGCTCTTTCCCATGCTATTCTTGTGATAGTGAATATGTCTCATGAGATCTGATGGGTTTATCAGGGGTTTCTGCCTTTCCTTATTCCTCATTTTTCTCTTGCCACCATGATGTAAGAAGTGCCTTTCTCCTCTCATCATGATTCTGAGGCCTCTGCAGCCATGTGGAACTGAAAGTCCAATTAAACCTCTTTTTCTTTCCAGTCTCAGGTATGTCTTTATCAGCAGCATGAAAACAGACTAATGGTTCCAATAGAATGGGGCGTTGCTGAAAAGATACCTGAAAATGTGGAAGCGACTTTGGAACTGGGTAACAGGCAGAGGTTGGAACAGTTTGGAGGACTCAGAAGAAGACAGGAAAATGTGGGAAAGTTTGGAACCTCCTAGACACTTGTTGAATGGCTTTGACAAAAATGCTGATAGTGATATGAACAATAAGGTCTAGGCTGAGGTGGTCTTAGTTGGAGATGAGGAACTTGTTGGGAACTGGAGCAAAGGTGACTCTTGATATGTTTTAGCAAAGAGACTAGCAGCATCTTGTCCCTTCCCTAGAGCTATATGGAACTTTGAACTTGAAAGAGATGATTTAGGTTATCTGGTGAAAGAAACTTCTAAGCAGCAAAGCATTCAAAGGTGACTCAGGTATTGTTAAAAACATTCTGTTTTATAAGGGAAGCAGAGCATAAAAGCTTGGAAAATTTGCAGCGTGAAGGTGTAGTAGAAGAGCAAAACCCATTTTTTTTTTTAGGAGAAATCAAGCCTGCTGCAGAAATTTGCATAAGTAGCAAGGAGCCTAATGTTAATTCCCAAGACCACGGGGGAAATGTCTCCAGGCCATCAGAGACCTTGTCAGCAGCCCCTCCCATCATAGGCTAGGAGGCCCAGGACGAAAAAGTAGTTTCATGGGCCGGGCTCAGAGTGCATGTGTTGTGTATGTCACGCGCATCTGTGTGAAGAGACCACCAAGCAGGCTTTGTGTAAGCAACAAGGCTGTTTATTTCACCTGGGTGCAGGCGGGCTGAGTCCGAAAACGGAGTCAGCAAAGGGTGGTGGGATTATCATTAGTTCTCATAGGTTTGGGATAGGTGTACAAAGTACATTCTTAAGGGTGGGGAGAATATTACAAAGTACCTTCTTAAGAGTGGGGGAGAATATTACAAAGTACCTTCTTAAGGGCGAGGGGGAGAATATATCGTATCAGTTAGGGTGGGGCAGGAACAAATCACAATGGTGGAATATCATCAGTTAAGGCTATTTTCACTTCTTTTGTGGATCTTCAGTTGTTTCAGGCCATCTGGATATATAAGTGCAGGTCACATGGGATATGATGGCTTAGCTTGGGCTCAGAAGCCTGACAGTGTGTGGCTTAGGGACTTGGTGCCCTGTGTCCCAGCTGCTCCAGCCATGGCTGAAAAGGGCCAACATAGAGCTTGGGCTGTGGCTTCAGAGGTGAAAGCCCCAAGCCTTGGCAGCTCCCACGTGCTGTTGAGCCTGCAGGTGCAGAGAAGTCAAGAATTGAGGTTTGGTAACTTCTGTCTAGAGTTCAGAAGATGTATGGAAATGCCTGGATGCACAGACAAAAGTTTGCTGCAGGGGCAGGGCCCTCATGGAGAACCTCTGCTAGGGCAGTGCAGAAGAGAAATGTGGGGTCGGAGCTCCCACACAGAGTCCCTGCTGGGGCACTGCCTAGTGGAGCTGTGAGAAGAGGGCCACCATCCTCCAGACCGCAGAATGGTAGGTCCACTGGCAGCTTGCACTGTACACCTGGAAAAGCTGCAGACCCTCAATGCCAGCCTGTGAAAGCAGCCAGGGGGGAGGCTGTACCCTGCAAAGCCATAGGGGTAGAGCTACCCAAGACCATGTGAACCCACCTTTTGCATCAGCATGACCTGGATGCGAGACCTGGAGTCAAAGGAGACCATGTGGGAGCTTTAAAATTTAACTGCCCCACTGGAGTTTGAACTTCATGGGCTCTGTAACCCCTTTGTTTTGGCCATTTCTCCCATTTGAAACAGCTGTATTTACTCAATAGCTGTACCCTCATTGTATCTAGGAAGTAACTAGCTTGCTTTTGAATTTACAGGCTCATAGGTGGAAGAGAGTTGTCTTGTCTTAGATCAGATGTTGGAATGTGGACTTTTGGGTTAATGCTGAAATGAGTTAAGACTTTGGGAGACTGTTGGGAGGGCATGATTGGTTTTGAAATGTGAGGACATGAGATTTAGGAGGGGCCAAGGGCAGAATGATACGGTTTGGCTGTGTCCCCACCCAAATCTCAACTTGAATTTTATCTCCCAGAATTCCCATGTGTTGTGGTAGTGACCCAGTGGGAGGTAATGAAATCATGGGGGCCAGTCTTTCCCATGCTGTTATTATGATAGTGAATAAGTCTCATGAGATCTGATGGGCTTATCAGGAGTTTCTGCCTTTGCTTCTTCCTCATTTTTCTCTTGCCGCCATGATGTAAGAAGTGCCTTTCACCTCTCTCCATGATTCTGAAGCCTCCCCAGCAATATGAACTGTCAGTCCAATTAAACTTCTTTTCATCCCAGTTTCGGGTATGTTTTTATCAGCAGCATGAAAAGATACTAATACAGCTAATTAGAAGGTTTTTGTTTTAAATAGCATTTACATGTTCACAATTCTCAAGTCTAAGTTATTATTTTATATCATTCATTGGATTTTTAATCATGGTTAATCTTATAGTTTATTAGAGTCTCTATTATTATATCTAACAGGCAACTCAAGTTTAACATGCTGAAAATCCACTTGCTTATCTTTGCCCCTAACATAATATTAGGTTGGCAAAAACCGCAATTACTTTTACATCAACCTAATATTATTCTTATATTCCTAAATTCTCCATCTTGAAAGGTGGTAGCTAGAAAATTTATGTTTTTGCTTCCATCTTTCATTTTTCATAACATTTCAATTCTTCATATAACTTTTTTTAAATTAATATGTTGTATTTTTAGGACAGCTATGTGTGTGTCTGTGTGTCTGTGTATAGAGAGTGTGTGTGTAGAGATATACTCTAAAGAGAGAGAGTGTGTGTGTATGAGATACATATAGATACAACACACATACAAAAACATATATAAGAACTTATATAAAAACATACATAAAAACTTATATAAAAACATATATATATATATGACAGAGAGACAAGTTTGTAAAGAATTAGCTGATACAGTTGTGTAGACTGACAAGTTCAAAATTTGCAAGTGAATTGGCAGGATGGACACCTAGGAGAGAATTGCAGTTCGAATCCAAAGGCCTTCTGCTGGCAGAATTCCTCTTCCTCCAGGGAGGTGAATCTTTTTTTATTAAGGTCTTCAAATAATTACACAATGCTCATCTATATTATAAGACATAATCTCTGCACTCAAAATCTAATTATTTAAATATAAATATCATCTAAGAATATCTTCACAGAAACATCTAGAATAATGTTTGATCAAATATCTGTATACTATGGCCTAGCCAAGTTGGCACACAAAATTAACCATTACACACTACTCATCCATTTACCTATGGAGGATACCTGGGTTTACCCAGCTTTTGCAGAACATAAATAAACTGATATAAACATCAGTGTGCAAGTTGTTGTGTGAACATATGTTTTCAACTAAATAGGATACACACCTAGGGAAGTGGTTGCTGGATTATACGGCAAGGCTATGCTTAGCTTTGTAAAAAATGCCAAATTGTCTTCCAAAGTGACTACATAATTTTACATTTTCACCAGCAATAAAGGCTAGTTCCTGTTACACTACATCCTCACCAGCACTCAGAATTGCCACGTTTTTGATGTTTGCCATTCCAATACTTTTATATTTAGCTTTGTGAGACATTTTGGGTTAATTTTTGTAACAGGTATAAAGTCTATATCTACATTCTTTTTTTTAAATATAGAGAGTCTGATTGTTGAAGCACCATGTGTTGAAAACACTATTCATTCTCCATTGAATTACCTTTGTTCATTTCTTTGTGAAAGATCAGTTGAGTATATTCATGTGGGTCTATTTCTGGGTTCTCTGTTCTGTTTCATTGATCTATGTGAATATTCTTTCACCACTGCCACCCTGCTGTGATGACTGTAGCTTTATAGTTAATCTTGAATCAGGTAGTAGTGTCAGTCTCCCAACTTTGTTCTTAAGTGTTGATTATTCTGGGCTTCTTGCCTTTCCATATAAACTTTAGAATTAGTTTGTCAATATTGATAAAATAGTTTACTTGGATTTTGATTTGGATTGCATTTATTTCATTGCACAGCTTTTTTATCTCCCAAATAGTTCCTAATCTGATTTCCGCCAATCCCTACTACTACCACCATCACTACCACTACTACTGCTACTACTACCACTGCTGCTGCTGCTGATGTTGGCGCTGCTGCCCTATTTCAGGCTTCGTTATGTCTTTCTGGAATAAAGAAAAGCTTTCTGATAAGCCTCCTTCCTCCAATCTGGTCCACTTCAAATATATTCTTTGTACATGGTTCTAATTAAAATGAATGTTAGGCTATTTAAATCTCTATAATAAACTCACATGCAAAAGAAATTCTACATCTGAACAATGTCCTTTTTTAAGTTAGTTTTTCTTTAAGTTACTGCTTTAGTTTACCCTCTATATTCCAAAAACCACAGACTTTTTGAAGTCCTTCATCATCTATATTCCTACTCTTATGTGTGTGTGTTATTAGGGCTCAGTTGTAATGAAGTGCCCATCTCTTCTTCCTTGGCTTAGAGAAATTCAGTTTACTTCCTCCAGTATATTTTAAAAAAATACACACTCACATCATACATTGACTAATTCCATAATTGCTCACATATTTTTGTATCCCTGTATTTTAACAAAGCATTATAATTTTCTGTTTAAGTGCCCTTTACTCCTTATGAATAAAAACTAGTTTTTATTCAATTTTGTTTCTGGTGCAGTTAACATAGTGATTGGCATATTTTGGTACTCCGTAAGAATTTATTGAGTGAATAATCAAACAAATGAGTAAAAATATGATTTCATTATTCATGGAAGAACTAGTAATATTGTCATTACATAATATTGCTCTTGATTAAAACAAATACTTTTTCAAAGACCAACTTAGATGACAAAAATCATTTGGTCTTTTAACAGCTGTTCTCCTATTTAGAGTTCTCAAGTTTGTTGCCAATCTTCTTTCTTTTTCTATGTTAGTCATGGGGATTGGTTCTGTTCCTATGCCAAGTGTCTTCTGACACACATCTGTATTTAGTCAGCATTTAACATTCTTCAAACATTATTTTATCTCTGTGAGCGAATGTGCAAACTATACCTTTGAATATTTTAGTTGACAAGCTATGTATTAATTTTTAACTTCGCTTTGACTTCTGTCTAAAGACTAAATATCCTCCTTCCGACTTTACTATGCACTTTTATTAGGAGCAAGGGCAAAATTTGTTTTAGAGTAATAAATAAAACCACTTAAAGTAGGTGTAACATAGCCCATTATTTTACACCTAAACAGAACATCTTTTTTCTTCTTTTGATTATTGGTTCATTTAGGAGTTTAGTTAAAGTTGATCTGTCTGTATGAAATTTAGAATACACTAAACAGAGACAAAATAAATACTAAAAAGAATTTATTACGGCATTTCCCAAACTTTTTATGTAGAACCAATCCTAGGAGATGCCTATTTCTACTCTGAGCAGCACAGTAGAGGAGGATTATACATTTCAGCACGTTTCTCTTTAACTGTGTTTTCAAAACAAATTTTTATTTTTCATCAATCACTTACTTTGAGACAGAAAGAAATATAAACATTAATTTTATTGCAGTATTTACCACATTTGGGTGAAAAGGCATTGCCATAATTTTTATTTCTTAAAATAGATATCTCAGAAAACTTTTACAAAGAAACTGCTGATCTTTGTTCAAATTTCCACATTATTGAGATGGCAAAATCATTATTACCAATGTTGGTTTCTGGTTCCTAAACTGGGAAAGACTATTTCAGAAAAAGTACATCCTAAGAAACAGTGATTATTCTTTCGAACTTGAATAATCCAGCAAATCACCCTTACAGTTCTTGTCAGATATGAGCCAAATAGAAAACTCTTAAGATGGTTTTCTAGATTCAGAAACATTGTGAGATGTTTCTGAATCTAGAAAAAAAATTATAACATCCATTTACAGAAATAATTATAGGTATAGTTATATACACACATATATAGGACATTGCTATATATGCTATTTATGTATAAACATAGTATAACACAATATTGATATAGTAAACATTTATGAATGTGCAGTTATCTATTTATTCCCGTAATATATGTGTGTGTTTGTGTGTGTGTGTATATATATATTTTATATATATTATATATATATTATATATTATATATATTTTATATATATATTATATACATTATATATTTTATATATATATATTTTATATATAATATTTTATTTTATATATATATATATGCCTATACACATTGCTGTGGTTTGAATGCATCCCAAAAAAAACACGTGTTAGAAATTTAATCATAAATGCAATGGTATTGGGAAGCGGGGACTAATGAGAGGTGATTAGGTTGTGAGGACTCTGCCCTCATTATCATCATTATTGTGCAAGTGAATTTTTTTTTTTAGAAAAGGATGAGTTTGGCACCCTTTGTCTCTCTCCTTCTCCCTCTCCTTTTCTTCTCCTTGTGACCATGTGATACCTTCGACGATATTATGACACAAGAATGCCCTCATCAGATGACAGCGTGTTGACCTTAGATTTCCTACTGTCCAGAATTCTAAGGAAAGAAATTTCGTTTCTTTATAAATTACACAGTTTCAGACATTCTATTAGAGCAGCACAAAATGGACTAAGATGCATACACATACACACACAAATATGCATATGTGCACATTCATACATTTACAAATTTGTAATTAATCTGTTCTAATGTTAATTAAATTTTTGCTTATCTCTGTATTTCTCTTAAAGCGATACTTTAACTCCATCATTCACCTGTAAACCAATTAGTTTCTAAGCCATTTAATACGATGGGTTTTTTCTAAGAAATATAATTCTAATTGGACTTCTGAGACATGAAAATGTTCACTGTGGCAAAATATAGACAAATCATTATTGCATTTAATGGCTAAAATACTTGAGGAAAAAAGCATTTTGGAAACATAATTTAAATTGAATAAAATGCTTTTCTACATGGAAGACTTTCAGAGGCAAAATATTTTTTAAATGTTCAACAATATTACATCAAAAGTTGACTTTTATGACACTGTACTACAATCTTTCATAATATCTGTTCATAAACCTTGTTAAGGTTTCTTTTTAAAAATAAATTACTTAATAAGACTTTCAGGAGAATAACTGTAGACTTTTTAAAAAATTCAAATGTGAAGATAAATTATGTTCAGAGTAATTTATTATCTTGTGCCCTGAGGAAGTTAATTGTTTTATAAAAGAAAATGTTTTAGATGGGTGCAGTGCTCACACCTGTGATCCTTATGACTCAAGAGGCTGACGTGGGAGGATTTCTCAAGGCCAGGAGCTTGAGATTATTCTGGCCAACAAAGCAAGTCCCCATTTCTACAAATATTAGAGAAAAAATACTTGGCAAGCACTTGTAGTCCCAGCTAATAGAGAGGCTGAGGTGAGAAGATCACTTCAGCCCAGGGGTATGAGGCTGCAGTGAGCTATGATCATGCCACTGCATTCCAGCCTGGTTGACAGAGCAAGACCTAAAGTTAATTTAAACTATTTATTCAGAACTAATAGATTAGCTTGAATAGACAACTAAGCAGGTCATTTCATTCCATACTTAGGTAGAATAAATTAGTTTGTCACTGAGTATACATGAGTTAGGTTATTTTATGACACATATTAATTATTTATATATATATATGTATTCGATATATGTCTAAGACAGAGCTTTGTACTGATCTGGAGACTAGAAAATTAGAATAAATTTCTTATATTAAGAGTAAATGCAAATGAGATAGAGAGAACTCATTGACAGTTGAGAAAGGCAATCTAGAAGAATTTTTGATGACAAATTGATTTAAGCTCCAGATTGATAATTTAGTTAAGAAGGACTTCATCCCAAAAAAATAAATTAAGGTGGAGATTCTGGGAAGATGGAAGAATAGAAAGTATTAGAAATATATCTTTCCATCTGGCCAAAAATTGTACTGTCAGAGTCTGTCTGATGCAACTGTTTTGGAACTACGAAGTTTATTGAAAGCTTGCAACTTCCAGGGGAAGGCTTGGAGGGTCAATTTTGGCTCTTGGCACTGCAGCAGCTACCCATGTCCACACCCTAGCCCTGTGACAGGCACCTACACATCTTTTCCAGGAGCAACTTGCACATAGTTTTAGAAAGCCAGGATTCCAAATATTGAAAATCTGTTTTCTGATCACTGATTACTGCTTCTGACAACAGAGGCACAGACAAAAAGTGAGCACCATTGTTGTTGTACCTCCCCCAGTTGTTGCCTCCCTCTTAGCTAAAGTGACCTTTAGAAAATTTAAAAAATCGACACCTTTACTTTTCCACCTTCATATTTCTCTTTCTCCTCTTTTAAAACAAAACAATGAGGACTACTATATTCAGAAGAAACCACATGCATGGAGGAAATCATAAAGTCATTGTGAATGCCCAGGTGCAGGCTCAGGAAAGATCTGAGAGGAGCTTCTGTTTACATCCCAGGGTGATCATTGGCACAGAGAAAATGATTTTTTAAAAATCAGAAACAAACTAACAAAAATCCCAGCAAGCCCTGGGAAAAGGGAAAAAAAATCTGACTTTCAGAGTTGACAAGTTATTAGATTCAAATGTTCTGTTTTCAACAAAATCACAAGGCATTCAAAAAAATAGAAATTTATAGCCCATTCAAAGAAAAAAATTTATATATATGTACCAACAGAGACTGTTGCTGAAGAAGATGGTGGATGTACTAGACAAAGACTTTAAAGCAACTGTTTTGCACAAAGAACTAAAGAAAATGTGAAGAACATCAAAAAAGAAATAATGTATGAAGAAACTGGAAACATCATTCTCTTAGATGTTTAGAGACAGAAAACCTAAAAATAAAGCAAAAAGAAACTCTTGGGATTAAAAATATAATAAAGAAAAAATCACTAGAGGGATTCAAAAGCAGATTTGAGAAGGCAGAAGAAAATATAAAAGAAATTGAAGATAATGCAATGGGAATAAGTGAGTATAAGAGAGAAAAACAAAAAAGATAGAAGAGAAGTTAATAGAACCTAAAGGTCCTGGAGAACACCATCAAGTGGGCAAAAATATGCATTTTATGAGTTCGAGAAGACAGAAAAGAAAAAAATGGGGTGGAGAGAATATTTGAAAAAATGAAGTCTGAAACTTCCCAAATTTGATGAAAGACGTAAGTATAAACATGCAAGTAGCTCAATAATGTCCTAATAGAATGTATTCAAAGAGATGCACGCCAAGACACATTATAATCAACTGTTCAATGGCACAGAATAAGAGCATTTTCAAAGCAATGAAAGGGAAATAATGGATCACATTAAAAATAATCCTTCATAAGAATATCAGCAGGTTTCTCATTAAAAACTTTGGACGCCACAGACAGTAAGCTGATATATTCTACGCAATAAAAGAAAGAAAAATGCTGTCAGTCAAGAATTGTATATTTGGCAAAACTCTCCTGCAAAAGTGAGGGAGAAATTAAGACATTCCCAGATACATGAAAGCTAAGGCAGTTTAACACCACTAGATCTGCCTTGCAAGAAATGCTGAAGGTAGTCATGTACATTGAAATGAAAGCATACTTATGAAAAAATAAAGACCTTAGTAGAAGAAAATATATGAGCCACTATAAAAGCTACTATTACTGTAATAATAGTGTATAATTCCACTTCTTGTTCTCTACATGATTTAAGAGACTAACACATTTTATAGTATCCCTAAGGCTAATATCATTGTAACTTTGGATTGTAACTCCCCATTTTGTTTTCTTCATAGTTTAAGAGACTAATACATTAAAATTATTAGTTCGTGGGTTTGAATTCACAATGCTTAAAGATGTAATTTTGTGACATCAACAAATTAAAGCTATTAAAGCAGCAGTTTTTTATGTTATTGAAGTTAAGCTGATATAACTAAATTTAAATGTTATGACTTTAGGATGTTAAATGTAATGCCCATGGTAACCATAGCAAAAATATCTTTAAAATATACAGAAAAGAAATGAAAAGGGAATTTAAATGTTTCACTACAAAAGCTTAATGAAACAAAAAAGAAGACAGTAATGCAGGAAATGAAGGAGGAAAGGGTAAAATACATATGGAAAACAAATAGCAATAAAAAAGTCTCTCTCTGTTAGTAATTACTTTAAATGTAGAGAGATCAAACTCTCCAATCAAAAGATACAGATAGTTTGGGAGACTGAGGCAGGTGAATCATTTGAGCCTAAGAGTTTGAGACCAACCTGAGCAACATAGAAATACCCCATATCTACAATAATAATAATAATAATAATAATACAATTATCTGTGCATGGTGGCACATGCTTATAGTCTCAACTGCTCAGGAGGCTGAGGTGGGAGGACTGCTTGAGCCCAGGAGGTGGAAGTTGCAATGAGTTGAAATCATGCCATTAGACTCTGGCCTGGGTCACAGAGTAAACCCTGACACTCCCCACCCCTGGAAAAAGAGACAGAGATGGGCAAAATTGACTTTATAAGCACAATCTAGTTATATTCTGTTCACAATAAATTCACTTTGGATCCAAAAAGACAAATAGATTGAAAGCGGAAAGACAGAAAGAATATTTCACACAAGTAGTAACCAAAAGAGGATAGTTATGGATATACCAGAGTCAGTGAAAATAGATTTTAAATTTTACAAAGGGTTAGAAAATGCAAAGAAGATTATTTATTAATACAGGTTTAATTCAACAAGACGTTGTAACAATTATAAACATTTATGTACCTAATAACAGAGCAACAAATATATAAAGCAAAAATTGACCAGTGTTGGCAAGAATGTGGAGAAATTAAAACCTTATGAGTTGTTGGGAATATAAAATTATGCAGTTGCTATAAAAATAGTATGGCAATTACGAAATAAATAGAATTATAATAAGATCCTGAAATTCAGTTTTTGAGTACATACTTGATAGCATGGAAAGCAGTGTCTCATGAGATCTTTGGACATCCATATTCATAGCAGCAGTATTCTTAATAGCTAAAATGTGGAAGCAGTGCAAGTGTCAATTGATGGATGAGTGGATAAGCAAAATACAGTACATACATACAGCAGAATATTATCTTACCTTAAAAACAAAGAAAATGCTTCAATGGATGAACATTGCAGACACTATTGTAAATGAAATAAGCCAGACACAAAAAGGAAGTGTATGATTCCACTTATTTGAGGTACTTAGAACAGCAAAATCATAAAGATGAAAAGTAGAATGGTGATTTCCAGGGACTAGGGGAGAGGGATTGAGGAGTTATTTTTTAATGAATATAGAGTTTCTGTTTTGTAAGATGAAAAGAGTTCTGGAGATATATGGTGGTGATAACTGTAAAACAATGTTAATGTAATTAATACTACTAAGCTGTATACTTAAAAATGGTTATGATAGTAAATTTTATATTTATTTTGCCACAATTTATAAAACATAAAAATAAGTTAGAATGAGAAGATAGTATTATATTTTCAAGGATTCAAGTATAATACCATATTTTGATTTAGTTAATGATTCCTAATTTGAGGTGTACATTAGAATCACCAGTGAAATTTTTAATTATGAGAGCTTAAACCCATTTCTAGGTATTCAAATTAAGTAGGTTAACAGTAGAGTTCAGAATCTGCATGTGTATAAAGTTCATATGATAATATTAGAGCATACCCTGGCTGAGAATCACGGGATGAAGATTGGATTGCAAGTCAAAGACTACAGGGCTACATCATCCAATGTGGGAGTGAGCTTTGGAAGACTGAGGAATAGATGGAGGTGTTTCTGTAATCAGTCCTACATGGAGTCATCATAGCATAGTTCATAGTTACAGGCTACAGTTACATAGCTACTATAGCATACTTTATAGTTACATTAAGCTTGACTATGGATGTTTAAATATTTTTTTTAATTTATTGAATTGTTCCGTACCTCTGGTTACAGGGCTTTCTGTTATTCATTCAATTGTGGGGCCACTTCTTCCCTCAACAGTAATATTTAGGAAAGTCTTTTCTAGGTTCAATGAGTTTCACCAATCTCTGTGTAGCTACTCTTCTGTTCAGAAATATAATGAATCTATACATGTATTTTACTGTGCTAATATTTCTATAATGATAACATTGTAACACAATAGTGCTTATGAGGCAGTTCTAATAAAATATACCTACAAGCCAGAATAATCTAAAATATTGCTGAAGCATTTGTTTAAAAATCTGTTTTAAAAATTATGCATGATTGTAGTTTAGACATATAATTAAGTAGTATGAAATTTAATATCATTAAGCACATTTAAGTAGGCATATGTCTGCAAATTAAATAAAAAATTGAGGTAAACAGCACTATTTTTATGGATCTCAGATAGAACTGATCTTCATGTGTCAAACTTTACCTCAAGAATTGATTCTCTACCACTATCTGGTTAAAGTGAACCTAGACTGGTAAACGTGTGCATTTTGGTTGTTAGCATTACAAATACTGCTATTAACAGTGAGTTTCTGGCCAGGCGTTGGTGACTCATGCCTGTAATCCCAGCACTTTGGGAGTCTGAGTCGGGTGGATCACCTGAGGTCAGGAGTTCGAGACCAGTCTGGTCAACCTGGCAAAACCCCATCTCTACTAAAAATACAAAAATCAGCTGGGTGTGGTGGCAGGTGCCTGTGATCCCAGCTACCCGGAAGGCTGAGGCAGGAGAATTGCTTGCACCTGGGAGGTGGAGGTTGCAGTGAGCCGAGGTCGCGCCACTACACTCCAGCCTGGGCGACAGAGCAAGACTCTGTCTCAAAACAAAACAAAACAAGACAAAAAAACAAACAAACAGTGAGTCTCACCTAAATTAGTAGTGGGGACTGAATGCTTATGGTTATATTATCTATATGTCTCTCACACCTCCACACAAAAATTATTCCTAGGTGTGCATGATAGTGTTAGTTATTAAATAATAAATATTGCAAATACTCTACGCATTTACTTTATTTTGCCTCAAACTGAGGTAATATTTGGCCCGTGACAAACTGGTTTCTGAGCGAATCATATGTACCATCACTGTCTGTAATACAATAGCTTCCTTCATGACATCTGAAAATTAACCAAAAACCACACTTAAGGCAGGGTTTAAGAACTCTATTGTCTCCTTATGTCTTTACAATCTTGGTTCTTTCCTTTTAGATGGCAATAGAAAAAAAATTCAGGAGGAGGACTAAGGTCTAAAAATACAATGCTTTTTTATATTGACCTTCCATGTTTGGCTAATCAGCATAGAATGTCCAGCTGATCATCAATTATAATTCCTGATAGTCCTCTGTGAAATTATCTTTAGAGTTAAACCACAAAATATTGACACTATGCCTACCTAGAATAGACAATTGTTATGTCTGGAAGGGAAGTTTTAGGTATTCCTACCATGGTAGAAATCAGGTTGTATAATGTGTCAAATACTTAAAAGCATGTTTAAGCATGAATGCCATTAAATATAGTTGCTTTCATTCTGAATATTAAGGCAATATAACTAATGTCAGCCAGAGAAAATGGAACACAGTCTACAGGATTGGGAAATATTATAAAATACATAAATGCTCTGTATGCCATCTATAGGAACTAAAAGGTTTGTCCTAGTGCATAACAACGTACAGCTTGGAAAATAAGTGTTTGTTAACTAACATGGCAACCAGAAAGACACTGTGGCTTAGGGGAGTTTTTTCCTGAAACATTTAATTAAAATTTTCCAAGGATTTCAAATGGTTTCCACATATCATTGAAGAACCGTATTCCCAATCACTACAACTAGAACAACTCAAAATGGATTGCTTATGTTGACATTATTTTCACTGATGTAAAAAGAAAAAAAAGAGGTGTATTTCTGCACCAGAAAAATTTTAACTTTTGTCTGCAAGAAATTATAAATATGAAAAAAACATGCTTTTGTATGGAGAAAATTATTTGGGTTAAACTAAAGCAAACTTACAGCATTTTGACCAAATGTTTTTTTTTTTTCAAACATCAGAAATTCTGTTTTCTCTATGATCAAAGTTGAAACCTCTCAAGTCACATTTGCAGTTACCCTCCACTGTAGCCCTACTATCCATTCTGCTACCAAATGCTAATGAATTTATTTAAATATTTTATCTTCTCTTTTTGAATTTGCATTATGTCTTGATTCAGATCAATCTACTTTTCATTAACAATGTTACAGAAGCCTCCTATTCAATGTAATATCCAAAAATATTTATTAAGTCTTTAGTATATTTCAAACACTGTGAAGTACTGGGCACATGATAGATACTGATCTTACAATTGCTTTCTTTACCTACATTCATTTTTTTTCTGTCCAATAAATTCTACCAAGTGAATACATTCTACAAAGGGCTAATGCTATGATTCCTCTAGTGAAAACTCTTCAGTGTATATTAGACACAAACTCCTTATTTAGGTTTTCAGGTTTTTCAACAAATCAGCTCTAAAATGTTGTAGAACTTTGTCTCCCACTTCTCCATTTTAAGTCTACTTTGATCGAACTGAGTTGCTCACTGTCCCTAGCATATACTTGCTTTTAAAAACCATTTTTTTTTCTCACAGGATATATGCTTTTCTACTTCTCATTGGTCAAAATTCCATTTTTATTTAAAATCTTCTTTGAATATCAAACCACTACACAGCCTCTCCTAGGAACCCTTTCTTATCTCTTTTATGGTGTTATTTTGCACTTTTCTATAATTACCTTTGAAAGTTCTGGGGACCCTTTTTATTTATACCAAGCAAAAGAAGCCTAAACCAAAACGAGTTAAGTAGTAAAGGAAATATGTAAACTTCAAGTAATAAAATGTCTAAAAGAAATTGGATTCAGGGATTGCAGCCTAGTTACTAAGATGTAATTTTTTTCTCTCTATCTCTTGACTGTTGTATTTAATGTTGTGTTTATTTTCAGGACTGCACTGTCCATATGTGATCTCCAGCAATTACAAGTTTGTGCGATTCTTAGAGCTAGGAAGAAAGACTATTTTTTCCTGATAATTACAAAATACCACTGAATTAATTTGAGAGATTTAGGTATGCTGACAAGCCAACTTATGAATTAATCACTAAGGTGATGAGAATTGAATATATTGACTGGTGTAGATAAAGTTTACCAAACCCAGAGCTTATAGTATTACCAGTTCTACTCGAATGATGTGGACAAAGAATGGATGAGTGTGTAAGTCAGGTCTTATTGCCTAACTTCATAACTTAATGGCATAAGCATAAACATTAATCATCATCTATAGTATTCAGCTGATATTGTCAGGGTTGGTCCTCTTTCTTTAGGCTAGCTCTGTTATGCAAATGTCTCATTCTCCTTTGGGGACCAGTGGGCTAATAACATAATATCCAAGGTTCAAAATAGTAAGCCTCGTTGTTGAAGACCATTTTAAGCTTTTGCTTATATCATATCCACAAACATAGGTCATTCAAAGCAAATCAAATGGTGGAGACCAGAATCAAGGAGCAGGAACATCACCCCACCTGTAGTATGAGGCACTTCAAGCTCATGACTACAGAGAACAAAAAATTGGGGCCAGAAATAGTTGTACCTAGAGGGAAACACAAGATTCTCATTAAAATTAAAGTTAATAGATTGAGGGGAAAAAATAGCCATGGTGTAGGCCATTCTATCTTTATCTTAATCAATTCTTAACATGTTCTAAGAATCCTGAAGACATAGACTATATCTTATTTAAAAAAAACCCTGTGGTTCCTGAAACAGTGTTAGATACAGAGTATTCATTCAGTTAATATTCATCAAGTGTAAAATTCCAAATTCATTTTTGCAACAAATATTATACCACTTTTCTACAAAGAGGCATGGAATTTTCAGAGCTTGCATATATTACTTAGAAATATTTTTGGCCTCAATTAACAGATTACCGCATTAACAGTAGATTTAATCAACAGGAATTCAATTTCTTTGATTTAAGGATGTGGAGATATATGCAGCTGCTTCTTTCAACGGTTCATTAATGTCAGATACAGTATCCTTATGATTTTCTTTGCCTTTACCATATGGCCATAGAATAGCTATCACAGCTGCACGCATCACATCAGTATTCATGGTCAGAAGGCATGGCAAAAGTCTGGTGCCAGCTATACCTGTACCTACAGCAGAAAATATGTTTCTCAAATAATCTCCAGAAAATCTCTGTCATTGACTAGAACGATGTCACCTTTAATTGTAGGAGAGACTAAGAAAGTGAATATGCCTCTTACATGTTTTATTGTGGAAGAGCAGAAGGAAAAAGGGTTTTCAGAGATTGGAAATGTTTAATAAACTAGCCAACTGCAGTCCCGACCTTTACTGCCTACACTAGACAACAGTACAAATTAGACTATTATTATTCAACAGTATTAATTACTCAATCATGGTTTATGTAGATAAATATTAATTTTAGAATAAAAATCTAAGTGTGAAAAATGGAAAAGTAATAGTTGGAAGACTACACTAGACAACAGTAAAAATTAAACTATTATTATTCAACAGGACTCATCAGTCACTCAAACAATGTTTATGTAGATAAATACTAATTTTAGAATAAAAATCTAAGTGTGAAAAATGGAAAACTAATAGTTGTGCAAGTTTGGAAAGGGGACATAACTTTTCGTGCCTCTGTTCTGTAATCACTACCACAGAAATTATGAAACTCACTTTGAAGGGTTATTGTGAAAATTCAATTAGATCATAAAGTTGAACTGCATCACACAGTATTCAACACAACACCAATTCTCTGTAAGTTATACTTAGTATTATTTGTTTGACAAGTACAGAATATTTTACTCTACACAGAGCAAGATACTAAAGATTTATGGATTCTGAATTTAAACACTTTGCTTCTTGTTCTACAGAAATAATTTTAAAACCTTTCCTGTCCCATTGCACTGTAGGATAGCTATAGATAACAATAATATATTTAATATATCAAAATGATTAAAAGAGAGAATTTTGAATGTTCTTATCACAAAGCAATAATAAATATTTAAGTGAAGGGTATGCTTATTAGTCTAATTAGATAATCATACATTATATTTTTGTATCCCATGAATATGGACAATTATTATATGTCAGTTAAAAATAAAACTTTTTTTTTGAGAGAGTCTCGCTCTGCCACCTAGGCTGGAGTACAGTGGCACTATCTTGCCTCACAGCAAACTCCACCTCCTGGGTTCAAGGAATTCTTGTGCCTCAGCCTCCTGAGTAGCTGGGATTACAGGTGCATGCCACAATGCCTGTTCGTATTTTTGGCAGAGATGGTGTTTTGCCATGTTGGCTAGCCTGGTCTCAAATTCCTGGCCTCAAGTGATCCACCTGCCTCGGCCTCCCAAAATGCTAGGATTACAGACATGAGCTACCAAGCCCAGCCAAAAATAAAAATTCATTTTCTAGATTGCCAAAAGGACAGAGGCACTTTATCACTTTTTCTTTTTTTCCAAAAATCTCATGTTAATATTGAAATGGTTTCTAGTATCTTCTTGCTCTCCACTTTTTTTATGATTCTATTAATTTAGGAGGGGTCTACAATATTTTTGAATTGAATGTATGTAATCTATTTGTGTTATGCAAGATAGATTAATCCAGCCAAAAGGAGAGTATTACCACAACTGGAGAGAGAGAAAGAGAGAAGGATGCTTTATACTTATTTTACAAAATTACATGCTGTGTACTGCTTGGAAAGAAATTTCCAATATATAAAATTATTATAATTTTTTCTTAAAAAATGACTGAGAGAATACGCATGTAAAGGGCCCAAAATTTCTTCAGAAATCTGCAGGTGGTTCAAGGGAGTTTGGTGTGGTATTAATGGTAACACTATGAGTCTGTACAGTACTTTAAAGTTTATTCAAATATTTTATGTCAGATCTCAGAGTTGGAAAGTAGATCATACATTTCTTATCTGGCTAATAAGAATGATGAGGTTCAAAAAGTTTATGCAATTTGGTAAAGCTTAGGAGAGAGTCAGGGAAGAGCTGAGAATAAAACCTAGGATGTCAGATCCCAAGCCTGGAGCCCCAAGCACCAGAAGCTGTGTTACTATATACCTGGTGAATTACCTGGGCTGCTTACAGCACTGTGCCTCTATTCCCTCATTGATAAAGTGGAGATAACACCAGTATTTACTTAACAAGCTTGTTGCATTAGTCTGCTAGCGATGCCATAACAAAACACCTTAGAATGGGTGCTTAAACAGCAAACATTTATTTCTCACAGTTCTGGAGTCTGGGAAGTCCAAGATCAAGTTGCTGACTAGTTTTGATTTCCAGTGAGGGCCTACTTTGCAACCTTTAATAGGCTGCCTTTTTTTTTTTTTTTTTTTTTTGAGACAGAGTCTCATTCTGTGGCCTAGGCTGGAGTGCAATGGCATGCTCTCAGCTCACTGCGATCTCCACCTCCTGGGTTCAAGTGATTCTCCCCTCTCAGCCTCCCGAGTAGCTGGGATTACAGGCACCTGTCACCATGCCCCGCTACTTTTTGTATTTTTGTAGAGTCAGGATTTCACCATGTTGGCCAGGCTGGTCTTGAATTACTGACCTCAGGTGATCCATCTGCCTCAGCCTCCCAAAGTGCTGGGGTTACAGTCATTAGTCACTGTGCCTGGCCAGTAGGCTGCTTTTATGCTGTGTTCTCACATGGTTAAGAGAGCATAGTATGTCTCTCTTCTTCTAATAAATCTATTAATCCCATTATGAAGACCCCCATCTTCATGACTTCCTGTAATCCTAATTACCTCCCCAAGGCCTTATCTCCACATACCATCATATTGGTTGATAGGGCTTCAGCGTATAGATTTTGGGGTGGACAAGATTTATTTTATAATAGTCATCATGAAAATTAAGTGAGATCACATGAAAATTTTTCAGTAATGACTGGCACTTAATAAGCAGGTTTAAACATGTTAGGTATTATTTTTAATATTATCCTTAATAAGATTCACTTTCTGGAATCATCTAGGTAGCACAGAGTGAGGTAAAGTAGAAATGATCTGAATGTTTCTAATAAACTAAATATTCTCAGTGTTAAAGCTACTCTGGTAGTAGATTGAACATACTAGGAGACATTGAATTCTGTGGACTCATTAGAGGTTTACTGCTCTCAGCAACAACTTATACACTGGCAAACTCAAGTTAACAGCAGTATCCAATAGTATCAAAATGTCAGTTAGCAATGGCTTCCTCCCTTGGATATTTCTGACCAACTTTTGTCCAATAAGACTTTGTTAGATATTAATAGCAGTCTAAAATCAGCCTTAACTGATTTCCTTTGTTTTAGCAGGTCTGATTCTCCCTTTGAGGATCTTGCTTGTTCATAAGATTAACTCAAATGAATAACTTTGTATAATATAACCTAAAGGTTGAAATTACATTTCTTATTAAACAAAGAGCAAAATATATTGTGAATATTTATCATGAGCCATAGACCTTATTACTCAACCTATAAAGATGGACCTGGAGAGTTCAGTTTGTAGGAATTTGTGTAGAATAAAGGGAAACAGATATGAAAACAAGTATGTTAACAATGTAATTTCACAAGTGCTACAGTGAAGAATGTGGGCAAATGCTATTGATGACAGATGAAGGACCAGCAGGCTAGAGAGAGTGGGGTAAGTGTTAGAGTTACAGGGTTCTCAGACTGGCAGCTGTTGGCTGAGTCTAGCCACAGACCAGATGCAATTTGAATAACTTACTGGCATAAGCTCCTAGTATTCATGATATGGCATTATTTGTTCTTGAACACTAACTCCTGATAATACTCTCAAAGTTTCTGACTATGCTTTGTTGATACTGAACACAAATGCATGTCTTCCCTAGAGTGTGCGAGAGACTGGAAATTATCACTCATTCTCTAGTCATGTTGAATTTGCTGTTTGAAATTTTATAGTATAAATGTAGAACAACACATCTTTCAACAACATCCCCTCTTGAACTTCTTAGGCCATAGTCAACTGCATCCCTACAACATGGTATTTTTTAATGTTGTAGCACTACCTCCTTCCACATATAGCCACCAGAAGAAAGCCAGGGAGAGGTTTCAAGCAAAAAGAGCAATTCAATTTATACAAATATCATCTATACCTTTCCTGCCAGGGTTTAACATCATCTAGAAGAGCATACCTTCACTACATTGATCAGACACGAGAAAATACACAGGTCTGAAAAGACCCTTGGTATAAGGAGCAGTCTTCAAGCCCTTCGAACAGATAGGTATGGCAATCACAGGACTTTCTGATACGTGATGAATCGCCTGTCAAGGAGTTGGAATGACGCCCTGGGCACAGTGTGCAGAACATCTGCCACCACTCACATTACCTTTAGGTGCTGTAAACTAGAGAAGACACTGTGGTCAGAACACACAAAGGTGAGAGCTGACACAGCAGCCTATCTACACATCTCAATTTGAAGGGTCAACCAGGGATTATCATAGCAATAATTCTGAACTCACCCTATGTCTGATGTGATCATAACTCCAAATCAGCATGTCAGCACCATTCTGGAGGTCCTACCTCACTGGATCTCAGGAAAGTAGTACTGCATTTGCTCACTAGGCTATGCTTCTGCATTCTGGTCTGTCCACATTGCCCTGGGAAGACCCTCCTAATCACAAGTCCTGGAGCTTCTGCATCCATCTGATCAACCTGACTTATGGCAAGGGATGGATGTAAAAAGCCAAGGAACATCTTTGAGGAGAGAAATAAAGACCAAGGTCTATGCAGATCCTGTCTCTGCACAGACAATCCTGCCAGCTTCAGTTAGTTTCAAACACCAGACGAGATTTAAATTTTTTGAGGAAGGCTCTCCAAAGAACAAACAGGGCACATGGCAGGAGTGCCTCTTGTGTGGTCTAAAGGTGCTAGCCTATTATGCTGAATGTGCTTTGTTCTTCTCCAGAAGACAGATGATATATCCTCAGCAGTTACATGCCACATGGTAGATTACCAAATAAACATGTTACGTGCCACGTGGTGGATGACTAAATAAACGTCTTTAAATAAAGGTTTAAATGAGTGGAAACAGGAATAAAAAAGAGCTTATATTATTGTTGTAGCGAGTGATGAAGAGCTCGGGCTTGGGGATGATATTACCTGGGCACCATTTTGGCTCCAATCTTACTTGACATAAACAGATTAGTAAATTACTGAATTTCTCTCTACCTCAGTTTCCTCAATTTAAAAATGAGAACAATAATTCAATTGACATGCATGCTTATATGAGAATTATATATAGCATAACATATGAAACAATTAATACAATGCTTGACTCATAGTGACTAGTCAATGTACTTTCCTGATATTATACCTTAATAAGAATGTTATGAAGATTATATGAGGTGTATAAAGCACTTTGAACAAACACTGGCACATATAAAGTGCTCAAAAATACTAGCTATTATTGCCACTTCTTCTCCTGTATCTCCTATTCAGGATTTAAATGACTTCAACAAAGAGTCAAACAAGTTCAGCTTGAACAATTCTGTTTCTTAGAAATTCCATTCTCTTTGTTACTTCTTATATTAATTTTTCAAATCTAGCCTTTTCCTTGTTTTATCTGTTCTTGTTCTTAAATATAGATTTTTTTGAAGTAGCAGCAGTATCTTGGGCAAGTCGAATATAATATTTTTATGAATGTAGAAACAATTATTTTATTTTTTAAAAAATCTTTTTAAAATTTAACAAAATGAATACGGTAGTATATAAAAATAACAATACATCATGACTAAGTTTCATCCAAAGAATACAAAGCTGGCTTAGTATTGGAAAGTCAATCCATATAATTTACTATACGAACAGGCTATGAGATAATACCCATATGATCATCTCAGTAGATGCACAAAAAGTATTTAACAAAATTTAATACCTATTTATGAAATAACAAAACTCTCAACAAACTCGGAATAGAAGGGAAGCCCTGAAACTGACGGAAAAACAAAAAACCTGCTGCTAACATTTAATGATGAAATCAGAAAGCTTTGCCCCTAAGATTAGGAACCAGGCAATGATGTATGCTTTTACCACTTTTATTCAGCATTGATTTAATATCAACATTTAATACCAACGTAGATCACTGTAGTTTAACACTCCTGAGCTCAAGCCATTCTCCCATTTCAGCCTCCCAAGTTGCTGGGACTATATTCTTATGGGAAGTATAGTTGTTCATTTTTAAAATTAAATTTAAAAAATTTTGAGATAATGTTGGATTCACATGCAGGTGTAAGAAAAAACACACAGAGGGCTGGGTGTGGTGGCACATGCCTGTAATCCCAGCAATCTGGGAGGCCAAGGCAGGAGGATCACCTGAGGTTGGGAGTTCCAGACCAGCCTTACCAACATGGAGAAACCCCACCTCTACTAAAAATATAAAATCAGCCGGGTGTGTTGGCACATGCCTGTGGTCCCAGCTACTGTGGAGGCTGAGGCGGGAGAATCGTTTGAACCCAGGAGGCAGAGGTTGCCATGAGCCAAGATTGCACCATTGCACTCCAGCCTGGGCAAGAAGAGCAAAACTCTGTCTCAAAAAATGAAAGAAGAAGGAAAAAAAGAAAAAGAAGAAAAAAGAAAGGAAGAAAGAAAAGAAAGAAAGAAAGAAAGAAAGAAAGAAAGAAAGAAAGAAAGAAAGAAAGAAAGAAAGAAAGAAGGAAAGAAAGAAAGAAAGAAAGAAGGAAGGAAGGAAGGAAGGAAGGAAGGAAGGAAAGAAACAAAGAAAGAAAGAAAGAAAGAAAGAAAGAAAGAAAGAAAGAAAGAAACACACAGAGATCCCTTGTACCCTTTCCCCAGTTTTCCCCACTATAAACATGTTGCAAAATTATATTATAATATTGCAACTTGGATACAGACATTGATACAGTTAAGACACTCCTGTTCAGCAAACTGTCTTACAAATGCTGATCAAATCCTGAGAGATGGTGGCTTCTTTTGAGTTCTTCTATATTCTTGCTGATTTTCTGGACAGTTTTTCTATTAATTGTTAAGAGATGGGTGTTGAAGTCTCAACTGTAATGTGGATTTGTCTATTTCTACTTTTAGGTTCATGAGTTTTTTTCTTCACATGTTTTTGTAGCTCTGGTGCTTTTGGGATTGCTAGGCCTTCTTGGTGGATTAACCTATTTTTATTATTCAAAAATGTCCCTCACTGTCTCTGATAATTTTTTTTCCTGAAGTCTACTTTCCCTGATATGAATATAGTCATTGCTTCTTTCTTTTTAAAGAGTGTTTAACTATAAATTTTTATGTGTACATAATAGGTGTATTAATACATATTTATGAGGTACATGAGATATTTTGATACAGGCATTCAATGTGTAATCATCACATCAGAGTAAATGGAGTATCCATCATCTCAAGCATGTATCATTTCTTTGTGTTAGAAACATTCCAATTATACTCTCTTAATTATTTTAAAATATACAATAAATTATTGTTGACTATAGTAACCCTATTGTGCTATCAAATACTAAATCTCATTCATTTTGTAGAACTATATTTTTGTACCCATTAACCATTCCCAATTACTCCTGCCACCACTACCTTTCCCAGCCTTTGATAGTCATCATTCTGCTCTCTGTATCCATGACTTGAATTGTTTGCATTTTTAGCTCCCACAAATGAGTGAGAATATGTGAAGTTTCTCTTTCTCTGCCTGGCTTTTTTCATTTAACATAATGTCCTCCAGTTCCATCTACGTGATTGCAAATGACAGGATCTCATTATTTGTTTATGGCTGAGTAGTACTCCACTGTGTATATGTACTTCTTTTCCTTTATCCATTTGTCTGTTTATAGACACTTAGATTGCTTCCAAATCTTGGCGATTATGAAGAGTTCTGCAATAAACATGGGAGTGTAGATATCTCTTTGATATACTGATTTCCTTTCTTTGGGTTATGTACCCAGCAATGGAATTGCTTGATCATATGTTAATTAAATTTTTAGTTTTTTGAGGAGCCTCCACACTGTTCTCCGTAGTGGCGACGCTAATTTATACTCCCACCAACAGTGTTTGAGGGTTTCCTTTTACCCCTTGCCAGCATTCATTATTGCCTGACTTTTGAACAAAAGCCATTTTAACTGGGGGAAGATGATATCTCATTGCAGTTTTGGTTTGCATTTCTCTGATGATCAATGATGTTCAGCACCTTTTCATATACCCATTTTCGTACCTTTTTTTGATAAACGTCTATTCAACTTTTTAGCCTACTTAAAAAATTGGATTACTAGGGTTTTTTTTTCCTGTTGAGTTGTTTGAGCTTTTAATACATTCTGGGGATTAATTTCTTGTCAGATGAGTAGTTTGCAGACATTTTCTTCCATTCTGTGGGTTGTCCCTTCACTTTGTTAATTGTTTCCTTTTTTGTGAAGATATTTTTTTAACTTGATATGATCTCATTTGTCCATTTTTACTTTAGTTACCTGTGCTTATTGGGTATTACTCAAGAAATGTTTGTTTTGGAGAGATTTTCAATGTTTTCTTTTAGTACTTTGATAGGCTGAAGTATTATATTTAAGTGTTTTATTCATGTTTATTCGATTTTTGCATAGGGCAAGAGATAGAAGTCTTGTTTCATTCTTCTGCGTATCCAGTTTTACCAGCACAATTTATCAAAGGGATTATTCTTTCCCCAATATATATTTTTGGCACTTTAGTTGAAAATGAGCTCACTGTAGATGTATGGCTTAATCTCTTGAGTTCTCTATTCTGTTCCGTTGGTTTATGTGTCTGTTTTTATGCCAGTGTCATGCTGTTGGGTTATTACAGCTCTGAAGTATAATTTGAAGTCAGCTAATGTGATTCCCCCAACTTTGTTCTTCTTGCTTAGGATAGCTTTGGCTATCTTGGGTCTTTTGTGGTTTCATGTAAACTTTAGGTTTTACTTTTCCTATTTCTGTGAAGATTGTCATTGGTATTTTGACAGGGAATGCATTAAATCTGTAGATTGCTTTAGACAGCATGGATGTTTTAACAATATTGATTCTTCCAATTAATTAACATAAATATTTTTCAATTTTTTTTCAATTTCTTTCATCAACATGTTATAGTTTTCAATATAGAGATCTTTCAATTCTTTGGTTAAATTAATTCCTCAGTACTTAAATTTATTTGTGGCTACTGTAAATGGGATTACATTTTGATTTCTTTTTCAGATTGTTCATGGCTGGCATATAGTTTTGTATGTTGATTTTGTAGCCTTCAAATTTACTGAATTTTTAAATCAATTCTAATAGTTTTTTAGTGGAATTTTTAGGTTTTTCCAAATATAGCATTATATCATCTGCATACAAAGGGAATTTTATTTCTCCTTTTCCAATTTGGATGCCCTTTATTTACATATATTTTCTGCTTGCTCTAGTTGAACATCCAGTACTATGTTGAATAACAGTGATTAAAATGGCATCCTTGTTGTGTTGTATATCTTAAAGGAAAGATTTTCAGGTTTTCTTTGTTCAGTATTACAGTAGCTGGGGTCTGTCATATATTGCTTTTATTTTATACAGGTATGTTATTTCTATACCCAGTTTTTTTAGGGTTTTTATCATTAATAAATGTTAAATGTTATCAAATGCTTTTTCAGCATCAGTTGAAATTATCATACCAATTATCTTTCCTTCTGTTAATATGATATATCACATTGGCTGATTTGCGTATGTTGAACCATCCTAGCATCCCTGGAATAAATCTCACTTGCTCATGATAAAAGATCATTTTAATGTGTTGGTGAATTTGGTTTGCTAATATTTTGTTGAGAATTTTTGCTTCCATGTTCATCGGAGACATTGGCCCTTAATTTTCTTTTTTTAATGTGCCTTTGTCTGCTTTTGATATCAGGGTGATACTGGCATTGAAGAATGAGTTTGGAAATCTTTCTTCCTCCTCTTCTTTTCAGAATAGTTTGAGTAGAATTGGTACTAGTTCTTCTCTACATGTTGGGTTAAATTCATCAGTGAAGCCATTGTGTCCTGGGCTTTTCTTTACTTGGAGACATTTTATTATGAATTTGATCTCATAACTTGATATTGATCTACTCAGGTTTTAGATTTCTTTCTGGTTTAATTTCAGAAGATTGTATGTGTCTAGGAATTTATCAATTTCTTCTAGGTTTTCCAATTTATTGGCAGGTACTTACTCATAGTAGTCTCTAATGACCCGTTGAATTTCTGTGGTATGAGTTGTAATGTCTCCGTTTTCATCTCTGATTTTCTTTGAGTCTTCTCTCTTTTTTTCTTAGTTAATCTGGCTGAAGATTTGTCAGTTGTACCTTTCATAAAACCCATGTTTTGTTTCATTAATATTTTTGTGGTATTTTTGGGCTCAATTTTATTTATTTCTGCTCAAATCTTCATTATTTCTTTTCTTCTACTAATTTTGAGTTTTGTTTGCACTTGCTTCCTTAGTTCTTTAAGATGCATTGTTAGGTTATTTATTTGAAGTTTTCTGCTTTTTTGATACAGGCATTTACTGTTGGGAAAAAGCTGAGTGTTGGGAAGAAAGCTGAGGCAGGGCTTGCATGTCTGACATAATGTCCTCTGGAATGTGTCTAGACTTGCTGGCTCCTTGTTTCTAGCCCTCCTAGGCTCCTAGATAGATTATATTCCCATTATCTCAAGTAGCAAAAGATGTTCCATACAAATGCTAAACTGTCACAGCTGTAGATCATGTGTCTGCCCTTTTGATCCCCACATTCTCACTACCTGTTTCTTTGTTGGATTACCAATAAAGAGCGTGGGCTCCCAGAGCTCAGGGCCTTCCCAGCCTCCACAATCGCAATGGCCCCCTGGTCCCACTTTAGTTCTCAAACTGTCTTTTTCTCAATCCTTTGACTCCACCAGACTTCCTCACCCCTACGACCTGGTGCTGGGTGTGATTACCCCAACACTTACTGCTATAAATTATCTTCTTAGTACTGCTTTTGCTGTATCCTATAGGTTTTGAAATGTTGTGTTTCCCTTTTCATTTATTTCATTAATTTATTTTTTAATTTAATCATTGACTTGCTGGTTATTTGGAAGCATATAGTTTAATTTATATGTATTTGTATAGTATTAAAAGTTCCTCTTGTTACTGATTTCAAGTTTTAGTCCACTGTGATCAGAGAAAATACTTAATATGATTTCAATTTTTAAATAATTTTTTACTTGTTTTGTTGCCTAACATATCTTCTACCTTTGAGAATGTTCCATATGCTGAGGAGGAGAGTGGTGTTTATGAAGGTCCATTCTTGTATGGATAGTTGTTCCATTTGGTTTTCCTGCATTGGGTGATGTTTGCTGGAGGGTTCTATTTGACCATCTTACTCCACCACTTCTAATACTTTCTTTTGTAAAAAAAACTGGATTTCACATGCCTAGCATGTATACCATTGTATATATCAATATATGCACCCTTGGGAAATCTGTAAATAATTAAAATGGCAGATTTTCCAAGTGAACTAAAGGACATACCAAATAGCCCCAGTGGATTGGAGCATTAGATAGATATGAAATGCCTTTAGGCTAAATAAACATTCTTATTTTACCAAGATAAGTGCAGGAAATGTCCTTGTGGAAAATAAATTGGCAAACTTTTACAGGATGTCTTCCTTTGTGAGGCCCACATTGTTTAAAGAAAAATCAACCTTACTTAGACCTCCAGTATCCATAGATCTCTTTACAATGATGACATGGAAAACCAAATGCATTTGAAAGGTTATTCCTTCTCTCAGATGATTCCTCAAAGCTCATTTTTTAAAGTTAAAATTTTAGTGGTTTTTTAAGAAAATGTAAAAGATTCATTTTAATTTTAATTAAAGAGTTTAATACATGTGTATTCTATTATTCATATGATTCTATAGAAAAATATTAAGTCAAGTTTTTTTATGCATTGGGGATTCAAGCTGAATAATTGTTTAATGGATTAGTAACTTGCTTTAGGTAAATCCCCAAATTGAATTTCAATTTATGGTTCCATAAAAACAGACAAATTCTTTCAATTGTTGTTCTTTCTTCAAGTGATTTTCAAACTATACTGATTATTTTCTTTTCCAAATAACTCAGAGGACTGGGAAAGTCATCTTGGTGAATGACGGTTAGTGACTAATTCTTACTCTTATTTCTTTTGGAAATTACAACAGGGCAGGAGAAGGGAAGTTATTTAGTATATTCTGGCATAAAATTTTGCATGCCTTTTTAACGAATTTTTTGTTCATTAACTGACAATAATAATTCATATAGGCATGGGAATGGGCCAACAGTTTTCTACATTCCATGTATACAGAGCATGAGATGAAGATGTAGTTGTTAATAAATGGCTGGCATGTAATGTTCTTCTTCACTCTGCATAGTGCAGTCTGCAGTGAAGTTCCAAGTTAACTATGAGGACTTAAATCTCCCCATACTTCAGGCACAGCTGGTCTCACTCTGTGCAATAGAATGTTACCAAAACAACCTTAACATTTCCCTCAGCTTGACTAAACTTTAGACAAGATTTTTCCTGACTATAGGTCCCGGAACTCTCTTTTCTTGCAGTATTTACTTATAAAATCTATAGTAGTAAATTGTTTCCCTGCCTCTTCCTTCTTCTACCCTCTTGTTAGTTTTACAATCCAGAAATGTCGTTCTCAAGATTCCGGGAGCCATCCCTTTGACATGTAATTATCAAGAAAGATTGTGTCCCTATCTCCCAGTCTCCGTGGGAGAGCAGGAGCCTAACTTCAATAAGAGCCAATAGCAAAAACAAATGGCCTAATCACATTGATGAAGCTCCTTACTAATGTCCTTCAATACTTTTCCACTAGCACATCTCAGTGCTTAAAAACTCTTACGTCTTGTTTTAATGGAGTTGAGTTCTAGATCTCTCCCCTCTTGCAATAATCTTGAATAAAGTCTTCCTGGCCCATCCAACTCCATATAATGTAATTTTTCTTCAACAAAAGCAATAAGCTCCCTATACTACCTTGGTCATGACTATGCCTGTGAACACTTCAAGAACAACACTAGGCCCCAGAAATTTGGTTAGTCCATCTTACATAAACTTACTTAGATGATAGATTAATACAAGCAAAATTTATAGGGGATACTTAAAATTTTATAAGTAGCATGAAAACTACTTGCACTAAGTACAACAAAGTTCTCACATGTAAATCAAGAGAAATAGGTGCATAAATATTCTAAAAATTTAGTTTTATGCTGATATAAATCTGATGTCTTTAAATTGCAATTATTTCTAAATGTATTTAGACTACATTAGCATAAAATAAATATGTGGGTTAAATAAAGTTAAATGGATTTTTAATATAGATCTATTCAGAATATGCCATTGAGCATTGGAAATCTGTGAACTATAGTTCGAACTATTTTAAAAATGTATTTTTCCAGACAACAATTTTAACAAAGAATATCTCTGAGGCCTGAGGTTCCTTGGAACATGTTGATCAATAACACTGAGCATTGTTTCTCAAATCTGGCCGAATATCGAAATGACATTACAGCTTTTTTTTTCACATAGAGTTTCCCTGTGACATAATTATAACAGAGCCAAAGAAAATCAGTCTATTTCCCTTATCTTTTCCTTGTTTGTTTTTTAACGTATCAAAAGCCTTTGATGAAGCCAGTACACAATGGTTTTGCAATTGAGAATCACCGTTAAATAAACTTTTAAATATTCAAATTCAAAAATTTTACTGAAAATTTAGAGTTTTTTTCTATTTCGAAAATTGTTTTAGGAATTTGAGTCTATTGTTGAAATGGTGTAGTTCCATCTTCAAATGATTTTTATTATGACCTTAATATAAATCTAATTAGTTGGTAAACAATTTATGTGCTTCTTTCTAAATATTTCCTTGAAGGGGTTGCTTAAATCAAACCCTTTATAATATTCTTTCTTTTCTCCTCAAATGTGAAAACAAATGTCTCAACATGTCTCCTAGAAAACTGTTCTATTTTGGATTTTGGTGCCAAAATATTAGTATTTACACCTGCATTTGTTCACTAAGAGACTTATAATAATTTTATCATATAATGTTGTTTTAATTAACATGAAATTAAATTATCACCAATCAGCCTATAATTTTTCTGGTATCACATAAACATATAGTACACATTTAATAGCCATGTCCTGCTTAAAATCATGGGTTAACATAAAAAATGATCAAAACTATGTGGCTCAAAGAAAATATCTATATTACTTTATGTATCATATATATTATATATACTATATTATATATATAATATGTATTATATAACATATTATATAATATATATTATATATTTTGTGTGTATAACTTCCAAAATATATATTTATATTTTCTTTATATATTTATAATATATAACATATATAATTTATATTATATATAAAATATAAAATATATAATATATAATTATATTATATTATACATATTATATACAATATATAATTATATTATGTAATATATGTATTATATAAAATATATAATTATATTATATAATATATGTATTATATAAAATATATAATTATATTATATAATATACATATTATAAAATATATAATTATATTATATAATATACATATTATATAAAATATATAATTATATTATATAATATACATATTATATAAAACATATAATTATATTATATAATCTACATATTATATAAAATATATAATTATATTATATTATATAAAATGTATAATTATATTATATAATATATATTTACATATAATTATATATAATACATAATTACATAGATAATGTATAATTATATATATAATTATATTATAGATAATGTATAATTATATATAATTACATTATAGATAATGTATAATTATATATATAATTATATTATAGATAATGTATAATTATATATATAATTATATTATAGATAATGTATAATTATATATATAATTATATTATAGATAATGTATAATTATATATAATTATATTATAGATAATGTATAATTATATATAATTATATTATAGATAATGTATAATTATATATATAATTATATTATAGGTAATGTATAACTATATATAATTGTATATAATATATAATGTATAATTATATATAATTATACATATAATGTATAATTATATTATATATGTATAATTATAAATAATATAATTATATATAATATAATTATATTCTATATAGTATAATTATATATAATTATACATATAATATATAATACAGTTATATATAATTATATGTAATATATAATATAATTATACATTATATGTATAATTATATATAATTATATATTTTATATATTTATATATATTTATATAATTATATATAAATACATATTTATATAAATTTATATATTTACATAAAAATTATATAAATTATATATTTATATATAATTATATATTTACATATAATTATATATAATATAAAGTTATATTATATATAATTGTATAATTATATATAATATAGAATTACATTATATATAATGTATAGTTATATATAATATATAATTTATATAAAATTACTATATATAATTATATTGTATATTATATAATTTATATATTATATATAATATATTGTATATTATATAATTTATATATTATATATAATATATTTTATATTATATAATTTATATATTATATATAATATATTTTATATTATATTATATATAATGTATACATAATACATAATATATAATTATATATATATTTTTATATAATATCATTATATATTATATTATATATAGAAAATATATATCATATCTAATATATAATTATATTATATATTATACATAATTCTGGAAGTTATACGTATGTTATATATATTTAACATATGACACATATAAGTTATACATAACATATACATGTTATTATATATAATGTATGTTATATATAATATATATTTTGTATGATATACATATAACTTCCAGAATGTATATATATTTTATTTATATAAATTATATACACATATATGTATAATATATGTATATATAATATAATGTATATTATAAATTATATACATATATATACATTATATACATGTATATGTATAACTTCCAAAATTATCATAGATGTAAATAAATTGATGAGTTAAAACTAGTTTACAAATATGTTCTTCTGACAGATTTTCATGTAGGAAAAAGCCTGTCTTATTTACTTTAGAAATTAAACAGACTGAATGATCTTTTTAATATGTGTCATCCCAATGCCCATGCACCCACATACACATACATCTCATGTTAATAAGTGATAACTTAATTATCTGTAACAACAACTTTATCACAGTTTGGGATACGTTTCTTTTATGTAGAGTTGTTGCTTTTATTGTTTTTCTTGTTATACTAATTTGTCATCTTGTCACAGAATGCACTAAGTCTTGAACACTGGAGCAGAGTAAAATTTAAGTAAATATTAGTAATTATTATTATTACTATTGTTATTCTCACTGCTATTATTATTGTCATTCTAAATTTTCCTATATCAATAAATAAGGCCAATAACAAACTCATATAAATCTTACAAATGTTCTAAGATTTTTTAAAAAATGTAATTTATCACTGTATGATCTTACCCAAAGGTAAAGAAATACAGAATATTCAATAATTGTAACAGTTTCTAATGGCAAAGAGGGGAAGAAACACATATTGCTCATGGTAAATTTGAGTTCACCTCCTTGCCTTTTAAGCTCACTCCAGAGTCATTTTAACCTTTCTTGTTAATATCTTTCTTTAAGTTTCCTTCAACTCACTGGCTTACTCAGTAATGGGGTAGGTGATATAGATGTTGACCTCATTATGTAGGTAGAGCTTGACACACAGGAAGCTCAGACATTTGGCTTTGCTTAAAATGAATCTTTAATAGATACTCTTTTTTTTCTTCACAAAATTTAATTGCACATTACCTACCAAACTCTACTACATAATCTCTCCAAACACTAGAATCCCAAAGAAAAACTGACATGAGATTTTCTCTCACTTCATTCTTCTTTAAAATACGATTCACTTCTCATTGCACTCAAATTCCAAATTTCTTAACAAAGACTTTCATCTATCTATGTTTCTAATTTTATTTTCGCCACTCCATTTTCACCATGGACTAACCCCCAGTGGCCTCCTTCCGGTAACTCCAACCAGGTGCCCTCCCCTCCCCCAGCTCAGGTCTCCCCTCACCATCTTAACAAAAATTTAGTTATATGTTTTATTATTGTTTTCAATGTCCATCCTCCAACATAATACATATTCTAAAATGACAAGGACTGTTATTATCTTCTTAGGTTTACCAGCAGCATCTACAAAGAGAGAGAAGAATGTGGATGTTAAATAAATATTTAATGCTGGGTTGGGTAACAGAAGAGAGAACAGAAGTCATTATAGAGAATGGCCAACCAACTCTTGGAAAGATGAGTGGACCAGAAGGGTATCCTGAGAAGTTATGCATAGCCTTAAAGACTACAGATAAGATGTAAAATCTTGATTTAAAAATGAGAAGAACACAGAAATAGAAAGAATATGGGAAAGTACCGAGGAAAAAAAAAATCTCTCCTCTGCCTTTTTAGAATTACATTGTAGTAAAAAGAATGACACACTTATGGATTTCTTTCTTTTCTAATATGTTTTCAATTTAGCATAATAGGTCATATTTTGCACTGAAATTATATTAAGAAAATCTAAATTCCTCATCAAGCCTATGAAATTAGTTGTATACTTTTCTCATACATTGTCCATATTTTCCACAAAATTTTGAAAAGTATTCATCACTCTAAAGAAGCTCTGTTTCAAAGCAGGTCTGTTGATTATACTCATATTGCAAATAAAACTTTAAAGTGTTTCATACGTATAGTCACATTTGAAAATTCTGTAAAATTGATAAAACAGTCCAGATATAGCTAACTACAAATTTCAAGAGAAAAGTACAAAAAACTATGAAATAAAATTAAAACTCTCTTGCCTATGAACAGAAGTTAGTTTATAATGACTTAAAGCTAAATTAAAGTTCTATTTCCATGTTATTTCTACTATACTATATTACTGCTCATCATTAAGGATTTGAAATAGCTCTAGAACATACACAGTGTTAAGCAATTGAAAATTTACAAGTTAATATTTAAGTAGAGTACAAATCAGATGAAATTCTAACTACAAAGTGATACTGGGACAAGTGACCAAGTAAGTCATTCCAGATGCTAGGAACTGGGAACAACTGGAATGTTTTCATGGAATCTTCTTTTGATATCTTTAAAATAGATAAAAATGTGACTTCTGGATTAAAAAATTAATTTCACATGGAGTAACAATATCTTGCCCAACATCTTGGATACATGAGAAGGTGGTTGGAACATAAAACACCTAACGATCTCAGTGTCCTTTGTTGATAATTTAGGCAGAGTACTTTTTTAAAAGGTTGTAAAAGCAACAGTGGGTTGTGGGGGCTAGTTCAAGATAGCAGAATTGGAGGCTCAAACCATATTTCTGCCCATTGTCTGCTTTAAAATTATCTTCATAAGAGACTACATATTGAGTATAGTGCAACACTGCTCAGGGATGGGTGCATTGAAATTTCAGAATTCACCACTAAAAAACTCATCTGTGTAACCAAAAACCACCTGTACTCCAAAAACTATTGAAATAAAAAAAAAATAAGAAAATATCTTCAATCACTGTTATTTTTAGCTTTATAAATTCCTTTGTAATTATGTAAATTTCCATATATAGTAAGAAGAATGCTATGACAATAAAAAGATCAACGTGGCTTTTGGCTTTGTCGTATACCCAGTGATGGTTTTCATTCGTATTTTAGAATCAAAACATGTACCTGAATAATAGTCTTTCACAAGGCAGGACACTAGGTGATTTACTACAAAAACATCATAAACTATTTCTTTAATTTTAGGTAATGTGTTATTGGTTAAAAGGCATTCATTTATAGACTTGTATGCTAAAATATTGCACTAAGTTTAATAGAAATTATTTTAAGAGAATATATTAGTGTTAAAAATCTGAATTGATTACTTACCATCGATCACATTAGTCAAAGATTAATACCATTATCTATCAGGTATGATTAAAGCAAAAAAAAAAGAAAGGTGGGGTGAAGTAAAACAAGTAGCAGAATGGTTGAAAAAAAAAGAGCCAATATTTTCTATCAGGATTTAAAAAATCAAAGACAATAAAGAGATCTGTTCGAAAAAATCAGAGACAAAATCAATTGAGACTTGATTCCACTTCTCATTCATCCTACCTGCTCGCATCTCAAACGTTGCAAAAGACACATCCTTTGGGGGATGAGACCCAGGAGTATGCAAAAGGAGAAGATATGGCTCAGCTGTTTGAGATGATGGCAGATAAAAATAATTTTGGTTTTGAAAGAATGTCTTCAGAAAAACGTGATGAAGATGTTCATAATTAACATCTACTATAGGTTTTAATAACTGGTAGACATTGGGCTAACTGAGCTGTACTCATTAGATTATGCCATCCTTGCAATTATTTTATGAGGGACGTATATCCATTCTCTCCTTTCTCCAGTTTAAAATTAAAAGTTCTACAAATATAACTTTCCTTTTTCATAAATTTAGTAGGTGGAATAGTAATCATTCCAAACCAGACCTATTCAGTTCTAGAGCATGAGATGTTAAACCCAATACTATAGTAATATGTTTTATCTATTATCAAAGTCTGTGAAAAACAATACTGTGAGGAAAAAGAAAAAAGATTAATATTACTGTTCAATGCTTAGTGTTTCCTAAGAATTAACATAGTATCAGAAGCTTTTTTCTATTTATTTTCAAACTTTTGTTACATTTTACCTTATTACATAATTAGTACAGGCTTATAATCTCAGATATCACAGAAATATTATCTATGAAAATCGATACTTCCATTACTTATAAATCATGGAAAATATTCACTGTTAACTGCTAAATATTTATCTAAAACTCTTGAGGTCAAATATATTTCTGGAGCCAAATTTTTCAGATTTTAGAAAGCTAAGAAAAAGAAATTCCAAACTCAATAAAATACCAGCGAGGACTGGGCGACTACCATGTTATTCAATACAATATTACATTAGCAAATTATGTGCATACTTGAAGTAATTAAAATAATGATTACACATCACCTCATATCAATTTAGGTCAAGATTTCCTGCCAAATGAATTCAAAGCTAGTTAGTTTTTGTCACCAAATACATTATGAAAACAATTTAGACCTCTGTATATTCCAAAATTTCAGATAAATAACTATGAAGATGCACTGTATATATTTTCTGCAACTTGATCTTTTTCACTCAATCTTTCTTAGAATACTCTTTTGGGAGTTATCAGAGAGAGATCCACATCATTCATTTTAATAGCTGTATATTAGTCCAATGTATGGATGCATCATAGTTTATTGCTAGTGATAAAAATTAATTTTGGTTATTCGTCAAACTAATTTTGACCACATTTATCTCTTCTATAGCTTTCATCACCTATCATAATCTGTATGAACCATGACTCAGATTAATTTTATTAAGCCACTTTCTTGGACATGTTTCTTGCACAATAATTCAAAAACTGATATTCACCCCAAAATGTGCTATGTGATTTCACATGCCATTTCATGAAGAGTATCATTTTATAATAAATATAATACTACTTGAGGGTGGAGGGAGGGAGAAGAGTTAGAATTGAAAAAAATACCTAACCCTATGGGGTACTATACTTCTCCCCTGGGTAACAAAATAATCTGTACAACAAACCCCCATGACATACAAGTTACCTGTATAACAAACCTGTATGTGTGCCCTTGAACCTAAAAGTTAAAAAAAAATAAAAGTATAACTAGTTTTAAAAATAAACAAACCAAAAAAGAAAAGACACTTGAAAGCAAGATATTTTTTATTCTAACTGATTCTCTCTAAAACAGGTGTGTGGCTTAAGCTCCCTTAGAGTAAATAACTTCATAATTAAAATGGAAGGGGGTTAAATAACTGGTTTCTAAAAGTCTGTGCCTTTATAATGCAGTGTTCTCCCAAAGTTTTCAGAATATGGAGCACAGAGAAAATAATACTGTTATCTTTGACATATCTTGGGATAAATAGAAAACAATACGCTTGACAGCTCTGGCTGCCTCAGGACCTACTTGGGCACTCTAATAACTGAGTTGATCGACATTTCTGATACAACAGTTGAGAATGTTTGCTATAAAGTATTGATGAAATCTATTTGGCTGCTGTGCAAGTGACTTTGTCATATGAGCTCAACTGTAGACTTCAAGAATCAAAAGGCTTTTACATTCCCCAGGAGTATCTGATCTTTGAAAGATGATTTGTAAAGAAGACCATTTAGACATAAACTATGTAGACACAAAAGTCCATGGTAGTTCCACAAAGTTTTTTGCTGTCTAGGCTGTTACCGTTGTGTGGTTTTCTTTTCTTCAGAATTTAGCTTTACTGAGTTGTCTAAGATGCTCATTTTTGGCTATCTTGCTGAAACTCCCAGAAGCAGAAGGCAAAATGTGGAGAAAAGACATACCTACCTCCCTTAAAGGATGCTTTCCAGAAATTCTCACCTGAAGCTTTGTTTGCATCTCACTGGGCAGAGGTCAGACTTATTTCTGTTCTTCAAAAGATAGATTCAGAAATGCAAGCAGTCTTGATCTCAAATGACCATGTCCCCAGTTAGAGTCTGTGGGCTCTGTTACTGTGGAAAATTCAGAGATGATATAAAATGGAACAATATCTTGTTGTTAGGAATGTAGTTGGTATATATAACTCTGTAAGAAAAGGAGTGCATGCTTGACAATTCTTCAGCACAAATTGAGTTACAGATTGTGCTACTTTAATTACAAATAAAGTCAGGAGTTCATACACTAGTCACAGGTGTTTTATAGTCAAACCATCACTCTTGTACACAAGTGGTGAGCGAACTTCATTTAACTATTTACCATCTCCAAACTTCTATTCTATCATCTATTAAGTAAATGAGTTGAACTACATAAACTTTATAGAATCTTCTAACTCTAGAATTCTAGACTTTGGGCAATATTAGGTGAATCATCTATCACTAAAATGAAATATATGTGAATTAATTGTTCATGTTATTTTTAATTGTAATTTAAATTGCAGAGTTTATTTGGAAAATGTTCTCCAAGATAATAATGTTTTTTGAAGGAAAGATATGATTTTCAATGTTCTTTAAGTAGAGGAAATGGCTTTTTGATCTTCTACAAGCAACTTAAAATATATATAAAGTTTCAAAAGCTTGAAATTTGTTAAAGACCATGTGAAAAGATCTAATGCTATAAAACAATTCTCTTAATTTAGCTTTTCAAAATATCATAACTTTTTATCTCAAATGTGGTGCTCTAGATAAATTTAAGAGTAGTTATAAATTCAAATGTTCATTTTGCCTCTATTCCTTATTTGTACCAGGCAGTAGATTCATTAAATTGCATATACTTTGAAATTATTTGTGCAAATATGCAAGTTAAATGTCATTATACATAGTATTGTTGCAGTGTTGCTAAAATAAAATAGTCAGGAGTTAGATTAGCAATTCAGAGGAGCTACTTTTAAACTTTCTGATTAAAAAATATTTAAATTTTTGTTTTCAGGTTATATGGATTAAAAACCAATGAGTACATCTGATTAGCCAAATTGGTTTTTAAATGAGTGATTATTTCCTTGCTAAATAACACAATTTTCACGTTTGATTGTTATAATACTTATTTTGACAAATGTAAGAATGTAAAGGTTTTGAGATCACTTCTTCAGCTAATGAATCCCTGAGCTTGCATTAGGCAGTCAAACAACCAAGCTTCTATCTGCAAATCTATGGAAACTTTTGCCTCTGACGCATTGCTTTGTCATAACCATGCTCTGATCCCAAAGTTGTTAGATTTCTTCATCATACTCTCAGCTCTTCAATAATGAAGACCATCTTCCACCGAATATTCAACACCTGTAAGATGGACATAGAACTCCATGTGAGGGACATGGTGATGGTTCCTGTACAGTGCAGCGTAAAGCTGATTGAGGTTATGCAGGGTCGACAACATGAAGAGATAAGTTGAGCCTGAGTGCTCAACTGTGACATGGGATCTGGGGTGAGTCTTGGGATCAAGACTTGAGGGCCTTGAGTCTTTAGAAGAATTTATTTGCAAGATTGCAACAAGCTGTGAATCAGAGCAACATCTTACAAGCTTCAGTTACCAAAAGAAAACATTCTAAACAAGTGGTAGAAAACTTTAAACAGAATGGAATCGTCGTCGTAATTTTTGAGCTCCTGGGTGCAACACAGCTGCCCTGCTGCAGGGTGATTTTTCTGTCTTTAAGGAAGAAAGTAGGCAGGAATGAAGTTAGGCAAAAATACAATTTTTATAATGCTGACAAGTTAACAATTATACTCCAAAGTGACAGTAAAGCATCAGGTCTTTAAATATAAACAAATAATACATTATCAAACTTAAGGGCCTAATTTTCATAAGTCCCTACAATAGATGCTCTCATTAGAAGAGAATGCTTACCTGTAGTCTGGAGGAAAATATTTATTATTATCTATTTCAGAGAATTTTGATAATGAAAGAAAATTATTCTCTTCTTATGCTTTAGGGAATCAACTTTATAACTTCTCACAGCTGCAAAGGTTTATAAGTTACGTAGTTTAGTGGATCCTAATCTTTTAGATTTTGCACAACAGAGACAGATTTTTGTTTCTTGCTTGTTTTTATTGCTATTTGTGCAATGTTCTTAGTATGGTGGTTTACATTGAGATGGTCATGTTTATAATTGTATTAATAGAGGCCATTTTCAATATAAAAAACAAGCAAAAAACAACATCTTAATATCACTTTCACCTTCATTTCATAAAAGGTAAAACATTTCAGCACAAAAAATGTAAGAAATTATACATATCAACTAAGAACAATTTTTGCCATGAATCTAATAAATCTTCTAGACTTACTTTCAGCTTATAGGAAATACAGGGATAGAGGACAAATTTATATGCACCATGAGGGAACAATAAGAAAAATCTAAGAGGGCATTCTATAAGATAATGTGACCTTCATTCTTTAAAATGTCATTGCTATGAGGAGAATACATTTGAGGCACTGTTCTGGATTAAATGAAACCAAGGACAAAAGCAACCAAGGATGATGCATAAACCTCAAATTTCTCTTGGTTCAGAGAAAAAATAAAAAGCTATAGAAGACATTATACAAAAAGTTAGACACAGAATTGCCATATAACCTAACAATTCCACATCTAGATATATCCCAATGAGAAATGAAACATATGTCCACACAGACATATGTTCACACAAAAACTTGTACATGAATGTTCATAGCAGCATTATTCATTATAGCTGAAAAGTGGAAACCACCTAAATATCTAAAAACTGATGAATAAATTAGTCCATCCACATAATAGAAAATGTTCTTTCGAACATAAAAAAGAATAAAGTACTGATGCTAGCTACAACATGGATGAATCTCGAAAACATCACGCTAAGTGAAAAAAGCCACACTCAAAAATTACATAATGTATGAATCCATTTATAGGAAATGTCAAGAATAGGCAAATTCAGGCAGAAAGTAGATTAATGTTAGTCAAGGGCCGTGGAAAGGGAGAATGAGGAGTGACTGCTAATAGGTTTCTCTTTCAGGTGATGGAAATAGTCTATAATTAGATAGTGATGATGATTACATAATTCTGTAAATATAGTAAATGTCACTGAACTTTACATTTTAAAAATATGGCAAAAATTATGTCATGCAAGTTAAATCTTGAAGTTTAAAAAAACAAAATAAATTTTGGGTACAAGTTGATAATATGATGTAAATGTCAGTAATTTTCTCAGATGTGTTAATGGTATTTGGGTTAGAAAAAATAACATCCTTATTCTTAGGAGACAACTGCTGATGTATAATGACGTTGACTGCCGTGTTGTTGGTCAGCTCACATTCAAATGGCTGAACCCATAAAACAGAATCTCTTCAAGCAAATATGACGGAAGGTTAACAATGGCTGTGTCTGGCTGGGGGATATATGGATGTTCCTTATACTCTTGGCTCAACGCTGGGTGATTGAAAAGTTTCATCATAATGTGTTTGGAAAAATCAACAAAAAATAAATTATCTGGAAATAAATACAGGACAGATATAATCCACATAAAATAAAAGGATAGTACTTTATAATATATTTGGCTTTATAAAAGTTTCACTTTTTAATCTTTTTGTTTTTCACTTTCTTATGGAATAGTGAAAACCCCTTGGTACACATCTGAGAACCAGAGTTGGACACTCGCTGTCCTGGAGAGGCTCCACATGTGGCGGTTGAGAGGATGAGTTTGAGCATAGTGCCCTTATTTGGATTCGAATTTTGTATTCTGTTGGCTTTTGCTCACAAAGTGATTTTGAGCAAGTTGCTTAAATTTTGTTACTCAGTTTACCCATCCATATAAATTAGGTTGGTATTAATGTTGCCTATCACACAGAATTAAATGAGTTAATGTTAGTACACATATTGTAAAGCGTTTACAATAGTATTTGTTAGGTAGTATGTGCTATGCATTTGTTAAATAATAAAAACCTATCTTTATGAAAATAAAGATAATAATGTAAAAGTTAAAAATAAACATATGCTGACTATTTTAAGTATCCATTTCACTCCTAATTATTTGTGCAGGAAAAATAAATGCATACCTTCATACAAAGGCCAGTACACAAATAACCCCGGTTTTATATTTTGTTTTTTGTAGCAGCCCCTAACTGGAAATCACCTATATGTCTATCCACAAGTGAACTAATAAACAAATTCTGGTAAATTGAATCAGTTTTATTGAATACAACAATTTTAGCAATAAAAAAGAATAAATTATATGTATATTTTACCTCAGTTTTTAGAAGTGTACAAAGAAAAGATGAACTATTGTTACACACAAAACCATGACTGAATCTCAAAATAATAATTATGCCAAATGCAAGAAGCCAGAGAATAAGAGTGCACACTGTGTGAGTCTACTTACATAATATTTTAGGAAATGCAACTGTGTTAGGCCATCCTTTTCCTACTATAAAGAAATACCTGAGACTGAGTAATTTATAAACAAAAGAGGTTTAATTGACTCACAGTTCTGCAGCCTGTACAATCATGGTGCTGGCATCTGCCAGACTTCTGGGGAGACCTCAGGGAGCTTTTATTTATGGCAGAAGAAACAGCAGAAACAGGCACATCACGTGGCAAGATAGGGAGGAAGAGAGAGGGGGAGAGGTGCCACACACTTTTAAACAACCAGATCTCACGTGAAATCATTCACTATTGTGAGGACATCACCAAGGGGATGGTGCTAACCATTTAGGAGAAATCTGCCCCCATGATATAATCACCTCCCACCAGATCGCATCTCCAATATTGGGGATTACATCTCAACATGAGATTTGTAGGGGACATCAAACTATATTAGTAATCAATAAAAGAAAATTAATAATAACATGAAATAAAATCAATAGTGACAGAAAACATTTTTTTCTGGGAACAAGAAGCTGGTCAGGAAAGACAGGAGAAAGGAATTACCAAAGAACTAGAAGAAGCTTTTGCAGATGTTGGTTATGTTCATTTTCCATTGATTGGGTAATGATTTCAAATGTACACATGTATATACCTATAAAGAAAATTTATACATTACATATGCATAACAGACACACATCCTTTATCAAATTATAATGTTGGCATACATATAGTTTACTATATGCCAATTATATTTTAAGCTGTTAAAAACAAATTCAGAAAATGTTCACTTAATTGCCATTTTTGAGAGTTCACTGAGATAAATCACTCACGTTAAATTTTGTAACCAGTTTTATTTTGTATATCTTGAGATGAGAGTGAACAGTGTACTACTCAGATGAATGAGCAATTAGACTTAAAAATAGAGTAATTTATAAGTAGAGAAAGGGTTATTTCTTTGCTTCAGTTTCTACAAAGAAACTTGGAGCTGAGCTTATAGGTTTAAGTAGTTTCACGATTTATGCGATTTAATAATAGATCTCAAATTTTGATATTTTTACATAAGATTTTCCTGAAGAAGTTCATCTAGGTGCAACATGTATAGATGTTTTGCCTCTTATCAGCAACTAGCTATGCATAAATTCAACTAGCATTTTAGAGGTGTTAAAAGGGGTCTGATGAGCATCCAGTATAATTTTATCTTAACAATGTGCTATTTGCATTAAATTTTTAAAAAGTGAATTTCTGCCATAACTTCCACTTTCCTAGGTCTTCACAAAACAGCCTATTAGCCTAAATCAAAGCATAAGTTAAATGATTCTGCAAAGGTCCTTTCATGATTACTCAATATGTAAATACTGATATTAGCTGAGTAAGAGTGTGTGTGTGTGTGTGTGCGTTCAAGCACACGTGTGTGTTTACCATAATCTTTTATTCTAATTTATTTCCAGTAAATTTATAATAAGAGAAGTAGTCAGGAAAATGTCCCCTAGAATTTTATTTTGATAGGTAATGAAAATTACTAATCATTAAGTAAGTTAACATTTTCAAAGTGCTTAGAAAATTGCCTAGCATATACAAAACTATGTAAGTGTCTGACAAGAAAAAAGAAGTAAATAAATACTTTGAAAAGCATGATTGGTTAATCACATATCCATATTTCGTGAAAATTATATGCTTTGGGTCTTCTGAGTATTGCAATCGTCCATGCTCTCTTTTCATGTGTATAATTGGATTATTGGATTTTAAGGCCTGAAAAAAAGAGATAAAGAGAAAAATATATATATTTTCAACATTAGTGTATTTACTCCATTTCTACTTTCTGTTCCTACTCAATGGGTTGTCTCTGGTTCTGCCTCGTCACAAAGGAAGGGTCATATGGAAGATGCAAAAAACGATCTACTTAGCGGACACAGTTAATCTGGTGTTAGTGTCCTTTGATTTTGAAAGATGTACAAATGTTGGTCCTTTCTCTCAAGACTTGCATATTAAGAATATTCATACCCACTTCCCCCTTTTGATAATCACTCTTTTTATCCAACCATCTGAACACTGTTTTCTCTCCTTCCTTCCTTCTCTCTTTGCACTCTTGCTTAGTGTGGAGGGTGTAATTTCTGGATGGAACGTTTGAAAAATGTTCCATACTCAGTTCTTGTCTGGGAAAGATTTAAGTCTCCACTTCCTTTTGGGGTAAATTAGAATGCATAATAAAATGCTTCAGCCACTTCTTGACTAACTTTAATTGAATTAATGCTTGTTCTGGCACATTCTTTACTTACCTACTTCCATGAATGTCAATAAATATCAGTTGATTGTCATTCAACTCTAATGATTTTACCAAATACTCTGTTCTTTTTGTTTTAAACACTTATTCTCTTACAATTCCCCTTTTCTTATTAAGTAGTGCCACCAAGAGTGAATTTTTGAAGGAGCTTAGTAGAGGTATTTCTCTATGGGTCTTTAGCACTTTAAAATGGATTTGAAACTTAATTGTTTGAAATGATATTTTAGCATAACATATGACTCTCCCATCCCATGCTTGTTTCTTCTCCCTACATTTCAGGAAGATTCTTTCAGTTGGAGTCTCAAAGCAGAGCTCTTCGAGATGGTGAGGTTCTCAGCCATGAGGCTGCATCTTTAGTCCCCTTTTGTGGGACTGACTGCCCATTCTGGACACAGAAAATACGAATCTCTGGTCCTATCCGTGGGCATGCAATTCAGTCTCAATCAGCTTTACTCCCTTAGACTTTTCTAGGTAAGAGGCATATACTCATTTTCTCTTCTGCAAACTTCAGACAACACATGAGAACCTTTCTAAGTGGTTGTGTTGAAGGCACCTTCACTTGGCTTAAAATGCCAGTGTACCTGCTCCTATCCTGTTGGACAAGGGAGAAGAGCTAGACAGTTATTCAATAACACACTCCCGAGAAGTCCTCAACATGAATCCCTTCACAATCAGTGTTGCCCAGCCCTACCACCATGTTTGGCTTAAGTCTGCTTAATGGTTGAGAGGCCCAGAAAGCCAAGGGCCACCCTGATGGCAAGTACTCCATAGGCAGTAAAATATTTCTCCTATAAAATACGGATATTGATACCTAATTTAGTTTAATTATGGAACTTCAGCCCAAACTAAGAATTAAAACAGTCTCCTTTTAATTGAATTAAGTGTGTAAATAATATAATGTTATTGTTACACAATGATGCTTCTCACAGACATCTCTGAAAGCAAGTTCAATAGATTCTTTGATCTATTGATTCTAGAATGAATCTATCTATTCAATAGATTTCTATAAATGACTTTGAAATAGAAGTCACTGATAAAGATTGCTCATCAAAGAAAAAAAATCTTTCCATTTATCATCAGAAAAAGAAAAAGAATGAAAAATGTTTTATTTACATATGACATACTAAGATGAAACTATTCTTTATTGTGGAAAGATTAAAGTTATGGTCATGTCTTATAAACAAAAAAAGTCTGAAAGACAAGTATTTAAAACTAAAGATTCATTCATCTTTTCTTGTCATAAGAGATTGAAAAATCATTAAATCTACAGTGAATCCCCTTTAGCTCATTATTTTTAAGACTGTTTTATGACTAGCCCTGGAGCTTTTTATGGGAAATAGCTTACAGAAGAAGAAAACATGTGTGTCTTATTTCTGAGAGTTCTTTTGTTGTCCCAATAAACCACCCCAAGGTGTCTGGGAAATTAAAACACTCTCACATTCAAGCTATAGCTCTTACCTGGTTATTTTACTAAAATTCTATGTCAGATCACATCTGATTGTTCATTTGTAATATATAGTTCCTGCATTAATATTCCACTCTTATATTGAGTGGCAAGAGCATACATTTAGTTTTCTGTCAAGTCTTAAAAATCATCATAATTATTGTGTATAAAGTTTTGCATATAAATTTTTCTTGTCTATCTAATTTCTGAAATATTGTATTATTTTATTCATTTTAAAAGAGTTCACAGTGTTTCAGACCTCAGGATATAGTAACAGGGTATAAGTTCTGAAGCATTTTTCTAATCTTTACAAAGAAATTAAAAGATGCTTTGCCCAGCATTAATATTTTCATATTTTCCCCATGTACTTATTTAATTTCATTATTGGAATAATTATTTAGTTTACTTTAGATCTTACCACAGTATTTTAGGAAAACTACTGTCAATACTATTGCCTTATGTAGTAAGTAAATTACAGCATGAAATCATATTTACACACCTAAGATGAGTGTATAAGACATGGATGTTCTAAATTCTGTACAAATGTTTTAGGGCCAGTGCCATTAGCTTTACGTTATATTACCTCCTTACCAAAATTTTAGTTCTTTGAGGAAGTAGAAAACTTCTCATTTTTTCCAGGTATGTTATATAAAATCCAGATTAGTATTTCAAAGACATCCAAAAATGCTGAGAGCACTTAGGTCAGATTTAAAAGGGGTTACTGTATTTTTTAAAAATGAAGAACAGGTTCTTTGCACAGGCTTTTGAATCAGATATACTTGGGTTCACAATTCTGACAATCTCTCTTTCACATTTCCTTTTAATTTACTCACTGCATGACCTTGAGAAAGGTACTTAAATTTTCTGGGAACCACATTTCTTATCTTCACAATGGTATGAGACGATGTGAAGAAATAAGAACGCTTTTACACGGTTGATGGGAGTGTACATTAGTTCAACCACTGTGGAAGACAGTGTGGCGAATCCTCAAGGATCTAGAACTAGGAATACCATTTGACCCAGGATTCCCATTACTGGGTATATACCAAAACGATTATAAATCATTCTACAATAAAGACACATATGTTTATTGCAACACTGTTAACAATAGCAAAGACTTGGAACCAACCCAAATGCCCATCAATGATAGACTGAGTAAAGAAAATGTGGCACATATACAACAAGGAATACTATGCAGCCATAAAAAGAACGAGTTCATGTGCTTTGCAGGGACATGAATGAAGCTGGAAACCATCATTCTCAGCAAACTAACACAGGAACAGAAAACCAAGCACCACATGTTCTCACTTATAAGTGGGAGTTGAACAATGAGAACACATGGACACAGGAAGGGGAACATCACACACCGGGGCCTGTCACGAGGTGAGGGGCTAGGAGAGGGATGGCATTAGGAGAAATATCTAATGTAGATGACAGGTTGATGGGTGCAACAAACCACCCTGGTACCTGTATAACTATGTAACAAAACTGCACGTTCTTCACATGCATCCCAGAACTTAAAGTATAATAATAATAATAATAATAATAACTTGTTTACATAGAAGTACTGCTTTGATGATTGTATAAAACAAAATAGCTACAGTCTAGTATGGTTTGTAGAAGAGTATTTCTTAAACTTCTTTATGCATTCAAACCACCAGGGAATTTTGGCAAAATGTTGATTTTTGATTCAGTATGTGCAAAGTGGGGCCCAAGAGCCTGCATTTCTAAGAAGTTCCTTCATGGTCCTTTGACTGCTCTTTTGGTTGCAAAGTCCTAGAAGTTTCTCATTAAGTAATTTCTATTCTACCTTAATAATAATTGTTTTCTTTGATTGGCCAATACATTCTCATTTTATTGAAAGGGGTTCTGGAAATGCCACCCCAAGATATGCTGCTGTGGTACACTGATTACTTAAACTGAGCGTGCCTGGAAAACAGCCAACACAGAGAGGGCCTTTCTCTGAACTTCCTTTATTTGCCTAATGATGTGTCCTCTAAAAGGAAGTAAGTTATTATCAATCTCCTGCTCAGGAATCACATCAACCAGCAAAGATTAATTCAGACCATAAGAGGGAAAACTGGAGGTCAGCACCATCCCCAGACAGAATTTTTCACAGGCTATCATCTATTTTTTTCTGGGGGCTCATTTATCTTTCTCTGAGATCGTTCACTCTCCCTTAAATTACTGATATTTCTCCTCCCCTCTCCCCTATAAAGAGGGTTTTTAAGCTTCCAGATCTCACAGGGTTTTTGAATGTTCACTTTTCTTTTCTGTGATGTCCCTGTGCGCATATTTGTATACATTTTTGCCTGTTAATCTGCCTACTCTCAGTTTATCTGATGGGGCCAGTTATCAAATCCTCAGAAGATAGAGGAAAAGATTTCCCTCCTCTATACTTTATAAAAAATAACAAACTCTTTCATTTTTATATTAGTAATCCATTACTCTTAGAAGTGTATTTTCTTTTCCTTTTTTGTTATTTTATTAGTTTATTTTAAAATGTATGTATTTAAGATGCACATGATGTTTTGATATATGTATACACAGTGAAATGATTACTACAGTGAACAAAATTATATATACATATGTGTGTGTGTATATCTCCTGGTGTGTGTGTGTGTGTGTGTGTGTGTGTGTAATGAGAGCACTTGTAATCTACTCTTCTAGCAAATTTCTAGTGTAAAATAGTTTAATTAACCATAGTCAGCATGCTGTACTTCAGATGTTTAGAATTATTCATCCTACATGATTGAAACTTTGTACCTTTTTAACCAACATTTTCCAGTTTCCCCCACCTCTCTACTCCTGGCAACCACTATGCTACTCTCTAGCTCTATGAATTTGACTTTTTAAGGTTCTTCATGCAGTATATTTCTTTCTGTTTCTGGCTTATTTCACTTAGCATAATGTCCCCCTTGTTCATCCATGTTGTTGCAAATGGCAGGATTTTCTTCTTTTTAAAGGCTGAATAGTATTCACATTTATGTGTGTATGCATATCACATTTTAAGAAAAGAATTTTTCTTGTTTTATGAGCATAAAACTCAATAGCATACATTTCACCCAGTTCGGTGGCAAGTTCTTTAGCCTTTGCCATTTCCAGGTTGGCAATGCAAGCCACAGATTTTGTACCCAGGATATTTCCTTCCCAGAGAGGATGATACTTCATCATATCTGTCCTTGTCATCGGTCGTGATAGCTTCCACCAGCTTAGCCAGAGCTCCTTTTTCTTTCGGGGTAACCTGTGTGAAGGCAATGGTAGTGCAGGTCTTTCTGTGTACTAGAGTCCAGTTTGGCCTTCCCATAGTTAATGCAATGGAACCACCCATCTTCTGACACAGGGCAGATACATCCAGCTCTGTGGGATCTGTGTCATGTGCAGTCACCACCAGCTGAGCCTTCTTGTTCTCCACCAAAGTGGTGTCAGTGCCAATCTCTGCTTCAAGAATAGGAGGTCTCTTAGTGGGACATCCTGTTTACCAGCAGCTTTCTTTTCAGCCTGAGCTAACAACCTCTGCTTGTTCTCATGCTTTGTGTCTGGTCTGTACTTGTGTGCCAGCTTAAGCAGTTGAGCCCTTGTTTAGCAGCTCAAGGCCTGGGTGAACTGGTTAATTGCAAGAGCCACTTTCAGCCTCATTTAGAAAGTAGCCCTTTTCCAGGGCAACTGGACATAGCAGTGCCATATCACAAGGTGGGCAAGGTCCCTTTTGGGCAGTTTGTCCCGTCCAAGGCCAAAATTCTTAGGTCTTTTCTCTAAGAGATTTACCACCTTCTTGGTCTGCTGCTTCTTCACAACAGCAGGAGCTGGAATCCCCTTCTTTTCCTTGCCCTTCTTTCCTGTTGGCATCTTGAGCGACTGAAGGAGAGACTATACCATATATTCTTTGTCCCTTTATCTGTTGATGGGCACTTAGGTTGTCTCTATACCTCAGCTATGGTGAATAATATTGCAATGATCGTAGGAATGCAGATACCTCTTTGAAGTACTGATTTCATTTCCTTGGGTGTATATTCAGAAGGGAGATTGCTGGTAGTTCTGTTTTTAATTTTTTAAGGAAACTTCATACTATTTTTAATAAGGGCTGTATGAATTTACGTTTTGCCAATGATGTACAAGGATTGTCTTTTCTCCACTTTCACCAATAATTATCTCTTTTTGATGATAGTCATCATAACAGGTATGGGATGATATTTCCTTGAGGTTTTGATTTACATGTACCTGATGATTAGAGATATTTAATATCCTTTCATATACCTCTTGGCCATGTTTTATGTCGTCTTTGTAAATATGTCTATTTAGGTCTTTTGCTCATTTTTAATTTATGTATTTTTTTTGCTATTGAATTGTGCTTCTTATATAGTTTGGATATTAACCCTTTATCAGATATCTGGTTTGCAAATATTTCCTTCCGTCCATAAGTTGGTTGTCTTTTCATTTTATGATTGCTTCCTTTGCTATGCAGAAGATTTTCAGTTTGATGTAAAACAGCTTGTTTTGATTTTCTTTTTTTCTGTTGTTGCCTGAGCTTCTGGTGTGATATCCAAAACACCATTGTCTGTCAAGGAGCCAATGTCAAGGAGCTTTTCCTGTGTGTTTTCTTCAAGGAGTTTTATGGTTTCAGGTCATACTCTTAGGTCTTTAATCCATTTTGAGTTGTTTTGGAGTACTTTAGATCTCAGATCTCACAAATGAGCTGATGTGTCAAGACTCAATCATGGAGTAAAAATACAAATGTCAGGAAAAAATTTTGCTACATGTGACCCAACTGCTAAACAAACAAACAAACAAAAAACTATGTTTTTAAAAGTGTAAATAAGATTTCGATAAGTATGAGACAGAAACAGAGATCTGAATATGTTCTAATGTTATCAATTGCTGGAAGGGTTTACAAACCTTAGGAAATTTGGCAGAGGCAAAGACAGATTGACGTTGCTTTAGTTGTTCAGATTTTTTGTTTATTTTAAGATACTATCTGCACACAACAGTGCCAGAAACAATATGGAAATTGACAGAACATTAAATCCCCTTTAGAGGAAAACTGATAAGCTACAGGCAGAGGAATGCTGAGAGACAGATGAAGGGACTTTAGGTAATCAGAGCAAAAATTGCTGCCTGATGGGATCCCAGCAGCAAGAACTTCATTTTGTAAAATACTTGATGACTTTTTATGGTGTTATAGCATTTGGGCTTTATGTTGTATGATATTCACCCAGTGACAGGCTGACCCTCTTCTCCTCCAATAAGTTATCTGTTCTCCCTAGAAGAGTAATTCTGTTGCTGTCTTGCCAAAGATGAACTCATGAATCAGTGATGTGGGCAGAGGTGGCATCCCAGATAGCATTCTGAAAAATCCATAAATTCTTTAAGAAAGATCTTTTCTCTACTGCTGTCGGGTGCTATTATTCCTAAATCACACAATTCTATTTGGAATCTTGAGGTGGTCTGGAAAAGTGCCCTAAGGAGCTAAAAGAAGAGAAAACTATGAAAACAAAAGGGCCAGAGAGATAGGATATTTTATTATTGCACAAAGGTCAAGAAGAAAGATGTAGGGCATGTCACTTTCAGTAACAATTTAAAACACTACAATTTAATTTATATCTGAGCTGTATTACACTGTCAATGAGATACAAAGTTTTAGGATCAATGAGCAATATGTTCTAAGTCAATTTTAAATTTCATTGAACGAAGACCCTCAAATTGGAAAAAAAAGAGAGATAGAGAGAGAGAGAGAGAGACAGAAAAAAGACTTTGTGGAATCTGAGTCCCAATATTTTGAAGAACAGAATGGCCTGCATATGCAAGTTATGTCGTATGCATATAAACAAGGATAACTAGTTCTCTATTACCTAAAGACTCTTCTCATAAGTATCTTATGTCTAAAGTAGAGTATCTTTAAATTTGGACAAAGATTCACTCATATATATCCTTGCATGCTTGGCTCCTGACCTTGTCACAGACACGTAATTGTTGGTCAGCAGAGAGTATATTAAACAGAAAAATCAGTGATTTTAAGTGTAGTGTAGAGTGGACTGTATGAATTTATATTTGGCAAGATAAATCATTAGGAGAATTAAAAAGAAATACTATGTAAGGTTTTTGCTTCCTTTTATGTTTTCCTTTCCTATGGGCAAAAGTTTTCCTTTAATTTGTGATGGTAAATAGCTAGTTGTCCTCACTGGACTTTCTTTTGAAATACTTAAGAAAACACTGCACAGTATTAACCATAAAACTTGTGAAAACTAAGACTATCTGTAAGAGAATTTCCGATGTCTAGGATGTTTTACCCTAATTACTATACTTAAGCTACAAACCCTGTTAAGGTCAGTCCTTTCCAAGAACAACTCATAGTCATTGATTAGATTTTATCTCTTCTTTTTCTTTATTAATTCAGTCAGTTAACAAACAAAGCAATATGCCAAGTTGGTGATACAATTATGATTAGTTGGAATAATGGAAGGAGGGTAATGAAAGGGATAATGAAAGGGATCTTTAAGAGTGCTGTTAGAATGCAAACATATTGCAAGCTAAGATAACTGGTATTTTGGACAAATAACAATATTGTATTTAATAGTGAAACAAACTAGATGCATTTTTATTAATATGAGGGAAAATAAGGCATTCATAATATCACTATTTAACAAATCTGGGAGTATTCCTTGACAATTAAATAGGATAAGAAAAGTATTTCTAAGATTTAAGTAACTATTATTTATAGAATACTTATTATCAAATTGAAAGTCTAATGAATATGTTTTGAAACAGTTTTAAATCTCCAGTAAATGTATTTAGCAATATGAGTAGTAACAAAATAAATATAAAATAAAATAAAAATAAATAGCTATAGTGTTTCTGTGCCATACCATATAATATATCATCAAATAAAAACAGCATTTTAAGAGCAATGAAATAATAAAATTTCTAGGAAGAAAGCTACACACACACACACACACACTCACACACACACATTCACACACACACTTACACACACATTGATTATATGAAGAAAACTATACTATGTTAATGAATGGCATTAAAAAGGAAGACAGACACATTGTGAATCATTACCTAGAAAACAGAGAGAGGCAATAATGAGAGAGCAAAGGAAGAAGAAACTAGAACTCTTTTTGATAGTTCGCCTTTAAGAATATTTCAATCAATAGGTGCATACCTGCAAAATTTCCCCAGGTTTGGTCTCACCCCTTTCCCCTAAATAAAGTTATTCACTTTTTGGCATTTATTGATGGTGGCGCTATCTCCCCATTCTTTTATTTCAGCTGTAATATCTAGGAATGTTTTGCCAAATACCAATATTCCAAATTGTTATAATAATTTCTAGGGTGCCTGTTGTAGGAGATGGGAGAATTATAAAGATCTGTTATGGTTTTCTTTTGGTTCCAAGGGACAAACATCTGAGCATAATAAAATTATGAGAAATATCAATTCTTGGATTTCTTTCTCCTCTCCTTGTCTCACCCACTCTCCAGATATTTTTACTTAGAGACAATCAAGGCTACCTGAAATTCAGTGAGTCATTTTTAAATATTGAGGACTACCAAGAAGCCAGCATACTAAAGTTGAAAAAGGAAAATGAGATTGGAATAAATAATAAAGTAGGTGAGGGAAATTATTTAGTTACTCAGTGTGGTCAGTTGGGCTACCTTCTCAGACCAATAATGAGAAATTGGTTGCGTGCTTTTATCTTGCCTGAACCAGAAGGAAAGATCAGCAATACAAGCAGCCAGATATCAAAATCAGAAAAATAAATGACTCCATGCTCATGCTAATAGTAAAGACATATGAAAAAATCTGCCTAGGATCATTCTGAGCTCATGATGATTCATAGTAGAGATCCAGAAGATAAAATTGTATCCCATTGTGTTTGAGAACTTACGGAGAAAATGTATAATAGTTGTGTTTCATTCAAGAGAATTGTAGGGCCTGAATGCATTTTTTCTTGTCTATATTATAACGTATAAACTCAATATTTCCTAGAAATTCAGCACAAATTCCTAGGCTACTGGTTTGGGCTCTGGGTAATATAATCTACCCTTTTATAACACCCTGGGCATGATCATTTAATTTGAGAGTGATACATAGATATTGAAGGACAGCTCCTATGATCAAGTGACTGAAGTGCAGCATTTATATAAGATGTTGAGAGTGTGCTGTTCTCTGGCCTTCAGAGGCAATAAATGTGGTGCAGCTAGCAACCTTGCTGACTACAGCCTGCTCTTAATATAAATTTTATCATAGTTTCAACCTTTATGTTGATTATGTAAACTAATCAAAATATTTCCAATACAATATTTTCCTGTTTTATTTATCCAGAGTTAATTTCTACTGTTGGCAGACAAGAATTGGCATATAATTCATGTGTATTTATGTGCAAATTTTGTGTCCATTCTAGTTAAAATTCCAAATAAAGCAAAAATACAAATTGTCAACAATATTGTTAAATATTATTCTAGAAATGTGGATCCATTAAGATCACTTGATATAAAAAAGAAGGATAATTTTTGTGATAAAAGCATACCATTATTATTTGTAGATGATATAATTATATAATTAGAAAACTCAGATAATCAACTTAAAATTTATATAAAAAATTTTTAAAATATGAGACAGATATTAGTAACATATATAAAAATCAAATAAAGAATGAATAGCCCAATCAGAAGACAAAATGGAAACAAATATTTCACATACATAACAGAAGAAAATATTCTAATGCCTAACAAAATACGCTTGGGTTTTCCCAATGAGAAATATAAAGTGAATAAAATAAAATGAAACAAAACAAAACAAATACAAACAAAATCTACCAAACTTTACTGGGAGACGTTTATGACCTGAAAAAATATCAGAAGTTTGATATGGGTATTAATTGCTGCATAATAAACCATCTTAAATTAAGTGGCTTAACAATAACCACAGATTCTGTGGTGAGGATTTTAGATGGTACAACAGGGATGACTAGTCTCTCCTCTCCACTATATCTGGAGCTTCAGTTAGAAAAACTCAGAATCTTGTGTTGACTCAAGCAGGTGTGGGCTGAAATTATCTAAAGGTGTATTCATTCATATGTCTGTCATATGTCTGGTAACTGGGATGGAAGAATGCAACGTTTAGGTTGCCAGCGTCTAGTATTGTCAACCAAAGCACCTACACATGGCTTTTTTGTGTTTGACTTGTATTTCCCTGTGTCTGGATCCTAAGAGAAAACATCCCCCAAGGAAAGGCTGTAGCCAAGAGCAAGGTGGAAGCTGCATGGTCTTTTCTGGGTCAACCTAAAAGTCACACAGGATCACATCTGGCACATTCTATCTGTTACAGAAAAGGCACTCTCTCCAGCCTAGACTCAAGAAGAGAGGAATGAGACATTGTCTCTTAAAGGGAAAATGGCAAGGTCACACTGCAGAAGATCAAGTGGAATGGGAGATATTGTTGACTATCTTTACAGGATACAATCTGCTACAGATACAAATACAAAATATTTATTTATCCAATGTGAAACCAAATTAAAAATGATACAAACAATCCATCTGGATTGATTTCCTTGATTTTCAGATACTTTAGGTATATTATCAATTTGATACCAGTTTTTCTAGAGAATATGCATTGCAATCATGATATGTAGTCCACTGCAGGAAAGTTAAATTTAGATATTCATTTCCAATTTATTTTGTGGCCGGAAATGTCAGCTAATGCCTTATAAATATAATTTGATTATATCTCACTGCAATCCAGTGAGTCCATAATATCCTGATTTTACAAATAAGAAAACTGAGGTATCAATCAGATGGTAAAATGTATAGTAAACTTATAAAAATAAAAATGCCATATCAGTGCATAGATATTATAATAAAAATAAAGGTTGTACCCAAACAAATTTTACATAAATATTTCTCTCTCTGTCTCCCTCTCTGTCTCTCTCCTCCTCTCTTATTCTGTGTGTGTGTGTGTGTGTGTGTGTGTGTGTGTGTGTAAAGTCTAAAGATGGTTTGGTTTATTCAACAAATGGATCTATAAAATTAACTAAATTAATCTGGGTGAAACACTGTCAGCACATTTTTTGGCACTGTTTTGTAAAATTTTAATTTTAGAATAGTTGTAGAATTACAGAAAAAGTGAAGATTATACAAAGAGTTTCCTTTCACCCCACATCTGGATTTTCTTTAACAAACATCTCACACAAATGTAGTAGCATAGTCATTATTAATAAAACAATATTTTTCCCTTCCCGTGTCCAGTGATCTCATTGTTCAATTCCCACCTATGAGTGAGAATATGCGGTGTTTGGTTTTTTGTTCTTACTCTGGGGACTGTTGTGGGGTGGGGGAGGGGGGAGGGATAGTATTGGGAGATATACCTAATGCTAGATGACGAGTTAGTGGGTGCAGCGCATCAGCATGGCACATGTATACATATGTAACTAACCTGCACAATGTGCACATGTACCCTAGAACTTAAACTATAATTTTAAAAAAAAGACATTAAAAAAATAAATAAAACAATATTTTTAAATGATTATGAATTAAAGTCTACATGTTATTTATTTTTTTAGTGTTTGCTTAATGCCCTTTTTATCTTCCAGGATACCATCTAGGGTACATTACATTTAGTCACCATATTATCTTGGGCTGTTTGCTGTAAAAATTTCTCATACTGCCCTGTTTTTTGAAAAACAGTCTTGAAGTTTACTCATCAAGTACTTTGTAGAGCATTCTTCAATTCAAATTTGTCTGATGTTTCTCTCATGATTAAACTGGAGTTTGGTTTTTGGGAGGAAGACCTCAGCTGTGAAGGGTCATTTTCATGACATCATATTAAGGGTACATACTATTGAGGTGGGAGATCAACAGGACTTGATTTCCAAGCACTGGTTACGGCCCCACTTGTGACCCCCCTGATCAGAGCAGTATCTGGTCTAAACAGGGTATAGTGAGGAACCCAGCCCAAACCAGCAGACAGCAAGGAAAAATAACCTCTAGTTGCCCTTACTGCTTATTAGCATAGACACTCTGTCTGGCACCATAATAGTTTACAAATGCCATTGCAACAGGACATGGCAGTGGTCCAGAAGTTACCTTATATGGTTCCAGGAACTCTGCCCCTTTTCTAGAAAGTTCTAAATGACCTGCCTCTTAATTAGCATGTAATTAAAGTTGGTATAAATATAGCTGCCAACAGCCCATATGATGCTACTCTGGGCACACTGCCCATGGGGTAGCCCTGTTATGCAAGGATTGGTATATCTGTTGCTGCTGTACACTGCAGCTTTCATAAATGTTGCTGTCCAGTACCAATGGCTCACCCTTGAATTCTTTCCTGGGCACAGTCAAGAACCCCCCCAGGCTAAGCCCTAATTTTGAGGCTCACCTGTCCTGCATCACTATCAATATGACTTATAACTATTGATGCTAATGTTGATCACCTGGCTAAAACAGTGTATATTAGGATTTTCCATTCTAAACTTAGTCTTTTCCTACTTTTTAGTACTGTATTCTTTTGAAGGAAATCAATGTGAGTAGCTCACACTAATGGAGTGGGGAATTATGCTCCATCATGTTGAGGATGAAGTACCTATATATATTATTTGTAATTTTTCAGTGTATAAGATTTGTCTATTCACCCTCATTTAGTTATTTGGTTATTTATAAGTATAGACTCATGGATATTTATTTTATACTTCAAATCATAATCCAATACTGTTTTATTTGTTGTATTGTTCAAATCGTCCCAGTTTGGGGCTCTGGAATTTCAGCTGACTTCTGTATCCATTTAACCGATCCCAATGTTTTTGGAATTTTTAAGCATTTTGTTTTATTTCTATGAGAGGCTCCAGTCATTTTGTTTATTTCCTATTCCAATCCTAGAATCAGCCATTTACCTAGGGAGTTCTGCATCCTTTCAATGGACAATGGTATTAGAAACCAAGGTTTGGGTGCCTAGGTCATTCTTTTAACTTTTATGTTGAGGTAGTTAGTAACTCACAATAAAAGTATAGAAATAACACAGAGTTCCTGTGTACCATTCATAAAGTCTCCCTCCATAGTAACACATTACAAGACTATAAAACATTATCATAACCATAAAACTATATTACTTATATTTCTTATTGAATCTTGTAGAATAAATAAATAATACTTTTATTATTGAAGTTTTTTTCTGATGTCCACTTGGTCAAGAATAAGCAAAAAATGTGAATAGAAGATATAGTATTATCTCTTAAAGCTTAGTCAGTGGTAAGACAGATGAATATCAGCCACTGGAATGTTCTGAGAAACTAAGGATGCCATTGGCTCTCCATTATCACTGGAGATTGATAATAATTATACTGTCTACTTTTTATCAGAATCTGCTTTCTCCTTCTCTCTCCTCCCCACTCTCTCTGTCTCTTCAAATTTCTGTTTCTGATTTTTCTTGCTCATATACACCAGACATCTTATATCAATCCATAACTCCATCCTCACAAAGAGATTGGTTATATTTAAAACTCAACTTTGAAGGGAGAAAGGAATAGGAAATAATTCAGGAAATATGAAAGAAGGGAAGCCTTTGAGATAGAATAAGAGATTCTATTATTAAAAATTGGTCAGGTATTAATGAACAAGACAATTACCTGGATTCAGACAAGCTAGGTCAAACACAAATTAGACTGCCAGGTCGTCCTTTTTTTGGGGAGATGGGTATCTGAAAGGGAGATATATTATAGTTTTGTATTTGCTCACAATAATTCTTCCTCAAAATACATTATTTCATTAATACAGCAAGTTCACAAGAGTTTTCAGTGTCCTCAAGGGTCACAGGCCGTCTTTCCCCTCTCAAAAACCTCATTATATGGAGGGAACAGCCTCTCTATTTACCATCTGTCTATTATCTTTCTATCTATCTATCTATCTATCATCTATCTATCTATCTATCTATCATCTATCTATCTATCTATCTATCATTTTTCCTTGATGGTTAATTTAATTGAAAAAATCTTATAAAATTTATTTGACATGACATTGATTATTCTGATGCTCTATGGCAAATTTTCTTGGCTGAGAATACCAAGGAAAAACTGGAGATTATTTCTAGAAGAAAAAAAGCAAATTAAAAAGCAAGGACAGAAGAAAAAACCTCATATAAACTGTTTCTATATGCCCATTTGTACCTATGAGACAATGTCAATTCTACATTGTATAGGATTTTCAATTTTGAGGAAAACTCTCTCTCTTCAAGTAGACATCAAGATGATAGCAACAGCATCTTTCAGGGGCATACCCAACCCTCCTGCATATAGATCCCTGGCTTGATGACAAAATGATGAGACTACATTAATCACACGCTAACCAGCCAGAAAATAAGAAGTGCACAATAAGAAGTTATCTTGAAAAAGAATCAGCCACAAGTTTAAAGGGATAGTAACTTTCACCAGCTTTAAAACTTTTATGCAAATCCCTTGTATTCTATGTTTAAACAAATCCAGTTTTTCACTCTAAGTATTTAATGCAGAAGTACTTATTATAATAACTTACATTTAATACTAGATTTTTTAATTTTCCAAATTTATTCAAGGATATGTAATAAAAACCCTATTTGTATGCATTTTTCTTCTGAAGACAGAGTGGCACTTGACAGATTGTATGTCTTTGTCACTGCCTAGAGTAACTGAGTTAAAAATAGCTAATGATAGAAGAGATAATAGAACTCCCATATTTTCATTATAATTAGATATTAACCTAGTCATTCCTTGCCTTCCTTATCCACAACATTTAAAACTTCAAGAGCAATCCCTGCTAAAAAAATGAGGAGTAAAATCAAATGAGAAATCCAAAGCCACATGTTTTCATCCCAGGCTGTGATATGTCATCATGCGTTACAGCTATCATTTATGAGTAAACACTAAATTAAATACCAGATAATGGAATTACAATGGTTTATTAATGATGGATAATATTTATCTGAAAAATTTAAAAGCTTCTAAAACAAGGTCTTTTATTTTAAAATATCTTTTTTGTTATTGTTGACAAAAAGAGTAAACTGAAATCTATCATGGAAGGAAAGCACTCTTAATTACAAAAGCCCTTTTTATTTGATATGATCAGTTCTGCAGACATATGTAAGCAGAGATAAGAAATGATAGATAATAACTGACAAATATGTAATGTTTCCCTGAAGAGAGAGGTGACTGAAAACGATTTTTTAATGTTACCGTGATAGATTTCTACCAGTTAGTTTTGTACACTTATTTCCTCCAGTCTATCTCCAAAGGTGAGCAAAGAAAAAAGCCTCCATATTTCAGTAGGTGATCACCTGAAATAAATTTACCGAAACAGCTTTAAAAAGTGGGAAAGCTTTATAAAGCAATTAAAATGACACCATTGGCTAGATTCTTGACTTTCCTACCATGATAGCATAATTATCTTTCCTTTTTTTTTTCTGTTCTTGTATTCGTGTATGTGAAATTCTATGCCATGCATCTTGAATTCTCAGGATATCAGAAATCTGATGACCTGAGTTTTAGCTTCCCCCCTAACACTCTCTGGCACTGGGAGCAGAACATCTTCTTCCTCTTGCTTAATATTTTCTTCTTGTCAAATTGCTTCAAGTCTCTTATTTTCTGATTCTACCCATGTAAGATATAAACAATGTATCTAGCTGTTAATCATAATTTCTCCAAAAGAATAAACAAACAAACACAAACCTTTTTTCACACAAGATATTAGCATATGGAAGAGCAGGTGGAATACAGTGAGTTGTTTTACCCTTGCTGGTGGAAAGTGTATGTTTCAAAAACTGTTTGGAAAAAAATTTTTTTTCTACTTTCCATGATGGATGTCAAATTGTATTTCTCTGTCTATGAACATTTCTTACTGAATTTCAATTAGAGGAATAAGAGTAACAAAATCAAGGAACAGTGATAGTAAATTCTCCTCCTAAACACTACCATCTACTTCCCCATTACTACATTTTATTTCTCTCTATAAAAACAGAAGTGGCTGTCAATGTATAACTCCACAAAAAGCTTCTACCACCAAGGAAACCTCATAGGGTTAAAAACTCTGTGTCAAGAATCAGGGTCAAAGGCAAAATATTTGAGGAAAGTATGCTCCTAGCACACCTATCACTTAGAAAATTACAAAGGATTTTAGAAGCTCTATGCCAGGAACAGGGGACAAAGGCCACAATATATAGTCATGTCTTGCATAATCATGTTTTGATCAACAATAAACCACATACATGACAGTGGATCCATAAGCTTATAATGGAGCTGAAAAATTCCATAGCCAAGTGACAACTTAGCTAGTGTAACATCATAGTGAAATTCATTACTCACATGCTGGTGGTGATACTGGTGTAAACAAACCTACTGCATTGACAGTCTTATAAAAGTATAGCACATACAATAATGTGCAGTACATAATACAACTTGATAATGATTATAAATGACTATGTTACTGGCTTATGCATCTCCTACACTATACTTGTTATTTTAGAGTATACTCCTTCCAGTTATACACATATATGTATAACTATACATATTTATAACATATATATGTATGTGTATATCTAACTGTAAAACAGCCACAGGCAGGTCCTTCAGGAGGAATTCAAATAGAAGGCATTGTTGTCATATGAAACACTACTCCTGTTTCTGTTACTGCCCCTGAAGACCTTCCAGTGGGACGAGATGTGGAGGTGGAAGACAGTGATATTAATCATCCTGACCCTGTGGAGGCCTAGGCTAATGTGTGTGTTTTGCATCTTATTTTTAACAAAAAAGTTTAAAAAGTAAAAAATAAGGTAAAATACAAAAAGCTTATAGAATAATGATATAAAGAAAAAATATTTGTTCAGCTATGAAATGTGTTTGTGTTTTAAGCTAATTCTTAAGCATCAAAAGCATCAAAAAATAAAATAAAAGTTTATAGAGTTAAAAAGTTACAGTAAACTAAGGTTAACTTATTATTGAATGAAAATATTTTTTATAAATTTAGTGTAGCCCAAGTGTATAGTATTTATAAAATCTACCATAGTGCACAGTAATGTCCTAGGCCTTCATAATCACTTACCACTCACTCACTGACTCACCCAGAGCAACTTGCAGTCCTGCAAGCTCCATTTATGGTAAGTGACCTATACAGATGTACTATGTTTTATCTTTTATGCCATATTTTTATTTTACCTTTTTTACATCCAGGTGTATTTAGATACATAGATATGTATCACTGTATTACAATTGCCTACAGTATTCAATACTACGACATGCTGCACAGCTTTGTAGCCTATGATCAATAGGCTGTACTGTATATAGCCTAGGTGTATAGGTGGCTATACCATCTAGGTGTGTGTAAGTACAATCTGTGATGTTCACATGAGAATAGAATCATCCAAAGACCCATTTCTCAGAATATATCCTTGTTGTTAAGCTATGCATGACTATTTCTTATTATAAATCACAATATCACCACTATAAAATCTAGAGTCACATGGTTTTGAATAAGAAGGCACCAGGTTGGCCAGATATATAGAGGGAATTATACATAAAACTTAAAATATTTGCAGTTATATATTACCTATTTAACAAAACAGATAATATTATACACTCAATGTATAGTAGCTCCATGGCTTTGAGAGGGATTTGATAAATTTCAAATTTCCAAAATTAGGGACTTAATTTTCTCAGTTTATGGAATACACACCATTCTCCTAGTGATTAATTCATATTATCCATGTTCACAGGGCACAGGTGTGCAACATCTTACAGAACACAAAAAGAATATCTGCAGGTATACTCTGGGCAGAAGGCACTGGATTATCAATGACTTTGAAAGGAAAGGCAAATTAGGCATAACTCAGTCAAAATAAAGTACAGTGAAACTAGTTGTTTTAAAATAGTGATTCTAGTAGTGGAAGCCAGACCCTGATATTTGCAATATTCACTTTGGCAGCACCAGGTGTTTGCTAAGGAGATGAACATATCAAAAGATCATTTTCCTAATGTGTAGAAATTCCATTCTCAGCTAAATCTGTTCGTATGCATCCTGCCCTATTCACAAAAATGAAAAGCACATCTTGTTTAGGCACTATATATCTCTTATTTTTTGATGTTTTTGTTTGCTTACTTTTAAATAATTTTCAAGCACATTACCAATGAAAAAGTTAAGCATAAATGCTTCACAAAGACCTGAGTGACTTAAAAACCTTTCTCAGGAAAAAAAAAGTCTTAAAAAATGAACTGAATATATATTAAAATTTAGCATGCAGCTACTGCAAGACAGAGTGAAGGATCCCCGCCATGCACAGGGAACTCAACAAAGACCCAAGAGATGCACTTAGAAGCCATGGCAGATGGGTCTGTTAAGCCAGAGCAGACCAATTAAGGTTGTCTTTGGAGCACTCCGTCACCCCTAGAGGACAGAGAGAAAAACGAAAGGAGGAGGCCCTGCATTTAGTAACTGCTCAGATTGCAAAGCTGTGTATGAGAAGTATGTCCCTAGGAATGAGATGCTTTTTATTTGTACCGTGCTTTTTTTCTTATGCATTGTGATCAGCTTTCAGGGATTCTCTACTACACTGGGTGTTATTTTTATGTTTCAAAGGAGCACAAATGAAGCCTGGTTCCCTGTTGCTGTGTTTTTATTTAGTTCACATTTACTCCCCAAGACACGTCTTTTTAGCAGCTTGGATAGTAGGACTCTTCTGGAACAACCCCGCAGGAGAGGGACAGAGCAAGTAACCAGAGTTTTAAGCATCTTCTTAGAGTTAGACTGAATTAATCTTAAGATAAAAAAAGCACTGTTTCTAAATGTCAATAGCTTCTCTAAGCTACCTAGGTGGCTCTGCCTGCTCCTTAAAAGTAACTATATTTGAGGGAAAGGAAAGAGCTCAACAAAATACGTGGAAATGCTTTAACTATATCTTATGTACAATTATAGACAATTACACATGCAAAATCCAATAACAGATACCAAATAATCTGACAATTATTTTGGGGGGATAGGTACTATTTTTCAATATTGCTAAGTAGCTGAAGTTAAGGCACTGCTTAGTTACAGCTTCAAAGCAAAGAAGATTTTTTTTTTTACTTCCAAAATATTTCCACTTTCTAATTATTTGGCATTGACTAAAATTCTCATACACTCATTCCCATCAATTAAGGCAATAAAAGTCACTACTAAAATTTAAATGTCATTTGGGAAGGATATTTCAGATTGATTAACTAACCACTTGGGGAGAAAGTGCAATATTTGTTAACCTCTAATTCTTTGCCAGGCAGTATGTTAGAGATACTTTCAAAGTTATCTGCTTCAATTCTAATTATTTATATACAGAGTAGATATTGTTACTTCCATATTAAGAGTGAGGAAACTAAGGCTTACTGCCATTAAATAACACGTTTAAGTTTGCACTGCTAGTAGATTAACCTGAAAATTCTAGTCAGTTTGAGTCCAAGCAGACTGGTTCTTTCTGCCACATTTCCTCCCTAGCAAACATCTTGGAAAAAATGGTTGGGGCAACTACATTTTAATGTGAAAAAAAATGCTTTAAAAAGTATTGTTATAGAGAACTGGCGGGAAAATCTTTAGTAGTGTTCATGAAAGGAACAGAGGGAAGAGAATGTTCTACAGAGATGTTCATGTTTGTTTGTGTGCTCTGGGTATGTGTGTGCAGGGGTAGGGTGGGCTTTCCTCAACATACAGTTCTCAGATCTTTCCCCAAGTGTTGCTACTCTTGAGTATACTCTTTGAGGATACTCTTAGGTAAAACACTCAGAAAATAGAGTAAAGCCTTCCTGCTGCCTAATGAGAAGCATTCTATCATCACCAACCCAAGCTTCTGAAGTCTGGTTATTTGGTATAGCCTAAGAAAAGTTATTCCAAAAGGAAGGAAAATATTACTGATTCCTGGTCAGAGGACAGAAACCCAATCACTCTATACAAATCCATTTTAAGCCAAGTGATTTAGGGCAAATGAGGGGAATAAGTAATTGAGACTCTTGAGAGAGAGAGTGCTCTGTCCTCAGGTCCAGTGCGTTGGTACTTGGCAGGAATGGGAGAGTGAGCTTTGCAATTGTTCACGAGATGGTTCTATGAAGCCTCGTTAAGTATTGACAACTCATTCATTATTTTTAAACATTCTATCTGGAAGAATCAAAATACATCCGGAACCCAGATGTAATCTTAGGGTTTCTGATACATGACTACTATATGTCAAGTTTATTTAAAACAATGAAAATATGGTTATAAAATAAAAGAGATTAGTATTATTACTCACATAGGTTGTTTTATTTAATTCTCACTTCAGCACAGGAGAGTAGACAGAAAAAACCTTAACCCATATGACATTCAGGTTTCTCTAAATGCCATACAGTTTTCAGTTGGGGTTTGGGATGAGCGTCCTCTTTTGCAACATTTAATGGAGTCTCTAGAGACCTCCACTATTTTCAACTGGGAATGGATCTTCTATGCCAAGTCAACTGCAGTCCATGGCAGCTGTTGCTGAGGAAAGCATCGTGAAAAAACACTTTCTGTCTCCTTCTCTGTTACCTCCCCCTTTTTGCTAGTTCTGCAAATCCACTCTGTGCTGTGCCAAGAAAATGCCATCTGCCTCCTACACAAAAGGGAATAGTTTCCAACATAAGTAAGCAGTTTTACAACTCCAGAGTAGGAACTTGTGGAAGTAAAATTGCAGTTAGAAGGAAAGAATCCACAGCTTACATCTTGACATTCCTTTTTAGTTGGTGCTTTTGTGTGTATTCTTGCTTCATTAAAACCATTTCTTACTAAGCAAATGAGAATTTCAGGATCATCATCTCTTCATGTGAGTGAAATCAGGGTCATAAAATTAAAGTGGTCTAAGCAATTATATTTACTTTCAAGAACCATGTGTGTGACTGGAGGAAAACATCAAGAAAACTCATAAAACAGCAAACTTCTCCAAATTTCAGGTTCTTAATAACTTTTTTAGATGTTCAAAATAGAGTATTTTTGTAACAAGAATTAACTTCTTATAGAAACTTTGGGAGGAATAATTCTGATCTTCCACAAGTGAGTAAGACATGGGCTAAGCTTTCAAGAAGTTTGAAAAGCATATAATGACAAAGGTGGTCTCTTCAAGAAAACAGTAATGTGATTTTATGTAAATTACATAATATCATTGAGACTCATCTACATCATCTGTGAAATGGGTGATTTTGCAGATTCGATGATGTAAGTAGGGTTGGGTGCAGTGGCTCATGCCTGTAATCCCAGCACAATGGGAAGCCGAGGCGGGTGGATCATCTGAGGTCAAGAGTTCAAGACCAGCCTGGCCCACATGGTGAAACCCCTTCTCTAATAAAAAAACAAAATTAGCCATGATGGTGGTGCACACCTGTAACCCCAGCTACCTGGGAGGCTGAGGCAAGAGAATCGCTTGAATCCAGGAGACGGAGGTTGCCGTGAGCCGAGATTGTGCCATTGCACTCCAGCCTGGGTGAGAGAGCAAGACTCCATCTCAAAAAAAAAAGAAAGATATAATTAGTATTGTAGGGTGGTTCCTTCATTGGGTGGTTTTGTGCATTAATGATATATAATGCAAGCAAAATTTTAGGTACATAATGGACGTTCAGTTCTCTGTATTTGGCTACTTTACTCTGTAATTCCAAATTAAACAATAAATTTGGCATACTTTGCTCTGCTCTAAAATGATAGCTTTTATTATACATATGTATGTGTGTGTATAAGTGTGTATCTTCCCTATTTAACAAAGTTTCTTTAAGAATCTAACAAGATCACAGATGTGAAAGCCTCATATATTTTTTAAAATGCTCTATAAATGTAGAGTATAATTATTATTTGTCATAATTAAATAGATGTTTGAGGCTTGGCAAAATATAATGCTGGAGGTGTTAAGCAGCCACCACATCATGAAGGCCTTCATAGTAAGGAAAGAGAAAAAAATTTTTGTTTGAGAAACATGTAGTGTGACAAATGGATAAGAATTTGCAGAATTAGATTTGATCATAAGGCAGAGGACTGAGTAGTCAAGAAAGATGTCCCATTTCTAACTTGAACAATTAGATGATGGCAGCACCATTTACTTAAGCAACAGTGAATGGCAAGCAAACAGTGAGGGGACGGCAAAGAATTCTGGATTAGAAAGCATTGGGTTACATATTTAGAACACACACAAAAAGATGTTCAGTAGGCAGCTAAGCATATAATTCTGGATTTCAGAAGGAAGATCTAAGTTTTATTGATGACTGATTGATTGATTGCTCAGAACTTTGAGAATTGATGACTTCACCAAACAGGTGCATGTGGAATAAGAAAAGAAGATAATCTAGAATAGAATGCTGAATTGTATTTTCCTTATTTGGGCCAAGTAAGAAATGAACTTTTCCTAAAAGACGTTTAAAATCTCTTTGTTGTTACATAACGTTAAAGATTTCAGCAAGGTCTCAGATCTCAGAAGTGGATACTACAGTAATACTCAGTCTACATCTGTAAAATAAATTGTTACAAAACATGATTGTCGGAAGAATTGAATGAGATACTTATAATGTAACTTTTGTTGCTGGCTGGTGTTTTCTCTGGCTAGATTTAAGATCCCTCTTTCCTTTTTACTTTCTTTCCTTACCTCTTTTTCTCATTTTAAAAATTTCAAGTACTGTCACAAATGACTACAAGTCAATTGTGACAAATTTGTTTTTGAAGTCTTGAATTCATAATGTACAAAATTTAATGCTCCTGGTTATTTTTATTCCTCATAGCTCCTTTCTTGCCATTAAGTTTCCTTTTTCATTTAACTCGTATTTTTCTTATCATTACATTGACACTCATTAACAGTTTGTCTTCTGAAAACATCTTGAGTGTTATTTTTTATTTATATCTCTGGTCCACTGTAATAATTTTAGTAGTACTCACCCAAAAATATTTATAAAACACAATTTTTACCAAACTAATGTTAAAATTATAATTCCTCAAATAAAATTTATTATTACAAATACTGTAACTACAGACACAGGATGAGGAATACATAAGAAATTTTCTAGAAATTCTATATGTTCTTCAGCCCCCACCCCCCAGAGCTTCATTGCATTATGTATTATCATTCTGCTGCATGCTACCCCTGCACCCCATGCCATGCATACATAGTTGACCTGCTAAGTAGCCCATTAGTTCTGTCCTTAGACCATGGAAGTGGTAGTTATGATTATAAATGTAATCACCACTAAAGAGTGTTCCCAAGCTATTGTTGTAAGCGTATAGTTCCTAAACTTAAGGAAATCTTCTATCCCCTAAGTTTACTCACTCACTCAAGAAACTCTGTTGAACAAATAGGCACAACTGAGTAGAAATAGAAAGCCCAAGTTTCTCATCGATTGAGCAAGGATGCATCTAGCTCAGTCAATAAAATTGCAACATTGAGCTAGAGGACCAAGGTGAGATGAAGCTTTAGTAAGGTAAGAGGTTAATCAACTCTTCCAAGGAAGACTTTTTAAAATATATTAGTCCCTTTGCAATTATGACTAATTGCAGATAAATGACTTTGTGGCTTTTTTTCTGTGATCATGTAGGTCAGTGCTTTTTAATACATATTCTTTGTAGCCATTGTCACTCTATTTGGTAGCAATAGGGTCAAGATTTACAGTTTGCCTTTCTGACTCCTGAGGCAGTATTTTGTAAGCGAACAGAAGCAAATAAAATAAAATACTGCATTGCCTGATAAGGTGAGGGAAATGATGACAACTGAAAGGGTGATCATGGAGCAATGCCATGAAGGTATAAAACTTTGTGCAGACATTGTCTTACATAAAGCACAAAGAATACATGTGAACATAATAGAGAAAAGTTTAGTTGGTGGTGTGAGTACTCCCATTCCATCTAGCTAATCTTGTGAGACAGATAAACTCCTGATTGGGTCCCAGGTCACTAGTTAAAGTTAAAAGAGAGTCTTGTCGGTGAGGCAAATTCAAGAAGAAGCCCACGAGAAAGAGTCAGATGTAATGTACTAAAAAGCAGTGTCAGTGCCAAAAAAAAAAAAAAAGCCCACACAGGATAAAGGCAAGAAGAGTTGGTACTCAGGTAGTAAAACCAACTAAAAGTGAAATCTGAATGATATGAAGATGACCTGAAAATGTTCTTTGGAGCAGCTGCTTCTCTCTTTAATGGAAGTTGCCTGATAAGTGGGTTTGGAAAGATGTCTAATAATATACCACACAAAGGACTAACAAAGAGTCAAAGAGTTTCAAATTGATTCAATTATGGTACAGGAATATATATTCTGTTTATTAAGCAAAAGCACAGTGAGATGAAAACTGCTGAGGAAAAAAAAGACACTGATAGCTTAGGAAATGTGGTCTGAGCTATGCTGGATATTACAATCAAGCAGAAAAAAAAAATCATACTGGCTGTTCTGCATTCATTCACTCAGTAAGCTGGCACTGCACCCCACGAACTATGCTTCTCAGTAGGTATAAAGGAGTGAGCACTTTGACAAAGTCCTTGGCTCCATGAATCTTACATTTAGTGGAGAAAGAGAGATAGTAAAATGCATCTGTGACAATTAATTGAAAATGAATGATAAAGAGAAAAACAGGATAAGAGAAATAAGTTTCTGGAGTCACACAGAGGTGTTACTTTCTATGAGTAATCAAGTGATACTTTAGCATAGTGACAAGGTAACACTTGATTGGGACCTATAGAAGTAGGAGACATTGTAGGTTACATGAATCCATAGAATAAACAAGATTAAAAAATTATGTTATAGACAGAATCCAAAAAATGTAAAAACCTGCTTTGTAAGCAAAAGTTTGTACTTTTATACAGTGATGGGAAAATCTCTCCCATGGATCCTTGTAAAGAGAAGGCTACATGATGTTGCAGAAAATGTCTTCCCATATGATTATTTTCTTACAAATATTTCTTGAGACATACCTCATTGGAAAATGATGGTGAAACATCACTGTTAATATGTACTAGTGCCAAAACAATGCGGTTCCAATAAACAATTTTTAGAATTTTAACTTGATACAAGGTGAAATCTAGAGAAAGCAGAGAAATTTATGGATAATAATTATTTATCATGATTGTGACAGTGGCAATATTCCTGCACTGTTATCCTAATAAGAGACAGAAAAACCTCTGGCTATATTCTCAGCCTAGCTAGCATCTCTGCCCAGTGGAATATTTTTGCAGACTATGTCTGAATTAGATGGTAATGAAAGAGTAGCTACAATTAGGCAAAAAAAAAAAAAAAATTCTGTTGGTTTTTTTAAAAAAAGAACTGAAAAGAAAAAAAATAGATTTTAGTTCTGCAATAGAAAATAGTAAATTATAAATATATTCCAGTCAAAATGAACAGTATTCTTTCCTCTGATGTAGTGCTATTTGACAATTCTTTCTTTCTTTTTTAGAAAAGCCTAGATTTCCTAAGTCAAAATATTGCAGCTGACATTAAAAAAAATGTCTGAAGTGAATTTCCTCTGATGTGACTAATCTCTCACTATAATTATCCTTTGACCTAAAGATATAGTCAACTTTTAACATTTGCACCCTAAAACTTTTGTCCAACAAATTAGTTTAAGAACTAAATATTGTTAGTCTCACTAGTCTGACTGAATATGTGAACATGCACACACACACACACACACGTAGTTCCCAAGAGATAGGGAAGTGTCCTGTGGGACACTATATACTATTCAGGAAACTACATTCAGGGTATTTCTTGCAAATTACTCTGATTTCACCTGGTTAATAGAAAGAGCATAGAGCAATTTACAGGTCAGGCTGAAGGAGGTTAAAACTCTGATTCTTCCACTTACAAGTTATGTGAAATTGCAAAACAACTCATTTTCTCAAAACTTATTTCTTCATCTGTTAAATGAGATTATAAATGCTTTCCTCTTAGTATAGTTGCAAGAATCAAATTACTGAAAACACCCTGATCTATAAAAGCAATATATGCTGATTTACTTTCTACCATCTAATTTGCTTCAATAGTCATACGAATTAACATTGGTCCAAAAATGCATTAAAAACAGAAATCCAACTAGGAAAATATTTTGTATAAAAAACTAATATTCAGATGACTCTACCTTCTATAGTCTAAGACTTAGGTTATTTCTGCCTTTGGAGTTTTATATAAACACTATGCTTATAATGAACACACTTAATGAGAATCGTTTCTTTTAGTAAGCTGTTGTCAAATATCTGATAAATTATATAACAGTGGCATCTTAGCGTTAGGAAAACATTGGGCTTAGAATCTATTGCAAACTCCACAGTAGTAGTCTAATTATATCATAATTGTATATATTTTAGCATAAAAGTATGTTATACTGCAATATAAATATCATACAAAATTATGTAAGACAGGGTTTCTCATCTTCCCGTTCCTCTATCTTGTGTTTGCTTTTTGTTTCCATGCCTGAGAATGTGCAGAATCTTTTTGCATTAAATTTTTAATTGGTGACTTCCACACACTACTGGTCCATCAAAAATCATCTATGTTGTAGTTGTCTGGCAGACGGGGAACTATTCTCATATTCAAACATCTATGTTCTAGTATAGGATAAGAATTCCGATGCTGGTAAGCTTGGTAAACAGAGCTGGAAGAAAAATACAGATCAACAGCTGTTTCAAACTATCTGTAATGTTGTCCCAAGATGTGAATGAAAAAAACACAAAACAAAAAACAAACAACAACAACAAAAAAACGATGAGGTCAGGCGTGCTGGCTCATGCCTGTAATCCCAGCACTTTGGGAGGCCGAGGTGGCCGGATCACAAGGTCAGGAGATAGAAACCATCCTGGCTAATATGGTGAAACTTCATCTCTACTAAAAATACACAAAATTAGCTGGACGTGGTGGCACGTGCCTGTAATCCCAGCTACTCTGGAGGCTGAGACAGGAGAACTGCTTGAACCCGGGAGGCGGAGGTTGCAGTGAGCCAAGATTGTGCCACTCCATTCCAATCTGGGCGACTTAGCAAGACTCCATCTCAAAAAAAAAAAAAAAATGCTGGAACATAATTACCAAAACACACATTTTCGACTGGAAAGCATCAAGAATGGCACAGGATCAAATTTGGATCTGTTTTTGTCCTCTAAATGTGATACTTTAAAGAAATCGTGAAATAACAGTTGATAATTAAAATACCACATATAGTATCACCACTTTCATTCCCTCTACTTCTTGGGTACATAAAAGAAGACACTCCCTACATCCTTTGAGGGTAGGAAAGATCAAATAATTGATCTGCCAAACGGTCTGTGAGTAGAAGAAACATGTGTCACTTCTAAGCATTTAATCCTTGCTGTCTTACCTCTCTTCTTTCTTTCACTTTCACAGTCATTAGGGAAAATCTCCATGTTGATACGGAAAAGCTGAGTTCTTGAGCCACAGCAGGGCAGAAAAGTACCCTGGAAGACTGGTCTGACCTTCATGAGATGTTGTGTGATTAAAACACAGATATATTTTGTTCCATTTTTACTCTAGGGCTTATGATATAGTCTGGATGTTGTCTCCTCTAAATCTCATGTTGAATTTTAATCCCCAGTGTTGGAGGTGGGGCCTGGTAGGAGCTGATTGGATCACAAAGGCCAATTTCTCACAAATAGTTTAGTGCCATTCCTCTTGGCACTGTCCTTGGAATGACTTGGTACTGTCCTCACAATAATGAGTTCTAACAAGATCTGGCTGTTTAAAAGTTTGTAGCACCTCTGCCCTCACTCTCCTGCTCCCATTCTGGATGGCTCCCCCTTTGTCTTCAGACATGACTGTCAACTTTCTGAGGCCTCACCAGAAGCTAAGCAGATGTTCACTGCCCACACTTTCTGTACAGCCTGCAGAACCATGAGCCGATTAATCCTCTTTTTTTTTGGTAAATTGCCCAGTCTCTAGTATTTATTCATACCAGTGCAAAAATGGCCTAATAGAGCTTCTTTTTACTGCAGGCCTAATACGGCCTTTCCAGACTAATTAAATGGGAGAGTTCCCTGACCCTCCTTGCAGGATGTGTGACAGGGATGTGGCTCGCCTGTTTGGTTGCCTGCTGCAGGAGCATGCAGATGGGCAGGTGAAGAAGCTGGGGGCAAGGGCTTTGGGCTACAGCCCTGTGGTAGGGTGGATGCCTGCAACCCGTGTTACAATATTTTCTTAGCCTAGCCATCCACGTGGCTTTAAGGGTTAATCAGCTCAATGGACCCTCTGCCCAAAGGCAGAGGGCAAGTGTGACAGCTTTCTGTATCCTTGAGAGCTTTCTGATATCTCTTGACCATCATCCCAGAAAAATTTGGCTCACACGGGCTCGAAGAATGAATGTGAGATTTACTCAGTGGTGGAGGTGGCTCTCAGCAGGGTAGATGGGGAGCCAGAATGTGGGGATGGAGTGGGAAGATGATCTTCCCCTTGAGTTGGACTGTCCAGCAGCTGAACTCCTCCCCAAACACCATTAGCCAAACTCCACTGTAGTCCCAGCTACTCAAGTGGCTGAGAAAGGAGGATCCCTTGAGCCAGGGAGGTTGAGCCAGGGAGGTGAGCCCTGATCACACCACTGCACTCCAGCCTGGAAGACAAAGTGAGACCCTGTCTCAAAATCAATAAATACTTAAATTACTATCTTCTGCTAAGGTTTACACTATAGATGCAGGAAAAAAAAGTCGTCACACTGTCTGTCTGATTGTGGCAGCTGAGATTGAATAGAGACATATAGGGGTAAAATAAAAAGAAATTGTATGTATAAAGACCATGAGTTGAAAAGAAACACATTGAATTTAAACTGCTGAAAGAAGGCCACTGTGGCTGAAAAAGGAATTAAGTGGTTCAAGATGAGTTTAGTGAGGTAGGCAGGGGAAGCATTATGAAGGGCTTTTGTGACCTTATGATGAATATTACAAGAAAAATAAATCACTACAGTATCTAGACAAAGGAATGGCATACTTTAATTCATATTTGAAATGTGAATAAATTACTTGACGAAAGAGAGTGAATGCTAGGAGAACAGTTTGGAGGTCCAATCATGCTTGTTCAGGGAATAAAAATTAAAGACTAGTTATATGGGGAGAGGAGAACAAATTGTGTGATTTTTGGATAGAGAGGTGTTATTCCCAAGATTCTGTCTTTCACAGCTAAATTGAGGGTAATGGATCCACTAAGATGTCCTTGAGCTATTTCCACTAAAATAGCAATTCAACCTGCCTTCTGACGTATGCAGATACCTCTAGTTGAAGAATAATATCTCCTTGCCTTATTTTACAAAACTCATCTCTTAAGCATATGGCATTCCTGTACATCAAATGCACTGTGACTTACCTAATTTCTTATTAGAATTAGATGTATTCTTCAAGCTAGGTTTCCTAAGTTGCCAGTCTTATGTTCATTGTAGCACAATCCACTACATAAAACACATCTTGATTGTGTCTATTTTTCCCCCGCAAAAAAAACCTTTAAAACTGACATTTGCTTACCAGTTAGGATTATAATTATTTTGTGGCATATTGTAGGTATTAAATTTTATCCACCCTCTTTTCCTGTTTTTAACAGTTATGGTTTTATTATACTTTAGTAATTAAAAATTATTTGAACTTGCATACAATATTTTACTGAGATCCATCATTTATATTATCTACTCTGAAGTCTTTACTGCTTGTATATCTTTTCTTGCAACATTTCCAGTCCACCTGCTATGGCAGTTCCTCTCCATGGAACTTTATAAAACTACTCAACAGAATGAAAGCTCTTCTCCCTTTTTCAATATCATTTTCCTTGGTTCACTCCAACATCTGTCTTCAAATAGCATCTAGTCACTGATGATTTTAAATGGGCATGTTTTATCTCTCTTATTAGATTAGAAGCATATTGGTAAACAATAACTCGGCTATCACTAACCTAGCCTGTACCTATCATGTTTCCTAGAGTGCCCATACATATTATCTATTAAATACAGCTATGAATGAATCCTTGAATGCAAGTTTCTAAATCATGTGTTATAGGAAGAAAAAGAAACATTTTAAGAAAATATAATTTAAAAAATGATTGAGAAGAAAAAAATTCTCTCAAGATTAAAGTGAAAAAAGTTATGTATTTATAATTGGATCAACTCACTCTCATATATGTATTAAAATTGTTTTAATTTTTAATTATTAGATACATAATATTTATAAGGTAGTTATTACATATTATTTTCCTACTTCTCTACTTTTTATTAAGACATTAAATTCCTTGAAGTCATTATTTTATATGGTAATGAGATAAAAAGTTGTGAGTAGTTTGAGAACTGGAGAGAGAAAAATGACTTACCCCATCAATTTTACATATAAACTCAGTGCTTCAGTTATTGGGTAAATCCATCTCAATAACCAAGGTTACCAATTCTGCACTTATCAGAAACAATGAATTAATTTCTTTACTAGCACAGAAAGACCTTCACTAAACAAGCTGATAAGAAATTTTGAGCCTAATTCTGTCACAATATTAGCTGACAATGATTCCATGGGGACTGTATTAAATATTTATTATAATATAATGGCAACATGGAATTAATTATTTTACGTGTTGGTGTAAAGGATTATATCCCTCTGGGTCAAAATAATATACAACTAAAAGCTGGCCTGAAAAAGAACAAAATTGTTTTAATTAACACTTCTCACATCTTCTTGCAGAAATATATATTTTAATATCTTTGGCAAATATCTGCTAAAGGAACAGCCTAAATGGAAAAAAAAAAGCTTTTTGTATTTGTTAGAATCTATCCATTTGAGAGAAGTCAACTTTGCATAGTTATGAGTATAAAGAAGGGTTCTCTTGTTCTGATATGAAATAGATTTGACCCTAATATTGTACAGTAAAGAGAGGTGATATGGTTTTGTTCTGTGTCACCACCCAAATCTCATCTCTAATTGTAATCCCCACATGCCAAGGGAGGGATCTGGTGGGAGGAGACTAGATCATGGAGGTGGTCTTCCCCATGCTGTTCTCATGATAGTGAGTGAGTTCTCAGGAGATCTAGTTGTTTGATAAGCATCTGGCACTCCCTCTATGCTCTCTCTCTCTCCTGCTGCCACATAAGGCATGCCTTGCTTTCCCTTTGCCTTCCACCATGATTATGGTTCCTTAGGCCTCTCCACCCATGTGGAACTGTGGGTCAATTAAACCTCTCTTGTTTATAAATTACCCAGTCTCAGATAGTATCTTTATAGCAGTGTGAAAACAGACTGATATAAGGGGTTACTTTGAGAAGGTGAAATGATAGCTAATTGAAGAAAAGTAATGTTGTTAAATAAAGCAGTATCTTAAAAATAAAAATTCTTGAGCTAGAAGAATTAGTACAGACAAATATTCTGAGTAGTTTCCATTATTCTGCTTTATAAATAGAAATACAGAAATTAAAATAGATGTGTCAATAGCATCTTTTTATGAAGACTCTCAAATCATTTAATAGAAGTATATTGCACTTTCTTCTGTTAGAAGCATAATGATAACAATAGACACTCATGATATTTTATTCTCAAGTAGCTTAATTTGCATCCTTGAAAAATATGGGGAATACAAAATGATTAAAGTATGTTTGGCTGATGTTTGTATATAAATAGAGAAAACCTGGTATTGTGGAAAAATACTGAATCCAAGGCTTTGGTCACTTTCTAATTTTTCTACAAACTCAAGTAGTGATCTAGAACAAAATTACTTTTTCTCACAAAACTCAATTTCCAAAGAGATATAATGGAATGGACAAAATATGTTGATTTATATCTCTAAAATCATAAATCATTACACTTAATGATTAAATATAGAATATAGAAACACTCGCTCCTTAAGTACATATTTAAAAGTGCTTTTCATGCGCCTACTTCAAATATCATTTTAAAAATTCCTCAGTCCAGGGAATAGCACTGGCAAAGGCCAGATATGGAGACATACATATGAAAGTCATATGCAGAATTGGAATAACTGACTTGGATACAACTTTGGACATGTTTAGTTTGTGCTATTATTATAAAATGTAAATGGTCACAAATGAGCAATAGCTGTGAGCTCATAAGGCATGGAGTTTCCGGAATAGATATGAGTTAGGTATAAAGATTTCTTAGTAATATAGTGTGTGCAGTTAACACTAAAGAATGTGAAAAAAAATAAGAAGAGAGGGAGTTAATCATAGAATCTTGGGCAACAAAAATGAAAAGATAGAGGGGAAATTGTCTACAAATGAAACTAACTACAGAAAGCTGGAAATAGATCTATCATGTAATAGAAGTCAAAGGAATAGTGGAAATAGTCAGCATTGTGAAATGCTGCAGAGTTAAAGTTAAATAAAGACTTGGGATCAGTTCAATGGGGTGTTCTTCTAGAACTGCTATTTCCAAATCACCTATTCTGCTACCTTCTGGAAAATTAAGGGAAGACCTGGTAAAGAAATAAATTTATGATTCAAATCTTCTATGAAATTGATATACCCATCAATTTCACATAATTATGAATAAAAATAGGGTTAGGTTATATGCTAACCTAAGACAATATTTGGATAGAGGAAATTCAGAGGACAAAGTACAAGAAAATTCTACAGATTAATAAGATATTGGACAGTGGTACAAATAGGAAAATAAAACCCAAGGGAAAGATTTGCACTGATCATAAAATGTCAGCAGATTCCTTCATTTCTAAAACTAGGCTTCAGAGAAAAAATAAATAAAAGTAAAGATCTAAAATAAGAACACTTAACTATGAAATTAAATGATGGGGCTAACTTTAAAATTTTGTGATTGTTTGGTGACATAGATACTAGCTGAGCCAAAACATATATGTTTATCTATTTGGCATGTTGGAATCACAAGAAAATTATTTACCTATATTCTGGCATTGAAGTTTCTATATCTAGTCCACTAAAGCTACTGACTTGGCATACAAGAATGAAAATATCATGGCACAATATTGAGGCTTCGAAGAAATCATCTAGCATAAGGGAAGAAATTGAACATTACTTAGTATTGGCAATGGGAACTTAGGATTGCAGGTCAGCAGTGGTTCTGGAAATTGGGTGGAAGCTGATGTGGGAACCAATCATGACCCACTCATCTTGAGAGCAACAAATGTCTTACAACAAATTAAAATGACATGTCACTAAAAGGTGTTACACTTTTTTGCTCAAGAATCTCTAACATGGATTTTGCTACATGAGACTAATATAGAAGAGAAATCATCTGTGAAGAGGATGTATTGGCCCATCAGGACAGTGACATAATGACATAGATCAGGACTGAGAACAACAGTAGTGAAGGTGGAATGGCAGTAGGAGTTAACTAAAAGTACACAGACCCATTTATGAGTTCATGAAAGATACCAAACAATACTTTGCAGTAAGGAGAGTGGAAATATAAAGTGAATGAAGCCTTACTTCATAGTTACTAAGAATGTTAGTCATTCTAATATTTATGGGGAAGGTAGTAAAAAGTCAAACTTAGGAAAGATTTTTTTTAATCTGCGTTCCTTATACACTACATTTCTAAAATTCTTAAATGCGTTCTTAGCTAAAGAAGCCAGGTTCCTTGAGTATGAAGAATCACCCTTAGTCTAAGACCATTTATGTCAAGAAATACATGGCTCTAAATGTTGAAGCAATTCATATGAATGATTGTTGAGGCTCTGTAGGAACCATGGGTACTACAATTGGCTGTACTTTGGGGGAAGTGCTTTGCCAATTCATTGGGAATAAATTTTTAGGTACTGGTTGGAATGTGTTAATGAGACAGATAAAGAGTAGCAGTTGTCATAAAAACTCAGAAGGCAATTGTGAAATGTTCATGTACCACTGATTCCTTTATGTGACCTGGCAGTAAATCATTTTTTAGCAGCAAACAAAAGTCTACAGATACTTAAATAAGCATGATTAAAGGTGAGCATAGGTTAATTTTCTGAAGCTCAACAGAAGGTAAGTATAAAAGCCTTTATGCCGTGCATCGTTTAGAAATCTTATTCTCTAAACAATAAAAATATAGGGCTCATAGCTATAGGTGCACCTGAGGTGCAAGAAGGATATAGCTCCAGGTAGGCTGATGGCTACTCTCTCAGCCAGTAAGATCTTTGTCAAAGCAGAGAGACTGGCTCTGGAGACATTAGTTAGGAAATGAGGGCTCAGTCTGTCCAAATTTCAATTATCAGGGTGCTGCCTTTGAACCAATGATGCCTTGATGCCCAGACTTACAGTTCCACATGGCAGGGGAGGTCTCACAATCATGGTGGAAGGCACGGAGGAGCAAGTCACATCTCACATGGATGGCAACAGGCAAGAGAGACAACTTGTGCAGGGGATCTCCTCTTTTTAAAACCATCAGATCTCATGAGACTTATTCACTATCATGAGAACAGCATGGGAAAGACTTGCCTCCAGGATTCAATTACCTCCCACTGGGCCCCTCCCACAACACGTGGGAATTCAAGATGAGATTTGGGTGGGAACACAGACAAACCATATCATTCTGCCCTTGGTCCCTCCCGAATGTCATGTACTCACATTTCAAAACCAATCATTCTTTCCCAACAGTCCCCCAAAGTCTTAACTCATTCCAGCATTAACTCAAAAGTCCACAGTTCAAAATCTCATCTGAGACAAGACAAGTCCCTTCCACCTATGAGTCTGTAAAATCACAAGCAAGTTAGTTACTTACTAGATACAATGGAGACACAGGCATTGGGTAAATACAGGTGTTCCAAATGTGAGAAATTGGCAAAACAAAGGAGATACAGCCCTAGAAGAATCCAAAATCCAAGTCAAAACTTAAAGCTCCAAAATGATGTTCTTTGACTTCATGTCTCACATCCAGGTTACACTGATGTAAGAGGTTTGTTTCCATGGTCTTGGACAGCTCCAGGACTATGATTTTTCAGGGTAAAGCCTCCCTCCCAGCTGCATTCACAAACTCACATTGAGTGTCTGTGGCTTTTCCAAGTGCACAGTGAAAGCTGCCAGTGGATCTACCATTCTGGGGTCTGGAGGATGGTGGCACTCTTTTCACAGCTCCACTAGGTGGTGCCCCAGTAGGGACTCTGTGTGTGGGCTCTGAATCCACATATCCCTTCCATACTGCCTTAGCAGAGGTTCTCCATGAGAGTCCTGCCCCTATAGCAAACTTCTGCCTGGATATCCAGGCACTTCCATACATTTTCCAAAACCTAGGTGGAGACTCCCAAACCCCGATTCTTGACTTCTATGCACTCACAGGCTCAACACCACCTGGAAGCTACCAAGGCTTGGGGTTGCACCCTCTGAATTCACAGCCTGAGCTGTACCTTGGCTCCTTTTACTCATGCCTGAAGTGGATGTGACGCAGGGCACCAAGTCCATAGACTACACAGCATGAAGACCCTGGGCCTGGCCCATTAAACCATTTTGTCCTCCTAGACCTCTGGGCCTGTGATGGGAGAGGCTGCCATGAAGACCTCTGACATGCCCTGGAGAAATTTTCCCCATAGTCTTGGGGATTAATATGCAGCTCCTTGTTACTTATGCAAATTTATGTTTCTGGCTTGAATTTCTCCTCAGATAATGGGATTTTCTTTTCTATCTCATTGTCAGGCTGCAAATTTTCCAAACTTTTATTCTCTGCTTCTCTTAAGAAACTGAATGCCTTTAACAGCATGCAAGTCACCTTTTGAATATTTTGCTGCTTAGACATTTCTTCTGACAGATACCCTAAATCATCTATCTCAAGTTCAAAGTTCTACAAATCTCTAGGGCAGGGGCAAATGCCACCAGTCTCTTTGCTAAAACATAACAAGAGTCATCTTTGCTCCAGTTCCCAACAAGTTCCTCATCATCTGAGACCACCTCAGTCTGGACCTTATTGTTCATATCACTATCAGCATTTTTGTCAAAGCCATTTAACAAGTGTCTAAGAAGTTCCAAACTTTCCCACATTTTCCTGTCTTCTTCTGAGCCCTCCAAATTATTCCAACCTCTGCCTGTTTCCCAGTTCCAAAGTCTTTTCCACATTTTTGGGTATCTTTTCAGCAGCACCCCACTCCTGGTACAAATTTACTGTATTAGTTCATTTTCACGCTTCTGATAAAGACATACTCAAGACTGGGCAATTTACAAAAGAAAGAGATTTAATGAATTACAGTCCCACATGGCTAGGGAGGCCTCACAATTATGGTGGAAGACAAGGAGGAGCAAATCTCATCTTATGTGGATGGTGGCAGGCAAAGAGAGAGAACTTGTGCAGGGGAACTTTTTAAAAAAATATTAGATCTGCTGAGACTTATTCACTATCATGACACAGCACAGTAAACACTTGTCCCCACGATTTCAAGTGTCCTCATGATTACCTCCCACCAGGTCCCTCCTACAACACATGGGAATTCAAGATGAGATTTGGGTGGAGACACAGCTAAACCATATCACCCTACTGTGACATTTCCTATTAATGGATATTCATTATGGGTACTTAGTGAAATACTTCAAACCAAAAGTGGGATGGGAACAGATATAAGTATATTTGGAAGTCTGTGGAGAAGGTTGCAGAAGTAGGGGATCCTCTGAGAGTATTAGGGATGATAGAGCCTGGTAGGACGACTGTGATAAGACAACTATTGCAGTTCTCAAACTTTTGGTCTTAAGATTCCTTTATACTCTTAAAAAGTATTAAGTACTGTGAAGATACTCTCAGTTCATGACATTCATAGTCAGTGATATTCTGGGGCCAGCACTTAGTGACCAATAAAACCTAATCATGCTATGCCTCTCTTCTCAAAATTACATTCAGTTATGTTACTTGGTAGCTTGAAATCAATCTTGGTAGGAATATTCACACAGTGGAAATTGAGTTGCAAATGTAAAAATCAGGGCTTTATTTATTTATTTATTTTTAAAGCCAGTTTACCAATCTCTATGATTTAGTATATCAGAAATTAAACAGAAATTGTTAAACTTTTATTTTAGGTTCAGGGATACATGTGTAGGTTTGTTATACAGGTGAACTGACATACAGATTATTTCATCACCCAGGTAGTAAGCATAGTAACTGGTAGGTAGGTTTTTCAGTTCTCATTCTCTGCTCTCCCTCTGCCCTCAAGTAAGCCCCTGTGTCTGTTGTTCACTTCTTTGTGTCCAAATATACTCAGTGTTTATCCCCCACTTATAATTGAGAACATGCTCTATTTGGTTTTCTGTTCGTGTGTTAGTTCACTAAGGATAATGGCCACCAGCTCCATCTGTGTTCCTTCAAAGGACAGGATCGCACTTTTTTGATGGCTGCATAGTATTCCATGGTGTATATATATCAGATTTTCTTTATCCAGTCTACCATTGATGGATATTTAGGTTGATTCCATGTCTTTGCTATTGTGAATATAAACTGAGGAATTTTTAAAACATAATACACAAACACATATGTGGGCTCTGAAAAACTCTGTTGTGAACTCATGAAAGAAATAAAAAGGTAAACAAACAATTTCTTAGTGTTATTATATAAAAATAGTTTTAATTATGTGGACCTTGAAAGGATTTTGGAGGGCCCCTCTAGTCCCCAATTCACATATTTGGAAGCATTTTTAATACCATGGTAGCTAGAATCTGATTTTATCCCAATCATTCCTCCTGTGGCCTGTGGACAAAGAAAAAAAGCATGTAAGCATAAACATAAGCAAAATACCTATATCATTATTTTCTTAAAACTTAATAGCCAAGAGAACTAGATTGTGGGATTTTCTTATCTAAAAATAACAACAAAGAGTCATCTTGCTTCTGAATTAAGCGAAGCCTGGGCAATTGCTTGTTTATTGCACCTCAAGGTAGAAAACATGCATGAGAAATTTGCCACAATCTTCAGTGATCTTTGTGTTGGGGTAGGAAACACCAGTGGTTATAGTATTGGTATTGCTCAGATCAATAAAAATAATCTAATATGACATAGTTGTGTTTGGAATACAGGATGCTTTAGTGACAGAAAGAGTGATAGAACTTCAGGTTACAGAAATCATTGAAAAAAGAAGTCAGGAGAGATGCATAAACTATAAAAATATCAACCTAAGGGATGCCAACAAATACTTGGATGAACATTGTCTTACCAACTGCTGACATTTTATGTAATTAGTAGATGAGGGCTGAACCCTAGTGAAATTAGCTATACTCATAGAAGATTTTATTGGTATTGATGAACGTGGTTTGCCAATAGGCAATTAAGATTTATCTAGAGCAATTATTTTCAAACATATTCACAACATAATTGAAATAGTTCTCTATTGCTATGTAACAAAGGACCACAAACTTAACATCTTAAAACAACATACGTTTATCATCTCACAGTTAGCTTAGCTGAGTCTTCTACTCCATTCTCATAGGGCTGCACTCTCATCCTGAGTCACAACTGAAGAAGAGGCTGTTAGCAGAATTTTTTTCTTTTCTTTCCTTTTCTTTTCTTTTTTCTTTTCTTTTCTTCTTTTCTTCTCTTCTCTTCTCCTCTCCCCTCCCCTCCCCTCCCCTCCCCTCCTGTCCTCCCCTCCCCTTCCCTTCCCTTGCCTTCTCTTTTCTTTTCTTTTCTTTTTTTTTAGACAGAGTTTCGCTCTTGTTACCCAGGCTGGAGTGCAATGGTGCAATCTCGGCTGACTGCAACCTCAGCCTCCTGGGTTCAAGCAATTCTCCTGCCTCAGCCTTCTGAGTAGCTGGGATTACAGGCGCCTGCCACTATGCCTGGCTAATTTTTGTATTTTTAGCAGAGACAAGGTTTCACCATATTGGCCGGCTGGTCTTGAACTCCTGACCTCCGGTGATCCACCCACCTCAGCCTCCCAAAGTGCTGGGATTGCAGGTGTGAGCCACCGTGCCGGCCCAGAATTTATTTTCTTGTGTTTGTAGGACTGAGGTCCAGCTTCTTGCTGGTTATAAATTAGAAGTCACCCTCAGCATCTAGACATTTTCTAGAGAACATCTACCTTTCTCAGAGGCTGTTTGCAGTTTCCAGAGTCTGGGTGCAACAAGCTTGTTTCCTCTACATGGCTACTTACTTTATTAAGATGAAAAATAGAACATCTAGAGCAAATTTGCTAGCAAGATGCAGTTTTATATAACATAAAATAATTATAGGAGTGACATCTCATCACTTTTGCAACATAATGTAATATGTAATAGACTAAGGTGACTTTTTAAAATCAGTATTATTTTGGTTAGAAGAAACTCACAGGCACTGCTCACATCCCAAGTAAAGGGATTATATAAGGACATGAGTACAAGAGTTAGGGCAATTCGGGGTCACCTCAGGGTCTGTCTTTCTACCACAATGGCACTCAGAGAAGCTAATGATGTTTGTAAAGATAATGGGGAAGTCAGGGCACAGTGGCTCATGCCTATAATCCCAGCACTTCGGGAGGCTGGGATGGGTGGATCACTTGAGTTCAGGAGTTTGAGTCCAGCCTGACCAACATTGTGAAACCCAGTCTCTACTACAAATACAAAAAGCTGTGTGTGGTGGCAGGTGCCTATAATCCCAGCTACTGAGGAGGTTGAGGCAGGAGAATCGCTTGAACCTGGTAGGCAGAGGTTGCAGTAGGCTGAGATTGTGCCACTGCACTCCAACCTAGGCAACAGAACCAGACTCTGTCTCAAAAAAGAAAAGATACTAGGGAAAATTATAGAATATGTGGGGTGTGGGGCTTTCATAGGGGGTTTGCAAAAAAAGTTATAGTTATATCAATTAATTACCATCAAAATGTAATCATAAAGTATTAGAAAAATGTTAAATTATATATTTTATAAAATTAAAAAGATAAATGTTTAAATAAAATTGGAATGTGTTTTTGTTCACGTAAAATTTTTATATAATAAGGTTAGAAATATTCAGAAGATATTGGAAATATTCACAAGATATTGCTTATGAAGGTTTTTAATGACAATCTCTTCTAATTCTTGAAAGTGACCATCAGGAGAAACTTTGCTCAAACAGAAAGGTGATAAAATATTTAACATTCTTTTTATACCCACTGAAAAATTTAGATCATTAGAAATTATTTTTAAAGGATCTAACAGCTCTGCCTTTTTTTCATGACATGTAAAAAGTGAAAGGTTCTTGTGATAATGTAAATTGACTTCAAATTTCATGGAAATTTTTACATCAAATATATCAAGCCAATTAATGAAGTTCCAATTTGCAGCACATGTACGTATTATTAGAAAGCCACCCTGAAGCTGGCTTATATGCCACTAGGATGACACATCAAACACAGAATGGATAGACATACCTGATTTATCAGATGACAGCCATTTGGGTCAACCTCTAAACTTTACTTACCAGGAACTCCTCACCATATCCCTTTGGGTTGGATATTGATCATTTTGGGGTATCTGAAATGATATTTTTTCAATATCTCCATATACTTATTTTCTACCAAGGTGTTTTCTTCAATTTACTCCTGAAAAAAAGTTTCCAACAAGTAAAAACTCTTTCTTGGCTGTCTTTGGCATACTATGTTTGAGCAGCACATACTAATTTTTTCTTTCATGAGAATACCTCAGAGATTGCCATTAAACCTCGTTTTGTTTGGTCTGTGCTCTGAGAGATTAGGATGAAGAAAATTTAGCCTAAGATGGCCAGGTTAGCAGCCTCAATAGGTGGCCTCAACCAGGCCAAGCCTCCCCACGTAGCCCAAGGCCAAAAAGAATCTGTAGACTTCAGTAAAACTCACATTTATAATCTACCAGTGGGCAGTTATTCTGGCATAGCTCAAATGCCATTTAAACAAGTAAACCAACAGCCTAGATTGATGCTATTTTTGGACAAGTGTTGCATAAACTTGCAAAACTTTGACTAACACAGAAAAATAATTCAAAAGAAACGACTGACATGAGCCAACTTAGAAATAACCTTTGGAATATTTTGGTGAATATATTTGTAAATACTTCACTTTGTTTATAAGTAGAAATGGGCGGGTATATAAACAAAAAGATAGGAAAACATAGTAAATATTTACATAGGCAGAATAATGCCAGGTATGCTACTGCTTTCAAACACCAGTATGTTGTAAGCAGCTTTTCCTTTTCTATAAATATTCCTAACATGATGTTAATATTAGAGAATTAAATTTATACGTCATAATTTGATTAATTATCTCTCCTAATTAAAGGGCATATCTATATTTCATTTCCTTACACTTAAAACTTATTTGAATTTCTCAGAGAATTAATATAATATTGTGCATTTTGGTGTATATTGCCAGCCTTTTCACCTGAAGTGTTATATTTTCACTTCTGCCAAGATAGGGTGAAACATTATTTTTTACCTAACTCTCACAAATGCCAGTTTTACTCAGTCTTTTCCATTTTTGTTAATCAGGCATACATTGTTATAGGCCCTTCTGAAGTGCTAGTTATCATTACAGTAATTACTTTAAATAGCAAATCAGTTCTTTCAACATTATTTATTGATTCACATTGCTTTTTCAATAACTTGAAGTATTTTTGTTAGAGATTGGTAAATGTCCTGCAAAAATTATGTTCTTCTCCTCATGCTGGGGACATAGCCAGACTGTACTTCTTAGTTTCCCTTTGCGGTTAGGAGAAACCATGTGACTGAGTACTAGCAAATGGTATTTAAGCCAAAGTAATGTATGCCATTACCTAATATTATATAATACATAATGCATTATGAGAGTGCTTAATCACAGTATTAGTTTACAAAGGCTGCTATAACAAGTTACCTCAAACTTGGTGGCTTATAACAACAGAAATTTCTTCTTTCACAGAGATGGAGGATAGAATCAAAGCAATGGCAGCGCCATGCTTCCTCTGAAGGCTTCAGAGAATAATATTTTCTTGCTTTTTCCTAGTTTGTGGTGGCTCCTAGCAATTCTTGGAGTTCCTTGGCTTATAGATGCATAACTCCGATCTCTGCCTCCCTCTTTACATGACATTCTTCTCCATATGTCTCTTTTGTTCTCTCCTCTTCTTATAGGGAAGCTAGTCATAGGATTTAGGACCCACCTTAAATCTAGGGTAATTTCATTTACAGATATTTAACAAACTGCTTCTGAAAAATTCCCTTTCAAACAAGGTTACATTCTGAGGTTGTTCCAGGTGGTGACTTTTTAAAGAGGACTGACTATTCAATCCATTACAATAACCATAACTCCCAGATGGTACAATATCTATGCTCTTTCATGGCCAAATGAAGTTGGTAACCATCCCCTAGGCTAGTGACTGTCAAACTTTATCACACATCAGAATCAACTGGGAGAGCATGTTAAAACAAACAGAATGCTGGCCCTCAACACTACAGTTTCTGATTCAATAAATCTGAGATGTGGGCCAATATTTGCATGTCTAACAAGTCCCCTGGTGCTGCTGGTGCTGCTAGTCTGATATTACACTTTGAGGATCAGTGACCAAAAATACAAGAATATCGCAATATGACAGAGCATGGAACAAAACCCTCTACTGAACAAAAAATACTTCTTTAACTTTTACATTGGAAAGAAATAAATATATTTGATCTTATCCTACGCTGACCAAAAATCACTTCTTTCTCTATAATAATAAATTGCTATACATGCTGGGTATATCTCTGAACTATCTATTCTACTTCTTTAAGCTGTCTCTTCATGCATAATTACAACATTGTCTAAATTGCTGTACCTTCATAAAATGTTTATACTCTGGTAGAGGAAAGACTCTCCTGCTACTTTTGTTTCTCTCAAATTTCCTACTATTTGTTATACTTAACTGTGCAAGTACCACTCATATATTTTTATCAGGTTCAAAGTGTTTTAACTATTAGATTTTCAAATAGGATTAAAATACAATTAAATAACAGTTTGGGGAATATTGGTATCTTTATAGAACTGAATTTTCTAAGAATGAGCATATATCTACATTTATTTGGAATTCTCCTACCTCTAATAGAATTTTAATATTTTCTTTATATAGGAAATATGAATTTCTTTTTTCTTTCTTTTTTTTTTTTGAGACGGAGTCTCGCTCTCTCTCCCAGGCTGGAGTGCAGTGGCGCAATCTCGGCTCACTGCAAGCTCTGCCTCCCGGGTTCACGCCATTCTCCTGCCTCAGCCTCCCGAGTAGCTGGGACTACAGGCGCCCGCACCATGCCCGGCTAATTTTTTGTATTTTTAGTAGAGACAGGGTTTCACCGTGTTAGTCAGGATGGTCTTGATCTCCTGACCTCGTGATCCACCCGCCTCGGCCTCCCAAAGTGCTGGGATTACAGGCATGAGCCACCGCGCCCGGCGGAAATATGAATTTCTTAAAATTAAGTATTTGTTGTTTTTGTGAATTGAGCTCTCTTTGTGCATTTTGTTTTCTAACTTGTTGCTGTTATAAAGTAAAATTTCAGATACTTGTATTATATTCTGCTCTATCAGTAGTCTTCAGAAGATTTTTGTTTTCTCTCAGCCTTTCAGCTGAGTCAGATATCCAAACATATTGACTTAACATCAGTAAATAATGATAATTTTGTTTCATTTTTGTCAATAGTTCTTTCAACCCTTATTTATTCTGGTTCATTTGCCTAGTGCTTCCAGGATAATATCACATAGTTCTGGTAATTATTGTTTAAACTACCTAGCCTCTGCAAGGCTGAGATAACTTAGTAAAGCATAAAGTTTCTTTCTAACTAGAGTGTTGACCATGAAGCTTTGGTACAAGGCCCTACCCTTACTAAATCCTTACAAACACCTGGATGTTCTGACTACATGCCATAGAATAGCAGCTATTAAACATAGGTGCATATATCCAAGGGGTTCTTAACGTGATAAACTGGGTTACACGAAGAAAATATATCATAGAATTTTAGTGTATACATTTTATGTTACATTTTTAATTTTCATTTTGAGTGATTCATAACAAAAATGATAATTAAAATAATAATAGCTAGCATTTGTTAGGTGTTAGGTGTTCACTAGGCAATACATATTATTCCAGGTGCTTTACCTATATAGTTAATTTATGCTCATATTAAGTGTGCAGGTGAGACATATTTTTAATCTCCATTTTAAAAGTAAGACAACCAAGCCACAGAGAGTTTATTTAACTTTTCCAAGGTATAGTAGAGAACCCAAGCTTCAAACCTCCATACACTGGACCCAGAGATAACACTCTAAATGTTGCACTATTTTGTCTCTTCATACATAATCTTAGTGTACAAAAAGTTTAACTGTTTATAAGTAAATGCATTCACATATATTGATGCATAATCAAAATGTCTTTCACTTCCTTGACATCTCTTCCAGGTCTTTCATCCCGTAGTTGTTCATAAGAGACTACCGTGCACATCATGACACAGTTGTTCCCATTTCAGTTTACAAAATATTAAGGTCATCATACCAAAGATAATGGAGCCTTGAGTCAGCATTTCTCCAGTGTCCAGGCTTTTTACCTACTTATCTGTCTGGTAAATATGTGTTGCCAGTGTTCCAGATTTTCAAACAAACAAAAAATACCCCTTCACATTATATTTATCAATTTCTACCTACTACTTACAGTAATAAAACCTTTAATATATCACATGTAAAGACCCACTTATTTATTGCATCATTGGTAATATTAACTTTCTGTCTCTGATATCAATCTGATCTTCTTTCCAGAATGTTGTATCTCAATTACTTTACACAGATAGTTATTCTGAGTATTACTGACATCATATATACAATATAAATATCTTCATCATATATAATATATATATCTTCATCATATATATTTATTTATTTATTTGAATAATCTAAGGTCCTAATAGTTGTAGAATTTTTTTGCTTATGCATAATGATTGATGTCCCTGCAAAGGACATGACTCGTCCTTCTTTTATGACTGCGTACTATTCCATAGTATATATGTATCACATTTTCTTTATCAAGTCTATCATTGATGGGCATTTGGGTTGATTCCAAGTATTTGCTATTATTAATAGTGCCGCAATAAACATATGTGTCCATGTGTCTTTGTAGTAGAATGATTTATAAGCCTTTGGGTATATACCGTTCTTTATACATTTTGGTTATTAATCCCTTGTCTGATATGTAGTTTGAAAATATTGTCTCTGCTTCTATAGATTGTCTCTTCACTCTGTTGATTATTTCCTTTGCTCTGCAGAAGCTTTTTAGTTTGATCCAATTCCGTTTGTCTGTTTTTGTTTTGGTCACCTATGTTTTGAGGTTTTCCCAAAATAAAATCTTTGCACAGACCAATGTCCTGAATGGTTTCTCCAGTATTTTCTTCTAGTAGCTTCATAGATTCACATCTTATATTTAAGTGTTTAACTGATTTGATTTTATTTTTATATGTTATTTTGTATTATATTTGATTTTATTTTGTATATGATAAGGAATAGGGGTCCAGATTTATTCTGCTGCATATGGCTATGAAATTTTGCCAGCATCATTTATTGAAGAGACTTTCCTTCCCCCACTGTATATTCTTGGTACTTTTGTCATAAATCAGTTGGCTGTAAATATGTAGATTTATTTCTGGGTTCTCTCTTCTGTTTTATTTGTGCATGTGTCTGCTTTTATGCTAGTATCATACTGTTTTCGATACTATGACTTTGTAGTACATTTTGAGCTCAGCTAGTGTAATGCTTCAAGCGCTGTTCTTTTTGTTCAGGATTTATTTGGATATTTAGGGTCTTATATGGTGTCACACAAATTTTAGGATTCTTTTTTCTATATCTGTGAAGAATTTCATTGGTGTTTTGATAGGAATTGCACTGAATCTATGATCATTTTAAGTATAGTATGGACATTACTGCAATATTAATACTTTCAATCCTTAACCATGGAATATCTTTCAATTTTTTGTGTGTATCCCCTTCAACCTCTTTAATCATCATTTTTCAGCATTTTACAATTTCCTTTCTAGAGTTCTTTCACTTCTTTTTTTAAAATTTATTCTTATGAAATTATTTTGTAGATACAGTAAATGTGGTTGCTTTATTGATATTTTTCCCAATTACTCACTGTTGGAATATATAAATGCATAAATGCTACTGATTTGTGCATTGATTTTTTATTTTACAAGTTTACAAAATTCATTTATGAGTTCTAACAGTTTTTAGTGGTGTATGTAGATTTTCTATAAATATAATATTATGTTGTTTGTGAACAAAGATAAGTTTATCTTTTTCTTTCCCATTTGGATGCCTTTCATTTCTTTTTGTTTCTTAATTGCATTGGTCAGGGCTTCCAGTACTTACTATGTTGAATTAAAGTGGCAAAAATTGGCATCCTTGCCTTTTTTCAAGTTTTAAAGGAAATGCTTTCAATTTATTCCCATTTTATATTCTGTAGGTATGTTATATACCTTTTATTGTTTTGAGATATATTTCTTCTATACCCAAAGTTGTTCTTATGAAAGGATGTTGAATTTTTTCAAATGCTTTTTCATCATCTCTTGAAAAGGTCATATAGTTTTGTCTTGATTTTATTAATATGATGTATCATGTTTATTGATTTGCATATGTTGAACCATGCTTGCATACCTGAGATGAATCCTACTTGATCATAGTGAATGGTCTTGTTAATGTGTTTTTCAATTCTGTTTACTTTCGTTGAGGATTTTTAAATCTATACTCATTAGGGATATTGGCTTGTAGTTTTTTGTTTTGTTTTGTTTTTAATTCATATCTTTATCTGGTTTTGGTATCAAGGTAATGCTGGCCTCATAGAATGAATTTATCAATATTCCATTTTCTTCAGGTTTTTTGGAATAGTTTGAATAGGATAGGTGTTAGTTCTTTAAATGTTTGCTAAAATTTAGCAGCGAAGCCATCCAGTCCTTGACTTTTCTTTGATGCTTGACTTTTAATAACGGCTTTGGTCTCTTTACTTGTTATTGACCTATTCGGGGTTTCTATTTTTCCAAGGTTCAATTTTGGTAAGTTTTTGTGTCAAATAATTCATTCATTTATCCCAAGTTTTTTAATTTCTTGGAATATAGCTGCTCATAATAGTATCTAATGATATTTTGTGTGGTATCACTTTAATTTTCTCCCTTCTTATTTCTGATTTTATTTATTTGGGTTTTTTTTCTCCTTTTTCCTTTTAGTTAGTCTACTTAGAGATTTGATGATTTTCTTTGTCTTTTTAAAAAACTAACCCTTTGTTTTAATGATGTTTTATATTATTTTTAGTCTCACATTTATTTATTTATGCTTTAAAATTTATTATTTCCTTTCTTCTAGAAACTTTGTGAATGATTTGTTCTTGTTTTTCTAGTTCCTTGAGGTGCATCATTAGGTTGTTTACATCTTTCTACTTTTTGATGTAAGCATTTATTGCTATAAACTTTCCTCCTATTACTGTTCTTGCTGAATCCCATAGATTTTAGTATGCTGTATTTCCATTTTCTTTTTTTCAAAATTTTTTTTAAATTTTATTTTAAATGTCTTCATGACCCACTATTCATTCTGGAGCATGTTGTTTAATCTATGTATTTGTACAGTTTCCAAAGTTTTTATTGTTATTGGTTTTTAGTTTTATTCTGTGGCGGTCAGAAAAGATATTTTATATGATTTTGACATTTTTTGAACTTTTTGACCTGTTTTGTGGTCTAACATAATCTATCATGGAGAATGTTTCCTGTACTAATGAGAGGAATGTATATTTAGCACTTGAATGAAATGTTCTGTAAATGTCAGTTGGGTCTATTTTGTCTAAAGTGTCGTTTACCTCCAATATTTCTTTGTTAATTTCCTTCTTGATGATCTGTCTTTTACTGAAAATGGGGCATTGAAGTTCCTGACTTTTATTGTATTGCAGTCTCTCTCTCTAGATTTAGTAATATTTGCTTTCTATATTTGGTGTTCTGGTGTTGGGTGCATAAATTGACAGTTGTTATATGCTCTTATCAAATTGATTCCTTTATAATTACATAATAAACTTCTTTGCTTCTTTTTACAGTTTTTGACTTGAATTATATTTTATTTGATATAAGTATAGCTACTGCCGCTCTTTACATCTTCCAGGGGAAGATTACCTTCCCCCTCCATCCCCTTTTCAGTTCCCCTTCCCACTGAGAGTCACTTTCACCGGCAATAAAATCCTGTATATTTACCATCTTCAAGTCATTCATGTGACCTCATTCCTCCTGGACTCTAGACAAGAACTCGGGTGCCACAAGAATCGGTGCAAAAAGTTGTCACACTGACCCTCCACTGAGCTATTAACACTTAAGCCGCCCATGGACAACAAAGCTAAAAGGGCACTGTAACACTTACTCTGGGGCTTCAGGGGTCATGGGCACACTCCCCCAAACACTGCTACAGGTTCAGTACAGAGCTTGCTGTTGTGGGCACCCAAAAGTGCTCGCCCCAGCTCCTGTACCTGCTAACCTGTGTTCCCGCTCCCACCAGGGGTGGAGCAGCGAGTTGGGGAAGTTTCCTCCTGCCAACACCCGTGCACTCTAGTTCCTGCCCATGAAGGGGTCAGGGAAATATCCTGCTTCACTAAGACAGGTTGTTTGAAAACAATAAGATGAAGAAAGAAAAAAAAATGAAGAACATTGTAAAATCTAGCAAATAACCTCAACAGAGCAAATATGAGTTATAGGCCTTCAAGAAAAAGTTGAGAAAGAGTAAGAGGTAAAAGGCTTATTCAAAGAAGTAACAGAAAACATTCCAAACCTAGAGAAAGATATAAATGTAGAGGTATAGAAAGATCAAAGATCATCAAACAGATTCAACATAAATAAGACTACCCCAAGGCATATAATGTTCAAACTCTCAAAGGTCAAAGGCAAAGAGAGGATCCTCAGACAGCAAGAGTCAAGAAGTAAATGACATATAAAGGAGCCCTGATACATCTGGCAACTGAATTCTCAGCAGAAACCATACAGGCCAGGAGAAATTGGGATGACATTCTAAGTGCTGAAAGAAAAAAAAGCTGCCAACACATAACAGAGTACACAGAAAAGCTATCTTCCAAACATGAAGGAGAGATGAAGACATTTCCAGAAAACACAAACAAACAAACAAAAATCTGAGGGAATTCCTCACCACCAGACTTGTTTTATAAGAAATGCTAAAGGGAGTGCTTCAATGTGAATGAAAATGATGTTAGCATGCTGCAAAAAAATTCACTTGAAGATAAAAAAAACTCACTAGTTGAAATAAGTACACAGAAAAATTCAGGGTACTCTAATACTGTAATTGTGGTATATAAACTACTCATAATTCTAGTATAAATACAATAAAGAAAATATATAAAAATAATAACTATACCAATTTGCTAAGAGATAGGCAATATAAACAACGTAAATTGAGACAACAAAAAGTCAAAATGTGTCTGGGAGAAAAAGTGTAGAATTTTTTAGTTTGTTATTTGTTTGCTTCTTTTTTTCTTTGTGATCAAAGTTTAGTTGTAATCTATTCAAAGTAAATTCTTATAACTATGAGATGTTTTTTGTAAAACTCAAGTCAACCACATAGCAAAAAGCTATAATAGATACACTAAAAATAAAAAGCAACAAATGAAAACATACTACCAAAGAAAATCACTTAACCACAAAGGAAGAGAAAAAGAAAGGAAGAAAAGAGGAGAGAATTCATAAAACAACTAGAAAAAAGTAACAAAACTACAGTTGTAAGTCTTAGCTAGGAATGAGAACATTGAATTTACATTCAAATGGACAAAATTATTCCATTGAAAGACATAGAGTGGCTGAATATTTTTAAAAATACACAACAATATGCTGCCTCTAAGAAACTCATTTCACCTAAAAAGACAAATATAGACTAAAAGTGAGAAGATGAAAAAAGTTATTTCATGCAAATGGAAACTAGACGGACTCTTCTCTGAAGCTACACCATCAAGCTGTCCCTCTGATGTCAAACTGCTTCTCTCTGACGTCCAACCGTGGTTTCCAACGTCCAGCTGCTTCTCCTCTCTGCCGGCTGAGTTCTACAGTTTTTATGAGCACAGGATGGGGACCACGGTGGGCCATGTGTGGTTTTGGAAAAGGCAGCATTCAAGTGGGAAAACAGTGATGTATGATCTCATGTAGGCCTTGATATTAGGCTTTTCGGTTTGAGGGTAGGGTCCTCCCCTGGGGACCTGCCTTCTTCTGCCCAGAGTTTCCCTGCCTCCTGTCCCTATCATTAGAGCTCACTAAATCTTTATTCTGCTTGATCAAGTCTGCTATTGAGGATCTCTGATTTACTTTTCAGCTCAATGTATTTCTTAGTTAAATTTTTTCTGTTTATTTTTAAATTTTTATTAATATTTTAATATCTGTTAATTTTTTCTGACAAATTCCTGAATCTTTTTTTGTGTAATCTTGGCATTGATGAGTTTCCTTAATATTGCTATTCTGAATGTTTATCTATGTCTTCACATTGAAGGATTATTTATTCCAGTCATTGTTCTCTGGGTTGGTTTGTTTTCTCTAGTGCATATGTGTTTAGAAGTTCTGTGCAGTTTTCCTGGTGATTTCCTTAGTCCTCAATTGCTGCCTCTTTTCTTGTACTAGATGGTGACCTAAGTCCAGGTTTGCTGTTGCTCTCACACTATATCAAAGTGCTGTCCTGATGGAAGGGTTCCAAGTGGGATTCCCAGTTTTTGTGGGGAGGCTGGCCACAATGCCCAAAGGGCTTGTGGAATACACTTCTTACAGCATGGTGCTGCTGAACCATCTCTCTGATTTGGTAATTTTTGTCTAAGAGGGAAATTAGCCCTAGAGTTTTGTGTGCTGAGGCTTTTAGCTCTGCCTTCACTATCTGTCTCCAGCTGCCCTCAGGAATCCCTCTCCTTACAGGCACTTGCAACGCTGTCTGTGGGTTGAGACAGGAGCAGCTTTCCTGCATAGAAACCAAAGATAATGGGGGCTGGCTGCCTCAATCTCACTTTTTCTAGTGTAGAAACTGTGAGCTCAGGGAATTTTCCCCTAAAAGTTTGGAGGAGGGGCATTGCACCTGAAAGTTTGGGAAAAGGGCATTGAGGATAGATAAATCACTTCTCCTTCCTCCTCCTCACAGTTTTTCATTTCTCTGTTGCCCATGTTTTGTCATAGCCTCAGCTTTGAGTTCTGGGATATTGGTGGTAACAGTCTTGTCACCTAATAGTTGTTTTTAGTTTTCTGTTGGGGAGAGTGAAAACAGATTGCTTCTGGACAACTCTGATTGTGAACATTTTTATTAATTTTTTTACCAACCTTTCTCAGTAAAAAGCCAAGCTTTTCAATCATATATACTATTTTTTTATTCAATGTGAAACCCAGTTGTGTGCATATATATATATATAACTATAATATATATACACATATACATACATAACTATATATACACATATACATAAACGTATATATGTATTTACAGATACATATATATAAAACATTTTATGTTTACCTACACATATATATACACATAAAGCATTAGTAGGTAGCTCTCAAAATTATTGCCAGAATTAAAAGAGGTAAAGCATTTAATGTACCTAGAACAATCCTTAGAACATAGAATGCATTTAGTAAATGTTGGTACCTCTCTATATTAATGTAGATCCTCCTTGATGTGAGATTATTATATTGGAATAAAGTCCATCTATGGTTTCTAGCACAGTATCTGGTACAAATAAGAACACCATAAGTACTGCCTATTATTACTATTATAATCATCATCAGTATCATCCTCATCTTCCTGTTAATTATCATCCATCATCAACACCATTATTTAATGCCCGTTAATGTAGCTGACACACAGAGAAAAATATTTAAAAACTTGTTTCATTCTAACTCCTGCATCTCCTCCTCTAAGAGTCATACTCATCCTCAATTAATTCTCAATCATTTTGAAGTACCATATAGCTGCAATATCTAAAGCAAACCTTAGAATTAGAGAAGACTATATTTTAAGACAGGAAACAATAACACTATGCTGTAGTTCAATATTATTGTTTCTCTTTTCCCTTTGAGCTACTGAAATGTGTATTGCAAATTTGGATCAACTTCTATCTTTCTAAATCTTTAGACAACTACTGAACACTTCTAGATCCCTGCCTTTTATATAGCAACGTATTATAAAATATCTTTCATTGACTATGTAAAAATATTTTTAAATTGACAAAAATCGTAAATATATAGGGTGTATAACACGGTGCCTTGATACGTGTATACATTGCAGAATGGCTAAATCAAGCAATTAACATATGCATTGCCTCAAATGATTATCTTTTTTTGTGGTGAGAACACTTAAAACCTACACTCAGCAATTTTCAAGTATATAATACACCATTATTAATTATATTCGCTAATTAATTATACAATTAAGCTGTTGAATTTATTCTTTCTCTTTAACTGAAAGCTTGTATCCTTTGACCAACATTTTTTTCCAAGCTGCTTCTATTCCCCTCCCAATGGTCCTGGCCCCTAGGTAACCACTATTCTACCCTCTTTTTTTTATGAATTTGACTACTTTAGATTTCCTATTTAAGTGAGATCAGGCAGTATTTGTCTTTCTATGTGTGGTTTATTTTACTCAGCGTAATATCCTCCAGGTACATCCATGTTGTCAGAAATGACAGCTTTGTTGTTATTGTTGTTGTTGTATCTGACTAAGTAATTCATTTTGCACGTACCACATTTTCTTTTTTCATTCATTCACTGATGAGCAATGAAGTTGAGTCCATAGCTTGGCTAGTGAAAATAATGCTTCAGTGAACATAGGAGTGCAGATATCTTTTCAACACACTAATGTCAAATCTTTTGTATCCTTTGACCAACATTTCTGGATATTTTGCTAATACCCAGAAGTGGAATAGCTGGATCATAGGATAATTCTATCATTAATTTTTTAAGAAACTTTATACTGTTTTACATAATGGCTGTAGTAATTTATACTGTCACCAACAATGAGTTTCCTTTTCTCCATATCCTCGCCAACTCCTGTTATCCTTCACTCTTTTTTTTTCTTTTTCTTTTTTTTTTTTTTTTTAGACAGGGTCTCACTCTGTCATCCAGGCTGGAGTGCAGTGCTGTGCAGTGGTGTGATCTCGGCTTACTGCAACCTCTGCCTCCCAGGTTCAAGCGATTCTCCTGCTTCAGCCTCTGGAGTAGCTGGGATTACAGGCCTGGGCCACCATGTCCAGACATTCACCCTTTTAAATAATAGCCACTATAACAGGTGTGAGGTGATATCTCATTGTGGTTTTTATTTGTGTTTCTCTGATGATTAATGACATTGAACTTTCAAAAATATATCTGTTGACCATGTGTATGTCTTCTTTAAAAAATCTATTAAGTTTCTTTGCCCATTTTTAAATCAAGTTATTTGTTTTCATGCTATTTAGTTAAATTCCTTGTATATTTATGATATTAACCCATTTTCAGATATATGGTTTGCAAATATTTTCTCTCATTCTAGAGCTTGCCTCTTTACTCTGATTCTTTTGCTATGCAGAGCTTGGTCATTGGATACAACCCCATTTGTCTATTTTTTGCTTCTGTTGTCTGTGTTTTGGGGGATATAGTCAGAAAATTATTGCCTAAAGTGATATCATAGTGTTTTCCCCTGTGTTTTCTTTTAGTATTTTTATAGTTTAAGGTCTTATATTTAAGTCTTTAACCCTTTTAAGTAAGTTTTTTTTCGTGTGTATACAGTGAGATAAGGGTCTAATTTCATTCTTCTCCACATGTTTTTTCAACACCATTTATTGAAGAGACTGTCCTTTTCTCTTTGTGTGTTCTTGGCACCTTTGATGAAGATCAGTTGATTGAGGATTTATTTTGGGGCTCCGTATTCTGTTCTATTGGTTTATGTGTTTGTTATCTATGCCAGTACCATGCTGTTTTCATTACTATTGCTTTGTAGTGGATTTTGAAATCAAATTGTGTGATGCTAGCCAGCTTTTTTCTTTTTGCTCAAGATGGCTTGAGCTAGTCAGGGTGGGACAACTTAATTTTAACCTGCACATATCAATTTAAGTCTGTGAATCAGTGTGAATCACCAGGTGCCTAGTTAGCCACTGTTTATTGTCATAAAGCTGTACTCACCCATCCTAAAAGTGTTCACTGGAAATTATCATGATTAAGGGCATGTTCTGTTTAGTAGAGGGCTAAATGTGTTCTATTTTAGTTTTGAGGCTTAAGTTTCTCGTTCTCCTCTGCTGAAAAGCAATGTTCCCTTTAACTACTTGTTTATGACATGTAATTAGTATCTACCAGTTTTGTAATGTTAATAAAGAGTAGAGTCAACTTTAATCATTGCAATTTTTCATTCTGTGATAGCTCTGTTTTACAATACTTATAAACTTATTAATTAAAGTGCATCACAGAGGAAAGTGGGCAGAATTGATTCCTTAATAAAACAGAATAGAAATATGCAGTATGCTGTAATTCTCCTGACCAAAACATACTCGTATAGGTTTCAGGCAAATAAGAGGTAAGTGGTTTACTGTGAATACAAGGAGAGCATCTTTAGTTGCTTTGCTGGGTAACAATCCACCAACATATCTCAGTGGGATACATAATAGGCATCTATTCAGCTTAGAGTGGGCTCGGCTAAATGGCTGTAAGCTGCAGACTGTTTCTGTGAATACTGCATGTGTTTCCCATCCTTCTCGGATCAACAGCCTATTTGGGGCATGTTCTTCCCAGGGCAATGACAGAGGCAAAAGTGGGCAACTAAAAATATATATATATATATAATATTTATGTATATATGTACTATATATATATATTTCCTATGTCTTGGCCTTAATAAACAACATATATATATTGCCTTAATAAACGTATATATACATATATTGTCTTAATAAACAACATATATATACATGTTGTTTATTAAGGCAATGGCATGGAATGTTTCACTACCAGCTTCCACTGGGTGAAGCAACTCACCTCGCTGAGCTCACACCATAGGGACAGGGTAGTATACTCAGCCTCTTGAGGAGGCGCAGCAGTAACATGAAAAAGAACATGGATACAGATGGATACAAAAAGGGGTAAAAAAATGAAGAAGAAAAGAAAAACAAAACAAAACAAAAAAAGGACCATTGATACAGTTCAAACGTTTAGTCCCCTCCAAATCTCATGTTGAAATGTGACCTCCAACGTAAACGGTGGGCCTAGTGGGAGGTGTTTAGGTCATGGGGGCAGGACCCTCATGAACGTCTTGATACTGTCCTCGTGATAATGAAAGAATTCTCACTCTGTGAGTTCGCATGAGATCTGGTTGTTTAAAAAAGGCTGGAAACTCCTCCCTTTCTCTTTTGCTCCCTCTGTTGGCATGTGACAGAAAGAGTCTGCCCTTTGCTTTTCACCATGATTGTAAACTTGCTGAGGGAGCACTAGAAGCAGTGGTGGCACTGTGCTTCATGTACACACTGTGGCACAGTGGCACTGTGCTTCATGTACACACTGAGGAAACATGAGCCAAATAAACCTCTTTGCTTTATAAATTGCCAATTTCATCTATTCCTTTACGACAATGCAGATAGACTTATAGGGACAATAATAGGGACAATAATTCAGTCTGCCTTATAGAGCAACTGCCAAGCATCTAAGGTACATCTTTTCTCTTTCTTTTCCTTTTCTCTTGTTTTCTATTCTCTTCTTTTCCTTTTTTCCTTCTCTCATTTCTTCCCCCTCCGTTCTATTTCCTCAAGAATCTGTTTTGCCTTCCAAGATGATATTCAAATTCTTTATGTGGATATATATGGGGGAAAACTGGGTGTCTAATTATCCATTTCAGATTTACTGTTTCCATAAAGTATTATTTCATGACACAATCTTTGACATATCCATGTTCTGTCCATTTATATTGGACTATATTTCCCCAATCTAATAATTATATTAATGAAGGCGATAAGAAAACTTTATTGAACTTTTAGTATTTATCAGAAATTTTGTTTACCCTCCTATGAATGAGTTCCTTTGTGCAGGCCTCCAAAGTAGGTACTCTTATTATCCCTATTTTACACATGAGGAAACTAAGGCTTAGAAAGAGGTGAAGGAAATTTCCTAACTTCCCACAATTAGAAAATGTTAAAACTCAAATTCAGTCTATATCTGTGTAACCACAGAATTTCTATTTCTCAACATTCTACCAGTCATAAGATACTACATTATAATCACCTGCTTATTTATTTTCCGCTTTGTTAAAGCTCAAATACTTCAGGAAATGGAATTTTGCAGGTTTTCAAAAGTAATCCTTGATAATAAATTCTGTGGTTGACCAAATAATGGCTGCCCAAAGATGTCTACATCCAAATCCCCACCAAAAACCTGTGAATATATGGCTTTATATGATAAAAATGACTTCACATATGTGATTAAGTAAAGGATCTTGATAAAGGAGGGATTATTCTTAATTATCTAAGTGGGCCCAATGTAATTACAGGCGTCTTTATAAAATAGAGAGGAAAAGATAAGTGTCAGAAGCCAAAGATGTGATGAGATGTGATGAAAGAAGCAAGAGCCTCCATTCTGTCACTAACTCAAGGAAGGGGCCCTGAACCAAGGAATGAAGGCAATCTCCAGAAGCTGAAAAAGGTACGGAAATGGATTATCCAATGAAAATTCTGGAAGAAAATTTTGGAAGAATTCAGAAGTCTTGAGTTTAGACTTCTGATCTCCAGAACCACAAGAGCTTTATGTTTTTAAATTTTAAAATTTTTGTATTTTAAATTGTGTCTAGTGTAAACCACTAAATGTCTGGTAATTTGGTAAAGCAGCAATAAAAAACTGATACAAATGTGACGTAGTACGGATTCTGTCTGTTTTATTGATACCGATGTATTACCAGTGATTATAATCAACCAACCCACAATTCCTCCAAATTTATTGGATGCATAAACAAAAGACTAAAAGATTGCTGATAAATCAGATAATGGAATTATCAGTTTTCCAATTGGAAAATAAACTTAAAATAATTATGAAAATTTAGTGTATACCATTTTTTGAGAGAAGTCCTTATCATATTGAAAATTGTTCAAACGCCTTTGTGAAGTTATATTTTAAAATTTGACTGCAAAAGTTCAGGCTTTTTTTTTAAAGTACATCCTGCAGAGTTTTGTGACATTTTTTCAGCAAGTATAGAATGGATTTTTTGAATTTATGTAACAGAATTTTCATTTTAATATTTAGATTGCTTTAATTTGGAGTGAAGGAAGAAACATCGCTTTGAAGAAAAAAGCAAACAGTGTGTTGTTTTGAGAAGTTTCTAGCCAAATAAACCGACATGCAAATTGAATAAAGGAAAACAAGATTCAGAGAAGAAAAATATGGTGTGGGTCTTCATATGTTTTTAGTTTTTGGACTTTTTATTCTTCCTTTAAAGACTAACACTGGAAACATTTACAATGCAAAAGCTTGTCATACCGACATGGGAGGCAAATCAGTGACTTTAAGTATATTATAACTTTGGAAAATGAAAAAATTCTCATTCATGATTAATTTTGTTATTTAGGTTAATAATCTATTTATGTTCAAATTCTAGCTCGTATATTTTTAAAACACCTTTTCCAGAAGTCGTTTTTACATTGCTGACAAATGGGTATGACATCAATTTTTTTTTAGCACTTATTCTGTGCCAACACCAGAACTTTATATGGGTAATTTAATTTAATCTGTCTCTCCCCTAAGACCGTCTCTCTCTCTCTCACACACACACACATACATACACACACATACATGCACACATACACACATACACAAATGTAAATGCACACAATGGCAAAACTGAGGATGGGACAGTTGTGTAACTTGCCCAAAGACAGGCAATAATAAATAGTAAGTATGTCTTTATATTTGAGCTGTGTTATTTCCTTGAAGAACAAATGACTGAACTTAGCATTATTTCTCCCCTTATTTATTTTACTTTATTTTATTTTACTTATTTATTTAATCTGGAGGGACAGAATTGATTCAGCTATGTAACTAAAATTTTGTTATTATTTCAATTTGCATGAATTAATTTTTGAAGGACTTTCATTTGGTTTCAAAAAGCCAGAAAATTGTATTTATATTCAGTCATGACGTAAATGTCAAAAGTCTTGTTTTCCAATCTGGCATACAAAAAAACAAAATGTAAATTTGAGAAACTTCTGTATTTCATTTATTGCCAACCAAATTAGATTTTAAACCCTTGACCATAAGGATTGTGCCCAATCTGATTGTATCCTCCTTACACATTTTTACATAAGCAATCATGTAACTTCAAAGATGCGTTCTGCTCTTAGCACTTAAAAGCTTTTTAAACTATTAATGGCTTCATTACCTTTTTTAATGATTATACAATCTATTACATAGGTATCTTATACTAAATATTTGCTTTGTAATACAAACATAATATATTTTGCAGTTTATGACTCATAATGAAAAGTTTGTATATGCAGATTATTTTTTCTTTCCTTTTGATTATTCTATATTTTATTATTTGGAGGCAGGGGGATTGCCTGCCGAAAATTGATATGCAGGACCAAAGGATATGAATTTTTGATTTTCTTCCCTTTTAATTGGGCCAGTTAATGCAGCCATTAGCAATAAATGAATATTGGATTTTTCAGTGTCTTTTACAGCTGGGGGTATTAATGTTTGCTAATTTGATACATAAAACACAGTACTCTTTAATATATTTGATTGCTCGTAAGAATGAATTTTTAAAGTAATAATGATATCTATTGTTATTATAAACTTAATGCACACTAATTAGAGACAATATTAAAGATATAGGGCATGATAGAAAAGATAAATGTTCCACAATCATATTATATACTTAGATGTTATTACAGTTAACATTTTGGAGTGTATCCTTTCATCTAACTCTATATTATGCATATATATATATATATCTTTACCTATATCTGTAATTGTATTTATCAATACCTACATAAACATATAAACACAATTTTTAAATATACTGGAATCACATTTTCCATAAACATATACAGAAATATTAGAATATATTCACGTGGTTTCTCTAAGTTTTCTCTCATGAAGTGTATAGCTGCTTGGAATTTCTGGGACAGTGACCAGAATGTTTCAATAGACTGGGTTTCCTGAAGAACACAGTAGTGAGGTGAGGCAAATGTAAATATTTTGAGTATATAAAATGTTCTCCACATTCATTCTCACTCCCTTTCTCTCTCCCCCCAGCCCTCTCTTCCTCTCCCCCAGTTCCCACATTCTGCTTCTCTCTCTCTCTCTCTTTATCTCTCTCTCATGTACAGATTGAGATTGAGATGGTGATAGAGAGATAGAGATTTAAAGGGAATGGATACACTCTAAGTTGCAAGGTTTTCATCTTTAAGTTATTCAAATATTCTCTGGAATGCTGAAATATAATATGATATGGCATGCTATTTGATGACATATATGTTTATATATTAAACATTTCTGGATGGATTGTTAATAGTGGCATATCTCCAGGGAGTGGTGCCAGAAGGGCAAAATAAGTGAGATATTTTACATGTTATTTTATGCTATTCATTAAAATGTATGTATATTAGTTTTTCTTTGGGTATCAGTTTTGCTTTTTCATTCTACTTGGGTTCATCACTCAGTGTTATATTTGGCCTCAACATGACCCATATTATTTATAAATTTGTTGTAAAATATAGTGCATACAAAAGTGCCTGATACTTACTAAAGAAATAGAATAGCATTCAATTATTTCATCTGTTTATGTGCTTCTCCTCTAACTTAATATTTTGCCTCTAGCTTCAACATTCTAGACCCAGACCACCATTCTTTGGAATTTTATATTGCATATCGCACCGATTTTATAATAATATGACTTTATTACAAATATACAGTTTATGTATGTTTGACTCTAAGTTTTCCTAGCTGATGCAAAAGTTATTATACTATGGGTAGTTTTTAAATTTTTTGGCGCACAATATTATGTAAGAATCAATCATGTTATTGCATATTTTCATTGTAGTATAATAATCTATTGTTAGTCAAACTACTATGTACTTGCTCATCCTTATAACAATGAGCATTTTGGTGACATTCATTTTTGTTATTATAGATAACGTTTCTATGGATATTCATGTATGTACCTCCTAGAAACCATGGCTAATAGTTTCTTTTAGGTGTTTTCTGGGAAAGTAATTCCTATTTCCTAAGGTACACAAATTACAAATCTTTACAAGATTATGTTAAAATATTTTCCAAATGAGTTACACAAATTAACATGTCCAGTATCAATATATAGGAGACACACATAGTCCATATCTGATTCAACACTTGTTATTATAAAAATTCTTAATTTGCATCAACTGAATTAATGTTAAATAACATCTCTTTTGATTGTCTTTTGAATTCCCTGATTTTTAACAAGCATAGGAGTAGCTACTATTTAAACAGTAACAATATCAAAAACAGCAAAAACACTAAATGTAAGACAAACAAATAAATTTAACCTCATTAAAACTAAGGGCTAAGGTTGATGAAAAAAATGCTCCTTTATAAAAGTGAAAACACAAGCCAGTAATTGGTAGAGAATATTTGCAAAACATGTAATCAGAAACACATCAATATAAAAGCAGTCTTATAAATCAATAAGAAAAGACAAACAACCTAGTGAAAAATGTGAGAAAAATATATGAGCAGAAATTTCACAGGAGAAACACAAATGCTCAACAAACTGCAGAAATCAATTTATTTTAGAATGATTAAAAAGTATAAATATTAATTAACATACAAAAGGGACAATAAAACAAATCATTAGAAAGAAAAGTGACAAAATATTGATGACTTCATTGAGAACACTTTCTTGGCTGGGTGCAGCGTATCATGCCTGTTAATTCCAACACTTTGAAAAGCGTAGGCTGGAGGATAGCCTAAGCCCAGTAGTTCAAGACTGAATGAGTTATGACTATGCCACTGCAATCCAATTTGGGGGACAGAGAAAGACCCTGTTCAGAGAGAGAGAGAGAGAGAGGACAGAGAGAGAAAGAGAGAAAGAGAGAGAATGGTCTCAAGCTTTTTGTTTGAACATCAAAATGATTATTGCCTTTTGAAATACTCATGGACTGAGGCAGAGAAAGGAGGGATATGCCATTTCCAATTCTACCACTACTCACAGCTTAACTCTCTTCTTATCTTCTGTCATTTGAATTTTTGAAATATGAAGGTCATTTCTAACAACTGTGGCCCTATTCATTGAAATAAATATTCCTAACTGGTTTCATGTCAATGAGCGAAGCTTTCTAAGCTTTGCGTTAAAGACCCTTGGCATTGGTGAAAGGAGATGTAGGCTTGTATTACTATTTTTTCCAAAGCCATATGAATAAGCAGCTCTGCACTTGGAGTAAGCAAAAGCTTGTGATCATGTGTTTTGATGCAGGTGAAGAGGCTACAATCAGAAGAAAACCAAAGGACAAAGAAGGACCAAACCAAAGGACAAGCACCAGCCTTGCTTTTTGATCATTAATGTTACTGCCTTTTTTTCTCCCTTTTAAATAATGATTTTTCAAACAGGCTGTGATGGTAGACTATATTCTTTGAAACTGTATTTATACCATTTTGTCATTGACACTTTCTATTCTGCCTAAGAAAGGTAAATGTTACCCAGGGGAGAATTCTTTTAAATTGAGGTTTTTCTATTTGAGGAAGAAGCCTATTATTGAAATTCTGAAGGCCATAAAGATACCATTTAGTGAATTTCAGAGTAAATCACTTTTTGCTTTTTTGCATTGCAGTTTTATCTAGTCTAAATAACTTCAGGTGAAACTGCCCTACTAACTTTAAAGACATATTTCTCTCATACTTTGGAGATTACAGATGTTATTAATTAATCATTATGAAATAAATATCTACATAAAACTAGTATTTCTATTAATAAAATACATTTTTTGTTTATATGCATGTTTTCATTTATGTATTATGTATGTACATAATGTGTATGTGCATATGTGTGTATATGTAAGTCTATTGATGGATGGATGTGTGTATATTTAAGTATTTTTATACACACAAAAGCACACTTGCACAGTTAGTTATGCTGCTTGCAAGGGCAGACTTCCCTTGCACCCCTCTTATAGTTTTTCTAAATAGTTCTTAAAATTGTAAAGAATTTACATCACTGTAATATACTATTAATACTTTAGAAAATGTTTCCCTATGTGGCAATAATTATTTGTCAGATTTTGTGAAGGTTTTTTCTACCCAGATTGGTTGGAATAGCTAAGTTTAATCAACATCTAGGTGGCTTACGCCTGTAATCCCAGCACTTTGGGAGACCGAGGTGGGTGAATCACCTGAAGTTACGAGTTCGAGACTAGCCTGCCCAACATGGCGAAATCTTGTCTCTACTAAAAATACAAAAAATTAGCCAGGCATGGTGGTGGGCACCTGTAATTCCAGCTGCTCGAGAGGCTGAGGCAGGAGAATCGCTTGAACCCGGTAGGCAGAGGTTGAAGTGAGCTGAGATTGAGCCACTGCACTCCAGCATGGGCGACAAGAGCAAAACTCTGTCTCAAAAGTAAAAATAAAATTCATATTTAAAGGTTATTAATAATTACAACCCCACCTCATTATCCCAGTCTCCTTTTTTCCTGCCTTATTTTTTCTAGAATAGTCAATACTTTTTAATTATATATATGTATATATGCACACACACACATATATAATATATGTATATATGGTGTAGTTTACCTAATTATCTATTGTATTAGTCTGTTTTCACATTGCTAATAAAGACATATCTGATACTGGGCAATTTATAAAGGAAAGAGGTTTAATTGACTCACAGTTCAGCATGGCTGGAGTGGCCTCAGGAAACTTACAATAATGGCAAAAGGGGAAGCAAGCACGTCCTTCTTCACATGGTGGCAGGAGACACAAGAATAAGTGCCCGGCGAAGGCAGAAGCCCCTTATAAAACCATCAGATCTCGTGAGAACTACCTAGCTATTGTGAGAACAGGATGGGGGAAACCACCTCCATGATTCAACTATCTCCACTTGGTCCCTCTCATGACATGTGGGGATTATGGGGACTAAACTTCAAGATGAGATTTGGGTGGGGAAACAGCCAAATCTTCACCTATAAGCATTTACTTTTTATCTTTTTTGATTGAAAATTATAGCCTCAATAATGTGGGGTTTTTTTCTGTTTTTCTTTTTCACTGACATATCTAAAATCCTAGTAGAATGCTCAATGAATATTGGTTGAATTACTGATATCATCGTCTCTGCTTGAAGGAAAAGGATGAGCAGAAGCTGCAGGACTCTAGACTAGGTTTAAAACTGTTCGTTACTTTTGTAGTTGTTTGATTTGAGGAAGCTATTTGATCACTCTGATACCTGGTTCTGTATATTAAATAGAGATAATATTGTTGATTTCTCAGAATATGTCATTCATCCTAAGCACTCAATAAATAATAGTTACTGTTACTATCAGTTAGCAGACAGTCGTGCCAGGACGTTAGATAACTAAAGATGAGGTACTGTACCAATAAAGAACATTTTGCTTTTCCCTCTTCTAGAAAACCTCTTGCCCTTTGTGTCTGCAAGGCCAAAGTATTCATCTCCTTCTGGTTATTACTCAAACCTCAGCTTTTCAGTGAGCACTTTTTAGCTCACCTACCTAAAATACAACTTCCTCTCGTCTTCACAAAATTCTAACCCTTTCCTCACTTTATTTTCTGATTAGTATTCTTTGCTATGTAACAAACATACATTTTACTTTTTCTTGTGTGTAATGTATACACACCCCATCCCTATTAATATGTGTACTTTTTGAGGACAAGAATTTTCGTGTGGTTTGCTGTTATATCCTCAGGTGTAGAACAATATTTATTCAGCATGAGCAATAAAATTATAATGAATAAACCAACCCTATTTTTACAAATATAGAAATTTAGTCACCAAGAGGGTAATTTTCTCAAGGGCACACACAAATTAATAAGTGGCTGATATAGGATTAATAAATTAATAAGTGGCACATATAGAATTCAAATTTAAGTAGTCTGGTTTTTGTCTCAGGATCTATAGTAACACCCTGTGTAATTACATTTCCAATATTGGTAATTTGTGTCATCTCCCTTCTTTTCTGTGTCAGTGATATGACTTGGATCTATGTCCTCACCCAAATCTTATGTTCAGTTTGTAATCCTCAGTGTTGGAGCTAGGGCCTGGTGGGAGGTAATTGAATCGCAGGGGTGGGTCTTTCATGAATGGTTTATCTCCATCCCTTTGTTGCTGTTTATTCGATAGAGTTCTCAGGAGACCTGGTTGTTTAAAAGTGTGTGACACCTCCCACCTCCATCTCTCTTGCCCCTGCTCTAGCCATATAAGACATGTCTGCTTCCCTTTCACCTTCTGCCATGATTGTAAGTTTCCTGAGGTTGCCCATGAAGCAGAGTAGATGCTTCCATACTTCCTGTACAACCTGGTTGCAACCCTGAGTCAATAAAAACCTCTTTTCTTTATAAATTGCCACATCTAAGGTATTTCTTTGTAGCAATGTGAGGACTAATAGTCAGTCTTATATTATTTTATATATGTTTATAATATTATATTATTATAGTAATTTCTATATTTTATTCATCTTTTCAAAGACCTGGCTCTTTGTTTCATTGATATTTTTATTATCCCAGGGCTTACTGTTTTATGCTGATGACTATTCAAGCACTGAAAACAATTTTCTCCTATGCTATTGGAATTTTGTAAATTTTTATTAATTGGAGGGATATATAGTTCCATTTATTACATGACGATCAGATGCACTATTTGGATAAAAGATTTTTATTTATAAAGCTTTTCTTCTTTTTGTTCTCAAAAAAGTATTCCATATATAAATTATTTATTTACCCCAAAACTGTAAAGTTTTATTTTTTCTTTTTATATTGTTTTATATCCAGTTATCTAAATTTTATTTTTGAATTAACATTTGTTTATGGTGTGAAGTAAGCTTCAAGAGTTATTAATTTTTCCCAAATATTTATCTAGTTATACCAATCCAATTCATTGAAAGACTTTCTTTTTTCTACTGAATAGCTTTGTAATCTTTATTCTTAACTTAATGGACTCTTGCAGATATGGGCAAATGAGTCTTGACAAGGGTGTCAAGATAATTCAATGAGGAAAATAATATAATGATCTTTACTTTCAGTAAATACCATGTCATCTAAATTATTGCATTACTGATGCGAAACGCACCTGGTCATGATATATTTTTCTTTTCTATATATTGTGCAAGTTGATTGGCTAATATTTTGTTATACATTTTTATATTTTTTCATTAGAGATATTTTTGGCATTGCCTTCATTAGGTTTTAGTATCAGGGTTATACTGATCTCATACAATAATTTGGGAATAATTCTGATATGGTTTGGCTCTGTGTCCCCACCCAAATCTTATGTGGAATTGTAATTCCACATGTGATTCCCACATGTCAGAGGAGGGGCCTGGTGGGAGGCGGATTTCCCCTTTGCTGTTCTCATGATAGTGAGATCTGATGGTTTAAAAGGGCACTTCCCCCTTCTTTTTCCCTCTCCTGCTCTGTCATCGTAAGAAATGCTTGCTTCCTCTTTGCCTTCCACCACATAAGGCTCCTGAGGTTCCCCCGTCAATAGTTCTAGGTTCCCTCAGAACTATGAGTCAATTAAACCTCTTTTTCTTCATAAATTACCCAGTCTCGGGTAGCTCTTTCTTTCTTTTTTCTTTTTTTTTTTTTTTTTTTTTTTTTTGATACAGGGTCTTGCTCTGTCACCTAGAGTTCAGTGGCTAGAGTTCAGTGGCGTGATCTCGGCTCACTGCAACCTCTGCCTCTGGGTTCAAGCAATTCTCCCACCTCAGTCTACCAAGTAGCAGGGATTACAGGTACATGCCACCACACCCGGCTAATTTCTGAAATTTTTAGTAGAGACAGGATTTTGCAGTATTGGCCAGGCTGGTCTCAAATTTCTGGCCTCAAATGATCCACCCAGCCTCAGCCTCCCAAAGTGCTCCCAAAGGGATTACAGGCATGAGTCACTGTGCCCAGCCAGGTAGCTCTTTATAGCAGTGTGAAAACAAACTAATAAAAGTCCTTTACTTTATTTTCTAAAGTTTATATAAATCTGATTTATTTCTAATTTAAAATAATTATTTTAAATATATTATTATAGTAAATAATTTTGATTTAAAATCATTTCATTATTTCTGATTTAAAATAATTTCATACTTTAATATTTTATCTGTGAGCAAAATTACAGGTTTTCAAACAGCATCTAACATGAGAAGAATCTAGATATTTAATGTTACTTTTTGATTCTGTCTTAGAATTTCCATTTATCTGCCTACATTTCCCATCTGTTCCTGCATGCTGTCCACTTTTCCATTAGAGTCCTCAGCATATTAATCACGGTTATTTTAAATTCCCGTCTGATAATTTCAACATTCCTTCCACAGCTGAGTTCTTGCTTTGATGCTTGCTCTGAATTTCAAACTGTGTTTTTTGCATTTTAGTAAGTCTCATAATGTTTTCTTGATAGCCAGATATCATGCACTGCGTGAAAGAAATTGCTATAAAAAAAGCCCTTAGTAATATAGTACTAAAGCATGGCAGAGGGGAAGCATTTTCTAGTCCTGTGATTAGGACTCAGTTTTTTAGTGAGTCTATACCTCTGAATTTTAAACTTCAAGCATGCTCCTGATGTTTTGTTTTGTTTTGTTTCCACCTTGCCTCTGCTGCTTCCTTTACTCCCATAGGTAAGACAAGATGACTAGAGTAGGCTGAGGTTGGGTATTTCTCTTCTCTCAGGTCAGTTAGGCTCTGATAAAACCCCAGCAGGTTAGGCTCTAGTTAAATTGTTTCTTGTGAAGATAGACTTTGTTAAGAATGAGACATATGATGTATTTCAAAACAGTTTCTTTTCCCCTCGGCCGGCTGGAAACACAAGAGGATGTTTCTCCTATATTCTCTGTGTAGATGTTGTATAGCTCCTAGTAGTAAAACTCACAAGTGTTCCTCTCTGTATGACTGGGATTCGTTTCCCTGGTGATTTTTAACTTTCAAATTTGTCCACATTGAGCCTCCGGCAATTCATCCACTGGAGTTCAAGTTGTTGTACCTGGGCACTGATTCCCATGAAGGTTGTTACCGGTGAGTTTCTGCTTCAGTAAGTTGCAATTCTCTGTATTCTTCTGTCAATCTCTCCGGTTGGGAGTGGGATAACTGTTTGTCTTGTGACTTCATTTGTCCTATAAATCTAAGAGCCATTATTGAGTTTTCAGCTTATACAACTTTTTAGTTGTTGTTAGGACAAAGTAGCAACTTCCAAGCTTCTTAAATGCTGAACCAGAAACTGGAAATCTAGGAATCTGGTTTTAAGTAAGTAACAAAGCATGATCCTGCCAAGAAAAAATATACTAGAGTTAGTTTAAACATAGTTGTAGCAAAGCTGTGTTCTTTAAGAATAACACAGAGCACTCCACCCCCTGATCATACTTGCTACAGAAAAGATATAATATATAATATCTCTAATTTGGAAGGATTTGAGGAGATATGTTTCATCCAATGCTGGAAATTTCACTTAATTCAATAACAAATCAAATAAGAATATAAAAAATACTCAAAGAACTGCAAGTAAAAACAATTGACACAAGCAAAAAGGCTGGGTGCTGAGGGCTCACCCCAAAGCAAGCCTTGCTGTATCACTGCTTAACACCTCCACTTATGGGAAGTCGGTGTTTATGAAATCCCATAAAGATTAGTAGAAGGCAGTAGCTTTTACGAATTTTTTCTTCACATTAGTATTTATCTTCCATAACAGTGTTCTTCATCAGGCTATTGACTTAAGTTGCACTGTTATTTTTTAGTATTGTAGACGCTCTTAGCTTGATCTTACCCAAAGGCCTTTGGATGTGTTATTTTCTTTTCTGAAAATTCTTTCTTTCTTCTTTGATTTTAACTCCTAAGTATGTCTTTAAGCTCTAGCTCAGTGATTTCTTTTTCTGATTTTTGTAGATCAATCCTCTTTTCTTAGATTTTCACAGCAAAATATAATGCATTTATAGTTCATATTATGGTGAAAGTGTTATATTTTTAAAATAAATTTTGTACCTATTTTTCCTATTAAAATATAAGTTTCATTAGATAAGTAGACAACTGTGCAACTGTGTCTATTTTTGCTCTCCAATAAGTACCTATTTCTATCAGGCACTTAGCATAAAAAAAAATTCGATAAATATTTATGCAATGAGTTAATGAAGTAAATAAAATACATTTACGACTTATTAAAAATCCCAGGTCTTAAATAGTTTCATACAGCCTTTGTATTATCTCAAAATTTTACTTGCCAGTAAAACAATCCAAGTTTCTTTAAACCTTACTATGCAGTACTTTAAGTCTCTACCTCATATTAAATAATGTTTATTGCAGAATAGAAATGAATCAGTTAAAGCCTAGAGGTTTTTATGTAATATCTTGAGTAAACTGCTCAGTTTGACATGCTTCATCCATTTTACTGCCATGCCATAAATGTCTTTATAGAAATCACTGGTTGAAATATTAAATTCAGGGTATATCATGGTGTTCCATTAGGCACACAACATTTTAACCTATGCTTATTTTATGAGAAGTCTTTTAACTTGTTACATGTATACCTACCTACATTGTGATATAAATCACAGTTATTAAATGTTTTATCAAAGCTATAACTTTTTTCTAATTTATTAGTTTGATAAAATTATCTACGAAAAATTGGTTTGAAATTGGTTTTTACTGATATATCTATAGTGAACTCATTCTAGACTCTAGAGATCTCTGTTTTGCTTTCTATTGAGTAATTTAATCTTTAAAGATATTTCCTATTAAACTACATCCATGGAACCATGGTAAGAAAAATCAAAGATTTCCGTCTCTTAGGGAGTCAAGATGTCTGTTTATATGCACGATTTTGTCCTCCTTCTATCATCTGGTGATTTAAAAGGTATTGAATGATGGAACTCAGTCTTCACTCTCTTTCATGGTTTGCTATGAGCAACATAGCACTCACAGACTCTAAATCATGTTACACATAACCAACCTTCTTAGATAACAGTGTCTTCAACTTGCACTTTTTAATATTGGCCCTATCTTTCATAGTCTGAAAACAATTCTACTCAAAGACAATCTGGAATCATAATAGAGTAAAAGAGAGGAATTACACCCCACAATGAATTATATCCCTGGCCTCATCCATACATATTTTACATTATATAGATGATGAGATTTGAGACTTTTAAGCTGTTGTGACTCAGATGATATTTTGAACTTGAGCTGATGCTGTAATTCATTGAGATTTTTGGGGACCTTGGGTGGAATGAATGCATTTTGCATGTGGGATAGATGTGACTCTTTGGGAACCAAAGCCTAGAATGTTGGGCAGAATAACAGTTCTGGAATAATGTGCACAGCCTAATCTCTGCAACGTGTAATAGCTACATACATGGCAAAAATGAATTAAGATGACTGATAGGATTTATCTTGCTAGTCGACTGACATTAAAATGGGGAGACTTTCTTAGTTTATCTAAGTGGGCTCAATGTAGTCTCAAAGGTTGTTATAGATTTAAGAGGGAAGAAGAAGAGAGAATCTGAGAAATTGCAGCATGAGAAGGACTTGGCCTGATGTTGCTGGCTTATAAGTGGAGGAATGTTAGCTCAAGGCAAGGTACATGGGCAGCCTCTAGAAGCTGGGAAAGGCAAGGAAACGGATTATCCTTTCAAGCCCTAAAAAGGAACATAACCCTGGCAGTATGTTGAGTTTAGCCTGGTGAAGCTAATTTTGGGATTCTGACTTCTAGAAATGTAGAGTAATAAATTCATACTATTTTAAGCCATAAAGTTTCTGGTAATTTGTTAATGCACTAATAGGAATCTAATACACAATTGTATTTATTTTTAATATTTAAAAGTTGATTTGCCCTCTTTGAACTCAATCTAGATTTTTAATCTTGCTGATACTATTTTTAGAGCCTTAGAAGCCTGTTATACTATTTATACAGATTCCATACTGCTAGACAAATTTTAATTTTTCAGCCTCTCCTTTTGTAAGAAAGGTTGCAAGAAAGACTAAAGTGAAAAATAAAACAAAATATGATAGAATTGAAAGAGTGATAAAAATAGTATCATTCATTTTTAGGCTTTATATATTCCTTTCTGGTGGGCATAGTTTTTCAGAAAAGAATATGGAATGTTTTATTTATAATAAGCAGATGAAATATTCTACATAATTGAGTATTGTGTTGCTTAATTTTATGTGTCAACTTGACTGGATTATAGGATGCTCCAATAATATTTGGTTAAATATTCTTTCTGGATGTATCTGTGAAAGTGTCATTGTATGAGATTAGGATTTGAATATAGACTGTATAAAGTTATTGCCCACCCCAGTGTGGGTGGGTATCATTCAATCTGTTAAGAAGTGAATGAAATGAAAAGATGGAAGAAGGGAGAATTCACACTCTCTGATGAACTGCTTGAGCGGCAATATGTGTCTTCTGAGAAATACACCATTGGAACTCCTAGTTCTCAGAGTTTCAGATTCAGGCTGGAACTGTACCACCTGCTTTCCTGGGTTTCCAGTTTGCATATGGCAGATCATGGAAGATTTCAACCTCAATAATATTATGTAAACACATTACTTATTATACACATATGTGAGTATATGTATACATGTATTTGTGTATGTATCTATATGTGTATATATGTATGCATATATGTGAATGCAGGTATACATACTGTGTATATATGCATATAGGTGTATACAATATAATGTAATATTATATATGTATATATACTCTCCTATTTGTTCTGTTTTTCTGGAGAAAAATGACTAATGCAATCACTTTAATATTTTAATTAAACATATTCTTTACCAGTTTTATTTAACCATTTTATGTTACTATAAAGTCTCCCATTGTATCTGTGACACACATGTCCTGCCATTGTAATATAGTAGAAAGTTCTGAGGCCACCTTTATTCTTCTCAATGTATAAATGCATAAATTTAAGCTGTCTGCTATTTTTTTAGTCTCTTTTTTATTATTATTATTATACTTTAAGTTTTAGGGTACATGTGCACAATGTGCAGGTTAGTTACATATGTATACATGTGCCATGCTGGTGTGCTGCACCCAGTAACTCGTCATTTAACATTAGGTATATCTCCTAATGCTATCCCTCCCCCCTCCCCCACCCCACAACAGTCCCCAGAGTGTGATGTTCCCTTTCCTGTGTCCATGTGTTCTCATTGTTCAATTCCCATCTATGAGTGAGAACATGTGGTGTTTGGTTTTTCGTCCTTGCAATTGTTTACTGAGAATGATGATTTCCAATTTCATCCATGTCCCTACAAAAGACATGAACTCATCATTTTTTACGGCTGCATAGTATTCCATGGTGTATATGTGCCACATTTTCTTAATCCAGTCTATCATTGTTGGACATTTGGGTTGGTTCCAAGTCTTTGCTATTGTGAATAGTGCCGCAATAAACATACGTGTGCATGTGTCTTTATAGCAGCATGATTTATAGTCCTTTGGGTATATACCCAGTAATGGGATGGCTGGGTCAAATGGTATTTCTAGTTCTAGGTCCCTGAGGAATCGCCACACTGACTTCCACAATGGTTGAACTAGTTTACAGTCCCACCAACAGTGTAAAAGTGTTCCTATTTCTCCACATTCTCTCCAGCACCTGTTGTTTCCTGACTTTTTAATGATTGCCATTCTAACTTGTGTGAGATGGTATCTCACTGTGGTTTTGATTTGCATTTCTCTGATGGCCAGTGATGATGAGCATTTTTTCATGTGTCTGTTGGCTGCATAAATGTCTTCTTTTGAGAAGTGTCTGCTCATATCCTTTGCCCACTTTTTGATGGGGTTGTTTGTTTTCTTCTTGTAAATTTGTTTGAGTTCATTGTAGATTCTGGATATTAGCCCTTTGTCAGATGAGTAGGTTGTGAAAATTTTCTCCCATTTTGTAGGTTGCCTGTTCACTCTGAGAGATTTTGTCACCACCAGGCCTGCCCTAAAAGAGCTCCTGAAGAAAGCACTAAACATGGAAAGGCACAACCGGTACCAGCTGCTGCAAAATCATGCCAAAATGTAAATACCATCGAGATTAGGAAGAAACTGCATCAACTAACAAGCAAAATAACCAGCTAACATCATAATGACAGGATCAAATTCACACATAACAATATTAACTTTAAATGTAAATGGACAAAATGCTCCAATTAAAAGACACAGACTGGCAAATTGGATAAAGAGTCAAGACCCATCAGTGTGCTGTATTCAGGAAACCCATCTCACGTGCAGAGACACACATAGGCTCAAAATAAAAGGATGGAGGAAGATCTACCAAGCAAATGGAAAACAAAAAAAGGCAGGGGTTGCAATTCTAGTCTCTGATAAAACAGACTTTAAACCAACAAAGATCAAAAGAGACAAAGAAGGCCATTACATAATGGTAAAGGGATCAATTCAACAAGAAGAGCTAACTATCCTAAATATATATGCACCCAATACAGGAGCACCCAGATTCATAAAGCAAGTCCTGAGTGACCTACAAAGAGACTTAGACTCCCACACAATAATAATGGGAGACTTTAACACCCCACTGTCAACATTAGACAGATCAACGAGACAGAAAGTTAACAAGGATACCCAGGAATTGAACTCAGCTCTGCACCAAGCAGACCTAACAGACATCTACAGAACTCTCCACCCCAAATCAACAGAATATACATTTTTTTCAGCACCACACCACACCTATTCCAAAATTGACCACATAGCTGTCTGCTATTTTATCTTTAAAATTAAAACTCTTTGAAACTTATATAAATGTATCAACCCAACATGTGATGAATAAAAATATGTGAAATGAAAATCGCTAAATCTGTTTAAACTTTTATGTTTATACTGAACTGGTTGTGACGTTACACAATATATTTAAGAATTCATTTTTCATTTAAAAAATATGTACCTTAAAATGTGGTTTTGAGGGTTAAATAACATGTATAAAGACAGGTATCTTATATTGAGTTGTGCACATTTCATACACTCAAAAGATATTGACAAGTACCACTAGCATCATCTTGTGGTCATGTTTGCCATTATCAGTCTTTTCCTTTTGAAGATGCCATTTTATTTTCAGCCCATAAAATTATATTGTACTATCCCTTCAAATATTTCTTCTTTTTTCACTTTTTCTGATTCCTTCTTCTAGGACAGTTTCCTAAATATTGAATATCTATCAACTTTTATTAATGAATCTTCTCTTGTAGTTTCAATGTATTCTCAGAAGTCAGTCAATTTTCTCCTCCACAATACTGATTTTAATATCTTATAGTGTGGACAGGATTTTTCATTCTTTGAAAATCTCATTCCAAGTGTTTGGTTGCAACTTTAAAAGTTTTCAAAATATATATATTTTTATCTAGACTTATTTGTATATCTTCAATTTTTATTGTTTATTTTCAAATTAGTTGACTTGCCTCACCTTTTTTCTTGTTTCTTATTGAGGTTATGATTATCTACAATTTATTGAGCAAAAGTGGAATTTTAATTATAGAGAATTGTATTGAAATCTAGGTATTTTTCTTGGATACAAAGAAACAAAAACACACTATAACATATCATTAAGAAGATAATAAACAGAAATGTAAAATAGAAAAAAGAAAAAATATATATAATGGATAGAATCAGACAATTCATACTAAGAAGCTTTGTAATTAAAATATAAATATTTTTAAATTCAAGTTTATAAAAATCATAGAAATGTAAATTAGGAGGTTTGCATTTATTACCTTTCAGAAAGAACGATATTAGAAAAATTACAAAATAATTTTAGTAAGATTATCATTTGCTAAAGATTTTTAAAAGATAATCAGGGAATATATAACAAAAACCTGAGTGTGTTTATTCTTCAGCCAATAGTTACTTTAAATATGGTTTCCCTTAATACATGATAAGCATAAACATCTATGCTAATTTGTTTTTGTGCATTATTTTAACAGGAATATTAAAATAACATCAACAATAAATGTCACAGTCTTTTATAAATATAATCAAAACCTTTGAGAATAGAATATATTTAGGATGTATTGCTAAGTTTAAAATAAAATAGGAACTACATTATTACTATAGTACCAATTTTATTTAAAATTACATATATATACACAAATACGGACACACGCACATACATATCATTGTCCCTCAGTATCTGTAAAGGACTAGTTTAATTCCCTACAGATAGCAAAATCCATCGATGCTCAAGTTTCTTATGTAAAATGGTGTGGTATTTGCATATAACCTACAGACAGTTTTAAATGATCTCTAGATTACTTATAATACCTGTGTAGGGAAAACTCTCTCTACCTATTTTTTCTGTGCTCTCACACCATGACAATCATCAACACAGAAGAAGACTTCTGTGACCATATATGTGGGGAATTTTTGCCCCCACAAACCAAGCAGGTAACACCAGCTGGGTGTGCTCTAATTCAGTTCAGACACTGTCTACATGGCCATAGTGCCAGATCACACAATGAGGGCTCAGTCCCCAAGACTGGCCTCTGCCCTGCACCGCAAGTCCAAGCCTCAGGAACTTCTGACCCATCAGCTTCAAGATGGAGTTCCCACGACCCCCTTTTTGGGTTTAATTTTCTGGAGCAGCTTGCAGAACTCAGGAAAACACTTACTTATTTTACTGGCTTAATATAAAGGATATTTCAAAGGATACAAAAGAACAGATGCGTAGCATGAGGTATGGGGGAAGGGGCAAGGGACTAGGAGCTCCAATGCTCTCCCTGGGAACTATCGCCCTCCAGGAACCTCCACATGTTCAGCTATCTGAAAGCTCACTGAACCTTGTCCTCTTGGGTTTTTATGGAAGCATCATGACGTCAGCATTCTTACTCTCAGAATATAGTGTGGGACCCTCTCCTGGGAGGGCCTTAAGATCCGCAATCAGAAAGGCAGGGGAACATTAGAGTTAAAAGCATGGATATGAACAGACACTTCTCAAAAGAAGACATTTATGCAGCCACAAGACACATGAAAAAATGCCCATTATCACTGGCCATCAGAGAAATGGAAAACAAAACCACAATGAGATACCATCTCACACCAGTTAGAATGGTGATCATTAAAAAGTCAGGAATGGAATACTATGCAGCCATAAAAAATGATGGGTTCATGTCCTCTGTAGGGACATGGATGAAATTGGAAATCATCATTCTCAGTAAACTATCACAAGAACAAAAAACCAAACATGGCATATTCTCACTCATAGGTGGGAACTGAACAATGAGAACACATGGACACAGGAAGGGGAACATCACACTCTGGGGACTGTTGGGGGGTGGGGGGGAGGAGGGAGAGATAGCTTTAGGAGATATACCTAATGCTAAATGACGAGTTAATGGGTGCAGCACACCAGCATGGCACATGTATACATATGTAACTAACCTGCACATTGTGCACATGTACCCTAAAACTTAAAGTATAATAATAATTAAATAAATAAATAAATAAATAAATAAATAAAATAAAAAGTCAGGAAACAACAGGTGCTGGAGAGGATGTGGAGAAATAAGAACACTTTTACACTGTTGGTGGGACTGTAAACTAGTTCAACCATTGTGGAAGTCAGTGTGGCGATTCCTCAGGGATCTAGAACTAGAAATACCATTTGACCCAGCAATCCCATTAGTGGGTATATACCCAAAGGATAATAAATCATGCTGCTATAAAGACACATGCACACATATGTTCATTGCAGCACTATTCACAACAGCAAAGACTTGGAACCAACCCAAATGTCCATCAATGATAGACTGGATTAAGAAAATGTGGCACATATACACCATGGAATACTATGCAGCCATAAAAAAGGATGAGTTCATGTCCTTTGTAGGGACATGGATGAAGCTAGAAACCATCATTCTCAGCAAACTATCTCAAGGACAAAAAAACAAACACTGCATGTTCTCACTCACAGGTGGGAATTGGACAATGAAAACACATGGACACAGGAAGGGGAACATCACACACCGGGGCCTGTTGTGGGGTGCGGGGAGGGAGGAGGGATAGATAGCATTTGGAGATATACCTAATGTTAAATGACGAGTTACTGGGTGCAGCACACCAACATGGCACATGTATACATATGTAACTAACCCGCACGTTGTGCGCATGTACCCTAAAACTTAAAGTATAATAAAAAAAAGGGGGGCAAAAGAAGGTCAGAGGCCTGCTCCTGAGGCCTAACTCACCCAACATTATAACAAAAGATGTAACAAGGGCTATGGGGAGTTATGAAACCTTGGATGAAAATTAGTATGTATGACAGCACCAAAATACCAAATGAAATGTAAGTGCTATGTAAACTGTTGTTCTGCTGTATGGTCAAGGGAATAATGGCAAGAAATAAAGGTCTGTACATGTTCAGTACAGATGCAACAATACTTTATTTTTTCCAAATATGTTTTATCTATAGTAAAGAATCCATGGAATGCAGAACCCATAAATATAAAGGACCAACTATATTTATCTTTGTATCTCTAAATATGGTTATAGTTTAGATGTGCTTTGTTTGTGATAAATTATGATGCTGTTCTTTTTCCATACTTATCCCTGATTCTCAAGGTTTTGCATTAAGCAAAAATTGCCTTTGAAGTAAAAAAAAATTCATAAATTATTAAATCAGAAAAATTTCTACTTTAAGAAATTTTTCTTAGAATTTCTTTTTTTAGATTTATTGAGGTATAATTGACACATAAAAATTGGATAAATTTAATATATCCAACATGATGTTTTGACATACATTTACAGAGTTAAATAATACTACAGTAAAGCTAATTAACATATTCTTCACCTCAGACAGTTGTCAATTTTGTGTGTGTGGTGAGAATATTTATGCTCTATTCTCCTAGCAAATTTTAAGTATAAAACACATAATAATTAACTATAGTCACCATGCTGTACATTAGATCTCCACAAAAAATTTATCCTGCGTAAGTAAAACTTTGTATCCTTTGACCAACATCTCCTCATTTCCCCTACCCTTGACAGCAATATATTCTCTGTTTTTAGGAGTTTGATGACTTTTTAACACACATATAAGTGAGAGCATGCAGTGACTGCCTTAATGAGCCTAGATTATTTCACTTAGCACAACCTCTAGATGTATCCAAGTTATTGAAAAGACAGAATTTCCTTCTTTTTAAGGACGAATAATATTCCAGTGCATATATACCAGATTTTTAACCTTGTATTTATTAATGGATATTTAGATTGTTTTTATGTCTTGGCTGTTGTAAATAATAATATAATAAACATGAAAGTACAGATAACTCTTGGAGATACTGATTTCATTTCCTTTGGATACATATCCAGTGATAAGAATGCTAGATCTTATGGTAGTTCTATTTTTAATTCTTTAATACTTTAAGGAACCTCTACACTGTTTTTCATAATGGCTGTACTAATTTACATTTCCACCAAAAATGTGCAAAGGTTTCCTTTTTTCCTTAAGTTTGCCAACACTTACCTTTTGTCTTTGACAAAAGTCATTCTAATAGGCATAAGATGATATCTCATAAAGGCTTTGATTTGCATTTCCCTAATGATTAGTTATGTTGGGCATTTTTTGTATGTCTTCATTGAAGAAATGTCTGTTCAAGTCCTTTGCTCATTATTAATTTATGTTATTTGTTTTCTTGCTCTTGAGTTGAGTTTCTTCCCTATTTTGATATTAACTCATTGTCAGATGAATGATTTGCACATGTATGGTTTCCATTAAGTAGGCTGTATCTTCACTTTTTGATAGTTTCCTTTGATGTGCAAAAGCTTTTCAGTTTGATGCAATCCCATTTGTATTATAGAGAAAAAAACTCCCTGACATTAGTCTGGCAATAATTTTTTGAATATGACCTCAAGATTACAGGCAACAAACTCCAAAATCGATGAATAGGACTGTATCAAACGAAAAAAGTCTGCACAGCAAAGGAAATGGTCAAGAGAGGGAAGAAACAACCTACAGAATGAGAGAAAATATTTGCAAACCATACATCTGACAAGGAGTTAATATCCAAAATATATAAGACACTCAACTCAACAGCCAAAACAAAAAAAAATTGATTTAAAAAATGGGCAAAGGACCTTAATAAATGTTTCTCAAAATAAGACATACACATGGCCATCAGGTGTATTACAAAATGCTCAATATTACAACTCATCATTCTAATGTAAATTAAAATCACAATTTGCATTTAAATAAGATATCATCTCACACCTGTTAGAATGGCTATTATCAAAAAGACAAAAGATAATAATTATTGACAAACTGGAGATAAAGGAATCCTTGCACACTTGGTGAAAGTAGAAATTATTACATCCCTGATAAAAACAGTATAGATGATCCTCAAAATTTAAAAATAGAACTACCATATGATCCATCAATTCCACTACTGGGTATATATCCATAGTAAATAAAATCAGTATGTCAAGGAACTATCTGCATTCCCACACTAATTGCAGCATTATTGAAAACAGCCAAGATATGGAATCAACTTAAGTGTTCATCAATGCATAAATTGATAAAGAAAATTTTGTATGTATATAGAATGAAATACAATTCAGCCATTATACATGGGAATAAACCCTGTTATATGAGACAATATGATTAAACCTAAAGGAAGTTACATTAAGTGAAATAAGCCAAGGACAGAAAGATAAATACTGTAAAATCTCATGCATATGTGAAATCTAAAAAGTTTTATCTCATAGAAGTAGAGAGAAGAAAGGTGGCTGCAAGAGTCTAGGATGGTTGGGGGTTGGTGGTGGGGTTTGGAGAGATGTTGATCAAAGGATACAAAATTTTAGTAAGAATTAGTAAGTTCAAGCGATCTTTTGTACAACATGGTGGCTATAGCTAATAACAATATATTTTATTATTAGAAATGCTAAGAAAGTGGATATTAAGTATTCTCAGCACTATTAGCAATTTAATTGGTAGCATCTGAGGCAATTCCCATACTAATTCGCTAGATTTAGTTATTAGTCTAGCTAATTGGTATTTAGTTATTTCACAATGTGTATGTACTTCAAACCATCATATTATACACAGAAGTGCAAGCAGTATTATCTTTCAGAATACTTTCAGAAAAATTAAGTTAAAAAATAAAAAAGTTTTTCACAATGGTCTTTATGTCTGCTTTTCCAGTTGATTTTAATTCAGAATATCTTTTTTTACATGTATTGAGCAACTGTTGCTTTTGTGAAAGGTCTATTCATGTTTTTCTTCAAACTCTTCATATAGTTTTGTGCCCGAAAGCAGGCTGGGACAGACATTATTAGTTTGGAAGTTTTTATTAATTGTTCTTGGAATCAACATTTGTAGAAAGAAAGAGAAGAAAGATTGGGCAGGATAGGGCCGGGTGCGGTGGCTCATGCCTGTAATCCCAGCACTTTGGGAGGCCAAGGCGGGCAGAACACAAGGTCAAGAGATTGAGACCATCCTGGCCAACATGGTGAAACCCCGTCTTTAGTAAAAATACAAAAATTAGCTGGGCGTGGTGGCGGGCGTCTGTAGTCCCAGCTACTCGGGAGGCTGAGGCAGGAGAATAGCTTGAACCCGGGGGGAGGAGGTTGCAGTGAGCGGAGATCACGCCACTGCACTCCAGACTGGGCAACAGAGGGAGTCTCTGTCTCAAAAAAAAAAAAAAGAAAAAAAGAAAGAAAGAAAGAAAGAAAGATTAAGGATAAAATATTGGGCCAAGATGCATTCTCACAGAAGGCCTCGGCTTACCTTATGAAGAGCTCTGAAGTTGAGATAATATCTTAGAGTTATGTAACTTGGGGCAAGTGGGATAGGTTTTTATAACTCCATATACTTAAGTAATTGAATATTGGTTGCCTGAGGAAGGGAACATGTCTTTGAGTGAAGTGGCTCACTTCAGTTAAGGTGCCCGAGGAAGGCTGACAACTGAGAATTGTCAACTGGCAGCAGTCCAAGCAGTTAAGGGAATGATGAATTCTTCATTTATAAAGAGTAATCTGAAAGATGTTACAATTACCATTAGTCTACCACTTACCCTGCTCAGATCCATTTCTTTACATATTCCTGGGATCATCAGGTCCAGGATTCCCAAGAAAATTCTGTCTAGGGGAAACTTAAGAAAATGTAATAATATAAATCATAGCCCCAGAACCTCAGCTAGTCTAAGGTTCACAACCAATGCTCTGTCTCTCTCCTCTACTATACAGTTGAAATTCCCCTGTACGTCACCTAGCACCGTTGCTAATCTCTGTGGCATGCCTACATATAGGTACAATCTAAACACTCATCCATGAAGGGTCTTCTCCTTCATCACTATGCCCAACTGTAGCATGGCTGCTACAATTGTCTATTTATTGTAAAAACTGGGTGAGGGAATACCAAAAGCTTCCAAGTGGATCACACGTGTACCAAACATATGCTTCTTTGCCTCATGGCAAAATAGCTCCCCTATCTCTTCCTGGTGGTCAAGACTGATTATCTATTACATGAAAGGAAATACAATTTTTTCTTTCAACTATTCACTTAGATATTTAGATTATTGGTCATCCACTTTATTTTCCAAAATCGCAGACTATGACACATTTTTCTATTGCCTGTTTTCAAATATTTCTGATTCTGTCTATCCCATCTGGGGACAGGGAGATAATTAAATTGGTAAATGTGTCTCCCTCATAATTGAGTTCTGTCAGGGTAAATACAACAACATTCTCCAGTACTCTTATTCTGAATATCTGACACAGTAAATAGTCTATAAAGCACCTGTTGAATGAATAGTATGCTCATGGTAACAAAATAATTCTTTATCTCTGTCTCTGTTTTTCTGCATCTCTGTCTCTTCTACTCTCCTTGTGCAGGTGTGTGTATGCATGTGTAGGGGTAAGCTATTGTGTGGGGGGGTTGGTAAAAGAGAAAGATGAAAATGGAAGTGAAAGGAGAGCGAGAGGAGAGAGAAAGAGAGAGAGGAGAGAGAGAGAGAGAATTGGAAGCTGGTTTACTCTGAGAGTGAAATCAGTTTACAGATAGTATCCCTCACCAAGTTAGCGTTCATGTAGCTCAGAAATACATCTAAAAGTCTCAGCATTAAAAATATGTCCCATAGCTACCAAAAGTATACCAAAAAATCACCATGATGAAAGAATGATTCAGTGCTACAAAGAAGGATTATACTATAAATAGCAGCTTCTTAATTTGTATTAGTGGGATTCTGAAATAATTCCTCCAATGAAGTTAATATTTCAGCAAATTAAAGATTACATATTATTTATTTTTTTCTAAGCATAAAATCTCTCTCACTTCATTAGCTGTGTCAGTCTACAGGTCCCAAAGTTATATTTGCAATAAAAAGCTATATTTTCAATCAAATTTGTTAAAACAAATCTTAATAGATGCATCAGGTTTTGACCCTAACAATATTGGTGGTGGTTGTTCTTATAAATAAATTCGGTTAGGCGGAGTTTCTAGACAGTTAAGATTACATCCAAATATAGGGGAGGCAGGCACAATAGGAAAAAAGAAAATAGAATTATCAGACTACACGCAGTATTGCAGTACACATATAACTTCTGGACTATGACAGACCTCGAAGTAGTTTCTAGCTACTATTTCCTACCCATTAGTCCATTCATATGTAAAACACACTCTTCAGGTTAACTGCTTTCAATTTGGTTACTCACTTCTGTCCTGTGTCCTCTTCTAAGAGATTGTAGGGCAGAGAATGTAAGAAATATCCTAATTTCAAATATAGTTTAAATTAGGAAGCATAGGCCTAACGTAATTCTCATTCCTCATTGTAAGTTAATCTACCCAGTTGTCTTTTCTTGTATTTTATAGAAGTTTCTGAGTTCTTGGGTTAACAAGACATATTAATAATATGCTTTGGACATATTACCTGATTTTTTTTCTATCAATATATATTTAAATATGCTTTATTGGTATACAGCTATTTGGTAAAAACAGTGTAATTTACTTTTTTCCCTAATATGCATATGAAAACAAATGATTCTGCTACGTGTCTACTATTATTGTGCTACAAGTATTACTACTGGTCCCACTATTTTTACTTTTGTATTAATACCACTGTTATTGCTGCTATTACTGCTATTACTGTGAAGATGTGTGCCACCATCTTCGGATTATTATACAGTGGACAAATCTGTTATTTATTCCCATTTCTAAAACAATGCTTTAAAAAACAAAATAATATTATATTTTATTGATAAGAATTTTGAGACTTCTAAATTCAGTGGCTAAAGTTATTTGACTAATAAATGCTAGAGATGAGATTTGAACTCATGTAATTTCGATTCCTAAACTTGAGTTTTTAAAAATATTATTCTACATTGTCTGCATTATTTTGATATAGTATTTTGAATAAACTTAAACTTCTTTAGGAAAAAACACAGAAAAATACTGTATAGCAATAATTTTATTTCTCGTGAAGGTGGACAAGTTTTTCCTTTTAACTTTTTTTTTTTACTCCTGTGATTTGAATTGCTGTAGTCCAAGACTGAGATTATGAAATCTCAGATAAGAAAAAGGGCCTTCATTTTATTTCTCCGCTATGTTCTCAGGGAGGCAACTCTATATGTGCTTGACCTTTTCAAGGTTCTGCAGTTTGATTGGATGACTGCCTCTGTTATCACCTTTTACAACCTCTCCTTCATGTGAGAAATCAGAGTGGATTGGAGAGCCAATCAAATATGGAATATTGAAAAGGTTATAGCAGCACTGCAGACTACAAGCTTTCCCAGATCGCACTGGTTATTAACATTCAGGCACCTCATTCCAATGACAAAGATTGTAATAAGAACAGATGAGGCCAAGGTGTGAATTTTATCCTTTTGACAATGATCAGATGGGAAATGGATAAATCTGAGGACTGCCTTACCTGCTCTTCTCTTACTGAGCTGCCTGTTTATAATCCTGTGAATTGACTTCAGTGTCATGAATGAGGGTCATGTTGACATAAATCAGGACCAGAAGTGCATCTTCCTGCACATTGCTTTAGGCCACTCTTTACTATTATAATTGCCTTTTTCTGTGCTTTCACTCCCTTGCCCTATTTCTGTGTGGCATTTAAAAGTGAAATTGGCTTTTGAAATATTGGCTCCTTTCTTTTTCATTAGGACACAGGCTTCCTAAAAGAGTCAGCCAGAAATGCCATGAAGTGGTTGGTAGGAGAGTATCTTAAAGTCTTATTAAATACATAATTAACTTTACTATTGAAAGCAATACATGGTATTAAATTCAAATGGCAGGGCTAGTGCTTGAACTGTTACATGGAGTCTAAATGTATTGCTGGTATATTTACTGTGTTTATTCACTTCGGACAGCATATCACTGGGGTTATTTTTATACTATATATTTTCTAATATATTTTGTTAAATAATTTTACGAGTTTTTTTTCCTTTTTTAAGTCTTTTATATCGCCAAATACTTTGGAAAATGCCAGAGAACCAGCCTTTCATGAACAATTTGTATTATAGTGCCACTTTTTACATCCTTGTTAAACGGAGATGGGAAAACATATACTTTTTAAGACATATCTAAAACTTGAACATAATATATTATGCTTATACCTATTCCAGCTGATGCTACTATTTATATATCTGATTCAAATGAAGAAGAATAAAATATTTCACAACACTCAGAAAAAAAAAACAAAAGGACTTGGAAATAAACAACTGTGCTCATGAGTGTTGTATTTTTTCCTTCATATAACAAAACAATTTACTACATCTCTAGGAAAGAATATATGTTTTTCTGATTAAATTCTTGATGCAATAAATCTTGCATCTGTCATCTGTTCACAGCAACTTAGAAAAAAAGTTTCCATATAGCCTTAATTAAAGGTCAGTTCAGAATTTTGTGAACAAGTCTTTCTGAAGTTTTCTAATCTTGGTGAATATATGAATGCCTCAACCGCTGTGCCATAAAACCTGCTGTTTCAAGCTTAGATCTGCACTGTTGCCATCTCCTCCACACAGCTGGGAATCTCCTCTTAAACCAAGGCATCCCAGTGTGTGAAAGGCACACAGAACTGTGCAGATGCCAGAGCTGGACCATTTGCCTGTTAGAGCTTCTTTCATAAAACAAGAAAGAAAAATACCTGATCATTAAATAGAAATATTTCTTCTTTAGAAGTCTTCATTAAAAACAAAGATGAAGAAAGTTTTTTGCTTGTCTCCAATTATACCAATAAAACTAATTAATTCACTAAATTGTTACAAGAAACTTAGCCATGGAATGGACTCAATTCCCCCTTTGTTTAGTTGGGTGGTATTTCTCCCTAAAATATGTCCCATTCTACTCTAGCATGTTTTAATTTAATTCCATCACACATCAGCCTATCCAGGACATTTAGTAAGGGCCTACCGAATCTTATACTTACCTATCTTACCTGCTGGGCAGTTCAACACAGCTGTTTAAGCTGATAGACCCAGCCCTACAACACAAAGCGGCCATCCTATAAAAAGAATATTCAGGAGTATGCTCAGAACATTCAAAGTTCAGAATCACTTGTCCTCCTCTAGTGACAATAGTTCTCCTGTGCACCAGCTTTGCTACTTTTGTTTTCACCCCTTGATGCAAAGTTTTGTCTTCTCAACTTGACCTGCTTTTTCTTTTATTGTTGATTCAGATAATCACTATATTTACACATCTGTTTTGTTTGTAAGTGACTGAAAACAGCTCAAACTTTATGACAAAAATGGTTATTGGTGCCTTTTTTGAATTCCTAAAATGTCATGAGAATATTTTTCTCCCAGTTTCTCACCAATGTTTTTCTCTATGTTCATTTCATTCTCTAATAAGATTTCTCCATTTGAGAAAAAAAAGATGGCTACCAGATACTCAAGAATCCTATTTTACAAACTTAGTAATCCCAGGAGAAAGAGAATATCTTTTAAAAATTGTTCTAACAGAAGTAGCAAGGAGTAATCACATTTGCTTAGCTTTGGTCACAGACTCACTTCAGAACTTCTTACCATGACCACTGCAGTGGAGTTCTGTACCTCTCAGTCTGAGTAACAGAGTCTATCTAGATACAGGCATGTAGGAATAGTCCCAGCCATACCACATGGATTAAACTGGGAAAGAATGAAGTGGTAGGCTGAATAATATGCCTCCCCCAACCCTTTCAAGATGGCCATGTTCTAATCTCCAGAACTGTGAATATGTTACTTTGAATGGGAAAAGGAACTTGGCAGATCCAATTCAGTTAAGAAACCTGAGATCTGAGGTTTTGCTAGCTTATGCAGGAAAGCTCAACCTAACCAAAGAATTCTTATAAAAATGAAGTAGGAGGTTCAGATTCAGAGAAGAAAATGTAATAATGGAAACAGTAATCAGAATGAAGCCATTGCTGGAAAGGGCTGGAAGCTGAGGAACATAGTGTAGGTGGCTTCTAGGAACTGAAAAAGGTAAGAAATGGATATACCCCAAGAACCTTCAGAGGGAGCCCAGATCAAGAAAGACCTTAATTTTAGAACACTGAGATTTATTCTGAACTTCTGTCCTACAGAAGTGTAACGTTTTAAGCCATTAAATTTGTTGTAATTGGTTACAGCAGCAATAAAAATTAATACACATGATTCTCTCAAAAGATATTGGGCAGAAATAAACATATGTTTATAAAATGTGGGTAGGAGCTTATGTTTTCACTGTCTTACAAGATGTTTCTAACTCTCAGTTCCCTTTACACTCGATAAATTACACACTTTTTAAGAGTTGTCACTATGTCCTGATTATGTTTTACTCTCTCAAAGCAACCTGGTCCATGGTCATCTAAACATAAATATAAATTTAATTGATTTTATTTGGCATCCTACAATCACAACTACAGTAAAAATGACAGAGGCACCCTCTTATCTGAGATTTCACTTCCTGTGGTTTCAGTTACAGCTATCTACCAAGGTCTGAAAATGCTAAATAGAGAATTTTAAAAATAATCAATTCATAAGTTTTAAATTGTGCACCAGCTGCTCTGAGCAGCATCGTGAAATCTCACACCATTCTGCTCCATCCTCCCCCAGGAAACAAATCATCCCTTTGTCCAGCAGATCCATGCAGTCTACGCTACCCACCCATGAGTCACTTAGTAGCAGTCACAGTTATCCAATTCATGGTCAAGGTATCACAGTTCTTGTGTCCTAGTATCCCTTATTTTACTTAATATTGGTCCCAAAGCACAAGAGTAGTGATGTGGCAATTCATATATGCCAAAGAGTAGCAGTAAAATGCTTCTCTTAAGTGAAAAGGTGCAAGTTCTCAACTGAATAAAGAAAGAAAAAAAAATCATATGCTGAGGTCGCTAAGATCTACAGTGTAGAATGAATCTTCTATCTATGAAATTGTGAAAAAGGAAATAGAAATGTGTGCTAGTTTTGCTGTCACACCTCAGTGTACAAAATTACAACCACAGTGCATAACATTACATTTGTGTGTGGAAGACGTAAACAGAAACATGTTCTGATTGATGACAGTTGGGTTTGGTGCTGTGTGTCGTTTCAGGCATACACTGCAGGTTGTGAAACTTGTGGAGCAGCGGGGACCACTGTAACTCCTTTCTGGTTTGTTTTTAGCACTTTGGTGAGCAAGAGTGTAACATGGAATATGAAAGATCAATCTGAGAAAGACAGAAACAGGCAGACAGCGAAGCAAATGAAGGTTGGGCAGTAGAAAAGACTATCTCTGGAAAGCATATCAGAATAGAATTCAAGCCAGTCTGACACAGAGGGTCGTGTAAGCACGCCGGGGTGGGATTATTTACAGATAAGAATAAGACATTGAATTAAATTTAGATAAACAATAAAGAGTCATACTAACTTAGAAGTGACTTGCAAAGAAAGTAATATTTCAGTGATTTTCAATTTTATTATGCTATTTAAAGCACTCATTTCAGATTTCAGAGTATCACTATGCTCTAGGAGGGCCAGTGAAATACATATTCTAACAAGTGTCCCGGCAGCTTTTGATCCTGGTGATCCTTGGGTGACTTTCAAGAAACAGTGCTACAAGGCCAAGGCAGTCAGAGGAAGGACCAGGCAAAGCAACGAGTACAAAACACAGAAAGATGTCCAAGTCAATGACTCAGATCAGAATTCCAAGCAGACAAGGCAATGGGGGATGTAAAACGTGAATTATGATGCTGAGGCATTCTTTTTCTGTTTTAACCCAAAACATTGGACTTTTCTTCCTAAGAGGGTAGAATCCAGCCTCAAAGCATAAGAAAGCTTCAAATCAGGAACTCATCATATTAAAAACTTTACTTATAGTGTGGTGCATAGGTCAGCTTCATCAGCATCACTTGGAAGCTTGTTGGAAATGCAGAACCTCAGGCCACATCCCAGATATACTAAACTGACTTTACATTTTAACCAGACTTCTGAGAAATCCATACGCACATAAACATTTGAGGAATGATGATTAGCAGACTCATCTGCTACTTTCATTATTCAAACTGCATAGCTTATCAAATAGGCTCTTGACTTTTGACGGGGTAAGTGAATGAGATCTATAATACAAAAGGGAACTGATAAGGCTTATTAACTATTTATTTGGATTATGAATATGAAATGTTAAGCAGAATGAAATGCAATATTCAGAAAAGCAGAAAAAAATCAGAATCTTGCTCTCCTTGCTCCAATCATACTAAGAATGAATCAGAATGAATGGGTTGATTGTCCAAACATCTAGTCTTTTTTTTTTTAATTAATACGATAAGCCTGGTTAATTGCTTTAAGACAACTCAGCTCTTCTTTCATAACTTCCTTCCATATAGTATCCTGTGGTCTTGAGAGGAACTCAAATTCCCCTCTTGTCTTTATAAGTCTGATAACTTGAAAGTTTTAATAACTATATGTTGGCTCCAAAAATGTACAATGGTAAAAATACCTCCAGAGAAGCTGGATGTCATAAAGAATATATGACTCTGGAAAGCTAGATATCAAAACTCACTCCTGATATACACTGGGGAGAAGAGATTTCTATGATCTATATATACGCCCGGGTCAAAGTATAGTCCTCTAGGAGAGCCTGAGATATCATCTTGCTCTCTCTGTCTGAGGATCAGGCCTTCAGGAGGATAATAAAAATTCGTTAACTACTGTGAACTGGCTTTGTGTTTACCTTTGGATCCATAGAAAGGTGCAATTAACATGATGAAAGGTCTCAAACCATAATAAACTTCTTAGTTTAATTATTTTTGTAAAACCTCCAAGTGATTCATAGTGTCTGAATGATTAAGTTCTGTGAAAAACCTGTTTAGATGTCTTGATTATGGGATAAAGATAAAAGCAGAGTGAAATATTGCTGAAACAAAGATGTTTTATTTGTGTTCATAAAGTGAGCACTGGGTTGAGTAAAATTACGGGGTGATAAACATATTAAGAAGAAGAGAGTATAGTCTTTGACCTCAAGACACCAGTAACGTAAGACAGGAGAAAAAAAAGAAATAGTAAATATTTAAGTAAATAAAAGACAGAATACAAATAAATTGAATATTGAAGAAAACAATTATTTTTTTTACGAAGAATTGCTCTAGAAAAACAATAAAGAGAAAAGATAGTTTCCAACAGAGAGATGATAAGGCTTGATCAATAAAGATTTTATAACACAATTTAAATTTCAACAGGTAGAAAATGAGGAAACCATCAGCATGAGAGAAAATCCAGAACCATGAATGTCTGTCTATTTGGAAAATATATGGAAAAGTAAATGTATGGAGATGCTAAATATATGAAGGAACTAAATGGAGGAACTTTTAAACAATTATAAGATATATGATGAGATATGACCACTATGTTTATTCAATGATATTACTGTCTTGCTTAAGGTAGAAAAAAATATTTTATAAAAAGATTTTTGAACTTGAAAATGTAACAATTGAAACAATTCAACATGAAGCATAGTGAGGGAAAAAAAAGAATGAAAAACGTGGATAGATTGTCAAAAAAACCAGGAGACAGTTCATGCAGCCATGAATCTAAATATATGAGGTCCCTAAAGTGGGCTGGGGATAAGAAAAATATTCTTGTAATAATGACCAAAAGTGTTCCAAGAATCTCAACAAAACTCAATAATAAAAACATGAAATACAAAGCATATAAAAATCAAATTGCAGCCAGGTGCAGTGTCTCACACCTGTAATCCCAGCACTTTGGAGGGCTGAGGACAGTGGATCACCTTAGCTCAAGATTTCGAGAAGCTGGGTGTGGTCCCAGCTACTTGGGAGGCTGAGGTGGGAGGATAGCTTGAGCTTGGGAAGTGGAGGTTGCAGTGAGCTGTGATTGTGCCACAGCACTCCAGCCTGGGTGACAGAAAGAAACCTTGTCACACACACACAAAAAAAAAGATTGCTGTAAACCAATAAAAAAGACAAAACCAAGTAACATTACGGACAGAATCACAAAGGTAAAGACGTCAGCAAAAATTTCTCATTAGAAAAAATACAAGTGAGAAGACAGAAGCAACCTCCTTAGAGTACTTAATGAAAGCAATATTTAAACATAGAATTATTTATCCAGTCAATATATTATCCAAGAAAGAAGGGGCAAAAAAAAAAAAGAAAAAAATAGACAAATTAGACTTTATAAAAATATAAAATTGTGTGGATCAAAAAAAACTATCAACAGAGTGAAATGCAACCTACAAAATGGGAAAAATGTTTTCAAATCATATATCTGATAAATAATTAATATCCAGAACACAAAGATAACTCCTAATAACCAACAATTTAAAAAGTCAAAAGGTAGACAAACGAATTGAATAGACATTTCTCCAAAGAAGATATACGAATAGCTAATAAGCACATAAAAGAGGATCAACATCATTAATCATTAGGAAAATGAAAATCAGAGCAACAATGGGATACCACCTTACTACCATTAGCTTGCCTGCTATAAAACAGGCAAAAACATACAAACCATAAGAAATAAGTATTGGCCAGAATATGGGAGAAGTTGGAACCCTTATGCACTGTGGGTGGGAAGTAAAATGGTTCACTCACGTGTGGAAAATAGTACAGAAATTTTTCTTTTTTTTATTATACTTTAAGTTTTAGGGTGCATGTGCACAATGTGCAGGTTTGTTACATATGTATACATGTGCCATGTTGGTGTACTGCACCCATTAATTCTTCATTTAACATTAGGTATATCTCCTAATGCTATGCCTCCCCCCTCCCCCCACCCCACAACAGGCCCCAGTGTGTGATGTTCCCCTTCCTGTGCCCATGTGTTCTCATTGTTCAATTCCCACCTATGAGTGAGAACATGCGGTGTTTGGTTTTTTGTCCTTGCGATAGTTTGCTGAGAATGATGGTTTCCAGCTTCATCCATGTCCCTGCAAAGGACATGAACTCATCATTTTTTATGGCTGCATAGTATTCCATGGTGTATATGTGCCACATTTTCTTAATCCAGTCTATCATTGTTGGACATTTGGGTTGGTTCCAAGTCTTCGCTATTGTGAATAGTGCCGCAATAAACATACGTGTGCATGTGTCTTCATAGCAGCATGATTTATAATCCTTTGGGTATATACCCAGTAATGGGATTGCTGGGTCAAATGGTATTTCTAGTTCTAGATCCCTGAGGAATTGCCACACTGACCAAAAAAATAAAAATAAAACTACCATGTGATTCAGCAATTCTATTTCTGGTTATTTACCCAAAAGAATTAAAATGAGGATCTAAAATAGATATCAGTACACCTGTGTTTAGAACAGCATTACTCACAGTAACCGAAATGTCTAAGTAATCTAAATGTTCCTTGATAGAAGAATGAATTAGCAAAATAAAGTCTGTACATAAAATCAAATATTATTTGGCCTTAAACCTGAAGGGCATTCTGCCATATGCCACTACATAGACAAATGTCAAAGATATTATACTAAGCAAAATAAGATAACTGCAAAAAGACAAATACTGCATGATTATCTTTACATGAGGTAATGAGAGTAGTTAAAATTATAAAGAAAGAAAATAGAATGGTGGTTGCCAACATACTGGGAGAGCAAGTAATGAAAAGTTATTATTTAATGGGTATGGGGCTTCCATTTTCTAAGATAAAAAATATTCTGGAGACGAAGAATGGTCTTGACTGCATAACAGTATGAAGGCACTCAATGCCACTAAACTGCACACTTAAAAAATGAAGACATTCAATTATGTATTTTATCACAAGAAAAATTTTGTGTTGGGGAGGGAAATAAGGCACAAAGAAACCTATTCAGACAAGGAAAAGTTTAGAAGATGTGTCATCAACTCTCAGACAACAAGAAATGTTGGCAGAAATCTTTCAGTTATAAGAAAAATATCAGAAACCTGGATCTACACCAAGAAATGAAGATCATCATAAACGGTTAATTTTTTTAGGTAAATGTCTGAGCAAAAATCAAATCTAAGAAAACTGACTAATTAAAAATTGTACCAGTATGCCATGGAATTTATATCATATGTAAAATTTAAATGCAATCATAGTACAAAGGACAAGAGGGGAAATATAAAATTATAATATTTATGGCTCATAAATTTTGGTGTTAACACATAACTGTAAACACTAAAGCAATCCACAACACACAGAAAGAAAAACAGTTTCAACTAATGCCAACAAAAGAGATAAAATGAAATGATAAAAAAAAAAACCTAACCTAAAGAAAGCAACAACTGTGGGCAAAGGGAACAAAAAGTAATGGGGAAGAAGAAAACAAAACAAAAAAAGAATAAAGCATTTAGTCTATCAATATTAATAATATTAAATATAAATGCTCAAAATATCCCCATTAAAAGACAGAGATCTACAGATTAGATGAAAAAGACCTAACATTGTGTTACCTTCAAGAAATTAACTTTGAATTTTAAGATGAAAATCAGTTTAAAAAGATGCAAAAAATACAAATGCTGCTACAACTAATCAAAACCAGCTGAGAGGCTGAGTGGCAATAGTAATATGAGACAAAGTGGATTTCAGGATAAACAATATTATTAAGGCTAAGATAATTTGGTAATCATAAATCAATAAAAATTAGAAAAAAGTAATTTTTTTCATTGAAAAAATCTTAAAAAATCAAAGATGGACAAAGGAGTTGAATAGACATTTCTCCAAAGATATACGAATAGCTAACAAGCACATAAAAGAGGATCAACATAATTAATCATTAGGAAAATGAAAATCAGAACTACAATTTAGTTAGCATTTCTGAACAACTGATATGACAATGCATCAACTTAAAGGAATATGAGAAAGCATTTTGAGCTTAGTGGAAATAAAAATGAAAATGAGTTAAATAAAGCAAGATGATTATTTAAAGGAAAAATCATAGCAATAAATGTCCATAGTAGGAAAAAACAAAGTCTCAAATCAGTGACATTATCTTCTAGTTTTTAGATCCTACAAGAGGAAATGAAAATAAAATAAAGAGAATTGACTTGCTATATAAAGCTACAATAATGAAGACAATGTGGAATAGAAAAACAGATAAATGGAATAAGATAGAGAGCCCAGAAATTGATCATTATGAATATAGTCAACCGATCTTCATCAAAGGAGCAAAGGTAATACAACAGGGAAAAGACTGGGTTTTTTTTTCAACAAATGGTATTAAAACAACTGTAAAACTATATGCGACAAACTTACAATTTAAAAAAATCTAGACACACACTTTATACCCTTCATAAATATTAACTCCCAATGAATCAGAAGCCAAATGTGACCACAAAACTACAGAATGCCTAGAAGACTACTTATGAGAAAATGTAAATGTTATTGGGTATGGTGATGCATTTTCAGAGGTGATAACAAAGGCACAATCCATTTTAAAGAGAATTGATACTCTAAAATTCATTAAAATTAAAAACTCTGTTCTTTGAAAAACAATGTCAAGACAACAAGACAAGCCACCAACTGGGAAAAGATTTTAACAAAAGACATATCTGATAAAGGACTCATACAAAATATAAAATAAAGATTTAAACTCAACAATAAGAAAACAATCTTATAAAAGTGGAACTTATGTCCATACAAAATGCTGCACATGAATGTTTATATCTACGTACTTACAATTGCCAAAACTCAGAACCAACTTAAATGTCCTTCAATAGGTGAATGGATAAACTAACTGTGGTATATTCAGACAATGGAATATAGCACAGGGCTAAAAAAGATGATGAATCAAGCCATGAACAAACACGGAGGAAATGTAAATGCATATTTCTAAATGAAAGAAGTCAATCTAAAAAGGCTATATACTATATTATTCCATTAGACATTCTGTAAAGGGCAAAACTATGAAGAGAGCTTAAAAAATAATCAGTGGTTGCCAGAGGTTAGGCACAAGGTAGGTATGACTAGGTGGAGAATAGAGGATTTTTAAGGCAGTAAAGCTACTCTTTATGATACTATAATGGAGAACATGTCAATATACATTTGTCCAAATCCATGAAATATGCAACATCAAGACTGAACTCTAATATAAAATATGGACTTTAGGTGATTATGATGTGTCAAGGTAAGGTGATCAATTGTAACAAATATACCACCTTGTGGATTGATGTTGACAATGGGAAGTGTATGCCCATGTGAGAATGCAGGGGACCTGGGGAAATCTCTGTATCTTCAGCTCAATTTTGCGTGAAACTAATACTGCTCTAATAATAAAGTTTCTTTTAAAAGAATTCAATTTCCACAACCAAAGTAACAAGATATTAGACACCTACTGTAACCTACATCAAAATTTAAAACACTATAAATGATCTGGGAAAACTAGATATCTACACGCAGAAGAATGAAACTAGGCCCCTATCTCTCACCATATACAAAAATCAACTCAAGATAAATTAAAGAATTAAATGTAAGATGCAAAACTATAAAGCTACTCGAGGAAAACATAAGGAGAAATGCTTCATAACCTTGGTCTGGGCAAGAACTCTTTTGGATTAAAAGTCGAAAGCACAAACAACAAAAGCAAAAATAGACAAATGAGACCACATCAAACTAAAAATTTTCTGCAAAACAACAAAAATAACACAAACAATCAACAGAGTGAAGGGACAACCTGCAGAATGGGAGAAAATATTTGCAAACTATGCATTTGACATGGAGTTGATATCCAGAATATATTAAAAAATCAACTTAATAGCAACAAAACAAACAATCTGACTTTTAAAATGATCAAAACAACTGAATAGACATTCCTCAAAAGAAAACATACAAATGATAAGCAGGTATATTAAAATATGCCCAACAGTCCTAATCATCAGGCAAATGCAAATCAAAACCACAATCAGTTATCACCTCACCCTAATTAGAATGGCCATTATCAAAAAGACAAGAAATAACAAATGCTAGTTGTGGATGTGAAGAAATGAGAACACTTATACATTGCTGGTGAGAATTTGAATTAGTATAGCCATTACAAAAAACAGAATGGAGCTTTCTCAGGTAAAAATAGAACTACTATATAGTCCACTAATTTCACTCCTGGGTGAAATATATATCCAAAAGAAATAAAATCACTGTGTTTAAGAGAAACCTGTACTCGCAAGATTATTGCAGCACTATTCACAATAACCACAATCTGGAATCAACCAAAGTGTCTATCAACAATGGATGAATGGATAAATAATACGTGATATATACACAATGGATATTATTCAGCCATTAAAAATGAAATCCTTTCATTTGTGCCAATACATATAAACCTGGAAGACATTATATGAAGTTAAGCCAAATACAGAAATACAAATACCATATGATCTCGCTTACTTGTGGAACTTAAAAGAGCTGATCTCATAGAGGTACAGAGTAGAATAATTGTTACCAGAGTCTGGGGATAGTAGGGTGGAGGAGGGATGGGGAGAGTTTTCATCAATGTGTACAAAATTTCAGATAGGAGGAATAAGTTCTAGTTTCTATTGCTCAATAGGGTGATTGTTGTTAACAGGTCTATACTGTATTTTTCAAAATAACTCCAAGAAAGGATTTTGAATGTTCTCACCACAAAGAAATGATAAAAGTTTGAGGTGACAGATAAGCTACATGCTCTAATTTGATCATGACACAATCTATACATGTATTAGAACATCACATTTTACCACATAAATATGTATAATTTTTATGTACCAATTAAAAATAAAACTTAAAAATTGATTTAGTTGTTAAAATCCTTCTCATAATAAAGCCATCAGTCTGAGAGTTTTATGATTTAGTTCTATCAAAAACTCCAGGTATAGATACATAAAATTTTATATACATAGAAAGTTTATTATAAAGTTAGATATACAGTTGTGAGTTATGTGTCATTAAGCAATTTTCTTGCTGTGTGAATATCATAAAATGCACTTACACAAACCTAGAGGTTATAGCCTTCTCCATACCTAAGATGTACGGTATTGCCAACTGCTCCTAGGCTCCAAACCTGTAGAGCATATTACTGTGCTGAAGACTGTAGGCAATTATAAGACAATAGTAAGTATTTGTGTAAAAAGGTAGTGTAAAATACAGTATTATAATCTTACGGCACCATCATGGCGTATGTGGTCTGTTGTTGCCTGAAATATTTTTTGGTGCTTTATTATGCTTAATAAACATTGAGATTTTTTAAAAATGTAACAGTAGGTCTTTCTCTCTCTCTCTCTCTCACACACACACACAAACACACACACCCCCCATATACTCAAAGATAAATGATAACAAGTGTTGATGAGGATGTGAAGCAACAGGAACTCTCATATATTACTAGTGGAATTGTAAAATGGGGTACAACTCTTTTGGAAAAGTTTGCTTCTTTTTTTAAGTTAAATTGGTATCTACCATACGACACAGACATTCCACTTCCAGGTATTTACTCAAAAGAAATAAAGATATATACTCATAGAAAGATTATAAGTAAATATTCATAGTCAAAAAGTAGACAGGACCCTATCTACTTTGAGCACTCGCATATTGTACCCCATACTTATATATTGTGCACCCCCTCATATTTATATGTTGAAGTTCTAGCCCTCAATACTTTAAATGTAATTGTATTTGAAGATAGGGTCTTTAAAGAAGTAATTAAGTTTAAGTGAGGTGCTTAGGGTAGGTCGTAATTCAAGATGACTTGTGTCCTTATATGAAAAGGAGATTAGAACACAGAAGTGCACAGAGGAAATACCATGTGCAGACACAGAGAAAAGACACATGTGGAAGCCAAGGAGAGAGAGTAACCACACATGTGGAAGCCAAGGACAGAGACCTTAAAAGAAATCAACCTTGCCACTACCTGAATCTCTGACTTGGCCTCCAGACTGTTGGAAAATAAATTTATGTTTTTTAAGACTTCTAGTCTGTGCTACTTTGTTGTGATAGCCCCAGAAAATGAATGCAAATTCATTAACAGATAATGAATTAAAAAATGGGAGGTTGCCTATATAATGCCCTACTACTCAGTGATAAAAAGAATAAGTCATTTACACATGCAACACTGTGAATGGATGAATCTATAAGTAATTTTTTTAAATAAAATAAGCCAGATGCCTCTCCCAATTATATTGTCCATTATTCCACTTATAAAATTATAGAAAATACAAACTACTCCATAGTGACATTAGGCTGATACTTATGGGAATTGGAATGGCAAGGATGGTGTCTTAATCCATTTCGTGTTGCTACAACTGAATACCTGAGGCTGGGTAATTTCAAAAGAAAAGAGTTAGCTCATGGTTCTGCAGCCTAGTAAACTCAAGAAGCATGGCGTCAGCATCTGCTCATCTTCTGGTCAGGGTCTCATGCTGCTCCCACTCAACATGTAAGCAGAAGGGGAGTAGGCCTGCGCAAAGAGATCCCATGGCGAGGGAAGAAGTTAGACATTTTAGCAACGCACACGCACAGGAGCTAATCCATTCTCCAGACAGCAACAACTTACTCATCCCCGTAAGAAGGCACTAGTCTATAAATCTGTAAATGAGGGATCCACTCCCATGACCCAAATACCTGCCACTAGGCTCCAGCTCCCAACACTGTCACATTGGGGGATCAATGTGTTTCCCATTGACAGTGTTTCCCATTGAAGTGTGATCCCTCAATATGATCAAATTTGTTTTAGTGGAAACAAATCATATGTAAACCACTAAAGACAGATTGGAGGAATTACAGTGTGCACAAGTTTTATAGGTATGCATATGTGGGAATATCAAATGGTACACTTTATACATGTGTATTATTAATTATACTTCAATATGATTATTTAAAATAAGAAAAAAGAACAATGTTACATTATAAGTAGTACATAGTAAACACATTTTAAAAATTTTCCTGTTTTCAGAAGTTACTCTATAAACAATAGAAGTTTCACGTGGTGTTTATAAAGGGATAGAATATTTCCCAATTTAGAGATAATGTTTCTATAATTTATCCACTGCATCTATTTATCTAATTTTTGATATTTTTTCCCAAAGAATATGTACCACTTGGTCTGCTGAAAAACAAAATGAAACAAAACAAAATTGTTTTCCCTTCCAAATATTAACTACAAACTCTTCTTTGTTTTACAATCAAGTAGAGAAATGTGTTAGATTTGCAAAAAGAATTGACCTCTTTTTCTCTGTTTCTGTTCATTTTTTCCCACCAAGTCTTAAAATGGTGTAAGAGGCAATGCGGTTAAATATGGTAAAAAGATGGTTACAGAATGTGAGAAAATTTAAAAAACCACTCCTGAATTGTCAAAACTTCTTAGAAAGAAAAATAAACAAAAAAAGAAAGTGCGAAGAAATGAGACCAATGTTATTCCTCCAGAGAGCTCATTTTCCTTTGCAAATATTTTATGAATGCCATGAAGTTAACTGATTTAAGTGAATCTTCTTCCAGAAGGTTATTACAAAAACTTACCATTCTACTTTCTTATCTCTATTTCACTGAGCTTCCCTACTGTGTTTAAAACTATGTTGTTATTACGATATGGCCACTGATGTTAATAGAGAGTACCAAATTAAGAGGGCAATAATTTTATTAAGAATATTTTGAGTGTATTAAAAAGTATACATTTAAAGTATTTGGGAAACTTGCAATGATATTTGATCACAGCAGAAAATTCTTATCTTGAGGATAATGCTTCAATGTCTATTTCCATCTAACTTTTCACTGCTATTTCTCATCCCTCCCCTTTTATACATAGGAGAAAAATAGGATGCATCTGAACAAGTTATATTTTGTATCTCCGAAAACACTCTTGACTTTCTGGTATGTCTGTCTCATTAGTTCTTTACTAGTTAATGTTCTCTTATTTTTCAAATCATAGGTTTACTATCATCCTACATCTTTCATAGGGCACCCTAAATCTTCCACTACTTCCTGCCTAGACAGAATTAATCACTCATCCATCTGCACTCCCATGAATATGTTAAGGCATTTAAATTCAATATATATTATTTAATAAGTGTCTGTTTTATATCAGGAATTTTTTTTACATACACCTCTTCTCACTAAAATGAAAGCTTGTAGAGATTAAGAAGCATGCCATTCTTTTTGTATTCATGACACTTAACATAGCGCCTGAGATTTAGTATCGATTAATGCTTACTGAATTAATCCATTTATATGACCTTTGAAATATTGTTATTCTGGACTGTACCATTCTGCTCAGATAACTTATTCATCTAATCACTAGGCTTCTTTGCAAGATTCCTCAGTTAAAATAGTTCAGTTTCAGTGTAACAGGTATCACGTGAAATATCTAAAGGAATATATATTCCTCCTAGGAGAAACAACATATGTAAATCACATTTTCTGTTTATTATAAGAAGATTGACCTCTATGTATAGGTATTTTCACAAACCTTCTATTACCTTTTATGAAGGACTTCACTTCTAGAGAATCATGATAGCATATTGGCTCAGCTACAGAGTTGAAGTCAGAGAAAAATGTATTCGGATGCCAGTTATATGACTTCGTGTTGTGTCTTGTGTAAAAACGTTTGCAAGCTATTTTAACTATCAGAAATTAATTTTACTTATTAGGAAAAAAGGACAATACATTCTTTCCTTTATTGATGTAAGCACTAAATGAACTATGTACGTGAGATGCTGATAGAGAAGCTGCATGTAGCAAGCACTCAAATACTTTAAAAGAAAATATCTATTTACCACTGCCATGTGTCCAGCTATAAATTTGTAGTCTAGCTAAAGAACTAAAATGTGTTCACAGAAAACTGTTAAATAGAAACACACCATAGGTAAAACCCATCTGTAGAGGGAAATTCATAGATCAAACTCAAGATACCCCAGCAATGTAGTGATGCTATATAAATCTCTCAATCCTCTATCATGAAGGTTTATAGTCAAAATGATAAAAAACAAGCATATCTAAAATTAGTGACTAAGGAACACATAATAGATAAGTAAATTAAGGTAACAAAAATATAAATGGTCTTGATTACTTTTTTAAAACTAAAGTTAAATTGTTATCAGCTTAAAATTGTCTACTGTAACTACAAAACTCTTTATGTTAGCCCATGTTAACCGCAAAGAAATAAGTGACACAAATGATAAAGAGGAAGGAAACAAAGCTGAGGACCACAGAAAACTGTCAAACCATAGAGGTAAACAACAAGAGAAGAAGAAAAGAACAAAACAACTACAAAATAATCAGAAAATGATCAAAATAACCAAAGTGAGTTCTTATTAATCAATATTAACCTTGCATGTAAATGAATTAAATTATTCAATTAAAAGATAGAGTGGCTGAGTGGACAAAAAGCAAGCAAACAAACAAACATAAAAACAAGACCCAACTCCTTGCTGCCTGCAATACTCACCTCACCATTAAAGGCAAACATAGACTGAAGTGAAGGGATGAAAAAAAAATTGCATGCAAATAAAAACCAAAAGCAAGCTTTTGCAGCTGTATTTAGATCAAATTTTAAAAAGACTTTAAGTAAAAAAATTGTAAAAAGAGAAAAGGTTAATATGTAATGATAAAGCAATCAACTCAACAAGCGATTACAATAATTATAAATATATGTACCCAATACTAGAGTACCTAGATATAAAGCAGGTTTTTTTGAAAATTAAACAGAAACCCACCAGTAGAGGTAAATTTATAAATCAAACTCTAAATACCCCAGAATATAATGGTGCTATATAAAAAAATGACAAGCCTTTAGTGAGACTAAGAGGGAGAAAACTCACATAATAAAATCAGAAATGAAAAGAAGACATTAGAACAAATATCACAGAAATACAAAAGACCATAAAAAGCTATTATGAACAACTATACACCACCAAACTTGATAACATAGAAGAAATGGATAAATTCCTAGATACACACAGCCTACCAAGATTAAATTATGAAGAAATAGAAAATCTAAACAGACCAATAATGGGTGGAGAAATTGAAGCTGTAAAAAGTAGTATTTCAGCAAAGAAGATCCCAGGACTTGATGTCCTCACTCTTGAATTCTATCAAACATTTAAATAACTAATAACAATTTTCCACAAACTGTTTCAGAAAATCAAAGACAAGTTAATACTTCCAGACTCACTTTATGAGCCAGCATTACACTAATTCCAAAACTGGATGAGAACATAAAACACAAAATGGGACCTATAGGCCAGTATATTTCATAAAAGTAAATGCAAAAATTATCAACAAGATACCAGCAAACTGAATTCAAGTGTGCATTAAAAAAGATAATTCACAAAGGGACACAAAGAAATGGGAAGGTAGAAGGTAGTCTGTGTTAATGGATTGGAAGAATTAATATTGTAAAAATGACAATACAACCTAAAGCGATCTGCAGATTTAACGTAATCCTTGTCAAAATACTGGCAACATTCTTCACACAAATAGAAAAACAATCATAAGATTCATATGAAACACAAAGGACTCAAAAGCCAAAGCATTCCTGAGTGGAAAAAAACAAACTTGAGACATCACACTATTCAACTTCAAAATATGATACAGAGCTATGGTAACAAAAACATCGTGGTACTGCAATGAAAGCAGACACACAGACCAATGGAAAGGAATAGAGAGCTCAGAAATAAATCCATACATTTATAGCCAAATGATCTTGGACAAAGGTGTCAAGAACACACTTGGAGAAAGGACAGTCTGTTCAATAAATGATACTTGGAAAACTGGATAATCACACACAAAAGAATATAACTAAATCCCTATTTCTCGCTACTTACAAAAAATTTACCTCAAAATAAATTAAAGACTTAAATGTAAGACCCCAAACTATGAAACTACTCAAAGAAAACATAGGGGAAATGTTTCAGGATATTGGTCTGGGCAAGGATTTTTTTTTTTTTTTTTATAAACATGTTTTATTTATTTTGCTTATACCATCAGAGCTGAAACTACTGTCTGTCATTTTTGTGAAATGGAAATCAATCTAAAACACATACTGGTGCCTTTCAAAAGATAGCAATTGAAAAGGGCGGTAGCAGCAGGCATTTGGTATCTTTTCCTTTTAAAAAAAAGTGTTCAAGCAGAAAGAAGAACGTGACCAAGAGTGTTATGATTATCCACTAGAGATTTTCAATCAGTACCTGTACCAATTTAGGTGACAATACTGGACAAGGATTTTTTTGAGACCTTAAAAAAGCACACAACCAAAGCAAAAAAAAAAAAACGAATAAGATTGTACAATAGAAAACTTCCATTCAGCAAATAAAATAATTGACAGAGTAAAGAGACAATAACTTCAGAATAGGAGAAAATATTTATAAACTATACATGTATTCCAAGGGGTTAATATCTAGAATATATAAATAATGTAAACAGCTCAAAAACAAAATATGAAAAGACCCAGTTAAAAAATGACCAGCAGGTACATAAAGCATTCTCAATATCACTAATTATCTAGAAATGTAAATCAAAACTGCACTGTGATTACCACCTAACTCCAGTTAAAATGGCTATTCTCAAAAAGACAAATAAGTAATAAATGCTGGCATGGATGTGGAAAAGTGAACATACACACTGTTGGTGGGAATGTCAGTCAGTATAGCTATTATAGAAAACAATATGGAGGTTGCTAAAAAACTAAAAATGAAAGTAACATGTGATCCAGCAATCCCACTACTAGATATATCTCTAAAAGTAATGAAGTCAGTATTTTGAAGAGCTATCTGCATTCCCATGTTATTGCAGGAAATGGAATCAACCTAAGTGTCTACCAATGGATGAATGGATTAAGAAAATGTGGTATATATGCACAATAGACTACTACTTAGCCATGGAAAGAATAAACTTTTTCATTGCATAAACTTGGAAGACATCATGGCGGGTGAAATCCGCCAGACCCACAGAAAGGCAAACCCAAATGATCTCACTTATATGTGGAATCTAAAAAAAGGTGACACATAGAGACAGAGTACAACAGTGGTTACCAGGGACTGAGGGAGATGGAGGGGAGGATGAGGAAATGTTGGTCAATGGATACAAAGTTACAATTTAATGGGATTAGTAAAATATGGGGTGTTCTATTGCATAGTGTGGTGACTATGGTTCACAGTAAAATAATGCATATTATAAAATAGCTACAACGGACGCTTTTGAAGCTTCTCACCAGAAAGAAATGATAAGTGCATGAGGTGATGGATACACTAACTACCCTGATTGAATCAATTAACAACCTAGGTATGTATGAAAATATCAAATTGCATCCCATAAATATGTACAATTATAATGTGTCAATAACAAATAGTACAACATAGGGTTTGACTATAAAATATATTGTTTTTCTGGAATATGGTACTAAATAACTTCACAAAGAGGTGATAAAATTGAGAATTATACAAACCTGTTTTTCATTTCAAATGAGGTAGTGCAAAAGATTCACGTATGAGAGCCAATCCACCTGAGAGATTTGACAGAGAGGGAGAAAACCAGGTTGAATCTAGTAAAACATAATACTAAAACAAAATAATTGAAAATATGTTTTCCTTTTTTTCTCTCTCTGAATCCATTGGGAATATTTTGATTTTAAGCACGTTAGACCAAGTCTATTCAGAAAATACCTTTTTGTGTTGGCTGAGTCCTATCAGTTGATGTAGGTAAATGTCACTGCCACCACCTTCAAAAGCATTTACTAGCTATAGTCTTAGAAAGCTGTTTATTATCTTTTTGATTTGGGCTGCCTGCGTCTGAGCCATGTTCTGATATAATTCCTAGAGGAAATTAGGCTAACAAATAACCATAAACAAAAATGAATTCATATTTTCTCAAGTTCTAACCTACTGATTCAAAAGAAAGTTGATGACGCAAAAAGATATTTTGTTTGTCTGTTTATTATTCAATATTTAATCAAGTATTTAAAGTATATGGAATTTGATGTGAGTGTTTCTAAAAATAGTTATCAAGATCTTGGTCATTGCTATGCAAAAGAAAAGCATCCTAGGAGGAAGAAAAGAGAGATGATGCAACTTACAACTGACACATTTCAATTTTTACTGATTTCCACTAAATGTAAATACTCTTGGAGATATTAACATATAGATTTGTTTGGATAAAGTTTAAAATAGTAATTTTTATATTTCTCCTTATATTTCATCATCTTTTGTTTCCACCTTCTGGTAAGTAGCTGTCTACTCATTACCTCGCTTCAAGGGAGATATGTGACTAGAAGGAAAACTGACTTTAAATGTAAGACATATCCCTCATTGACTATTGTTTCCAAAAACCCAAACCTGTTATGAAAAACATGTCTTTATGCACTAAAATGTTTAACAATAAACAGAGACATTTAGAGGAGCAGAGGATAGGACAATAAATCTTGTTCCAGAACAGTGTCCTCAAGAAGGGACCCAACTTTAGGCTGAGGGCCATGTTGAGGACTTAGGGAGGTCGAATCCTGGGCATAAGGATTCCTAGCCTCACTGTATCCCAAGCGTGGCACAGAAGCAATAGATGTAGTGGTCCTGAAGACCCATGTAACCTGGGACAATAAGAAGGCCTCTCCTGTGCTTCCACACTACCTCTTTACATCCAGGGTACTGGAATCCCAACAATGCCTGAGGCTGGAGTCCTCTGTAAGTCCAGGAGTATGAGAACTCAGATTCAAAATCAGATTAAGTGATAAATAATTTTTTTTGTAAATTTTTTGAGCTATATTTCACTGCCTGCATAGACAGTCATTTTGTACTTTCACAATGAAGAGTTTTAGCAGCTTTAATGCTTCCTTATGGAATTCTTGCCTTGGATATTGATGTTCTATTATCCTACCTAGAAAACTGATAAAAGGATTGGTGCTTACCTGCCACCTGCAGAGTTAGCTTCTAACTTTCCATTTGGGGAAATCAAAATAGATACAGTTTTTCTCAGTATATGTGATAGATTGAGTCTGATGACTGTAAGATTAAGGCATTTTTCAAGAACAAACATGGAATTATGTAAATAATGAGTATATAGTTTAGAATTAACAAATGCAAATATTACAAATGCAAATACTAAAAAATGGGTGTGAGGTAGTAATTAACCATCCTGAGAACTCTATGTGACAGGTACTGTGCCACTGATTATTCCAGAAAATTAATTTACTACAAATATCCCACCCTCTATGTCAGAAATGTTCTTCTCCTAGTTATTGGTGTAGCTAGCTGTTGCATCCCTTTCACATTTTAATGCAAAAGGCACATTCTCGATGAGGTCTTTCCTGGCTACCTTATCCAAAATTGCAATTCCTCTTCACCAATTCTTCTTACTCCTGTTCTGTAATTAATTTTTCTCCTTAGCAATTATAACTACCTAACATACTGTATATTTTATCCATCTTGTTTATTAAATGTTTTATGCTTCCAGAGGCAAATATTTTGACTCTTTTGTACAATCCTGTATCCCAAACCCTAGATCCACATCAGATACACTATAAAAGCACAAGTAGTTATTCATTTGTTGAAAAAAATCTATTTTTCAATGAATCACAGAAAGAATAGAAGTTAATAGTTCTCATTTTGCCAGATGAGAAAATCAAGGTTAACATAAATTCTGTAATTTACCCAAGGTCACACAGTAAATTAAACTTTGAGTAAAATCTGACTCTAATGCTTCCACTCTTGTTACTATGACATCCTTTCATCTATTTAAAATAAAATCATTTTGTATGCACTTATGCATTAAGCTAGATGCTAAGGAATAGAAGATAAATAGGTGACCAAGATACTACCTTCAATATTGAGCTTGCATTGTAGTGAAGGAGACTGGATAATAAAAAGAACATTTCAATAAAGAGACAGGCGTATTATGGCAAGACTAAATGTATACTGATACAGTGAAGGAAATCTTAAGCTATACAGTTAGGGAGCTGTGAAAAGCTTTTAGGAGTAAATTATGTTTGAGCTGAGACCTGCAGAATGGGTGAGAGAAAGCGAAGACAAAGAAGGCAGAGAACAGAAAATTAAGGAGATAAAAAGGAGTGAGCAGGTGCAAGCTCAAGTAAGGAGAACGAGTAGCTTGTTTTTTTATAGACTAGCCCAAAACCATGACCACATGGAGCTACAAAGGCCTGGGTTTGATTGGTAGAAAAAGAAAAACATTCAATAATTACACTATGAAATAAGTAAAGGCCACGTTACCAAGTTTTTGCTAGAAGGAACCCATCCGATAGGGTAAAGAAGAAAATGAAAAAAAAAAGAAAGAAAGAAAGCATGCGACAACACGTTTGGTTTATTGCTGCTTTAGTAACTTCAAATCCCCACATTTTGAAAATAGGAAGTTAATTCCCAAATATCTTTAACTACCCTTCCCTTCAAGCTTGAGTATTCAGATTAGGAGTTCATGATTTTATTTAGGAGAATAGACTCCTTAACATGATCTCTGTCGAGGAATCTACTTTCTATACAAATTATAGTGTTTTGCAGATGTGTATTAGTTATACATTGCTGCATAGCAAGAACACGACAAACTTGTGACTTAAAATAACATACATTTGTTACTGCATAGTTTCTGTGGGTTTGGAGCCCAAGCATGATTGCCTTTGGTCTCCAGGTAATGGTTTATTTAGAGTCTCAAAAATTTTCAATCATATTTTTGGCTGTGGCTGTGATCTGAGCCTCTATCAGGGAACTTATGCAGTTGTTCGCAAAATCATTTCCTTGCAGGTTACTAGGTGAAAGACTTAATTTTCTTGCTGACTGTAAGCTATAGGTGATCCTTAGCTGCTAGCCGTGTGGCCCTCTCCATATGGCAGTCCATAATATTTGAGCCTGCTTCTTTAAAGTGATTCAGGGAGAGAAAATCTCCTTGCAAGATGGGCACTACAATTTTATGTAATGTAATTTTGTATTTGTGATTACAAATATACATCATCTTTACTGAATTCCGTTGCTTAGAAGCAGGTCATAGGTCCAGCACACACTCAGTGAGAGAGACATACAAAAAGGCATGAATACTAGAAGATAGGACCCTGGAGGTCATGTGAAATTCTATCTTCCTAAGGAGGTTTCTCTGTTAAACTTCAACGTGGTGAATTGCTAATTATTCCCCTTCACAAAAATGAGCATGTGGATGGCTCCATCACACAATCTAGCTTCTGCTTCAGAAATTCAGTAGCAAGTACATCTCCAGGTAAAACTGCTTCACAATGCCTTATCTGCCATACAGCTGAGCCTGATATGTTTGACCAATCTCTAGGGATAAAGTTAGTCTCATTTCACCACTGATTAGAATCATCCAAGTTCAGGGGATGCTGTAAGTTCAAAACCTGTTAATGAGAATACCCCCATGATTTTTATGACTCCTCAATTTGAAGCTCTTCTTCTTTACTAATTATGATTTATTTAGGCAAGGAAAAGCTTAGCAGACTTGGGAACCAACTGTGCTATGTAGTTATGTAAAAATTGCCAGTGAGAGGAGGTCAGAAGGGAGAGCAGGCAGCAGGCTTTCCCCAAATTATGTGAGAACTTTAATCCACGAAGACCTCATAGGCAATTGTTTTGTAAAATGACATCCAAACAGTTGTAACTGCCAACAGCTATTTTATTCTTGACATCAATTTCTGAAAACATCACCTGTGAAAAGTTCAAAATTTAGCATTTCCTATTGTTTTCCTTTTTCTTTGAGTGTTGATGTGAAAAGTGCTATTTGGGGAAGAGAACAAATACTAATGACCTCCAGATGAGATAAAGGGATGCAGAGGATGTAGGGGGCAAGGATGTGGACATGGGAATCAGGAGATCTTTGCACTACTTCAGGCAAACTATGACTCCCAGAAAGACAATTAATCTCTTTGGGCCACTGATTCTGATGTGTACACCATGAGAGAAACAGATGCTTCTGCCTAATGCTTTGATAGTTTATGAGGAGAAAGTAAGGCATCAGTTACTAAAAAAATAGAGAGAAGGGTTTTTACTACATTCCCTACATTTAATTCTTTATTGTTGTCTTGGGGTAAAAAGAGAATAAAATAAAAAGAAAGAAAGAACATAGTGTTTCCAGAATTGAATATGATTATAAAGCTTGGCATTGTAAGGCCATGTCTTCAATTTGTTATGGTAATACATTTAGAAAGTAAATTAGTCTAATTCAGTAAATCTCAAATTACTTCTCCAGTCCAAAAGAACCACCTGGGTATCTGCCAGGAAGGAGATGACCAGATTTCATTTCCAGATGTTCTCTATTAGAAGGTCGTGAGTGGGTCTCCGTAATCTTCATTTTTTACAAGTGCCCACTAATGCAGTCTGATGCAGCTTTTTCCTAGACTTCCATTTGCAATACCTTACCAAAATTATAAGAATTCCGATCCCTACCTCTTTGATTTCTTCCCTGTGCTCCAAAAGGGCCCTTACGCAGACTTCCATTTGCATTGAACACTCTCTACTCTCCCTTCCACACTGTTCTGACTTACTTAGATTATCTTTCAGATTTCACCTTAATGTCAGTTTCTCCAATAAAGTTCTTCCCACTGCCCCGACTAGTTTAATTCAATCCCTCTTATGCATTTTATAACTATTTACTTCTTCATAGCAATTATCATAATTATAGTTAGTTAATATCTGCATAATTGTTTGTGTTATGTCTCTCTCCTCACCAGCATATAGGATTCTATGAGGCTAGAGACTGTGTTTATTTGGTTCACTGAGCCTGAAGAAACAGCTTGACCATAGTAGATGCATTATAAATATGTGTTGAATAAAACAAAGAAGGAAGGGAGGGAGGAGGAAAAAGACAGCATAATCAATCAAAAATATGTTCTGCTTCAGGAGTTTGGGAGAATCCAAGAGAGGAACAAAATGCTAAATTATTTAAAGTGATATCCAAAGATCAAGCCTATATGAATATATCACAGAAAAATCTGAAAACATTTAGCTGTCCTCTAAAAGTTTCAGCTGAAATCATTTTCTGCAAACTGAATATATTCCAACATGATTCTTCTAAGAAATTATTTAGACTTTTATATATTTTGAGGATAAAATTTCATTAAGAGAGCTGTAAATTATGATTTAATTTTATTCATAATTCATAAGAATTATTATTATTATCTAAAGAGTCACACAGCACAGAAAAAAGTTTGAGCAATAAGATTATTTAGAAATTATTAATTCATAAATTAAAATGGCAAATAAACCCATTAGAAAAATGTCATTAAAAAGTGCTCAGTATTGATGAAGGTAAAACCCATGTCCATTGATTGGGCATTTGCAGTGTGAACTCTCTATTTCTCGCTTGACAAGATCATAACCAATAGGGATGGTACCAGACTTAGAAGGGTTCAATTTGTAATATTTTGACTTTATGATGGGTTTTTCAGAGTTTATTAAAATGTAATCCCATCAAAAGTCACGAGCATCTATGTTGTTGGTAAGCTACTGAAAAGCTCAGTTGAAGTGAAAAAATGTAAAAAAATGATAAATATGGGCCTTAAATGTTTTATTTTAGCCTAAAACAAAAAAGGTTATTTATTTAACTACTCTGTTGATGTAGAGTCAAGTCTTCCTTGAATGTGTCTGCTGATAGAAATCTGTATACTCTTTCTTGCCAATAAAATAAACAACAACAACAACAACAAAATCCATTTAATGTATCTTCTACGATTTCCAGTACAGGTTTCTTAAGGTGAAGTTGAAGTTTTTAAACCCCTTTAATTGAATCCAGTACAAAATATTTGTAGATGTTTATGACCTTTTTGTTTTCTAAATAATTTTTACTCACGTCTTCCACATCTATTCTGATAGCGATTTTGCTTTAGATGGCTTACCCTTATAAAGTCAAAATTATTTAACAGTTTGCATAAAAACACAGCTCTTTTTCCCCTTGCATTTGTATTTAATCAAAGTAAGCATTGTATTGATTATAATAACAAAAGGAACAAATATGGGGAAAAATAAAAACCACAAGTGACTGTTGACAAGCACACAATTTAAATAATAAACCTGGAATTGTGGAGGCTGACTTTAGGGAAAACCCCTGAACCCTGGTCCTATTGTGAAGGGAGAGTATTCAATGATTTGGTGAGTTAAGTGGAAGTCAGCTAAGACAGTCTTTATAACTTAAACATCTACTGCAGTGTTTCCCAGAGTGTTGATAAACTGCATATTTATAAACGTAAGACATTTCTGTCGTCTTTACCCAACAATATTGTCTTACTAAATAAAAAGTCATAGTCTTATATTGAATCCTAAGCTTTTTGTTTGGTTCAAAACCCGGTAATCTCACATTTTTCAATTTACAAATGATACCATTGAGGCAAGTGGAGGTACCCTTGACACAAGGACCATTATGAGAAGGTAAGTAATGAGGTAAGATAGGTGTATTAGTCTGTTCTCACATTGCTGCAAAGAACTAGGTGAGACTGGTTAGTTTATGAATGAAAGAGGTTTAATTGACTCACAGTTCTGCAGGCTTAACAGGAAGCATGACTGTGAGGCCTCAGGAAACTTACAATCATGGTGGAAGGCAAAGGGGAAGCAAGCACCTTCTTCACAATGGTGGCAACAGACAGAGAGAAGAGGGAAGTGCCACACACTTTTAAGCAATCATATCTCACAAGAAGTTACTATCACAAGAACCGCAAGAGGAAAATCTGCTTCCCTAATACAATCACCTCCCACTAGGACTCTTCTCCAATTACATGAGATTTGGGTGGGGACACAAATAAAAACCATATTCCGCCCCAGCCCCTCCAAAATCTCATATCCTTCTCACATTGCAAAATGCAATTATGCTGTCTCAACATTCCCCCAGTCTTAGCTCATTTCAGTATTAACTCAAAATTCCATGGTCCAAAGTCTCATCTGAGACAAGGTAAGTCCCTTTCTCATATCAGCCTGTAAAATAAAAAAAGCAACTTAGTTACTTCCAGGATACAATGGGAGTATAGGCTTTGGGTAAATGCGCTCATTCCAAATGGGAAAAATTGGCCAAAACAGATGACTATAGACCCCATGCAAGTCAGAAACCCAGCAGGGCAGTCATTAAATCTTAAAGCTCCAAAATAATTTCCTTTGACTCCATGTCTCACATCCAGGCCATGCCAATACAAGAGATGGACTCCAAAGATCTGGGCATCCTGCCTCTGTGCCTGTGCTGGGTACAGCCCCTATTGCTGCTTTCAGTGCCTTCAGGCTGGCATTGAGTGCCTTCAGCTTTTCCAGGTTCACAGTCCAAGCTATCAGTGGATGTACCATTCTGGGGTACCTTCTTCTCACAGCTCCACTAGGCAGTGCCCCAGTGGGAACTGTGGGGTGGGGGGGCACCAACTTCACATTTTCTCTCTGCACTGCCCTAGTACAGGTTCTCCATGGGAGCTCTGCTCCTGCAGCAGACTTCTGCCTGGACATTCAGACATTTCCATACATCTTCTGAAATCTAGGTGGAGGTTCCCAAACCTCACGTCTTACCTTCTGCACACCTGCAGGCCCCAAACCATGTTGAAGCTGCCAAATTTTGGGGCTTACATCCCCTGAATCAGTGGCCCAATCTGTACCTTGGCACCTTTTAGCCATAGCTAAAGCTGGAGCAGCAGTGACACAAGGTGCCATGTCCTGAGGCTGCACAGAGCAGCAGGGACCTGACTCTGGTCCGTGAAATCATTTATCCCTCCTAGGCTCCAGAACTGTGATGAGAGGGGCTGCAAAGAAGGTCTCTAAGATGCCCTAGAAACATTTCACCCATTGTCTTGGCTATTAACGTTCTGCTCCTCTTTACTTATGCAAATTTCTGCAGCTGGCTTGAATTTCTCCGCATAAAATGGGTTTTCTTTCCTACTACATGGCTGGGCTACAAATTTTCCAAACATCTATGATCTGCTTCCCTTTTAAATATAAGTTCCAATTCCAGACCATCTCTTTCTTCGTGCATATGAGTGTACAGTTTTAGATACATCCAGGACACCTCTTGAATGCTTTGCTGCTTAGAAATTTCTTCTGCTAGATACCCTAAATTATCTCTTTCAAGTTCAAAGTTCCACAGATCTCTAGGGGAGGGACAAAATGCTACCAGTCTCTGTGCTAAAGCATAGCAAGAGTGACCTTTATTCCAGTTCCCAAAAAGTTCCTCATCTCCATCTGAGATCACTTCAGCCTGGACTTCACTGCCCATGTTACTATCAGTATTTTGGTCACAACCATTCAACAAGTTTCTAGGAAGTTTCAAACTTTCCCACATCTTCCTGTCTTATTCTGAGCCCTCCAAACTGTTCCAACCTCTGCCTGTTATCCAGTTTCAAAGTCACTTCCACATTTTCAGCTACTTTTATAGCAGTGCCCCATAGTCCTGGTACCAATTTCCTGTATTAGTATATTCTTACACTGTTGTAAATAACTACCTGAGACAGCGTAATTCATGAAGAAAAGAGGTTTAATTGACTCACAATTTTGCAGGCTTAACAGGAAGCATGACTGGGAGGCCTTAAGAAGCTTACAATCATGGTAGAAGGTGAAGGGCAAGCAAGCAAGTCTTACAATGGCAGAGGAGGGAGAGAGCGAGAAGGGGAAAATGTCAAACACTTGTAAACCATCTCATGAGAACTCACTCACTATCTGAGAACAGCCCATGATTCTATCACCTCTCACCAGGCCCCTCCTCCAATTCAACATGAGATTTGGGCAGGGACACAAATCCAAACCATATCAATAGACATATTTATACTGTTGCATTCGGGACTAAGTGTCGACAAGATATTTGGAGGGGCACATAAAAATGTATTCAAACCATAGCAACCTGAAAGCCTGTATTTGTGATTAGTTAACAACTCCAGCCATCATTTTTCTTAAGAGTGAAATCAAAACCAACAGCAACAAAAATAGTTAAATAAACTCAAAATATATGATCTTATATGCTTTTTGCATCATGATGTGATTTATGATGATTATAATGTTTACCACGAAGCACTCTTGATGTGTACTGCAGTTTAAGACCAAAACCTTTCAAAGTAGGTTGAACTGTGTTTCTTTGAAATTAGTGTGGAAACGTTTTTTAGAGATTAAAGTTTTCATTTTTTTCCTAAAAAGAACTATCAATTGTACAAAAATTATATTATGTAATATACTACTTCCTTAGGACTGCCCAAACAAATTATCACAATTTGAGTGGTTAAAAAAAAACATATTTATTCTCTCACAAATGTGAAGGTCAGAAGTCTGAAATCAAGTTGTCAACAGGGTTGATTCCTTCTGGAGGAGCTGGAAAAGAATCTCTTCCATGTCTGTCTCCTAACTTCTGTGACTGCCAGCAGTCCTTGGCATTCTTTGGTTTGTAACTCCAAAACTTCAGTCTCTGACTCTATATTCACATGGCTTTCTCTGATCTGTAGCTCAGTGTCTCAACTCTCATTCTCTGTTTTCTAATGAAGACTTCAATAATTCCATTTAGGGCTAACCCTAAATCCAGGAAGATCTCATCGTGAGATCTTTAACTTAATTCGTCTTTACAGAACCTATTTCCAGGTAATGTTACATTCACATGTCCTGGGGGTCAGGATTTGGATGTATCTTTTGGTGGGAACACTATTCAAACCCCTACATATAATTATGCAATGTGTAGTTTTATGCTGTAGTTTATTCAGGACTTTTATTGTTATAAAGAATTGAATCTGTGAAATGATAATCAGATTTGATTATATTAGAAGAAGACTACTTTCTGAGAATTCTAAAAGCTTTCTCTTAGTGGAACAGATTTTTGTCTTGATGCATGAACATCTGCTCATGTCTCATAAAATAGTTTGTATTCTTACAAATGCAAAATGATCATGAACTTAGACAGTTGGGTTTTCCTGTGGGAAAAGATTCAGAACTCCCTAAAATTCACTTTAAGACCCTAGTGATGTTAAAGGATATCACAGTCTGTCATTAGATTGACATATTATCTAGATCAACACTGTGTGTCCCAGTTATGAGTTGTAAAGCTATCCATTATTCTGTTTTCTTTCCTTTGTGTTTCAGATTATCAATCTTTTAGATTCCGGAGCCATCTATTTCCATTACAGCAAAACTCAATTTCTCTTGACCTCATAGTTTCATCTACAATTCTCTGATCTGTATCTCAGTAAATTAGTTTATCAATGACCAGCCCTATTACTTTTCCATTCCTGGTGTCTCTCACTGACATGTTTTTAATGGATATTTACTTCTCAGTCTTATTCAGTGAAGGCAAGAAAGTGATAGATATGGGGTTTGATGGACTTACATATTTGCATATAGTAGGAGTACAGAGTTGATTAGCAAAAGAAAATATTTTTAAGTGAAAAAGTAATTGGATGAGGAAAATAAATGAACACAAGAAAATATAAAACAAAATTTAGCTTAAAAATATTATGTGCCTAGTATGTACTATAGTGGTTGGAAATGTAATATAATATAGTATGTGTGGAAAATAAAATGTACCCTGATCTAAGACTCAGGAGAACTAAAATTTCATATTAATTGCCAGTGTAACCTTGAGCAAAATCACTTTATCTCATTGAAACACAAGTTTTCTTAATTGTAAAACAATGGGCTTGTACTAGATCATTTCCAGAGTCCCTTTTAGATTTTGGTAGTTTATGGTGAGATATAAACAATAGGATAAAAATAGAATATAAATAAAAATATTCACCTACAACTTCTAAATCTATCACTGGAAATGAATGTTTGATTGCTTATAACTTTCAAAGTATTATTCTATTTTCATTGATATTTCAATCCACCTGAATCTAGCTTAACCCTTTAGAAATATTATTTGGCCGGAGGGACTGTATTTCTTTTTTCTATCAAAGAATAAATGCTGGCTTCTGGAATACCTGGCAATGCAGAAAAATTGTTTCAGATACCCGTATATCATTCAGCATCATGAACACCAGATGCCTTTTTATACACTATATGATGCTCAACATTTTCATATGTATTTGTGCAAATTCCCCCACTTAATTAGGTTGTAATTCACATGTAAAATAATTTTTGTTTTAGCATTAACTGAAATTCCTGATTACATGTTTGGATAAACACAGAGAACCATTTTAAAGATATGCTTACAATAGGCAATTCAGGATTAACTGATTATGCCATGGAAGGACACCAAAGGTAGAAACAGAAAACTAAAAATACGCTATTAATCAACATTGAAGCCATGACCCTTTCCCTCCAGGTCTTCCTTAAATGGTACCACATCATGCTATTTGGTACCATGTCATGTTAGCAGCAAGAAATATTCTTGAGGAATGTCTTTATTTATTTTAAATAATAAACCCTTAAAACCTAGATAATTAAATTGTTGACACAGAATTTACCAAAATATTTTTGTGCATAATTGTTCTTCCTAGTTTCTATAAGGGATACAAACATGGCATTTTCCTGACTTGACAGAATTTATTAAACTAGAGTTCAAATAATAGATTTGTATGTAGACAACAATTACACAAATTGTAAATATACAAAAGAGAAACAAAGTTTTGAGAGCCTAAAATAAGAAGATAAAAAATAGTGAAACAATATCCAGAAAAATATACATACATGGGAAAGGTGACAGATGTTTTGAGCCTTGAAAAATAAGATTCCAACAGTCAACGATGAGAAGAGGCACAACCTTGATGTGGCTGAGGTATGATAGATTGGATGTGTATTGAAAAATAAGACTAAAACTGTAGATTGGAGTGAAAAAATGGATGGCCTTGAATGCCATCCTAAACTTGAGAAAATTACTTTTGGGGTATTTTGAAAGATAAGTTGATTATGAAGATCAAAAGACTAATGGTTTGTAGTGTTGGAACTGGAAAGAAAGAATAAACTTAAGAGAATATTGCAGAAGTAAAATCAGTATGAAACTAAATTTGCAGTTGTACACCTTGTCAAACACATTTGCATAATAATACTTTGTACTCTATTATTATCTCACATAATGTTTTTCATCACTAAGTGCTTAATAAGCAGTCATTAATAGTAATAAGTCAGACAAAAATGATATGCAAATCACAAGTTTTCAGGTATATAGCATAAATATAATTTTTCCTGCTGCGTAAGTATTCTTGATGCTTTCTGAACCCTTTGTATTTAGAAGAATTTCTTGTCATTGTTATTTGGTGTTTGTGTTGTCTGATAATTTTCCAAGATGACTATGTCATTTCTCAAGCATCTGTGTTTGAGGATTCAGAAATCAGGGAGTCTTTTTGGTGAACTCTCTTTTTTCTTCTCTGAATTTATGTTCTTTGTCTCGGGTCATCATCTAGGATAACAATAGCATCACTACAGTTGATTTTCCTCATTTTCTCTTGATAGTATGTGTCTTCAGAGATGATAAAAGCTGCCCTCCCCCACCTTGGTGTCAAAAGTTTTATATATGTATATATATGTACACACAGACATACACACACACACATACACAGAGATAGCTTCAAAATAAATACTTTTATATGAATGTATGTATATACACACATAGCTGTATATATACACAGATTCAAAATAAATACTTTTTTACACTGTATATATTGAATATATATGTTTGATAAAAATATTCATTTAGAACTTCCGTATATATTACTGAAAATGGATATTTGATTGCTTATAACTTTCAAAGAATTATTCTATCCTCATTGATATTTCAGTCCACCTGAGTCTAGCCTAACCACTAAGAAACATTATATTACTAGAGGAACTGAATTTTTTTTCCTATCAAATTAGAAAAAAAAATCATCACCTGCCATCACAATGATGGAAATAGGGTTGTTATATCAACAAATTTTAAAAAAAATATGTCTAATATTTTTATCACATTTTATTTTATTTTATTTTATAGAATCCTTCGTGGTTGCAGAGTGAGTCTTAGCTTCACTTTAACACTAGAAATTTCTTGCTATGATATATTGGAAATAACTCACCTAGAGTTATTAATTTGTTAAGTAGGCATTCTGAGGCATAAGAATTACCCTTCACCCTCTTTCTCCCTTCAGATTCTGCTTGATAAAACATCTACGCCCCCACCCCAACCCAAGAAAAACAGTACCTACAAACAGTACCGGGAGACCATTTATTAATACCACAGCAACTATTATGTTTAAAACGCATGTTTTGGTAAAAATTGATTTATAAGACACAGATTAGGGGGAAGGTTCAAGTGGAGTCTCCTGTTTCCTTACTTTGGAATTGAAAACCACTTGTAATTCAAGGCTGTCCTGACCTACCCATTCAGTTATAGGCAGAAGAGCCCGTAGATAGCCAGAGTATAACAAGTTTCCCTCTGTCCTCTGTGGGAAAGTCTTCTCTGATCTCATTAATACAAAGAAACAGGAGGTTCAAAGGGATTCAGAAGGGGAAGAACAGAGCTCCTGCTGTACCAGAGCACAGATCAAAGAGACAAAAGCTGAGTTCTTGCTCTAACACAACCATAACTCTACAGCCTAGTAAAATAAGATCTCATACTTATCATTCAAACACACACACACAAAATGAAATTGGTTACTTCTCCATAGAATAAGGATATGAAATGAAGGGCATAATTTTCTTCCCAGACATTGCCACCATGTGATGAGAAGGTGAAACTCTCACCTTTTATGCCCTAAAACCTGGAAAGTATGCATTTATCTTTATCCAATAAATATCAGGTAATCAATTATTTTGGAAACATTGTATTGAAAGAGAATTTTCCAAAAGTCTCTCTTGTTTCAACACATCTCGATATTAACAGTCAATTTGCTTCGGATTATCTTTTCAGAAATGATTGTATGAGTAAATGATTTTGGTAAGAATAAGACAGTAATCCCCTCTGGAGCAGATTGAGTTAATTTCCAGGTTAGTAAAGATAAAAATGTCTCCGTCTTCTGGAGAAATTCTAAGATTGTAAAAATAGAGACATCTCCCTCTTCTCTCCAGAGCAGACTTGCTAATATTCCAGATAATAAAGATAATATCTTTTTCTGGACAGATTTGCCAGCAGCCCCTATATAAAATTGGCACTTTCTAGTGTCAGGGCTCCAGTTCTGTCAATTACCCCCACTACTTACGCTGGCAACATGTTGTTTTCATGATATTGCCCTTTGGGAATTTGGAACTTGAGGAACATGTGTCACATAATAGCTAGGGCTGGTGCTGTGAGTAATAAACTGTCTTCTGTTTCTGACCCAGAGGACTCAAGCAGTTCTTTCTTTCTTTTTTTTTTTTTTTTTTTTTGAGACAAAGTCTTCTCTTGTGCCCCAGGCTGGAGTACAATGGTGTGATCTCGGTTCACTGCAACCTCAGCCTTCTGAGTAGCTGGGATTACAGGCACCTGCCACCACGCCCAGCTAATTTTTTTACTTTTAGTAGACACAGGGTTTCACCATGTTGGCTGGGCTGGTCTTGAAATCCTGACCTCATGTGATCCGCTTGCCTCAGCCTCACAAAGTGCTGGGATTACAGGCATGAGCCACAGGGCCTGGCCTCAAGTAGTTCTATTGGTTACTCTAAACGTATGACAGTCTCACTTGTTAGCTCGTGAGTAGGGTAAACTCAGGCCGTTCAAACTTCTTGAAATGACAATGAACACATTTCTCTTTAATAAGTTATGGAAAAGACGTAAATAGTGTTTAGGAAAAAAATGAAGCTAGTGTTTATTGAAGGCATACACATTATATTGTTTAATCCTCACAATGACTTAACATAGTACAAACTTGAAAGTGGGAGGATTTCTCCAGTTTTATTCTCTGCATTTTCTCCAGTTTCTAACAGTCTCTGTCACAAAGCAGATGCTCAAGAAACATTTGTTACATAAAAATGAATAAATATGCGTGTTTATGTATATTTTTGCAGATGGTGGATTGCTGTTCAAAAAGGAGAAAAAGTTTCCTATAGTCACACAAATCAATCAGATTGCATAGTCCTTTATGGAAGTTTCTTTTTTCTCTAAAACACATCAAATAACCATACACTGAACTATAACTAAAACAAATAAAATATAAAATAAATTAAAATTATTTCACTATAAAAATATATTCATTACAGCCTGCATGCAGAAATCATAGTTTCTTTCACACCTGTGACTTAAAAATTATGTGTATTTAATACACATAATTATGTGTAAATATTTAGGCAATATAGCTCTATATATTTGATTATTCAACATGTCCAAAAATAACCTTGCCTTAACCCACGAAGTATGCAAAAATTATTTTTTATTTTAAATAAATTAACCAGGAATTTCCTTATGACTATGACATTCATTTGTATGATACTAAGCTATTTTTAGAAAGACTCAGAGCTTATATATAGAATTATGTAAGTAGTCCCCAAATCACAAATAAATATGAAATTCATCCACATTTTCTCATAAAAAGAAGATCATACTAATCAGCTATGCTCATAATTTCATGATAAAAGATTGAAAGTCTCATTAAGTTGGGAAAGAAAAAGTTAAAACTGCCTGTCTTTGATTAATTTCTCTCCCAATGACTGGGAACCCTCCGGGCAAAGAAACAAGATAGAGAGTATTTTCTAATCTCCTTATGAACGTTATGATAACTGGATCTCTTAGTAAATACAACAATGATATTTGATAGGAGCAAAATACCTCTCTATAGAATACTGTTAGCTGGGTGTCATAGATCTACGATTGCTTATGAGAAACAAATCTAGGAGCTATGTTTCAATGAATCATGGCTCCCTGAAGAATGTCATGTAAGCTATACAATACAGCTTATATAAATAAGCTAAAACCCACTGTGTGAGGCATATATCCGATGTTAATGAAGGATGAATAGTCTTGGAGCTGCCCGCAATGTCTGAGACCTATTCCAGTTTTGCCTCTGTGGCTTGATTGTTTATATCCTTGAAACTATTAGTAAAGCTTGGTTCTGAGTAAAATATCTAATTTGTATGATTCTTATTTAACAACCTAATCTTTTATGTTGGCTCATAGTCTACACTGATTTTTCTTCAATTCATAGTAATGAGAGATGAATAATAAATATATGATTTAGCAAAATGCATTATCTGACTAGATGGTTCTATTCCTAGAACTAGTATAAAGTGCTGTCAGCTATCAATTAATCACTGAGTTTAACACATATTATATTTACTTAGATTATATACTTAGGTTATTCCAAATTATGCAATGGCTTGTATGTTCTACTGGCTGTTTGCTGTATTTGTGTCCTTTTTCACCATTACTCCAGAAGTATCTCTAAAACACTTCTATACCACAATTACTTTCTTGATCTTGTATTAATAGAGATCAATCATGCTGTTATAGACTGACCACGATGATTAGCAGTAAGAACACAACTTTGTTTTAACCCAGTATCACTTCTTAATACACCTGTGTCCCTTCTTGTGTTCTCTAAGCAGATATTATTTATGAACCACATTTCTTCTTATCAAAAACAAGCGCAGCATTTCTCTCTGTTATTAAGATGAAATAATATAATGATGCATATGAAAGCATGCTTTGTTAATGAATGCGGATGGTTCTTGTGATCAATGAATTCTGACAAACGTAAATTGTTTCCAAAAAATAGGCTCCATGAGGGCAGGGAGAGTTTTCCTTTCCCTGCCACACACCCAGAATATGTAATGCCTACTTATTTTATGTCTATATTTACATCTATCTATCTGATGAATGTTTACAAATAGTGAAATAGAATTGTTTTTCAAAACATAGTTATTATCTCACCATTGAGGTATATTAGAAATATCAATAAGGTATTAACATCCCAGAGTTTTCACTGTCACATTCATGTGTTTTGTATTTGTTATGAAAATACAGATTTAGGAGCACATTTCTAAACCACTGGAAAAAAGTATTTGTGTTTATTTGTGTATCACTTGAATATATTCATTTTATGTAGATTTATTCCAGAGAACCTAGGAAGCTACTGTAAATATTTTAAAAACTGTGTGATGCCAAGTCCTTTTGATGAAATAAATAAATAGAAAATTAAACACCAGAAAATAAATATCTGCAATTTGGCTAGGCAGATAAATTGCTATACCCAGGTTCAAGAAGAACAGGTTTGACCAAGTTTAAATGTCACAAAAGAGTGAAGCCATTGCCTTGCAGAATCCCCTAAGAAAAATCCAAGGGCTGCAATTAAGTCTGACTCCTAAATTACTTGGGAAATATTTAGAGGCTCTGCCATACTAAGTGTAACAGGATAATATTCTCATTAAGTTGTAGTCAGTTATCATGAGTCAGTGTCATTTTAGAATTCAAACCAGTTGGTTGGATAATTCATTTCCAAGAGCCCACTGTGGCATAATCCTCCTGCAGCCATCTGTATCATAAATTGATTCCCAAGTTTATTACTGAAACACCATGGCAATGTCAGTAAATCTACCAGAGTGATTTCCCTGTGGTCACACATTTATTTAGCCAAACAAATGGCTGTGTTTGCGGTAGGTAGCAGATGTTGTCAGTTATAGTATACAACATCATCTGAAGCATCTTTTCTGTAGTTGCAAGTGAGAAGGTGTGGCAAAATGAAAGCAGCCAAGTGTTTTAAGCTTTACAAGGACTGGCTTTTTGTTCCTCAGATTCTCCTTTGATTTTCATTATATCACTTTCCCAGGTATCCCCTGAATAGTGATAAGTTTCTATTGCTATTCATTTAGAGTGGTGCTTAGTAGCATTGAATAATTCAAACAGACATAATACTGGGGTTTTGCAAAAGGCTTACCTCAGTATGACTTCCAATATATGCAAAAGGTACCTCTCACACCCTTGCTAATTATTCCCTGTCCCAGTAGTATAAAGCATACTGTGCATGTTAAATGGATATCACCGAAGAATACATCTCTGTATACAAAAATTAATATAAAATACCTTACATCTGAAATGCCTACTTTATCTTTGAGGAGTATTTCTTTTCTTAAACATTCAAAACATCAATTGTATTTTTTTTTTAATAATTGTGACTTTTATTTTGGATTCAAGGGGTAGATGTGCAGGTTTGTTACATGGGTATACTGCATGATGCTGAGGTTTGGGATACAAATGATCCCATCACCCAGGTCGTGAGCATAGTACTCAACAATTTTTCTTTCTTTTATTTTTCTTTTTTTGGGGGGATGGGCAGTGGGGAGACAGAGTCTCGCTCTGTTGCCCAGGCTGGAAGGCAATGGTGTGATCTCAGCTCACTGCAACCTCTTCCTCCAGGGTTCAAGTGATTCCCCTGCCTCAGCTTCCCGAGTAGCTGGGATTATAGGCATCTGCCACCACGCCTGGCTAATTTTTGTAGTTTTTGTAGAGATGGGGGTTTTACCATGTTGGCCAGGCTGGTCTCAAACTACCGACCTTCAGGTGATCCACCCTCCTCGGCCTCCCAAAGTGCTGAGATTACAGATGTGAGCACAATGCCCAGCCTCCCAATAGTTTTTCAACACTTACTTCACTCCCTCCCTCGCCTCTCCAGTAGTCCCCAATATCTATTGTAATATTTATGCCCATGTGTACTCAATGTTCAGCTCCCACTTATAAATGAGAACACGCAGTATTTGCCTTTCTGTCCCTGCATTAATTTGCTTAGGATAATGGCCTCTTGTCACATCAGTGTTGCTGGAAATGACATAATTTTATTGTTTTTTATGGCTTTATAGTATTCCATGATGCAGGTGTACATTTTCTTTATCCAGGCTACCGTCAACGTGAATCTAAATTGATTCCATGTCTTTGCTATTGTGAATAATGCTGTGATGAATATGTGAGTTTATGTGTCTTTTTGGTAGAATAATTTATTTTATTTTGGGTATATACTCAGTAATGGGATTTCTAGGTCAAATAGTATTTCTGTTTTCAGTTCTTTGAGAAATATCCAAACTGCTTTCCACAATGGCTGAACTAATTTTCAAACAACAGTGTATAAGCGTTCCCTTTTCTCTACAGCCTTGCTAGCATCTATAGTTTTCTGACTTCTTAATAATAGCTTTCTGACTCATGTGAAAACTACATTGTAGTTTTGATTTGCATTTCTCTGATGATTGGTGAGCATATTTTCATATGTTGGTTGTTTGTACATCTTCTTTTGAGAAGTAACTCTTCATGTCTTTTGCCCACTTTTTAATGGGGTTATTTGCTTTTTTTATGTTGCATTGTTTAAGTTTCTTATAGACTCTAGAAATTAGCACTTTATTGAATGCATAGTTTGTGAATACTTTCTCCCATTCTGTAGGCTGTCTCTCTCTTTTTTTTTTTTTTTTTTTTTTTTTGAGACTGAGTCTCGCTTTGTCACCCAGGCTGGAGTGCAGTGGCGCAATCTCGGCTCACTGCAAGCTCCGCCTCCCGGGTTCACGCCATTCCCCGGCCTCAGCCTCCAGGTAGCTGGGACTACAGGCGCCCGCCACCACGCCCGGTTAATTTTTTTTTTTTTTTTTGTATTTTTAGTAGAGATGGGTTTTCACCGTGTTAGCCAGGATGGTCTCGATCTCCTGACCTCGTGATCCACCTGCCTCAGCCTCCCAAAGTGCTGGGATTACAGGCGTGAGCTACCGCGCCCAGCCAGTAGGCTGTCTCTTAACTCTGTTGATAGTTTATTTTCTGTGCAGAAGCTCATCAGTTTAATTAGGCCTCACTTTTCAGTTTTTGTTTTTTGCCAGAATTGCTTCTGGGGACTTGGCCATGAATTCATTCCCAAGGCCAATTATCCAGAATGGTGTTTCCTAGGTTTTCTTTTAGCATTCTTCTAGTTTGAGGTCTAACATTCAAATCACTAATCAATCTCGAGTTAATTTTTGTGTATGGTGAAATGTAGTGGTTCAGTTTTATTCTTCTACATATGACTAGCCAGTTTTCCCAGCACCATGTGTTGAATAGGGAGTTTTTTCTCCATTATTTAGTTTTGTCCACACTGTCGAATATCAGATGGCTGTAGGTGTGTGGCTTTATTTCTGTGTTCTAACTATTCTGCTACTTTGGTCTATGTATTTGTTTTTGTACCAGTACCATGCTTTTTGGTTACCATAGTCTTACAGTATAGTTTTACTTTGGATAATGTGATGCCTTCAGCTTTGTCTTTTTTTGCTTAGAATTGCTTTGTCTATACAGGCTCTTTTTGGTTCCATGTGAATTTTAGAATAGTTGTTTTCTAATTCTGTGAAAAATCATGTTGGTTGTTTGATAAGAATAGCATTAACCCTGTAGATTTCCTTTAGGCAGTATGGCCATTTTAATGATATTGAGTCTTTCAATCCATGAGCATGGAATAGTTTGAAATTTCTTCTTGTTTTCTTTCAGCAGTGTTTTGTAGTTCTCCTTATAGTTATCTTTTATTTCCCGATCAGATGTATTCCTGAGTATTTTATTTTTTTGTGTGGCTATTATAAATAGGATTATATCTTGATTTGGCTCTCAGCTTCAATGTTATTGGTGTATAGAAATGCTATTGTTGAACAATGAGAACACATGGACACAGGGAGGGGAACATCACACACCGGGGCCTGTTCAGGGGTTGGGGGCAAGGGGAGGGAGAGAATTAGGACAAATACCTAATGCATGCGGGGCTTAAAACCTAGATGATGGGTTGAGAGGTGCAGCAAACCACCATGGCATATGTATAACTACGTAACAAACCTTTACATCCCGCACATGTATCCCAGAACTTAAAGTACAATAAAAAATAAAATAAAATAAAATAAGAAATGCTATTGATTTTCACATATTGATTTTGTATCCTGAAACATTACTGAAGTCATTTATCAGTTCCAGGAGCCTTTTGGCAGTCTTCAGGGTTTTCCAGGTATAGAATTATATCGCCACTGAAGAGAGATAGTTTGGCTTCCACTTTGCCTATTTGGATGTTTTTTTTTTTTTTTTCATTTCTTTCTCCTGCCTAAATGCTCTAACTAGGGCTTCTGGTACTATGTTGAATAGGAGTGGAGAGAATCAACATCTTTGTCTTGTTCCAGTTTCAGTATGCTGTTGTTTGTGGGTTAGTCATAGATGCCTCTTACTATTTTGAGACATATTCCTTCAATGGCTAATTTGTTGACAGCCTTTATCATGAAGGATTGTTGGATTTTATCAAAGGTTTTTTCAACATCTATTGGGATGATTACATAGTTTGGTTTTTAATTCTGTTTATGTGGTGAATCACATTAATTGATTTATGTATGTTGAAACAACTATGACTCATAGGAATGAAGCCTACTTGATAGCAGTGAATGAACAGTTTGATATGCTACTAGATTTGCTTTTTTTAGTATTTTGTTGAGAATTTTTGTATCTATGTTCATCAGTGATATTGGCCTATAGTTTTCTTATGTCATTGTATCTTTGCCAGGTTTTGGTGTCAGGATGATCCTGGCTTTGTAACATGAATTAGGGAGGAATCCCTCCTCCTTGATATTTTGAAATAGTTTCGCTAGAATTGGTACCAACTCTTCTTTCTATGACTGGTAGAATTCAGCTGTGAATCCATCTGGTCTAGGGCTATTTTTGGTTAATAGATTTTTTTATTACTCATACAATATCAAACTCAATATCGGCCTGTTCAGGGTTTCTATTTTTTTCCTATTTCAATTTTGGGAAGTTGTGTGTTTCCAGGAGTTTATCCATTTTCTCTATATATTTTTTTCTTGTTTTGTTTTTCCTTTAGAGTTTCTAGACTGTGTGCATAAAGATGTTCATAATAGTCTCTAAAGTCTCTCTAAGGTCTTTCGTATTTCTGTGTGATCAGTTGTAATGTCACCTTTGTCGTTTTTGATTGTGCTTATTTGGACTTTTTTTGTTAATCTAGCTAGCATTCTACCAATCCTGTTTATTTTTTCAAAGAACACTTTTTTTATTTCATTGATTCTTTGCATGAGTTTTTGAGTCTTAATTATGTTCAGTTCTCTTCTGATTTCAGTTTTTTCCTTTTTTTTCTGTTAGGTTTGAGTTTAGTTTATTATTGGTTTTGTAGATCCTCTAGGATTGATGTTAGATCATTAGTTTGAGATCTTTCTAATTTTTTAGTTAGATATTTAGTATATAAACTTTCCTCTTAACACTGCTTTAGCTGTGTCCTAGAGATTATGGTATGCTCTATCTTTGTTTTCATTAGTTTCAGTTTTTTTTTATTTTTTTCCTTAATTTCATTCTTTACCCAAAAGTCATTTAGGAGCAAATTTAATTTTCATGCAATTGTGTGGTTTGGGGAGATCTTCTTGGTATCAATTTTCATTTGTATTCTACTATGGTCCAAGATTCTGGGTGGTAAAATTTTTATTTTCTTGAATTTATTGAGGCTTGCTTTATGGCTGAGCATGTGGTCAATTTTGAAATATGTTCCATGTGTAGATGGGAAGAATATATTAGGCGGTTAATGGATGGAGTATACTGTTGGTGTCTAATAGGTTCAACTGGCCAAGTGTTGAATTTAAGTCCAGGATTTCTTTGTTAGTTTTCTGCCTTGCTGATCTGTCTAATGCTATCATTGGGTATTGAAGTCTGTCACTATTATTGTGTGGCTTTAAAGTCTTTTTGTATTTCCAGAAGTAGTTGTTTTATGAATCTGGTGCTCCAGTGTTGTGTGCATATATATATTTAGGAGAGTTAAGTCTTCTTGTTAAATCAAACCCTTTATCATTATGTAATGCCCTTTTCTCAAAGGTATTACAACAGTCCTTTATTACTATGTTTTGTTTAAAGTTCATTGTATCTGACATAAGAATAGTGACCTCTGCTTTCTTTTTTTTTCCATTTGCATGATAGATCTTTCTGCGCTTTTTTACTTTGAGTGTATGTGTGTCTTGATGTGTGAGATGGGCCTCTTGAAGACAGCAGAAGAATAGATTTTGTCTTTTTATCCAACTCTGAGTTGTTTTTATTGCAGCTCTGTCATTATTAGAATGTGGGGGAGTTTTGACCACTTGCATTCAAAATTAATAATGATATGTGACGTTTTGATACTATCAAGTTGTTAGATGTTTGCTTGTAGTTTCTATTGCATATTTGCTTTATAGAGTCTGTGGGCTATGTACTTAATTGTGTTTTTGTGGTAGCAGATATCATTCTTTTGTTTCCATGTGTGGAACTCCTTTAAGGGTCTCTTTTAAGGCTGGTCTAGTGGTAATAAATTCCTTTAGGGCTCACTTCTCTGAAAGAAAATGTATTTATTTTTTGCTTATGAAGCTTAGTTTGGCAGGATACAAAATTCTGGTTCAAATTTCTTTTCTTTAGAATGCTGAAAATTGGCCCCCATCTCTCCTATTTGCAAGGTGTCTGCTGGGTAGTCTACTTTTACCCTGATGGGGTTCCCTTTCTACATGATCTTTTTCTCCCACTACCTTTAAGATTTCTTCTTTAGCACTGACCTCAGGCAGTCCACTGTCTATATGCCTTGGTGATGTTTGTTTTGTCTAGTATCTCACAGGTGTTTTCCGGATTTATTATATTTGGATGCCTACCTCTACCAAGGTTAGGGAAATTTTCTTGAATCATTCCCTCAAATATGTTTTCCAGGTTGTTTACTTTTTCTCCTTCTCTCTCAGGAATGCCAAAAATTCCTAGGTTTGCTCACTTTATATAATCCCATATTTCTCATAGGCTTTGTTCAGTTTTTTTTAAATTCTTCTTTCTTTATTTTTGTCCAAATGAGTTTGTTCAAAAGACTGGTCTTTAAGCTCTGAAATTCTGTCTTCTATTTAGTCCAGCCTGTTGATAAAGCTTCCAACTGTATTTTGAAATTCCTTAAGTGAATTGTTTAATTTCAGAAGTTCTGATTGATTTCTTTTTATGATGATTATCTCTTCCTTCATTTCCTGTAATGATTTAGAAGTAATGTTATTTTCAACCATTTCTTGGATCTTATTGATCTTCCTTGCTATTCATACTTTGAATTATCTGTCAGGTCTGAGTTTCCTTCTTCGTTGGGGACCATTGCTGGAGAGCTAGTGTGATCCTTTGGTGGTGTCACTACATTCAGATTTTTCATGATGCCAGAATTCTTGCACTGGTTCTTTCTTATCTAGAGATGCTGGCACTTCTAATTTTCATAAATATTTTCATTTAGGTGGGAATTTTTTCTTTCTTTCTCTATAATATTCTAGTTTATTTTCCCTTTCCCTTTTTCTTCCCCCATCTCCATGGCTTGTGACTGTAGAGAATGTTTGGTAGGGTTGTTTGGCTTTTCTTTTATAGCTCTGTGCACTTCTTTCAGCTGGTTTTATATTGGGTTGGGCTGTACAGTTTAACTTACAAGTCAATAGATAGTATTCCTGAGTAAGAGCTGGATGCAGCCAATGTGGCAAAGTATATACTTGATTCTTTTTTTACTGGAAGAAGCTCTTTTTTTGCCTCAAATAATGGGCTGATTTATGGAATGCACAGTCATTGGAGTTTCATGGTCATCCCCCAGTCATGGGGGTGCAAGAGGCAAGATGGATGGAGCCAGACCAGGCGGGCCCACCTACAGGTCCCCTGATGGCAGGCACACTTATTAACAATGAGGGAGATCCCAATGGCAGCTACCAAGTGCCTAAGCTTGTGTCTAGGTGTGGAGCTGAAAAACCTCCTCAGTACTTCTTCCAATAAAATCCCTAAGGAGAATGTGTGTATAGAGGCAAAGGAACAACAATGAAACTATCTTTATTAATCTGTGGAAGTCATTGCAAAATAAAATGCCTATAGGAACCAAGGAGATCATGTAATTAATATTACATATAATCAGGAGCTCTTGTTTAGAGTTACACAGAGACCCACAGTGACAGGCTTTACTTTTGGTAGCTGTACTACATGCACAAAAACTTTGGCAATGCAATAGGGAAATAGAGAGATAAAGCAATAGCACCAATTTTTTACTATGTTTACTTTGAATATTGGTTGAATATACACTGCAAATCTTAAACTAACCAAATTTATCTTTTGGAAGATGAGTTTGCAGTATCAGCTGGCCTTTTTTTCTTGATAGTAGGCACAGGAAGAATTGGAGATGATGGATTGGGAGCTCAATGAGGTGTTAAAATTGGAGTTACAGATGTGTGAGTTTTGAAATAATAACTGAGGCAGTTCCAGCCATGGATGTGAGTGAGTCTGCCAAAAGAAAGAATGTAAATAAGAACAACTGAAGTCAATTTTTTGGGCTAATAAAGCTTTGAAAGCAACATAGGGAGAAGTGAAAGTAACAAGACAATAAGGTAGATGGTTAAGAAAAAGAGTAAGAATCAGAAGTAGTGGATTTGGAAAGATGAGAGGTTTGAAATTTTTAGTAGTCAAAAATAGCAGATTATGCAGAAAGATATAGAAAGGTGAAGCCATTGGATTTGGCATTTTGCAAGTAATCTTGGCAAGAACAGTTTCAGTTTTTTTTCTAGAAGAAAATACCCTTCAGACATTAAGAGATCAATAGGAGGTGGGGACTGTGAAAGCTGAGTCAATGAGAGTAAACTATTTTCTTCAAAATATGAATTAAACTATTTTCTTCAAAAATGAATTAACATAAAAGTTAAGAGAGGCATGAGAGAAGAAAATTTTCTTTGTATACCTTTAAGGGAAACTATACACTTTTGTGAAAAGGAACAAAGCAACTGAAATTGGAAAAATAAAAGTAAAGGGAAAAACTTCTATCATGAGAGAGGACATACCCACTTTAAGAGATTCAGGATAATGTTCTCTCAACATGGTTTGAAATAAATTAATGTGGATTTGGTAGTTTTTGGGGTTTTGTTTGTATATACTTTAAATGTGCTTAATTTTTTAAAGAGCCAGTTTATATACCAAATTTACATCTCCTCTGTATCTTTTTATAGTTGCTTTATTATACATTTATAGGGATTCGATGATCACTTTAAAACAAGTAATAATTTGCATTTTTCATTGGGCATTTACATTATTTTCTTCTAAGCAATCATTATACTTCTATGGGTTTCTCTCTGGATTCATTTATCATAAGCACATCTTGAAAAATATTCAATTTGCACATTTTTCTCTTCAATTCTTTTCTTTATAAACCAGTGGGTTATATATCCCATCATATTTTATTGCCTAAAATAGCTGCTGAACAAGAAAATATATAATTTACACTCCTTTATCTGCAGGTGAAATTGATCATTGTAGCACAATTTTGTCTAAGGTAAAACCCAGAATTTTTTTCTCTTTGCAGAGATATTCATTTTATATTCTGAAAGCAGACCCATTTTATGTAGTAATAATTATAACACTAGATTAGGAGTCAGTTCAATTCTCTCTTTGGCTAATGTCGAATATTGGCTCTAGTTCTCTTCTGCAAATAACCGATAACTATCCCTCATTAGCTCTAAACTGTGTTTTCTCTCATCATTAACATGAAAATGACACTGTGTATGTTATTCCACATAAAGGTTTACAGGATGGAAGTAAATATGACTTTGCTTTTTTAGAAAATATATTTGGTATTGACATTCTATCAACATTAGCTAGCATTTACTTTCTCTGGAAGCACACACACACAAAGTTAATTCTCCAGGTACATTACCAAGAACTATGATTTTGTATAGTCTACATAGTGTGTACGTTTTCCTAAGAATTCTCAGACTGTGATTTCTTCTACCTGTACATCAACTATAACAAGCATGCTACATGGTGAAATTTTTGTAAAAGACACAATGGTAATATAAATATGAGAAAGCCGTAGTGGTTAAATGTGGTATCTAGCACCAAACTGCCTAGGTTTGAATTGACTTTGCCACTCATGAGCTATATAGTTAGGGATAAATTACTTGATTGATTTCTTAGTGAATCAGTTTCTTCATTTGCAAAGTAGGTATAACAATAAAACCTGTATCATTAGATAGTCACGAGGGTTAAAGAGATTAAAGTACTTAGAGGCACACCTAGCATATATTAGTGATATATGGGATGAGCTATAATTATTAGTTAACATTTATTGTATGCTTAACATGTTTCAAAGAGTTTCATGTAGATTATGTAATTAAATTATCAGAATAGAGCTATGAATTGATTCTGTTTTTATTCTTCTTTTACAGATGAAGAAACTGAAGACAGAGTGACCAAATCATTTGTCTGAGGCTGCACAGATAGTGAGTGCTAGAATCACGGTTTTTATCCAGACCTCTGGGCTGCCTTAACTGCCACAATACTTCCCACCTAGTACATATGATCAAACTTGACTAAAAATCAGAAAAATTGAATTGATTCTGTATGAAGTCATAAACAAATTCCAGGATTTCGTAAAATATTTCAAGGAATTTTATTTTCAGATGCAGTATTGAAAATTAAACTTGCATGCTGAGAAATTACAGAGTTCTGGAGGCTGATTATGAGAACTCAGTCAAAAAAGTAGAGGTTTCAGAGATGTCAAGCATGTTTATTAACTGCAAAACATTTAAACTGTGGCATGTTTTCAATGTTTTTTTTTTAGAGTCAAGGACCTAAATGTTTTATATTCGAAAACGCTTGAGGAATCTGAGGAAAAACGTAAAATTCATCCCAGAAAGACATACTTATGTACAATTTAGAAAATAATTTTGAGTGTTTGTGACCACCCCCCCCGCCCCCAGAACCCATTTCTACTCTCCAAGATAAGAAGCCCTGACTAACGTACTATGTAAAGTTCTATCTAGCACCTTTGCTGCATCTTATCTAAAAACTCAATGTATCAAGACATACAGACATAAAAAATACATCTACTTGCAAATTTATGTTAGCCCCCATTTTTCAGATATGAAACTTGAATAGATGCTTTAAATATTTACCATTTGATTTTGCAAAAAGAAAGACAAACAAACAAGCCCTCCCTTTAGTTTTAACTACAGCCTCATCATGCAACTTTCAGTGTTCTGAAGTCAAATTATGCTCACCTGGGGACAGAATTCCTATTCTCATAAATGATTTTTTAAAACAATAATTAAGGAAAGCCACTTATTTCCTGCAATTTTTAATGAAGTGGCAGGGCTGACTGCTCTGATTCTGGTCTATTTTGGGAACTTGGTGCATAACTCCCTGAAGAAGTAAGCTACATTATCCTCCGTATTACTCTCCTCAGAGCCTGCTGCCTTCTGAAGTAGATCCTTATTTCATTTTAACAAGTAAGGCTCTGTAAATTCCAAAGGGTCTTAAAATCACCAGCATTTCAGAAATGCAGCTTGGCCCATCTCTTCTGTATAATAGGCAAGGTTTTTCACATATTCTAAGCAAAGCATATCATCGTAGACATTTTAAGAATGAAATGAGTTTCTCTTAGAAAAAAAACGCATAAGTGATTGTTACAGTTTGCCAAAACAGCACTATCCTAAACTATGGGATATTTTAGTAAAAATAAATATTTAAGGACTTTGAGATTTTTTTGTTTGAGTAGAAACAAATTTAGCTCTAAGTTGCTTATGGTTTGTAATTAGCTAATTCCATTTTAGCCATTTAAAAAAGAATAACATTTAGTTTTTCTGAACTACAATGTTAAAAAAATACATATGTATGTATGTATTTGTGATTATGTGCTGTAATAAAAATTACATACTTGGTCTCTGCCTCTGGTTTCTGGCACATGGTCCATAAAGTCCCTGGAATCCCCAGTGATAAGGGTCTTTCATATGCTAATGACACAATTCATTAGCATATGAAAGACACTTTATTTAGGGGCTGGGGGTTCCTAAATAGCTTCTAGATAGGGGATGGTCACTAGAGAGACCAGGGCATGATTGGAGGGTTGGGGCTCCAAGCCTTACCACCCTAACCATCTTGGAGAATTTAGGGGCTAAAAGTTCTGTTAATCAATTATTATCTCTGTGAAAAAGCTGGGTGAATCTGTAGTATTCTTAAGACACAGTACTCTTAAGTTTTAGCACTGATTCAATTTAGACTACAGATTTTTAAAAATCATTTACGTTAGAAAAATAAGGGAGAATAATAAACTTGAGTGAATTTAGTCTTTTTCCGTCTAGTGAAGCTATTATTCAATAAAAATAATCAAATTAGATTTTTTTATATTCCTACCAGATACATCATTTTTTCACTTAAAAATATGAACAAGTACATAAACAAGACAAACTAGATGTAATCTCCTATAGGAGCCATTTTTTTTTTAATCAGAGCAATGACAAACAATGATAGCTTTAAATATGTATTTGGGACAAAAGTAACTATCAATTATATGTCATGAAACACAAATACATACACACACATACAAACACACATACATAATTTTTCTTAAAGAGCTACAAATTAGTTGATCCATGTTATGTGTGTATATGAGTACCATTTATTGGAAAACTCTAATATTATCGACATGAAAATAGGCCGGGTGGGGTGGCTCACACCTGTAATCTCAGGACTTTGGGAGGCCAAGGCAGGTGGATCATGAGTTCAGGAGTTCAAGACCAGCCTGGCCAAGATGGTGAAACCGTGTCTCAAGTAAAAATACAAAAATTAGCCCATCACAGTGGCAGATGCCTGCAATATCAGCTAGTCAGGAAGCTGAGGCAGGAGAATCACTTGAATCCAGGAGGCGGAAGTTGCAGTGAACTGAGATTCACGCCACTGCACTCTAGCCTGGGCGACAGAGCAAGACACCGTCAAAAGAAAGAAAGAAGGAAAGAAGGAAAGAAGGAAGGAAGGAAGGAAGGAAGGAAGGAAGGAAGGAAAGAAGGAAGGGAGGGAGGGAGGGAGAGAGAGAGAAAGAAAGAAGGGATGGCAAATTTTTCAAACACTTAAAACCTTTGTTTTCCCTCCCTAGTGTTTTATTATATTATATATTTTAATTGACAATATTTTATATGATTTGGAAGATAATTTAGCAAAGGCTTATAAAAATGATATTACATTTTTATAATATCATTATTATAAAAATGATATTACCTGTAGACAAAATAGTAAATTGTAAAATATCTAAGGTTTTGTTTATTTTAATAAGATAATCTAAAAAGACAAAAGAAAACATAGGTTCGTCAGAAACCAAGATTCAGTACCCTGAGGCAAATGCACCCTTTTAGAGAAAAAGGTGTTCTGAAGATGCATTCCCACCTTATAGGTCTTGATGGTGCTCAGATTCCATTTGCTGAGTATTTGAAAGGTTGAATGAATCTGCTTTTTGATAAGGCTGTATTGAAATAGAGAAAATGGGCTTTTTCCTCTTCTTTCTTCATTTCTTATATTTTATAAATAATGATACTCTTAAAGAAACATAATGGGGTTGTTTATGATAAGTATGGTCTTAAGGCATCCTAAGTAGAGTCAATTCTAAACCAAGCAGTCTGCAGAAGTGGGTCAGTCCCAGAGATTCTGCATTTGAGCTTCATAATTCCACTTGTATGAACAAAAGTATATGACTCAGGCTGCTACGCACTGTTCCTGTTCTGACTCATGCACATGTACTATATACATATATATATTATATGCATCAAGTATATTTGAAACCTAGATATAAAAATATTTAATATAGAACACTCATAAATATTTCAGCTGCTTGTGTTTGTTCACCAAACACTTAAGTTATATTTACTAAATGCCAGGCACTATTCTAAGAGTTGTTTGAATAGTGATTAACTGTAAATGATACATGGTATTGTTATCTCTATCACACAGGTGAGGAAACTGAGGCATTAGACTTGTTAACTTACTCAAGGTCACAGCTAGACAATAGCTGATGGCACCTAGAGGATGATGGTTACCAGGAATTGAATAAGATGACTCTGGCCATACATGCTGCTGTCCCCAATGTGGTTCAGATATTGGGAAGGCTGACTTCTTGTCTAGTTACATTGAAAAATGTAGGTACATGACATACTTTATTGGAGTTAGCAAACACTTTATTTAGCATACCCTTAGATTCAAAGTTCTAGGACATGTTTGCCTTCACCTAGGAGGCCAACAATGGGTGCACTGTTGGGCCAACGATTCAAGAAATATAATTGTCTGCCATATCTCAAAGCAAAAAAATATCAGTCTTATGGGATCTTTTATATCATTCTACTTTGTCTTCCTCTAAATCACTGGAGAATTCTTTAAGACTCTGAAAATGTTCAGGGATCATTACTTTTTTGAAAGATAAATTGCTGATTCAGGCTTAAGAGATACTTTTGGCCCAAAACAATATCCCCTGCTTTCCCAGAAATAATTACATAGCCCTACTGCTGTGGTTTGGTGGTAAGAGATCTGATCATTATGAGTGACTGCTGTCTCTGGCATTGACCGGAAACATTCTGTGGATGACATTTTGTGAACTTCTACAGATTTGAGTCCTTTGCAGAAGCCTACCAAAAAAGGTTCTAGGGCACTGGCAATCTGGAGATGGGCTGTCAATCTGCAGAAAGTCCAGGGGTAAGGGATCATCATAAAATTCCTGGGCATAGTCTGGTTAGTAAGTACCAGGTTTTGCCAACAGCCATGATTGGCAACATACAGGCATACCCATGACCCCAAATTGTTAAAGAATTACAAACATCTGCAAGTCTGCTACAATGCTGGAAGCCCTTAATTCCCCACTTGGCCTAATGTCTCATGCCATTATACTGCTTGATCAAGAAGGGGGCACACTGGGACTTGGGCCCTAAAGAATAAGTGTTTACTGGACAAAAGACAGTGATGTAAACACTAGCCTTACAAATGGTCATGCCTGGAAGACTTTTTGAATTAGATGTTTCTGTGACTGAAGAAGGAAAGATTGTTCCTTTCCTTCTCCAGGGGGAGGATAGCCAATGAATGCCCATTGGCTTGTGTTTTCTGTTGTTCAATGGGGGTGAACAATGATACACCCTGTCTGAAAATGGTTCCCTGCAGTTTACCAGGCTCTTTTGCAAACAGAGGCCCTAATTGGAGACATGCCAATGGAAGTAAAAACAGCTTACCTATTAATGGATAGGTGGATGGTGGATGGCCTATGTGCCAGAACTACATTAGCCATAGCACAAAGCAGTACTTTGTTTAGGTGGCGTGTGTATCTCCAGCAGAGAGGGCACATTCCATCTAGCCTTCTGTCTATAGAACCACAGGCCCTGCTGGGAATGTAAAATGTACTGTAGATTTAAAACCAGTCCCAACACTGCCCTTAGAGAAACCCCACCAAATAAAGGAAGGAGATGGGAACCACTCAAGGATGCTTATTACACAGATGACTTCAGTGTGGGTCAACCACCCAAGTGGACTGATATGGCTAGGCAACCAACCACCAATATCATATGTCTGGAATTGGGAACACGATACAGCAGCCAATGGACAGAGCTACAAGCTAAGAGTTGAGTGATTGTGAAAGAGCCACATCCAGTAACTCTGTGTCCTGATTTCCTGGGAAGTCCTGCAAATTTGCCAGACCCACATCAGCTGTAGCACAAAACAGGTGAACCTTGTGAATAAATCAATGCGAAAAGTATCAATAATCCATAAATGGAAGGCTGTTATGAAGGGTAGAGTTATGGGCAGACATTTGGGACTGATTACAACCACCAGGGGCTGAAGTTACAGTGCCCCATGTAGCAGCTCACCAACAACAATTCCCTAATGGAAATATGGAAGCAGATTTGGCCCAAGTCTCGTCAATAGTCACCTCTGAAGAAGCAGGTAAAGCACATTGGATATATCATGAGGGAGGTCCTAGGGGGCTGCATTCTACTTGGAAACTGGCCCCCAAATCAGGCTTATCAGTGTCCAAACAAAACATAAAAAAGAATTCAAAATTACCCTGTCTGTTGCCACGCCTATCCACAGCAAGTGCTGTTGAAACTAGAAAATTCCCTTGTCCCTCTCGTAAGGCATGCAATGAAAGAGTGGCTCACTTCTTCGGTGCTCCACTGCTCAAACCTCTATGGGGAGCACGCAGACGGGCACGTTGTGGGGCCTCAACCCCATGGCCATGTCTCGGGGTGAATGTTTACAGTTCCTGAAGCACCAGTGGGCATGTGTTACAGGGTGCTTTTTTAAATTTAGCCATCAGTAGGCAGCTTGTATTAGTCAGCTCAATTGGACCCCATGCCTTATCACAAGAACAGAGGGTTTTCTGTATTTGGGGTTTCTTGCCTTGATGTACCAGAAGAATCGCATCACACGTGGGCTTGGAGAATGAGGGGAACGTTTTATTGAGTGGAAGTAGCTCTCAGCAGATGGGAGAGTGGCAGGGAGATGGAGTAGGAAGGTGGTTTTCCCCTAGAGTCCAGCTGCTTAGCAGCCCAGCTCTCCTCCAACGGTCCCAGCCAAACTCCATGTCATTCAGCCAGTTGATGGCCTGCTGGCATCCAGCGGTGTGCTCCAATGCTGGTGCATTCCTCTTGACGTCCAGCTGAGGCAGGCAAATAGGATCTAGAGGCAGGGAACATAAGGCCAATTCACACTTCAGCTATGAGAGGAAATATCCTCTCCATAGGGTGTATGCAGAGTAATTGACTTTAACTTTATTTCATCCTCTTCATTTACATAGGGTGTACCCAAAATAATAAATGGAATCCTCTAGAGGGTATGTAAACTCCCCCAAATTCTGTAAAGGGGTCTTTGAGCCCCTATGCTTGGGTCCACTCCCACACTCTGGAGTGTTCTTTTATTCTCAGTAAATCCCTTCATTCTGTCCTTGCTTTGTGTGTTTTGTCCAATCCTTTGTTCAAGATGCCAAGAACCTGGACACCCTCCACCATTGACACAGCCACCTGTATCTGTGCCTGCTAGGGTTTCAGAGGTTTTTATAGGAACAGGATGAGGGTGTGGCAGGCCAGGGTGGTCTTGGGAAATGAAACATTTGGGCGCAAAGGCAGGAGTGCCTGTCCTCACCTAAGTCCATGGGCACAGGCCCAGAGGTGGAACCCTCACCAGGGACCTGCCCTTCTCCCAGCACTTTCCTGTCCCCCTTCCCTATCACCCTGGGCCACCAGAAACATGAAAAGAGAAGAGAGAGGCATTGACACATGGAAAATTGATTATATTGGCCAACTCCCTAAGAAAAAGGGCTACCGATAGTTACTCACATGCATAGACACCGTGAGTGACCTCTTGCAAGCTTTCCCGTCAAAAAAAAAAAAAAAAAAAAAATCAGACCTTTACTATACAGAGTCTGCAATGCTTGCAACTCATGTATGGGACACCAAGAACAACAACCGTTGATCAATAAACACATTTCACAGGCTCCCTAATCCAAGATTAGGTAGAAAACAGGGTATTGCATGGTAGTTTATCTGCCCTACAACTCAAACAGAGAAGGACTTACAGACAGGCAAAAATGGCCTCTTAAAGGAACTAATTAAGCTCTTGACAGAACTGAGCCTGATGCAAGTCATGCAGATATGAGAAAAAAAACCAATGACTCAGAACTCAGTTTGACATGGAATGTTCTGATTTTGTGCTCCCCTTATCCCATAACACACAGGCAAAGAACCCTGGGATGGGACCTGGGATAGAAAGTGCCACCAAGCTGGACTGGTATCCGTCTTCCCCTGAGGCAGGAGGCTACCACTACCCTGGACTTGACCCTCACTTTTCTTTTTGATGACGGCCCTGGGAAGAGGCATTGGTAGTGGGCAGGCAGTGCTCCCATACACCGGAATGGCACTGGTTGGTGGATTTTAGCCAGTCCTATCACTGTGGAGTCTACAATTCCTCCCACACTGGGATACAAAGTCTGGTATGGCCCTTCTGGAAAGATTTCCAAATCAGCCAAGATCATTGCAGAGGAGAGACTTAATACCAGTTTTATTACACAAGAGGGGGAGGAGCTCCCCCATGTGTTTCTAATATATTTTTATCTTTTTGTTAGCTTGAGCTAACTTTTCTATCGCTGTTAAATCATCCCCATTGGTGTTTACTTAGATAACCTTGTAGAATTATTTTCCTGGCCTGGGCCCATCATACAGTCCATATGCAAGGCTGATCTAACTGCTGGGTGTCTTATGCATCAGCATTGGGCTGAACAACTCCATGGTGGACTGAGCAACTACTGGATGAAGACTGGAACTCTGTGCAAACCTGGATAACTAAACAATGGTAGAAATGAGTACCCTGGATACCCCGACATCACATGCACAAACATGTGCAGTTGGATGTGACACCAAGCAACCCTGGATACAATGTAAGTTTTTCCCTAAATATGTCCTGCAGAGCGGCCAGCACCAAAGCCAGAATTGCTCTGAAGAACACCACATCCCAGCAACAGGGGTCATACTGGCAAATGCAGGATGGCTTTGTGTGGCTCACCCCAAGAGCAGGGATGCTCTCCTGGGTTGCAGAAATCTGTTGGGAACAAAGTAACCACTCTATATACATCCAGGTAAACAACACTAAGTTTCCCCCCAACTGCCCAATGCTGATGCACAATTATACCTAGAGACCCAGGCACTTGGTTTGCCACAGATTGGTATGGTTGGGCAGGAATATATTGGGTTGTCCTGAATGGCAGCCGGTGGCTTCGTGGTACTAACCTCTGGCTTTGGCTTCCCCCAGGTGGTTTGGACCGTGAGTCCATAGCTGCACTTCAGAATCTCTGACACCATCCCTGTCCCCCTCAACAAACCGATCTGGAAGTGTAGGTAGACTAGGTCTGCTTTTTCTAGATGAGATTACGTGTTGACTATATTTGTGCCTTCATGAGGCTTTATTGATATTATGCAGAAGGCAGAAGTCCTTCCAAAATTTCTCACAGCTTTGAACAACACCAAGCATGGTTTGGAGGCCTTGAACATTGAAACAACTACAATGAAGAAAGTGCTCTTACAGAACGGAATGTCTCTGGACATGCTGACAGCTGTGCAAAGAGGAACATGTGCCCTTTTATTTAATTTTATTTATTTATTTTTCTTTTTGAGACAGAGTTTCACTCTTGTTGCCTAGGCTGAAATGCAATGGTGCCATCTCGGCTCACTACAACCTCTGCCTCCTGGGTTCAAGTGATTCTCCTGACTCAGCCTCCTGAGTAACTGGGATTACAGGCATCTGCCACCATGCCCAGCTAATTTTTTTGTATTTTTAGTAGAGATGGGGTTTCACCATGTGGGCCAGACTGGTCTCAAACTACTGACCTCAGGTGATCCACCCGCCTCGGCCTCCCAAAGTGCTGGGATTGCAGGCATGAGCCACCACTCCCGGCCACATGTGCCCTTTTGAAAACTGAATGTCATGTATCTAGCCCGGAGGAATCATCTGAAGTTAATCAATTCCTCCTTCCTTTACAAAAGCAATTAGAGCTAATTGACCACATGAGGGGATGACCGTGGTGGTCTACAATAAAGTCATTCTTTCCAGGAAAGGGTCCTTGGTGGAAAGCTCTGCTAGTAAGCCTTTTAGGAATCATGTTCTTAGATCTTATTATATTCACCTGTATTTATGCTGGTATAAATTTTGTTTGCAATGTTTAATAAAGTTAGGGAAAAGGACCTTGCAGGCAATCTCACCCTTTCCTGCTAGCTCAGAAAACATCACAGAAGAGGTGGCTGTAAGATTTTAAGTAAGAGCTGGTCAGGGACATGGATTATAGGGTCCCCCAGTACCCCCTTCCACTTTCTTTCTGTTTCCTTCACCATTCTGAGACGCAGCTAGCTGCACGATTTGCCCAACAGGGTTAACGCAAACCAGAACCCTGAACATTCCCAGGCAATGATAAAGGTATCTAGGCTGTTGCCTAAGACATTGAAAGAAACTGGCCCTGACCCTGAGCCTTAAAATTCCTTAAACCCTCATATAAACTCTATAACCTGACCCCCTTGCTGCCAACATAACTAGGTATAACACTCCTTTCCCTTGACATTTTTGCAAGGATTTCTGCAGCCCACTCTGTACGTTTCTTTAATAAATGCTTTGGACTGATAATTGCGACATTTAGTACTTCTTTCTTTGGAATCCCAACCAGCCCCATCTCAAGGACTATTTGGGATATTCTCTTATGGGAATGTCCCTGCCACCACTTTTAGGGTGATTTCACTCACAGGTTCTGCTGACAATACAGTATGCCTGGTTATCTTCTTTCCCTGGAAACTATCTGGAACAAGGTAGATGAGGTTATCTTGACCCCTTAAATTGAAATAAAATTAGGTATTTTAAGATCATGAATTGAAGCATGTATAAAGCATCTGCTCAGCAGGTCTGATTTGAGTGGAAGGGCCATGATGAGGTAGAAAACAAATGTATTTGTAAAAGTTTAATAGGACTAGAGTATGAAAACATACTTGATATTATACTACCATGAATCAAGGATAAGTACAATGGAGGAGTGACATATGAAGGCAGGTATTTAAAGAAGTTTATTGTCTTTTTTTTTTTTTTTTTAACAGTGTGGATTAGTGTGAAAAGTTTATGGCAGAGAGCATACTGGGAAAAAGCAAGAAATATTGCCAAGGTAGTTTTCATTATTTCTGAGATTATTTAAATAGTAAACATCACAAATTCAAATACCTTTATGGGTCATACTGATACACAACCATATTTATTAAAACACAGAGAAAGCTAAGGATTTAATGAGAAGCTATTCTACCTAAAAGCATTTAAATTCCATTAAAAAGGCAATTTCAGCCCCAGAAAAAATCAATATTTATCCTCCTATATATTCTAAGATGGCAAGATGGCTGCTATAAAATGAGAAGGAAATGGATACAGAAGATTTCTTAGACAAAAAAAAAAATACAACCCAATGACTAGCTATGTAAGGAGAATTAGGATGAAGCATGTGTCAATGACAGCAGCAACATTCCTAAGTTGGATTGCAGGAAAATGATGAATTTGGAGGAAGAGTCATTAAAATTAGATCCACTTTAGAAACCTTTGTTTGGTTTCCTGTTTCTTTCCAGCTTACCAGTTATGACAAGTACTCCAGCCGAGGTTTTTAAGTAAGATAGTACCTTATCATAGTCTAGGGTCCTTAAATAGGAATTATTTCTTTCTACTAACCAGGAGCTTCTCTAAAGTAGACATATTGTCAGAAGATTTTTTTAAAATTTTCAAAATCTATGCAACTCATCTCAGTGCCAGCATTCTCTTTTATCTAGGAATTGTTTATCACTGAGTCAACAACATATTTTTTCTCTTATAAGGCAGTTTTACTGAGGCTTAACATTTGATGTCACTAAATGAAAGTGATACACGACTCATATCAAAATGGAAAAAGCCAATCTCCAAACTCCATTTTAAATAAATAGAGCTTACAACCCCTTAGTGAGATGAATAAGCTTTTTTGCTTTATTGGCTTTTGACAAAGTTGTAGACACAAACATGGATTGGCTGATGCAGCAGAAATTTTGCAGTTTAGTAGTTCTAAGATAATATGTTGCACTTGCTAAAATACACACAAATATCTAATATTCTTTTATGAAGTTAAATATGCCCTGCAACTTTCAATGAAATGCTAAAATATATATTTCTGTATGCAGATGGTCTTTGAGAATAATTTTACTTAGCTAAATGTTCATGAAGTAGTTTTATTCTTTCATGATTCCTTACTATGAATATATTGCTGTATGAAATATAAACAGACGCTACATTTTTCCTACCTAAACCATTCAATAGCTGTATAATTTGATATTTGCATCTAGAGTGACAAATTTTGCTAGGAGAGCTACATCATGTCAAATAGGTGTTCAAATGATGTTTGCAAGACAGACATTTCATGTTTATAGTATAATGTTAAGTGGAAAAGCAGAATACAAAAGTGCATGCACAGTGTAGCGATTTTCAAACACGGCTTCAAATTCTTTAATATTTATTCCACTAAGAGGAAAGGTCCAAGTACCTACCCTCTTGAATCTGGATGAGTTTGTGGACTGCTTCAACCAACAGAATGTGGGACAAGTGTTGCCATTTGACTTCTGAGACTAAATCAGAAAAAGCCGTGTTCCTGAGCCACCATGTAAGACATCAGACCACCCTGAGACTGCCACTGTGGAGAAGCCACAGAAGGTGCTCTGACAGTTCCGGCTGAGCCCAGCCCACATAGACAGGTGAGTGAAAATGCCAGATGGAACTGGACCCTGCAGGTAAGCTGTTCTAGCCTGTCACCATTTCATGTCCCTAGCTGAAGACCCAGATGTAGGAGGACAGAGGAAGACTGGCCTCCATGTGTCCTTTTTGAATTTCTAAACAATCAGATTCTTGTATATAATAAACTGTCTCTTTACATACTGGTGGTGTGTTGTATTAACTTCACATCAGCTTTCAAAGGATAATAGTTATATTTTTCAGGTCTTGTGCAAGCAAATTGTGGCAAAACAATTTTTATTTTTTAATAAAAATTAAAATTAAAAATTATTAAAAACAAAGTGAATACGTATTCAAAACTCATTACTTAGTAATTATTTTATGACTTGAAAGTAGAGATTGTGTCTTGAACTTGAGCCAAATGTATCATATTGCATTTTAAATACTAACTTAGTCAATGGTTATAATATATTCATATATTGTGTATATATATATATATATATATATATATATATATATATAAAACCATGAAATATTCACATGGTCATAATCTATGAACCTTGCATATTTGAAAGTTATTGATCATGTCTTAATAATAATGAAATGTTTAAAAATTTAAGAATCCACCATCAAAACATTTTTAGGTGTATATGCAGTACTCGAATATGGAGGTATGAATTAATAGGTCCTAGGAAAAACATTATATTTGTTTTTCTTTCATTTTAAGAGCTTGGATCAACATATACTCTGTTGAATCAGTCATATATGTCAATATCTAGTGATGATTAAAAGTAATACATGCAAATGATTTTATGATAAAAATTATTTATATTGTACATCAGTTACATCCACTAAAAATTCCAGTACTTCTTGTAAGTGGCCCCAAAGCCCTGATGAAAAATACTTTGCCAAAATAAACCCATGTGAAATCTAATTTCGCTTGAGCTTCTTATGAAATTAATTTTAATGCCTAATCATACAGGCTTCATGCTGACAAAATCCATACTGAAGTTAATGAGACAGGTTTCTCAAAGGAATATGTGAATTTTTATTCTCCTCAAACAGTAGTAGTTCAAAGATATGAACTTCAATAATTTCTTCTCCACCAACCTTTACAAGAAAATAATAAAAAGCCCTCAAATATATTAGAACTAAATCTTCGTGGAAAATTAGGCAAAGAGTTAAGTTAGGTTTACAACATCAAAATATTCAATGACAAAACTCAATTATTCTCTTGTATTTTTATAAGTAATTGTCTTTGTATTAAAATATTTTTGTTGTATGTTTTTATCTCTCCCTCTCATCTCAAATATGTTCAAGTCACACATCCTAATGAAGATGAGAAATTCTGCTTCAAAAAATAACAGAATAGACCAGGTGTGGGTGGCTCACACATGTAATCCCAACAGTTTGGGAGGCCACCTGAGGTCAGGAGTTTGAGACCAGCCTGGCCAACATGGTGAACCGCATCTCTGCTAAAAAATACAGACATAAGCTGAGCGCAGTGGCATAAGCCTGTAATCCCAGCTACTCAGGAGGCTGAGGCAGGAGAATCGCTTGAACCCAGGAGGCTGAGGTTGCAGTGAGCGGAAATTGCTCCACTGCACTCCAGCCTGGGCCACAGAGGGAGACTCCATCTCAAAAACAAACAAACAAACAAATAAATGAATAAATAAAATAACAGAATAGATTTAAGATACATACTAAAACTTTTTGACAAACCATTGTGTAATTGACTGTAAATGCCAAGGTCATGATTTTATCTATAATCTGTGGAAATATATACTCTTACTAAGATGTTCCAAAGATTACCCAAAACCAATGATTCAAATTAGTACATAAATATTTTATAAATATTTAAGTACATAAATATTTTATACATTTTAATTTAAAAATACACAATTGTCTTTGCAAATATCAGATGCCTTCAATATTTTATTTTATCCTCAGACTATATATAATAGGATTATATTTTAAAATGGTATAAATGTTTTTACCCTTTGTTAGTCTAAGATGCTTTTTAAAAATGAATATTGGCCAAGTGCGGTGGCTCACACCTGTAATCCCAATACTTTAGGAGGCCCAGGTAGGTGGATCACAAGATCAGGAGATTGAGACCATCCTGGCCAACATGGTAAAACCCTGTCTCTATTAAAAATACAAAAATTAGCCAGGTGTGGTGGCACATGCCTGTAGTCCTAGCTACTTGGGAGGCAGAGTCAGGAAAATCACTTGAACCAGGGAGGCAGAGGTTGCAGCAAGCCAAGATCATGCCACTGCACTGCAGCCTGGCAACGGAGCAAGACTCCATTTTAAAAATGTATATATTATATTTATCAGCCATGGTAAAAACACTTATAAGATTCAGAAACATCTTGTCATTGTTTAGCAGTTGTCCTGCTACCACACAGTGAATGCTTACAGCTTTTAAAATAATTTGAGAGTACAAAGAGTTTCAGAGTATGACTTTACATTTATGAAGAGGTTGTAATTGTATGGCCTTTTATTTCTAAAGAGCCTTTAAATAATGCTAAAGAAGAAATGTCTAGTCATAAAATAATAATCACCATCTGAACATATCAAACCCAATCAAATCAGAAACAGCATTAAAGCAATATGCCAAAAATGTTCACCAAATATGCAAAATATTGTGGTAGGACTTAACAAGCTCTTGGGTTTTGCAAAATAGTTTTATGCCCCTACAAATTAAAGATTATGTTGAAACAAAACACGCTAAATTGGAAAACAGAACTTCCTATATATTCAACAAAAAATTATGAGTTCTATTTTTTTAACAATGCAAAAAAGACATTTTAATAGACTATTTTTTAGAAGAATTTCATGTTCATAGCAAAATTGAGCAGAAGGTACAAAGATTTTCCATATGCCCCCCGAACCCCACACATGCATAACCTCCCACACTATTAACATCCTTTTCAGAGTGTCACAATTAATTAACACAATTAATTTGTCACAATTAATGAACCTGTATTAACACTTAATAATCACACAAAGTCCATATTTTACATTAGGGTTTACTCTCGGTGTTGTACATTCTACAGGTTTGGGTAACTGTATAATGACATGTATCTGCCATTATAGTATTGTTCAGAGTATTTTCATTGCCCTAAACATTCTCTGTCCTCTGCCTATTAACTTCTCCCTCTCTGCTAAATCCCTGGCAATCATTGATCTTTTACTGTCTCTGTCATTTTGCCTTTTATAGAAAGTCACATAGTTGAAAATATACAGTATGTAGTCCTTTTAGATTGGCTTCTTTAAATTAGTAACATGCATTTAAGTTTCCTCCATGTGTTTCTCATGGCTGGATAGCGCGTTTCTCTATAGCACTAAATAATATTTCATTGTCTGAATGTACCACAGCTTATTTTATCCATTCACCTATTGAAGGGCATCTTGGTTGCTTCCAAGTTTTGGCAATTATGAATAAAGCTGCTATAAATATGCACATAAAAATGTTTGTGTAAACACAAGTTTTCAACTCCTTTGAGTAAATACAGTGGAATGCTTACCATATGATTGCTGGACCATATGGTAAGAGTATGTTTAGTTTGGTAAAACACTGCCAAACTGTCTTTCAAAGTGGCTGTACCATTTTGCATTCCTATCAGCAATGGCTGACAGTTTCCGTTGCTAGAAAACATTTTTGACTCAATAATTTTGGCTTAGATGTAATAAGAGGGCAGGAATTTCCCTGGTACCTCCCATCTAAAAAGACAAAAAAAAAAAAAAACAGAATAAAAAGAAAAAACATGCCTAAGAGAGAGTAGCTCACGAGACATTGGATGAGGCAACAAAGGAAAGTGATTCCCACCAAACAGAATGTAAAGTCCAATAATTGAAAGAGTACTGGGTAGATCAGTTAGAAAGAGTTTTGTCTCAATAATGGGCAAAAAAAAAAAAAGCTAAAATAAACACTGCTGATATTGTCTTAGAAGATTAAAAGCAAGACTCTTTCCAATTAACTTAATAATGTTCCATAGCAATGATTAAGAATGTTATGCTGAGCGCAGTGGCTCATGCCTGTAATCCCAACACTTTGGGAGGCCGAGGTGGTGGATCACCTGAGGTCAGGAGTTTAAGACCAGCCTGACCAACATGGAGAAACCCAGTCTCTACTAAAAATACAAAGTTAGCCGGGCATGGTGGCACATGCCTGTAATCCCAGTTACTCGTGAGGCTGAAGCAGGAGAATTGCTTGGTAACTTAACAAAACTTAACAGTCATGTAAAGAGGAAATCCATAATGAGTATTGGGAGAAACCACACCCAATATTTCAATGTAGGTTCTTTCTATTTTCCATAAGTGTCAGCCGGCTGAGAAATAAAGAGAGACAGTACAAAGAAAGGAATGTTACAGCTGGGCCGCCAGGGGTGACATCACATATTGGTAGGACGGTGATGCCCACCTGAGTCTTAGACCAACAAGTTTTTATTAAAGATTTCAAAAGGGGAGGGGGTGTAAGAACAGAGAGTAGGTACAAAGATCACATGCTTCAAAACAACAAAAAGCAGAACCACTGATAAGGGTCTAACAAAGATCACACGCTTCTGAGAGAAGAGGGAAAAGGGCAAAAGCAGAACCACTGATAAGGGTCCAACAAAGATCACAGGGCAAAGGGCAAACACAGAACCACTGATAAGGGTCCAACAAAGATCACAGGGCAAAGGGTAAAAGCAGAACCACTGATAAGGGTCTATGTTCAGTGGTGCACGTATTGTCTTGATAAACATCTTAAACAACAGAAAACAGGTTTTGAGAGCAGAGAATCAGTCTGACCACAAATTTACCAGGGCTGAGTTTTCCCAACCCTAGTAAGCCTGAGGGTTCTGCAGGAGACCAGGGCATATCTCAGTCTTTATCTCAACTGCACAACACAGACATTCCCAGAGTGGCTGTTCATAGACCTCCCCCAAGGAACGCATTCTTTTCTCAGAGTATTAATATTAATATTCCTTGCTAGGAAAATAATTTAGTGATGTGTTTCCTACTTGCACATCCATTTATAGGCTCTCTGCAAGAAGAAAAATATGGCTGTTTTTGCCTGACCCCACAGGCTGTCAGACCTTATGGTTGTCTCCCCTTGTTCCATAAAAATCACTATTATTCTGTTCTTTTTCAAGGTGCACTGATTTCATATTTTTCAAACACACGTGTTTTACAATCAATTTATACAGTTAACACAATTATCACAGTGGTCCTGAGGTGACATACATCCTCATCTTATGAAGATAACAGGATTAAGAGATTAAAGTAAAGACAGGCATAAGACATTATAAAAGTATTATTTGAGAACTGATAAATGTCCATATTAAGATGAAATCTTCACAATTTATGTTACTCTGCCATGGCTTCAGCCGGTTCCTCCATTCGGGGTCCCTGACTTCCCATAACAAAGGAGAGAAAAAAATTATCGATTAAATTTACCCAGAAATTATACAGATACTAGAATTAGTGGATACTTTTTATTATAATGGTACCCATGGAACAAAAATCCTAAAGGAAAGATTAAACATGTTAAATTGAAGCATAGAAGATATATATTTTTTAAAAAAAAAAACAACCTAAACTTCTAGAAATGAAAACTACAATGTCCAAAGTAAAAAATATAATTAATGGCATTAGGATGATTAAACATGGCAAAAAAAAAATGTTTGGTGAGCATGAAAACAAGGAGAAACTACTCAAAATAAATCACACAATGAAGAATAGACGAGTTAACAAATTACCAGTGAGCTGTGAAACAACTTCAAATAGCATACCTAATACTGTAAAATAGGAGATTCCAATAGGGGATTAACAGGAAAAAATAAAACTAATGCTTTTATAAAAAATTATTAAAATAAAATTTATTAAAAATACAAATAATCATTTATTAAAAGCATTATTCAAGTTGGTATTTCAAGAACAGTTACCAATTTGATGAAAATTGTATAGCCACAGATCTAAGAAACTCAACAAACCCCAAGCTTAAGAAACATAATGAAATTAGGCTGGGCGCCTTTGTTCATGCCTGTAATCCCAGCACTTTGGGAGGATGAGGAGGGCAGATCACCTGATGTCAGGAGTTCAAGACCAGCCTGTCCAACACGGTAAAACCCTGTCTCTCCTAAAAATACAAAAAAATTAGCCAGGCATGGGGGCAGGTACTTGCAATCCCATCTACTCTGGAGGCTGAGGAAGGAGAAGCGCTTGAACCAGGGAAGTGAAGGTTGCAGTGAGCCAAGATTGCACCATTGCATTCCAGCCTGGGTGACAAAAGTGAGATTCTATCTCAAAAAAAAAAAAAAAATCATAATGAAATCAAATACGAGCAGGCCACAATAAAATTGCTTAAACAAATGAAAATCCTAAAATCAGCAAAAGAAGAGGTGGTGTGGCTATATTAATATCAGAGTAAGTTGATTACAGAGGAAAGAATATTACCAGGGCTTTAAAAGGTGATTTTTATAATCATAATGCAGTCAATTTATCAACAGGACCTGAACAAACCTAAATTATTATATATATATAATAACAGAAGCTCAAAATTCATAAAACAAGAGCTGTAGAACAATAAGGAGAAATAGGCAATTCTACAAATAAAGTCAGAGATTTTAACACTTCTGCTGGTATTTGTTATAACAAGGATTTTTTAAAAATCAGTAAGTATGTAGCAGTTTAGCAACACTATCAACCAACTTGCTAGTGGTTGATATATATTTATAGAAATTTCCATCCAATAATGGCAAAATGTTCATTTTTTTCAAGTGTATATGGACCATTTACCATGATAAAACCTACTTAAAACTATAAAATAAGTCTTGACAAGTTTAAAAAGTTCTAAATTATACAAACTGTGTACTATGAACACAATAAAATTAAACCAGAAAGCAATTCCAAAAAGATATCTGGAAAAACAAATACATATGTGCAACTGAATAACTTATGCAAATAATCAATGCATCAAAGAAAATCTCAAAAGCAAAATTAAAATTTATTTTAAATACAAATAAAAATGCAACACATCTATGAAAATGCAAAATTACCTGCAAATTTTGCATAATAAAGCTAATGCAGTATAAGAAGGAAATTCATTGCAGTAAACATTTACATTAGGAAAGATTAAATTCTCAAATGAATGATCTCAGTATCCACCTTAAGAAACCAGTAGAAGAGGAGCAAAGAAAACCCAAAATGTAAGTAAAGAAATTAATAGAAGAGTCAACATCAATGAAATAGAAAACAGAAAAATAATAAAATGAAAAACTATTTCTCTAAAAAGATCAATAAAATTGATAACTATCTGACCAACTTGATTAGAAATAAGAGTATAAAAATTCCAATATCAGTGATTGAAGAGTTGACTACCACACAATCTACAAATGTTAAATGGGTGATAAGAAAATATTCTGAACAACTTTATACAAAGGCATTTGACAATTTAAATGAAATGAAATTGTGTAAATGATACAAACTACCAAAACTCACTAAGAAGTAATAGAGAATCTTAAGGGCACTATATTAATAAAAATAAATGTATAATTGAAATCCTTCTTTTACAGAGACTTCAGATTCAGATGCATTCATTGGTTAATTCTAACCATTATTTAAGAAATAATACTATCCACAAATTTTGCAAAGATTTGGAAGAAAGATGATAGTTCCCACTTCATATCATCATGTCCACATTTCTTTAATTCAAAAGACAGACATTATGGGAAACTACATTTGAGCATTTCACATAAACATAGGTGCAAAAATTAAGACCAATTGCAGCAAATAGAATCAAAAAATGTATAATAAAGATAATACACTATGACCAAGTGGAATTTATCCCAGGAATGCAAAGTTTGTTTAAAATTTGAAAATTAATCATTGTCAATCATCGTATTAGCAGAATAAAATTAAATATATGATCATACAAAAACATGCAAACTAAAATATTTGCACAAAATTCAAGTTCACTTCCTACTAAAAACTCTTAGCAAACCAGGTATAACACATAACATTCTTAACTTAATCAAGAAAATCTATGAAAACCATACGGCTAGCGCCTTACTTAATGATGAAAGACATAATGCTTTTTCTGTAAGGTCAAAAACAAGTCAAAGAGGTCTACATGCACCACTTACTAAACTAGATGCTGAGGCCAAATCCTAAAACGTTAACAGTTAGTTAATGTTCTTGCATGAAATAACGCATACATATTATTGTTAGTTTTGCAAATATTATATAAAAGCAGATTGCTAAAATATGTAATTTAGAAGGTTGTAAGAAATAAAGGTTAAATTTACTCAAAATAATTATAATTCAATTGGATAAATCTAGGGATATTTCTTTTATTTTTTACATGTGTTTGATTCACATAATATATGTGTAATGATGAATATAAGAAAGATTAATTAGCTTTTAAAAAATATGTGATACATAAACAAAAGTAGATGAATGTGTGCTAAATCATTTATTAACATTATTTATTAAGTAAGCAGTGATGCCTGATAGCAATAGCAAGCAAAACCTCAGAAAGAGAAGCTCACATAAAAGCTATTGTCAAAATGCAGTCTTTTCATTTTTGTTGCACTTAGAGGCATGAGCTATTAAAACAATTCCAACAGCTTTTTTTTTTTTTTCTTTTTTGAGATGCAGTCTCACTCTGTTGCCCAGGCTGGAGTGCAGGGGCACCATCTCTGCTCACTGCAACTTCCGCCTCCCGGGTTCAAGCAACTCTCCTGCCTCAGCCTCCCAAGTAGCTGGGACTACAGGAGTGTGCCACCATGCCCAGCTAATTCTTTTTGTATTTTTAGTAGACACAGGGTTTCACCACGTTAGCCAAGATGGTCTCAATCTCCTGACCTCGTGATCTGCCTGCCTTGGCCTCCCAAAGTGCTGGGATTACATGTGTGAGCCACCCTGCCTGGGCTCCAACAGCTTTTAAATGAGCACAACTTAATGCCACATTTATTTCAGTATGCATACTTGTTTGCGATCAAGATAGTAATGCATTCCAGAATTTCTATTTATTTGTGTATTTATGTGTGTATGTATTTATTTTCACTAAATTACTGAGAAAAGTGAAGCCTCTATAATTAACATTTCAGATAAAATACCTTAATATTTTTCCTTTAAATTCTTTTTCATTGATACATAATATTTTACATATTTATATATTACCTGTGATATTTTGTTACATGCATAAAATGTGTAATAATCAAGTCAAGATATTTGGGATATCCAACACCTTAAGTATGTATCATTTTATGTGTTGAGAACATTTAAAGTCTTATCTTCTAGCTACTTTGAAATATCAATATATTATAATTAACTATGCCCTACTTTGCTATCAAACACTAGAACTTACACCTTCTAGCTAACTGTATGTTTGTACCCATTAATCAACTTTTCCTTATCCTCCCACCACACCCCAAACCTTCCTAACCTTGAGATCAACTTTTTTTAGTCCCCACATATGAGTGAGTACACGTGATAATTGTCTGTTGGTGCCTGGCTTATTTCACGTAACATGACCTGTGGTTCCTTCTATATAGCTGAAAATGACATGATTTTATTCCTTTTTGTGGCTGAATAGTATTTCATTGTGTATATATACCATATTTTCTTTATCCATTCATTTGAACATTTAGATTGATTCCATACATTTGCTGCTATGAACAGTGGTACAATGAACTTGCCAGTGTAGATATCCCTTTGTTATAGTGACTTATTTTTCTTTGGATAAATACAGTTAAGTGATTGCCAAATTATGTGGTTATCAGGAAGAAGTGAAAATAGCTGGTTCCTGCCTTAACTGATGACATTATCTTGTGAAATTCCTTCTCCTGAACAATGAGTCTCAGAAGCTCCCTGCTGAGCACCTTGTGATCCCTGCCCCTTCCCACCAGAAAACAATCCCTTTGACTATGATTTTCCACTACCTACACAAATCCTATAAAACTGCCCCACCCCATCTCCCTTCACTGACTCCTTTTTCAGACTCAGCCCGCCTGCACCTAGGTGACATAAATAGCTTTATTGCTCAAACAGATCCTGTTTGGTGGTCTCTTCACATGAATGTGTGTGATATTTGGTGCCATGACTTGGATCAGGGGACCTCCCTTGGGAGATCAATCCCATCTTCCTGCTCCATGAGAAACATCCACCTATGACCTTGGGTCCTCAGACCAACCAGTCCAAGGAACATCTCACCAAATTTAAATCAGGTAAGCTGCCTCTTTTTACTCTCTTCTCTAACCTCTCTCACTACCCCTCAACCTCTTTCTCTTTTCAATTTTGGCACCACCCTTCAATCTCTCCCTTCCCTTAATTTCAGTTCCTTTTCTTTTCTGGTAGAGACAGAGATGCATTTTATCCATGAACCCAGAAGTCCGGCGCCGGTCATGGCCTTGGGAAGACAGTCTTCCCTTGGTGTTTAATCACTGCAGGGACGCCTACCTGATTATTCACCCACATTTCAGAGGTGTCTGATCACCAAGGGGACGCTTGCTTTGATCCTTCACCTTGGTGGCAAGCACCACCTCACCTTGGGGGGCAAGTACCCCCCCCCATGCCTACACCCTCTCTTTTCTCTGGGCTTGCCTCCTTCACTATGGACAGACTTCCACCCTCCATTCCTCCTTCTTCTCTGTTAGCCTCTGTTCTCAAGAACTTAAAACCTCTTCAACTCACACCACACTTAAAACCTAAATGCCTTAATTTCTTCTGCAATACCACTTGACCACAATACAAACTCAACAATTGTTCCAAATAGCCAGAAAATGGCACTTTCTATTTTTCCATCCTACAGAATCTAGATAATTATTGTCATAAAATGGGCAAATGGTCTGAGGTGCCTGATGTCCAGGCATTTTTTTACACATTGGTCCTTCCCTCGTCTCTGCTCCAAATGCACCTTCATGGTGTACAATAATAGAGAAAAGTTGCGATTACTTGCCTCTGCTGTAAGAGAAACCCCAGCCACATCTTCAGCACACAAGAACTTCAAAACGCCTAAATCGCTGCAGCCAGGTGTTCCTCCAGGACCTCATCCCCCAAGATCTTGCTTCAAGTGCCGAAAATCTGGCCACTGGGTCAAGGAATGCTCACAGCTTGGGATTCCTCCTAAGCCATGTCTCATCTGTGCAGGATGCCACTGGAAATCAGACTGTCCAACTCGCCTGGCAGCCACTCTGAGATGCCCTGGAACTCTGGCCCAAGGCTCTCTGACTGACTCCTTCCCAGATCTTCTCAGCTTAGCAGCTGAAGACTGACACTGTCCAATCGCCTCAGAAACCTACAGGACCATCACAGAAGCTTTGGATAACTTTTACAGTGGAAGGTAAGTCCATCCCCTTCTTAATCAATATGGAGGCTATCCACTCCACATTGCCACCTTGGACAACATTAATTTATACACTCCTTTTTAGTTATCCCTACCTGCCCAGCTCCCTTATTAGGTTGAGACATTTTAACTAAATTATCTACTTCCCTGACTATTCCTGGACTACAGCCACACCTCACTGCTGCCCTTCTCCCGAGTTCAAAGCCTCCTTCACATCCTCCCCTTGTGTCTCCCTATCTTAATCCCCAAGAATAAGATACCTCTACTCCTACCTTGGCAAATGATCATGCACCCCTTATCATCCCATTAAAACCTAATCACCGTTTCCCCACTCAACCGTAATATCCTGTCCCACAGCAGGCTTTAAAAAGGTTAAAGCCTGTTATCACTCGCCTGCTACAGCATGGGTTTTTAAAGCCTATAAACTCTCTTTACAATTCCCCCATTTTACCTGTCCAAAAACTGGACAAGTCTTACAGGTTACTTCAGGATCTGTGCCTTATCAACCAAATTGTCTTGCCTATCCATCTCATGGTGCTAAACCCATATACTCCCCTATCTTCAATACCTCACTCCACAACCCCTCCACAACCCATTATTCTGTTCTGGATCTCAAACCTGCTTTCTTTACTATTCCTTTGCACTCTTCATCCCAGCCTCTCTTTGCTTTCACTTGGACTGACCCTGACACCCATCAGCCTCAGCAACTTACCTGGGCTGTACTGCTGCAAGGCTTCCGGGGCAGCCCCCATTACTTCAGTCAAACCCAAATTTCTTCCTCATCCATTACCTATCTCAGCATAATTCTTCATGAAAACACATGTGCTCTCCCTGCTGATCATGTCCAGCTAATCTCCCAAACCCTAACCCCCACTACAAAACAACTCCTTTCCTTCCTAGGCATGGTTAGGTACTTCCACCTTTGGATACCTGGTTTTGCCATCCTAACTAAACCATTCATTCTCCCCATTTCCCCATGTTTCCCTCTTTCCTTTTCGCCACACAGACCACACTTGGTTTATTGAAGGTAGTTCTTCCAGGCCCAATCACTAATCACTGGCAAAGGCAGGCTATGCTATAGTGTCTTCCACATCCATCATTGAGGCTACCACTCTGCCCCCCTCCACTACCTCTCAGCCAGGTGAACTCATTGCTTTAACTTGGGCCTTCACACATGCAAAGGGACTATGCATCAATATTTACACTGACTCTAAATATGCCTTCCATATCCTGCACCACCATGCTGTTACATGGGCTGAAAGAGGTTTCCTCACTATGCAAGCGTCCTCCATCATTAATGCCTCTTTAATAAAAACTCTTCTCAAGGCCGCTTTACTTCCAAAGGAAGCTGGAGTCATTCACTGCAAGAGCCATCAAAAGGCATCAGATCCCATTGCTCAGGGCAATGCTTATGCTGATAAGGTAGCTAAAGAAGCAGCTAGCATTCCTACTTCTATCCCTCACAGCCAGTTTTTCTCCTCATCAGTCACTCCTACTTACTCTCCCACTGAAGTTTCCACCTATCAATCCCTCCTTACTCAAGGCAAATGGTTCTTGGACAAAGGAAAATATCTTCTTCCAGCCTCACAGGCCCATTCTATTCTGTTGTCACTTCATAACCTCTTCCACATAGGTTACAAGCCACTAGCCCACCTCTTAGAACCTCTTGTTTCCTTTCCATTGTGGAAATCTATCCTCAAGGGAATCACTTCTCAGTGTTCCATCTGCTATTCTACTACACCTCAGGGATTGTTCAGGCCCCCTCCCTTCCCCACACATCAAGCTCGAGGATTTGCTCCTGCCAAGGACTGGCAAATTGACTTTACTCACTTGCCCTGAGTCAGGAAACTAAAATACCTCTTCGTCTGGGAAGACGCTTTCACTGGTTAGGTAGAGGCCTTTCCCACAGGGTCTGTGGTCATTTCTTCCCTTCTGTCAGACATAATTCCTCAGTTTGGCCTTCTCACCTCTATACAGTCTGATAACAGACTGGACTTTCTTAGTCAAATCACCCAAGCCTTTTCTCGGGCTGTTGGTATTCCGTGGAACCTTCATACCCCTTACCATCCTCAATCTTCAGGAAAGGTAAAACGGACTAATGGTCTTTTAAAGACACACCTCACCAAGCTCAGCCTCCAACTTAAAAAGGACTGGACAGTACTTTGATCTCTTGCCCTTCTCAGAATTACAGCCTGTCCCCGAGATGCTACAGGGTACAGTACATTTGAACTTTTATATGGACACACTTTCTTGCTCAGCCCCAACCTCATCCCAGACACCAGCCCTCTAGGCAACTATCTTCCAGTCCTCCAGCAGGCTAGACAGGAAATTCGCCAGGCTGCGAATCTTCCCTTGCCTACTCCAGATTCCCAGTCATATGAAGACACACGAGCTGGATAATCAGTTCTTGTTAAGAATCTGACCCCTCAAACTCTACAAACTCAATGGACCAGATCCTATGTAGTCATCTATAGTACCCCAACTGCCATCCACCTGCAGGACCCTCCCCATTGGGTTCGCCGTTCGAGAATAAAGCTGTGTCCATTGGACAGCCAGCTTAATCTCTCCTCTTCCTCCTGGAAGTCACAAGTTCTCACCCTACTTGCCTTAAACTCATCCACATTTCTGAAGAACAGTAGTAACCCTTATAAGCCTAATACATACTTTTATTTTGTTAAGTCTATTCTTCCTTACCCTACTCTTTACAACAGGGCTTTACACATTCACCCCCACTACTTAGAGTGCATCCCAAAAAATGTCTTCCCTGCTATCTTCTGTCTAGTCATACTCCTATTCTTCATTCTCACCTATCCATAAATGCCCTGCCCTTGTCTACACTGCCAGCTTATACTTTTTCTCCAAACCATCATAGTTGGTCCTGGTCTTATCCACTAAGACCTTATCCCCTGGTCTTACCCACTCTTAACTCTCTCTTGGAGTGGATAGATGCCTTTTGCTGGGAAGGCACACTCCAATTCTTTCACCCACTTTACATTTTCAGTTTTGCCTTACACAAGGTCTCTTCTTCCTCTGTGGCTCCTCCACCTACATGTGTCTACCTGTTAATTGGACAGGCACATGTACACTAGTTTTCCTTACCTCCCAAAATCAATTTGTGAATAGGACCAAACAACTTCCTGTTCCCCCTCATGACACCTATACTTCACTACTATTTTGTTTTGTTTTTCTTATTATTAATATAAGAAGACAGGAATAGGCCTTGACTTTCTCACTGCTGAAAAATGAAGACTGTATATTTTTAAATGAAGAACATTGTTTCTACCTAAATCAATCTGGCCTGGTATATGACAACATAAAAAAACTCAAGGATAAAGCCCCAAAACTCGCCAACTAAGCAAATAATTACACTGAACCCTCTTGGACACTCTCTAATTGGATGTCCTGGGTACTCCCAATTCTTAGCCCTTTAATACCTATTTTTCTCCTTCTCTTACTTGGACCTTCTGTCTTCCGTTTAGTTTCTCAATTCATACAAAACCACATCCAGGCCATCACCAGTCATTCTATATGACAAATGCTCCTTCTAACAATCCCACAATATCACCCTTTACCCAAGTCTTTCTTCAGTTTAATTTCTCCCACTCTAGGTTCCCATGTGGCCCCTAATCCCGCTCAAAGCAGCCCTGAAAAGCATTGCCCATTATCTCTCCATACCACCCCCCAACACTTAACCAATATTTTGTTTTATTTTTCTTATTAATATAAGAAGACAGGAATGTCAGGCTTCAGAGCCCAATCTTGCACGTATACATCCAGATGGCCTGAAGCAACCGAAGAATCACAAAACAAGTGAAAATGGCTGGTTCCTGCCTTAACTGATGACATTATCTTGTGAAATTCCTTCTGTTGGACAATGAGTCTCAGAAGCTCCCTGCTGAGCACTTTGTGACCCCTGCCCCTGCCCACCAGAGAACAACCCCTTTGACTGTAATTTCCACTACCTGCACAAATCCTATAAAACTGCCCCACTCCTATCTCCCTTTGCTGACTCCTTTTTCAGATTCAGCCCACCTGCACCCAGGTGAAATAAACAGCTTTATTGCTCACACAAAGCCTGTTTGGTGGTCTCTTCACCCAGATGTGCATGACAGTGGTAATTCTATGTTTAGATTTTTTTAAGAAATCACCATGCTGTTTTCCATAGTGGCTGTACTAATTTCTGTTACTACCAGCAGTGCATAAAAAAATCTCCCTTTTCTCTGCATCCTCACCAGCATTTATGTTTGTGTTTTTAATGACAGCCATTTTAACTGGGGTAAGATGCTATCTCATTGTGGTTTTGATTTGCACTTCCCTGATGATTAATAATGTTGAACATTTTTTTCATATACCTGTTGTCTATTTGTATGGCTTATTGTGGGAAATGTCTATTCATGTCTTTTGCCCACGTTTTAATGTGATTATTTTTCTTACTGTTGAGTTGCTTGAATTTCTTGTATTCTAGATATCAGCCCTTTGTTTGATGAATAGTTTGCAAATATTTTCTTCCATCGGATAAATTGACTCTTCACTCTGCTGATTGTTTCGTTTGCTACAAACTCTTTAATTTTCTTGCTGACAAATCTGAATATCTATCATTAAAATTGTTATAGTAGCATGTATGGCTTAATGATATGTTTAATTGACTAAATGGGCCAAATTCAAAATTGCAGAGCTGTGAGTTATCGCTTTTATGTAGCAGCTACAAATATTAGCCCATGACTCCAGGTGAGAAAGAAAAGACTTTTTCTGGTTACTGATACTCATTTTTATATATGTTGTTGTATTAGTCCATTTTCACACTGCTAATAAAGACATACCTGAGACTGGGTAATTATATAAAAAAAAAGTTTTAATGGACTCACAGTTTTAAATGGCTGGGGAGGCCTCACAATCATGGTGGAAGGCAAACGAAGAGCAAAGGCACATCTTACATGGTGACAGGCAAGACAGCTTGTGCAGGGGAACTCCCATTTATAAACCCATCAGATCTCATGCAACTTATTCACTATCACCAGAACAGTATGTGGAAAATCACCCTTGTGATTCAATTATCTCCACCTGGCCCCATCCATGACACATGGAAGTTATTGTAATTCAAGGTGAAATTTGGGTGGGGACATGGCCAAACTGTATCAGTTATTAATGTTTATAATAAGCTCCCATGGAGTTTAGGGTTGCTGACAACTCCCCAAAAGGTTGTGTCTTATTTGGGGAGAGATTTTTTGTATGAAAGCATGGGACTGGAGAGTGAGAGAGATACATTCTATTTTCACATACTTCTTTCTAGTTCCAGAACGTTGACATAGGCATTCAGGTCACATCTTGGCTCACTTCAACCTCCGCCTCTCAGGTTCAAGTGATTCTCCTGCCTCAGCCTCCCAAGTAGCTGGAACTACAGGTGTTTACCACCATGCCCAGCTAATTTTTATATTTTTAGTAGAGATGAGGTTTCACCATGTTGGCCAGGATGGTCTCGATCCCTTGACCTCGTGGTCCACTTGCCTCGGGCTCCCAAAGTGTTGGGATTACAGGCGTGAGCCACTGTGCTAGGCCAAACAACTCAAACTTTCATCTTGTGTTTTGATTTTAAACCAAGAGTTTCAATCTTAGGACCATCAGGTAATGACACTTGTCATTGTTAGGAAATCCTAACAATTATTTTTATTTTTAAACACTCATTTTGAGTGGTTTGAAACCAACTCAAAGTTACAGAGGTGTGAGTACTGAGTGTTTAAAAATAAAAATCTTAAAAATTCTCATTATATTTAAAAAATTAAGAATAAATTTTCACTGAAATCTCAAAATTTAAACCTGCTGAGAAAGCTGCTTTTTGACTCTCCTCTATTAAAAAACGAATTAAGAAATCTGAACGAAGGTCAGGAAATTTATGTTTCAAAATTGAACGCTCTTTAAAAAATTCTAATCATCCAATTAAAAAATATCTTGTATTTTAATAAGACAAGCTACTTTAAAAATAAAGAGGGAAAAGTTCTTAATACAGCTGTGTTCCTACAGGAATTGCTTTTTTAATATTAAACCTTTTTTTAGGAAAAGTGAGATAGAAATTAAAGGAGATTCTGTAGATCTTCTTGGAGATTAAGGAATATAACAATTTACAATGGAACATGTATACCAGTCTTTTAATGGAGTACACAACTGTATTTGTAAATGATAAAGTAAAAACTTGTTGCCACTTGAACTACTCAGGGATCAAATAAGAGCAGAAATAAAATAGCTAACACGCAAACTTTATCTATACTGTCTTAGGTACTAATTGATGTGCTACATATATTAATTCATGTGATCCTCATGAAAAGACATTATTTTAAACTATGTTTTATAGATGAGTATATATAGCATAGGATAGCTAAAATTCCCTAAGCCACACACTTAGGATTTGGTGACAGACAATCCAGGTCCAGCCAAAATCTATGCTGCTGAATACTAATAAATATTGTATCTTAGACCAATTGAAATGCTCTCTTATTGAGAGAAAAATGAAGAATTTTCAGAATGTATTTCATACCAAAAAATAAACACATAACCACCATCAATAGCTCATTTAAGGTAAACGACATGTGATTTATGGTTTTCCATAGCCTTTTAAAGATTTTTTTTGCAGATTTTGTTAATGCTCAGTAAACCATGTATAAGTTCAAACACTGGTGATTTTCTTTCATAATATGGTTGAATCATTTTCACTGATATATTTTTATACTTCAATTTATAAAATATGAATATATATTTCTGGGAAATTAAGTTTAAAAGTGAACAAAATGAATTATAAAACATTGTTTGGCTGCCACAAGTATCTTTCTTTTCAAACTTTCACATCATAAATATTTATTCTAGAAAATAGCTGGTCAAAAATCATAATTAGGGATAATTACAGTTTTACATATTCCAAGTGGAAGTTATAATTTTCCAAATCACTAAATTCACCCATCTCTGGTATATTGCCACATATTAGTGTACGTATATTTGTTTTCCATTACTTCTGTAACAACTTACCACAAACTCAGTAAGGTAAAACAGCACAAGTTTCTTCTTCTACAGCTCTGGAAGTCAAAAATTTAAATTCAAGGTGTTGGCAGAACTGCTTTTCCTCTAGAGGATTCAGGAAAAAATACTCTTGCTTGCTTTTTTCAGTTTGTAGAAGCTACCTGAATTCCTTGGCTTGTGGCCCCTTCCTACATCTTCAAAGCCAGCAGCATAGCATCTTCCAATTGGCCTCTCTGTTTCCATCATTGCATTGCCTTTTGCTCTTTGATTCTAATCTTCCTAACTCCCTTAGATAAACAGCCTTATGATTATCTTGGGTTTACCTGGATAATCCAAAATAATATCCTCATCTTGAAATCCATAATTTAATCACATCTACAAAGGCCCTATTTCCATTTAAGGTAAAATATTCACAAGTTCCACAAATTAGGTTGGTGGAGGCTATTCAGTGACTAACAAAAAATATTTTCTAGTATTAGATAGGGGTATCTATGCATTAAAACTTGGATAATTTTAGTTCCTTACTTTCCCGAACAGATATTTTCAACTATGTCATAGATCATAGAATTTTCAACACCATAAGAAGTTTTAACGTTGTAACATAGAATATTTCACCATTAAAAATAAAGTATCCCATTTTAAAGACAAAACACTAAAGTCTCTAGAGTTTGTGTCTTATTAAATATTGAATCACTCTCTTGTGTCATAGATTTATTTCTTTGTCTCATTACTCTTGAATGTTTCCCTGGTCTTGCTTATTACTCAAAATAAATATGTTCATTTCAGATATTTTGACCACTGTATTTCCTCTCTTCAAAAAGAAAAACAGAAAAATCTTTACAAATGGTTGAGTAATAGGCATACTTGGGAGTAATTCAGAATTACTGTTAAAATGAATTCTTTTGCAGGTGTCTGGATAAGAAACTGACCACATCACTGATTTTTGGCAAAGTAACTGATGTACGAGCCACCCAAAATAGAAAATAAGGGCAACTTACTCACTTTCATCTTTCTATCATTCTGGCAGTACCAGCTCCTGGGAAATTTTTCAATCCTTCTTTAGGTCTTTGAAGTTTGTAATTGCTTTGGAAACTGTAAAAAATTTTTCTTACTGAAAACAAAAACTAGAATGTGTGATTCATAAATAAGAATTTAATAATTAGTCCAATGACCAAATACAAAAGGGTTTTGCAGAAATTTTAAGAGGAATTTCTAAAGAAATGTCCAAAGAAAGGCCTAACTGAATATGTAAGAACTATCAACGAATTTGCAAATAATTAGTGCATAATTGTAATAAGTAATCATTGCATAACACAAGTAACATATTTTAATCTTAGGTTCTTTGTTGAAAGATGTGAACTCTATTACATTTCTTTATTAAAAGCAGGAAAAGCTTTTATATTTCTGCTCATTCAGATTATTATCTAAACTCACATAATTTATGTTTACTAAATAACTTCACTTTCCAGATAATATATTTATTGTAGAAAATATAATTACACAGCATCATTGGAACAAAAAAACTACTTTGACTCCAATCATTTGCATATTTTATTGAAAACAGCTTTTAATTTGAAAATGTATTATGATGAGGACTGACACATAAAATCAATAACTTATATATATCCTCTAGGGCACTAGTTTTAATGAAATGTTTACATGTTCTGAATAAAATAGTAATAACAGAGATTGCTGTTAATTTATTACAATGTTAAGAGTATGTTAGTAATACTAATACTTAAAAAGTGTATATTCTCTGAAATTTTTTAGATCCAATGTTTTTCATTCTAATATTATCAGCTAGGTGATAAGTATTATACTTTTTAGCCTACCGACATGAAAACTGAGGTTCATAAAACAGTATTTTTTTCTGACCACAAGGCACAAGTTTTCAGGAGGTAGGATACAGTCTGGCACAGTGATTGGGAAAAGGTCATGGTTAGTAATCAGAGATGGGACTCATACCTTTTCAGTCTTAAGTGAATCACTTGACCTCATTTTTCTCATCTGCAAACTAGAATTGAGAATACCTTTTATGCTCACCTTTAATAAAAAAAGGATGATCATAGATAGAAAAGCCACCTTGAAATGTCAATGAAACTATCACTTTTTCCTAAAATCAACACCCATAGCTTTATGATAGTATTTGAGAATGTATATTTTGGCTTATAAAATGTATGTTAATTATAAGTACATTTCTTTTAAGTTTGTGAATTATTACATTAATAAATCATAACTGAGGTAATTACTAATGTATTGCTATAATATTAGATTTCACATCTCATAGGTATCTTATTTTTTTCTTGCTGATCAACAAGATGTCTTAAAACATGGATTTCTGATTAATGATCTTGTTAATAAACTAATCTAAATGCATGCTTCTGGGCATCTCCTAAAGAAAAGAAGATTTTTGAGAAAGCTAGCAGAAGAGAAATACAGTTTATGAATAATGCATGTATTTGTTCCCTTCTATCTCCCTGCCTTTTGCTTGTAATGATATGTTTTGATAGTTGTAAATAGCAGGGATTTGTGGATGAAAGATACTGCATACCTGAAGGTGTTTCACCATTCTAGAGATTTGACATACCATTAAATCACCCTAACAGCAAAATCGGTAAATGCTGCTTAATGTTAAGCTATGAAATGATAATAATTACATAGTGGTTTTACTAGAGATGATAAACATGTTGCAAAATTGTGATTGCATTAATAATTTTTAGTGGTAATATGTCCAATGAGACACATGGGATTTATGGCAAGTAGATGTTATACAAATATTATCTCTTAATGAGGGGCATAGCATCTGCCAAAGTATGCATGCTTGATGTTGTGAGGCTTACAAGGATTCAGACAATTTTACTTTGTGGTTTGCCTAATAGTCTTCAAATCTGACATACTTCTTCCTTTTGGAACTGATAATAATAGCTATTATCACATGAGATCCAGGCAATGTGCTAAGCATTTTGCATGTATTAGTTCTGAGTACATTAAAACCATACAGGTTCCAGAAATACATTACATGATAATTATGATGATGATGATGACCAATACGTATGCTTAATACCTTATATTAGTATAAATTTCATAAATCCTGTTCAAAATAAGTATATCTCACGAACCAGTTTTAATTTTAAAATATTTCATTGCCATTAATTAGTCACAGTGTCTAGGATAGTAGTAAGGAATCAAGGTTTTAAGAATTTAAGTCATTTTTCCAAGATCAAAAGACATGTTAATGATGTGGCTATGACCAGATTCACCTCTTTTGTATTTGGTAGCCACTTAGTTCTTACCCTCTATATTGGTTACCTAATGCTGAATAACAATTTATCACAAAATTAGTGGTTTGAAACAACACAAGATTTTTGTCTCCCTGTTTCTGTGGGTCAGAATTCTAGGCAAAGTTTAGCTGAGTCTTCCCAAATGCCTCCAATCAAAGTGTCAGCCAGGGCTGTGGTCTCACCTCAAGTCCTGACCAAGGAAGAATCTACTTTCAAGCTCATCTGGTTCTTGACAGAGCCCAGTCCCTTGTGGATTGTAGAAACAAAGGCATTGTTCTGTTTGTTTGTTTGTTTTGCTGTTTGTCAGGCAGAGACCACTGTCAGTTTTCACTGCATGAACTTCTCCATACAGCAGCTCAAAACATAGCAGTTTGCTTCAATAATACCAGCAAGTGAGATGCTAGCAAGAACATGTTATAAGATCACGTAACTCAATAATGTACTTGACATCATATTGTTATGTTGTACATTCTTGGTCAGAAGCAAGCTACACGTCCTGCCAATATTGAAAAGAAGGGGAATACACAAGGTTGTATCAGGAGGTGAAAATTATTTGGGGCGACCGTTAGAGTCTGTGTAGTACAGCCTCTTTACTGACATCTTTGGAAATGATATGATTCTTCACTTTAGCTACAGTCATGATCCTGGGTTTTTACTGCCTACATAAATCAACCATCCAAGAACATGAACAACGTGGTTTTCCAGTTTCTTATCTTGCTTTTTCAATGACCTACCACTCTACTCATTATACCTATTTCTGAAATCATAACCTAGACCTTTCCATTACTCATAATTTAACAACCTTCTACTCCTCCTAAGGAGGAGTGATGATAATTATGAGTAATGGAAAGGTTGCTCATAATTTAACATAATCTTCTCATCAATCAAGTTTCAGCTCTTAAGTAATATTTTCATTAAAAATATTTATGCCCATCTCACAGTGGTATAGGATTCATGTTGAATTCCTCCACAAAAATATTGTGAACCTTGTCAACATTTCACTTATCATAGTTGAAATTCTAATTTATTTGAGTTTTTCTCTTTCAATAATATCTTTTGCACATTTGATTATAATTGTCATGATGATATTGTTTTTGCCACTGTTAGCATAGGGCTTGCTGTGCCTTAGGAGTCAGTCAATATTGTTGACTAAATTGCTAAAAGAATGATTCATAGAGTTAGATTTAAAATTCACTATTGATCTCCTACTTTATCTTCTTCATTCTTATTCATCTCTAAGACTTTGAAATAAATCTTACAAACTCAGTATGTGTACTTTTTTATTGCCGCTGATGCTGACTTTGTTCTGTTTCCATATCCTCTGTTTCTCATTAGGTAAGATATTTATTTAAAGCCCAAATGAAAAGATGCTACTCAGAAAATATTTCCTAAAATTTTGAAGATTTGTCATTAAACTATTTTTTGTATATTTAAATGTATTGTGTTTCTTATGTTGTTATGATTAAATGATTTTATAAGAAATTAATAGCCAGGCATGGTGGTTCACGCCTGTAATCCCAGCACTTTGGGAGGCTGAGCTGGGAGGATCACTTGAGGTCTGGAGTTCAAGGCAAGCCTGGCCAAAATGGTAAACCCAGATTCCACTAAAAATACAAAAATTAGCCAGGCGTGACTGTATGCACCTGTGGTCCCAGTTACTCAGGAGGCTGAAGCAAGAGAATTGCTTGAACCCAGGAGGCAGAGGCTGCATTGAGCCAACATCATGCCACTGCACTCCAGCTTGGGTGACAGAGTGAGATTCCATCTCAAAAAAAAAAGAAAAAAAAGAAAGAAAGAAAAAAATAAAATAATAGAAGTATTTTCCTTAAAACAAGCAATATAAAACAACTTGTTTCATTATCTTTAGATAAACCAGTTTATTATGTGCTAACTCCGCATTTATTAGGAAGCAGAGATTTGTGCTGACTGTCACAGAAACAAGAAAAAATAGGGGTATCAATTTAAAGATATCCTGGTTACCAAATAAACGTATGTTGATTAAAATTAAAAGGTTAAAGGGCTGACAGAAGAAGAAACTGGAATCTATCAGATAATGAGACTTTCAATTATTTTGAAAATAAATTAGAAGCGTTTAATATTTAATGATTCCAGTAAAGTAATTCTTTCTAAACATGAACAAAAATTAAAATAAAGAAAAGTCAAGGTATTAAGGGACAAAAATATTTAAGCTTCTCATTGACAAGCAATGGAGGCAAATATTGTAAAAGGGATTACAAGTTTCCGTAAATATTGACGTTCTTAATGTCCAGTTTAGGGGCCAAAAGAGACTTCAGGAGCTTAGGACAACTCCTTCCCAAAATTCTAGGCCAAATATGGAGGGTATCTACATAGGATTATTTTATTCAAGTTGAGTACATTTTTCAAAAAATTTATTATATGCACAAATGAATCTTTGACCAAAGTAACTCTTGACATAAAAAAAGTTAAAACGCCTATATTAAAGGTTAAAATTCCATCTTATCGTTTTGCCTGTTTATCAGACAGGTGATGTAGCCAGACTTAGCCAATATTCAAAGACAGAAGCATGACAATCTGAATCACAGATATCATAGGCCTTGCCCTTAAAGTCCTACATACTCTTGTCCAGTGCTTGAAATAATTGTTCCTCTACTCTAAGGAGAAGTAAAGGATTAAAGTAGCAACATTAGAACTTCATCTAAAATTCTTATACTTCAAACAATATTGCCTTTAAACCCAAACAAGAATCCTGTCCTTGGCACTTCACCTCTGTTCTTTGGAATGCCTTTCTCAAAAGTTTCTATTAATAAATCCCATTTCAGTGCCTGAGATGAGATAGGGCTGGCCTGCCATTTAAGATGAGTGGCCAATCCCACTTCAAACTATGTGAGCCTCAGTCACCATTTCACTCCTTGAAGACTCTCTCCAACCCTTATAACTCCCCATTTCACATGTGCACTTGACTAGATGCTCTAACAAGCTCCAGGACTTCCACCTGGGAGGTTGTCTTTAAATCTCCTGGCCATTCTTTAGTTCTAAGAGGGTGGACTCGCAAGTGAACCATTTTCTCTGACTTACATTACATTTCCTTTGTGAAACTTCATGAAATTGGACAGGCAGAATGGTACAGTCATGCTGATTTTAGGTGACTCTTCCATGTCGGACAAGAGATGAATTCATGGCTCTTGGCTAGCAATCATCCACTATGTCTTGGGTTTGAGCTATAAACGTAGACTCATGCATCAGTTCGTGCTGGTTGGTTAACTCTCACTTGTCAGTGTTGTCACTGCAGTACTGCCTTTGAACGATAGCCCTCAAGGATGGCAGAAGTGGTGGTAGGAGGCCTTTACTCTCTGTGCCCTTTGACACTGCATAGAAGACAGTCATCATATTCTTTAAAGATCAAGACATATGTCAGGCAGTCCTCTAGTGGCAGCTATGTTTATCTTTTCTGAGGATTTTGGAGGGAGCCAAGTGATGTCCTCTCTTACTTCCAACTGGGACATCATGGCCTGCTTTGTCAATCTGAGGCCAAGCCAGATGAGGGAGGGATATCGTTTGTATAAATGAAACTGCTGTTCTCAGTCTACGTGCAGTTTTTCACTGGTCCTTCTTCCTGATTGTAGTGTTTGGAAGAAGGAGATATGGTTAATTTAGGGAAAGGTCCACATCCTAGAATGCATGCATTTTTTGAGATACGGAAAGAACATGGATTGTTTTATATTTCTGTTACCAAATTCCAATTGCTAAATTTAACACGACCAGAAAACAAAGTATTGCTCACATTTTCCTGCATACTCTGAGTAAGACTTGTACTTTCGGTCATCACTAAAAGAATAAAGAAATAACCTATGATAGAAACATTGGAAGGCAATATTCATGGGAGGCAAAAGAGGTGATACAGCATCATGAGCAATGATACAACCAGCAGTATATAAATGGCGTTCATTAACAGCAAAGGCAAGAATATCACTACTACTGCAGTGGAAAAAAGTTCCTAAGAGACATGGCTCGTGATAAATAACAGCATCACTACCTTTTTATGACGTGCTGAGACATGCAAAATGATCAAGGAATAGCACTTTTGGCAATGTAGAACCTGAAGAAATAGATCCTGGACCCAAAGAGGGAAAGACATAACCTGAACACTATAAAAATTTTATGCACGCTGATTGAGCAATGCATAAATATATAAATAAAACTTTTTAAACAATTCTAAATTTTCATGAATTACTATGCCTTACATGGGCCTGTAATTTTAGAATTTTCGGAAAAGCAGCTTTACTAAGATATAATTCATATATCATAAAATTCACCCTTTGAAAGTATACAATTCAGTGTATTTTAATATATACACAGAGTTGTCCAATCAGCACCACTAGATCACTAAAGAACATTTTCATCACTACCCCAAAAAACTCACTGTGAAGAAACAGTCATTCCCTTTCCTACACTTGGCCAGATCCTTGCAACTATCAATGTACTTTCTCTTGATGGATCTGCCTATTCTGGACGTTTTAGATAAATGCCATTATTCAGTGTGGCCTTTTTAGCCACCTTCTTTTACTTATAATGTTTTCAAGGATTAACCAATTTTAGCAAGTATCAGCACTTCACATATTTTATTACCAGATACAATTTTATCTATGGATATACCACTTTTTGTTCATAAATGGCTACACAAACAGACACACAAGTTATGAGTGCTTTCATTTCTCAACATTCTCACCAAGACCTGATATTATCTGCCTTTTTCATATTAGCCATTCTAGCATGTTCAAAGTAGTAGCTCACTGTGGTTTGGGTTTGCATTTTCGTAATTACTAATGATGTGAAACATCTTTTTGTGTGCTTATTGGCCATTTTTATATCTTCTTTGGAAACACGTTTAGTCAAATTCATTGTCTATTTTAAAATATAATTTACCTTATTTCTGAGGTATAATTTTTAAACATAATTTGGGTACTACACTTTTACTAGATATGTAATTTGCAAATATTTTCTCTCCTTCTGTATGTAAGTTGTCAGTTTACTTCCTTGACGGTGTTCTTTAAAGCACAAAAGTTTTTAATGTGGTGATGCCTAACTTATGTATTTCTTCTTTAGTTACCTGTGTTTTTGGTGTCATACACAAGAAACCTTTGCCTAATCCAAGGTCATAAAGATTTAAAATTCTGTATTCCTCTAAGAGTTTTATAGATTTAACTCTTTTACTCAAGTCCATAATTCATTTTGAGTTAAATTTTGGATATGGTGTAAGGTAGGGGTATAATTTATTTATTGCATGTACATATCAGTTGTATTCTGTTTAGGACTCTAAGATCTATATTTCTAAGTGATATTGATTTGTAATTTTCTTGTGATGTTTTTGTCAAGTATTGTACTGTGGTTAGAAAACAGTTTGCATAAATTCACTCCTTTTGAATTTAATGAGGCTTTTTCTCACAGCATGATGTATGATGTATCCTGGAAGCTGTTAGATGTGTACCTAAGAAGAATATTTTTTCTACTATAACTGGTTGAAGTTGTCTATAGATATCTGTTAGCTCTAACTGGTTTATCATGCTGTTCAACTTGTCCATTTTCTTGTTGATCTTCTGCTTAGTTGTTATATCCATTATTAGAATGGGATGTTAAAATCTCTGCTATTGTTATCTAGTGTTTATTTTTTCATTAATTCTGTTAGCTTTCGCTTCATGTAGTTTGGGGCTCTGTGGTTAAGTGTTTTCAAGTTTTTAATTGTTATTTTTCCTGATATATTTTACCTTTATCATTATGAAATGCCTTTCTTTGTCGCTAAGAACAATTTTTCTATTAAAATATATTTTGTTTAATATTAACACAGCCACTCCAGCTCTTTTTAGTGTGTTTGTAGGACATATCACTTTATATCCTTTTATATTACAACTGCTCATGTCACTGAATCACAAGTATGTCTCTTATAGACATTATGTAATTAAATCATTTTTTTCAAAATCCATCCTGCTGATTGCCAGCTTTTCAATAGAGTGTTTAATACATTTACATGCAATGTATTTACTGATGAGGTAGGATTTGTCTGTCATTTTACTTATATATGCATGCATTTGTTTATTAATATACATTTTAATTATACACACACACATACACACTGATATAGTGGGTTTTATTGTTCCTCTCTCTATTGCTGCCATATTTTACATAAATTGATATTATCTAGTGTATTACTTTAACTCCCTTGTCATTTCTTTATAATATGTATTAGTCATTTTCTTAGTGGATGCCCTAGGGATTACAATTAACATCTAAATTTGTTACAGTCTAGTTCAGATTATGGCTAACTTAATTACACAAAAATTTGTTCTCATATAGTTTCCTCCTGTTCCTTGGTACTAAAATTGTCCTATAAAGTATATCTTTATATTTTATAAGCCTATAATCACGTTTTAAAAGTTTATTTATTTATATATTAATTTATTTATTTCAGACTGAGTCTTGCTCTGTCACCCAGAATGGACTGCAATGGTGCAATCTCAATTCACTGCAATCTCCACCACCCAAGCTCAAGAAAGTCTCCCACCTCAGTCTTCTGAGTAGCTGGGACCACAGGCATATGTCACTACACTCAGTAAATTTTAATTTTTTTTTCTTAGAGACGAAGTCTCATTATATTGCCCAGCTGGTCTTGAACTCCTGTGCTCAAGCATTCCTCCTGCCCCGGCCTCCCAAATTGTTGCAATTACAAGTGTGAGCCAACCACTGTGCCCAGCACAAACACAATTTTATAATAATTGCTTTAGCAGTTGTCTTTAAGATAAAATTGGAGGAAAAAAAAGTTACAAACAAACCCCCTTATATATATGTATATTTTAAAATGCACTAATAAAGTTACTTTTGCCATTTTTCTTTATTTCTTCATGTGCTTTCCAGTTATAATTTGGCGTCCTTTATTGTCAAATAAACTACTCCCATTGGTAATTTTTTGTAGGGCAGATCTGATAGCAGTAAATTATCTCAGATTTTATTTATCTGAAAATATCTTAGTTTCTCTTCATATTTAAGTAACAGTTTTGCTAGATATATAAAATTTTTGGTAACATCTTTTTCTTTTAGCACTTAGAATGTCATTCCACTGCTTTCAGGCCTCCAAGGTTTCTCTTCAGAATTTGTCAGTCTTATTAAGGATACTTTGTTCATGATTATCTCTTCTGTTTTGCTGCTTAAGATTTTCTTTGGCTCTTGCTCTTCGCAATTTGGTTATGATGTGTCTAGGTGGTGCAGAAGTCTGGGTTTGTACTAGTTGAAGTTTTTTTTTTTTAGTTTCTTGGAATTTTAAATTTATATCTGTTTCATCCAGTTTGGAATGTTTACAACCACTCTTTCTCTAAATGTTATGTATTCACTTTTTTATGTCTCCTCTCTTTCTGGGATTTCCATATGCACATGGCACACTTGATGGTGTAGTTACACAAGTCTCTGATGCTCTGTTCATGTTTCTTTATATTATTTTTCTTTTTGTTTCTTAGACTGGATCATCTCAACTGACCTATATTCGAGTTAATTGATTCTTTCTCTGCCATCTGAAATGGTACATAGAGTCCCTCTAGTAAATGTTTTGTTTCAGTTATTGTAGTTTTCATTTTTCCACCACCCAGGATTTGTCGTTATTGCTGTTTGTTTTGGTGATGGTGGTTTGTTATGTCAGTATCATTCTACGTTTGTTTTCTAGAGTCTATATTCTTTGTCATTTGTAGTCACTAAAATTGTTCCTCAGTTAGCTTGACAGCCACCTAAAGATTAGATACAGAGCATTTATGCGTAACTATCTTTACCATATACATAAGAATGAGATAAAATTGTTTGACATTTATAAACTTCACCAATTAATATTTATTGTTGATTATTTATCGTACATGTTTTTCTTTGAACTGATTTTCATTTTTTTCTAACATTTTAGTGATAAATTGGAGTGACTCTTTATAATGCATACTATTGTCTGTGCTGAGCATCAAGGAAAAAGGCTAAATAAAATAGGTTGAAGTAAACTCATGGACTATCTAAGAACACAGATGATGAATAAGACATTATTATATCGATGTAATTAATATTATTAAGAGGAAGTGCAAGACCCTAAACTGTCATTATTAAATTTTCTACTCAACATTCAATAAATAATTATCATTTGGACTCAGATTTTTTAAATATTAAATATAATGTGTACATTATAAAGTAGTGATTGCATTTATTTCAGTTAACTAGTACACTTGTGTCTCAACTTTATCTGTGACTTTCTTTTTCCTTGAGGTTTATAACAGTTTCTAATCAGTCATGCTTAATTAATGTTGCACACTATCTTTTAAGCAACTGTATGTAATCCAACTTCTACTTAAAGTATTCAATATGAAATTGTCCATTGAGTTGTCTCATTTCTCCTGATAAATGTTGCTCTATTTTACTTTTTTTCTGAAAAATCAATCTCTGCTTTTGAATTTATTTAAAAACCTTTCTTTTGCTCTAGGATTTAATGTAAAAACCTGATTATTTTTACCTTTTTCAGTGTAAACTCAGAGTAAAGCTATCTTCTTCATCTGAGAACTAATAATTATTTTCTCACATTCCCCAAATATTGCTATGCACTATTTAACTTTAATATGCTTTAAAAATTGCTTATTTTATGAAAAAAATACCATAAATGTACAACTTAGACTTATTTTCGTTAATTAAATAAGTCTATGTACCCATCATCAATATTGAGAAAGATCAATACTAGCACCAGAATAGCCTTGCTTTGCACTACTTACCACTGATCATATCCCAACAACTCATGACCAGGGAAACCACTTTCCTGACTTCTGAAAGCATGTATTAGTTATTCTTGGTTCTGAAATTTGTCTGGATGAAATTATATATGCACTTCTTTGAGTCTTATTTATTTCACACAAAATATTAGCAAGAGTAATCCATGCAGTATATTTATTTTTATTGCTGTAAGGAATTATATTTGTGAATATACTAAAGTTTATCTATTCTTACTTTTAAGGGACATTTGGTTATTTACACTTTGGAATAGATTTATCATATGCAAAAAATAATTGCTTATCTATGTTCACCAAAAGCTATATTCTATGATTTTCTTTGAGTACAGCTTTTGGCGAACATAGTTAGGTAATTATTTTTTGAACACACAAAACAAGGAATTAAAAGAATGTTATGTGTTAAAGACGTATATAAATGCTACTCATAGTTAAAAGGGTAAGCGCTAGTGATGCTGAATTAATTATTCATTTGGCTAAACTCATCACGAAAACATTTGTTATATCAGCTGTCACTGGTTTACATCACCTGAAACATATCTATATTCTCTTCTTGCTAATAAATAATTAAATTTAAGGTATTTCCCATTGTTTTTTGAAAGTTATTTTACCTCATATATTAGGCAAAAGTCCACATCCTTGCATCATAAGTAACCAGATTAAGGAGAATTACAAAGTAAGAAGGCAAAATACTTGATTATCTAAAAAGATGTTGGCAATTAGATGAATAAAAAACTTTATACATTGCAAGAAAGAAGGTTAAAAGTATAACATAACTAATATAACCTGTAAATATATCTACTGATTATGTTTTATTGTAAGAGTATTTCACTAGCTTTGATTACCTGGCAATAATCCAAAGCCCAAACTCTTTCTCTTTTAAATATTGTTACTGCCAATGTGAACTGATACCTAGTCATTATGTGGTTTAATTATCATCAGCTATCTAAGGGACAGTCTATCTCATGATTAAAGTTTAAATACTCTTCCATGCCTTTGTTTAAACTACCCTATTTGAGAACAGAAAAAAACTTTTAGAATTATATCTAAGTAGATTGAAGAATTATGAGTAAATTTATCATTTAGGAGATTTTAATCATGAGAAATTACACTTTTTAGAGATAGCTATAATCATATATTTTAAGTAAGCACATACATTTAAAAATTCCATTTTTTAAAAAAAGTTAAGTTATATTATGTAATACTTTCCAAAATTTTACAAAACTCCTTCTTTACCAAGCAGACATCACTGGTTTTGCCAACAAAGGGACTCTGCAATATTCTCTGATCAGACAGCGAACTTTCATTCTTTTCATTCTTATTAGTGACTCTTGTCTTTATCTAGAATAATTATGCTTCTTTTCCTCAGTTAGTAAAATTCTATCTCTTTTTCAAGACCAATCTAAAATAACCCCTTTGCTCAGTTACTGTGTTAATCAGAAAAGGCTATGATAGCAGACAAATCCCTAAATCACAGGTATCATTTTCAAGTGCACAAAGTCCAATTATGTCAGTTGTCTTTAACCATCTTTAGCTGCAATATGTGGAGCACATGGCTTCCAAGATGACCACAGTAAGGAAACATGGACCTATGCAAGCACAACACAGCTTAATAATCTCAGCCTGGTGGTGATACATATCATTTCTACTCAGTCTTCTGGCAGAGCTGTTCATATGGTCATAGCCCATCTCTAAAAGAGTATAATATCATACTATTTTTGAAGACTCTCCCAACACCACCAAAAACAAATAAAGTGTATGTATATATATATATATATATATTTTTTTTTAAATTCTAAGAAACTTCAATTATTTAGCTTATGGAAACCTTTTAGATATTTTTAAGAAAGCTGCATTTTACCAATAAATGCAATAGCAGAAAAAGAGAGAGAGATAGAGAGGAGAGAGAGAGAGAGAGAAAAGAGCAAGTGCATTAAAACAACAGGGAGATGCTGTAGAGGACCAAAGGCAAAGCCAGGCCATTACTCAGACCACTCAGTTCCCATTTTAGGACTGTTGTTTATATAGCACTTGATTGAGCAGAACTTCACATCTGCAGCATTTTAGAAATAACAATTTTCTCTGATGAGAATTTCCTTCCTATCTCACCCTCTCTTCTCAGAGGATCTTGAGTCCATACCCTTAAAAGACATCCCACCCTTGCTGATGGATTACATGTGGTCCCTTATGAAGCCTTAGCCAGATTTTTTTCTTTTCCCATAAATTTAAAAGTAAAACTCATTAATCTTTATTGGCCTCTTAAATTAAAACATCAAGTAAAGCTGGAGCCGAAGCTCTTATGATGAACCATGAATGTGTAGGACAGAAAAGTCTACTCAGTGAAGATAACGGAAGTAAGCAAAGCATAGAGAAGACTCACAGAAAAGACCATGTGTCCTCTGAGCACTGCGTGGATGAAAACTGCAACTACATTAACTCCTGAATGGTTCTAGTGCTTTCTTTCAGGCCTGGGAAAGGCCCAAATATGCCCCAGGCCTAAAGTTCTGTGAAAAAGCCCTGTACACTTTCTAACAGTTCTTTTACTGTAGACTAGTCCAAGTAATCTTACCTTGACAACTATATAATCCCTAAACAGGTGGCCAGTGGTAACTTAAAGCTCCTGGTGAGAGAACCTTAAGAGCTTTCTGAATCAATCCAGTACAATTTCACTACATTCTGGTTCTTTGGAAGCTACTACCAGCCCTGTCCACTTTGGCTTCTCCCGGACATAGTGATCAAGGAGTTTCACCAGCAAGTGCCTCCTTGTCCGATCCCCATCAGGGCAAGGACCTGCAGCCATCCGCTGAGGAAACCACAGTTAGTGTTTTGCAGAGGCATCTGGCATCTGGCATGCCTGAAGGATGAGTAAACTCACCTGCAGAGTGAAGGCTCTCTCTTTTTCTACATAGCTTTAGCCTAGATTGACTGGACATTTTTCTTGGCTTCCACTGGCCACATTATCTGGCTGTTGAAATCAGGTTCCTGATTTCCTGTACCCTGTCTGTGACTTCCTTCTATCAACATGATTAATAATAATAGAAAACACATGGGACTGATGTAAATTTCTCTCATGTATTAAATCAGTTAATCCTTACAAAAAGCTCATAAAACACAGAAATTTTAGTAGTTTTCCTGTGGCAATAGAGACATTCAGGGTAGGCTTCAAATCCCAATGGTCTAGCCTCACAGTCCATTATGTTAACCACTTCGTACTAACAATCTAGGATGGGGCAGTGACTGTCCTCCTAACTACTGTGCCTGGGCTCTGGCTGTAGCTCTGTACTTGAAGCAATAAACTTTTTGGATCTCGGTATCTGTGCTGAAATGTAGGTCTCCAAATCCCTCTTGAAAAATGAGCAAGTAAGGGCTCAGGATCTTGCATGAGTACTAAAAACTTAAATACCTAGCTAGAGGCTGAGTATTAAAAGCTTAAGTACCCAGCTAGAGAGGCTGAGTATTACAAGCTTAAGTACCCAGCTAGAGAGGCTGAGTACTACAAGCTTAAGTACCCAGCTAGAGAGGCTGAGTACTACAAGCTTAAGTACCCAGCTAGAGAGGCTGAGTACTACAAGCTTAAGTACCCAGCTAGAGAGGCTGAGTACTACAAGCTTAAGTACCTAGCTAGGGGCTGAGGAGCTTCAGCTTACACGGTTCACTTTTTCTGTCATTTTGCTTATGGGCAGCATGACGATCAAATCCTGAGTCTTTTGTTTGCCACTGGTATGACCTTGGGCAAGGTCCTTTGTCTTTTATGCCCCATATTTTATCAATGAAAAGAGGCAAACAATACCTTCTATCAGAGTGCCAGGGAAAATTAATTGACATGATATACATAAAACACATAATTCTTAAAAATATATATGTTGCTTTTTGTATATACTCCACTCAATCAGATATGTAAATAAAAATATTCAAACATTTGTTTAAAATTATATTTTATACATGATCAGATGTTAAGTAAAAGTTGTGTTGTTCATTGTTTGTATTAATATTTTCAGGACACTTTTCAAATTAATTAGACTGCTGCAGTCAAAATTCCATTTTCATTCTCATTTTTTTTTCTGAATGTTTTTCTTTCTCACTTGGAGGTGAAAATAGATCATTAAATTCTATCACAGCCTGATTTTTCTTCACTTTTGAAGTTAGCTTCTGAGGTTTCTTTCGGAGATAGTGATTCTGCAAAGGGCAGTTTTATTACTCATCTTGGGTAAGCAAGGATTAGGGAGGTAATCAAAGGTCACGGTTAAAGCAGTGCTGAATTACTTTTTCAGACTCTGAGAACACAAGCAAACAAGTTCTTACCAGTATGTCTGTGGAATCAGACTTCCTGCAAGAAAGATTGGCCTGTCTGCTTTTTGACTTCATATCTCAGCTCCTTTCACAATTGAAAGAGAGGAAGTCTGCTCCTGCTAGTTTGAAAGTTGTTTGCAGTTTTAAAAGAGGCACTTTGTCTCACTTTGTCTCATTCAACAGACAAGTCATGTTTTCCCCAAATTCTATAGATTGGGATGTTGATTTAGTAATCCTTAGTACCACTGGGCCAACAGTTGAAAGTCCTTAAAGTTGAGCCCTGACTTTCACCCTTTTTCCTGTTTTGTGTCTTGTGACTATGCATTAGAACCAAGGGACAACTTGGAAGGAACTCATTAAGTAACTGCCTGCTTGTTGCTTGTTTTTGAAAGCCTCTAAACTTATTTATTCTACACAGACCGCAAATGAATATCATAAATTAGTTAAACACCACTCTGATGTCCCTATATATTTTGTCATTGTTATAAAAATTTCAAGGAAAATAACAATCAACAGCCTAGTATGTCCTTTTTTTCACACCCATAGTTTTCCCTTCCAACTGAGAGGTCTGTATTTGTAGTCCTGCTTACAACAGAATTATTGCAATGAGAGAGAAGGAACCAGCTTGGAAAGATCCTCTTCAGCAGGTAGCACTGGACGACTTGAGAAAGGCTTCCTCAGAGAGAGGTGGCTACAGCTACAGATTGTCATATAAAATACTTTCAGTTGGTTAAGTAGCTCTGAAGGAGCAAAATTCTGTTGTCCAATTTCATTTGGCCCTGAATCTGATCACAGGGCCTGTGATTCATTACACAGCTGCCTAGCAGGTGCTTAGAAAGCCACAGTTCTTTATATGAATCTAGACAACAGGTCATTATAAAGTGTAACTTTAGTTTTGGAAAACACAATGTACTTGGTTGGATGAAAAGTGTACTTTCATGTTTCCCTTTCTTCTTTTTTCAAACATGAGATCCTTTTTGTTTTCTCTGAGATTTTGGAGTGATGAAGGCAAGGAGATAGGCAGTATTTTTTTTTCCGACATAAATAGATGTTCACAGTTTGAAAAAAAAGGGGGGAGAATTTTTATCCTAGGAAAGGCAAAATACGTGTCATTAGAATTGGCATTCCAATTAGCTTTAGAGCGAATAATATTGTTACTCTTTATCTAAATTTCTATTTGTTATTCAATCATAGGAGTATTAATATTTTTAGAGAATATTTTGAACATTACTTTGTTCAATTATTTCAATGCTGCCAGGTATTTTATTCTCTCTTAATAAATATGAATAGTAAGGCTCAGAGAACTATAAGAAATTGTCAAAGTTGACACGTCTAATTAGTACTCAAACCCAGATTTGGCATCAGGTCTGCTGGAATGATAGATTTGATCCAGACTCTAGAAAGCTAGATTTGCTATGCCATGGGTTTGGGCATGCACACAAGAGGGGGACACGCTGGAATATAAGATTCCCATGCACAGCACCTCGAGGACAATGGTCTTTTCACTGATGATGCATCCATAAGGCCTAGCTAAGTGTCTGGCCCACAGTAGGTGCTGTGGAATGAATGAATGTTTGCTGAGAAATTAGTGAATGAATGAATACATAAAAAGATTTTAAAGCAGGAGACAGCACAGCATAATTGCAAATCATACCTGATGCAGCCATTGAATTTCTACTCAATTATTTTCTTAAAGTTTTTGTTAGGTAGGTGGAATGTTTCAGTGATCTTTGCACAGTATGGTGACTAGAGTTAATAATAATGTATTGTATTTCAAAATTGCTAGAAGAGTAGATTTTAAATGTTCTCACCATAAAAAATGATAAGTATGTGTGATAATGGATATATTAGTTAAATGGACTTAATCATTTCATAATATATACACATATCAAAACATCACATTGTATACCACAAATATGTACTATCTCATGTCAATTACAAATAAAATTTAGAAAAAAATAATTTTTTTAAAAAATCAATCTTTGCTTATTATACAACTTTTGATTGTAACAGTATTTTGACATTTCATAAACTTCTAAGGAATGTGATAATAGATAACAATAACCAAGATAAAAATTGGTTTGTAATAGAACATATGAATTGCTACATGTAATCATATTTGTGGTTCAATATAGAGCTTGCCCCCAGTGTTGGATTATTTCATTCCGTAGAGAGCAGGAACTGGGAGATAATAAAGGAGAATAATGGGTTTGAAGAAGGTTGAGAAAGTCCTTAGGATGGGTGGGGTATATTTGTGTTATTTCCATTTTTTATGAGTAGAAGGCATTTGCCATGTAATCAAGTTACTTAGCAGTATATGCATTGAGTCTTTCTCACCTGATATGGCAACTCTTTGGTTATGTCAGATTAGAGAACTAAAGGGATTAAAGCCAAATTGAAGACCTTCAATTGGGGAGAGGTGGATACTGACATGCTGATCTGAGATATCTTAATTGATGCGACCTGATCCTGAAAACTAAACTGAAGTGTGAGAAAGACTGTGCAGCATCACCAAAGGTCTAGAACACTGGTAAATAGGGATCCCACACATCCTCATAAGAGCAGTCAGGACATTAACATATATGTTTTTTCATGCACATCACATTTCTTATCAAACTCTGAAGAAATCCCTCATCCTACCTTGTGAAATTCAGGACACTTTTTTGCCATAAAAGTGCAACATCATAGCAAAGTATGAAAGGGAACAAAAAGACAAACAGCCTTTTGCAAAGATCTATACATGTTGTAATAATGAAATATAACGTATCTGTTAAATCACTATTTATGTCATATAATACTGGCAGTGTGAGGTGGGGAGGATGCATTAGCTAAGGTAACTATCCCATGGTTGTGTTTCATCTCATTGAGTAAAGAAGTTTAAAACAAATGGCATAAACATTAGAGGAGGCTCAGGCTGTTGCTATGGATACAGGTCACAATGCAAAGCGGACAAATATCCTTGGTAGAAAGTGTTGAATGTTCACTCTTACACAGAACATTTTTAAATAAATTAATATATTCTCTTAATGTTTTCTTTACAGATTACAAAAGGCTGATGACGTTTTTCTTTGAAAATAACTAGAAACTACTCTCAATGTTTTATCCACAAAATAGCTCAGGGAATCTGATACCACTATAGCATTAATACCTTATAAGAATTAAGTTGAGAGAAGTAAAGTTTGGACATTAACATATCAAAATATATTTAGAATTTTCTATAAATAAATAATTTTAGATGATTTTCTATAACATAAATAATTTAATACATATAGTGGTAGATAAGAAAATACTGTATACTGATATTGAATACTGATACTGACAAATTTGTACATAATACCAGTGCATATCATTCCATTTTCTATCCTTCCCTCGATGGGAGTTATTGAGAACTACTTTTTATTTTACACTGATACATTTGTGGTTTGATTTGCATGGAACATTTGGAAGGAGAATGTGATAAGGAAAATGTTATCCTCATCAAGACAGATGACCTGGCTTTGTGATCTAGGTCACAAGTAAGGTGGTGTAGTCCAACTGTCTTAGAACATAGTCATCAAGAAGACAAGCAGAGCTCTATCTCACAGTTGCAATACTTATTTCATGATTTTCACCTATTTATAATCACATATAGAGAGTCTGTATTATTTACTGCTATATAACACGACAGAAATGACAACCACACCAGTCTCTTGCATTTGTCTAAAATCATGGAATCAACCTCAAGAGATATTGAGTAGAGCCAAATGAAATGAACCTCAATAATGGGCTTGCAGGGTTAGTTCAAGGCAAAACAGAAGGTATTCTAGGCAGGCTTCACTGCACAGTCAAGTGAATTCTAACATATTATACAATATTTTTTTTTTTAGTTCTTTGAGGACAAAAGGACAGAAGCTCCCATGAAGAAGTTATAGCAAAGCTGAATTTTTTTCCAGTTGATTCTTTCTTGCTTAATCAGGGAAAAACATCATCCATATTTGCTATTCTTCCAAACTCAATTTTAATGAGGTAAGAGACAAAGAGAAGTCTCTTGAAATTTTGTATTTGCAGTTTACAAAATCGAGTAGAGAATATCAAATTTATTTTCCACATTTCTGTATATTAATTGATCTTTATATATAGTGTAGAAATATATCACGTCACTTAGAGTTACTGTCAATACACAATAGACACAATACATTCTTGTCCAAAGATTTTCATTATAAATACCATCCTTAACCAGCCATCACTCAGGAAACATGCCTTTTCTCTTACAAAAAAATTAATTTCAGTGCATAGATTTAAATATGCTATCCTTGATCATCTGTTTGTACTTGTTTTCCAGTTTAATAAACTCACCATATAGCATATTTAAAAATTAAATTTTTTTCTAGACATCACCTAAAATATGTGATAGCTTTATGTAAGAGAAATTTCATCTAATACTATTATTATCCTATATGCAGAGACGGATAAGTTTAATCAAATATATAAGCATTACAAAACCTAAGTTTGAAGTTTGTAGCACAGAGAAAGGAATCAGACAGACAAGAGTTTGGATTTTTCTGTGCCATTTTCTAGCCGAATGACTCCAAATTACTTTGATCTGTATTTTTCCCCTTTGAAACCATATTAGATTAAATGAGAAAACATAATCAAAGCAACTAGTAATATCTAATATCTAATTGGGACTCAGTGTTAGCATCACCTTTTGTTTGTTAGTATACTCATTCTTATGTAGAATATCCATCACCCACATGAAATTTGACAATACAAGGAATACTAAATTCTTCATTAAATTTCTACCTTATGGGAAAAAACACCAACTGGTCATTTTTACCTGAATCAGTATTTCAAAATAACGATTTTCAAAATGTATCATTTCTTCAATTCAGACAAGGTGGTGTTTTTCAATAGAGTTTTGAGTCATCAACTAGGATGAATTGGCTACTTGAAAATTTCATTCCCACCATAAAATTAAGACAGATGTTTAACTCTTCTCCATTAAATACCAATTTTGAAAATAAGTGTTTGGTATATTAACCATTATAAGTAAGATATATTTCTTCTAGCTTTCTCTTTTTTGTTATTATTTTTATGGATTCATGGGGTTTGATTTATTTATATCTTTATCACCTGGAATCAATTTTTTCTTATGACATTCAAAGAGTCACGTATTTGTCATTTTGGGTTTCCTCAAGGTAAGTCATGTCCTTTTGACCTGATCCCTTATTTATTGCAAGCTTTCTTGCTTTCTGGAATAGCAAACTATCTGGACTCAACAATGCTACTTACTTATTAACAGTGAGTACACAATGATTACTTTATATCTTTTCTTACTAGGGAGCTTTATATACATAGCACAATAATGTAAACATGGAGATTTAACTTACCTCCAAATAATCAAATAACTTACTTGTAAGATAGCAGAAGGAAAAACAGATATGTAACATAAAGAGAAATACTAATTTATCAAAATGTATAGTCAATGGAAATTATACATATTATACATATATGTATACAAATATGTATATATTTGTTTAATAAGGTAATTTTGAACTAAGCATATTATTATTTTGAATATGAAGGTTTTTTCAATAGAAACAACTAAACAAATGAGTTTAGAATTCCATTTTTTATCTTGGTTATACATTAGTAGCATCTCCTATATTTCAGGAAATTTTAATTGGTAACTATTGCCACACACTACTTTGATTAAAATTAAAATTATAATATGCAATGAAAAATACTACCAAAATAAAGACTTTGAATTCCTTCAAACTACGAAAACCAACTAACACAAAATGCCAAACTAATCGAATTTATTAAGAATGATTTATTGTGGAAAATAATTCAAATTGGGGTAGAGGATTTTTGACTTTCATTGACTCTTCCTCAGTATCTATTACACCATGGCAGGGTGCTGATTCCCACAATTAAGCTTTTTGATAATTATGTGGAATACACATATATTTTTAAAGCAGATAAAATTTATAAGCAGAACATCAGATTTTTCTTCTGCTACAGAAACCTGTAACCAAAGAGTCTGTTAAAGAATGAGAAATATTAGAGCACTTGATTTCCTGGGAAAAATAAACTACTTCACATCCCTTCTCCACATTCAAGTGCTAACTACACTTTATTACTCCGTGGGGTCTACTTCACTGGGAAAGGCTAATGCTTCTGAAGAAGCTGCTCCCTCTGTAGTTAGAATTTATGTATGAAGAGACGATGTATAGTACTTGAGGTAAATTCCTGTCAATTATACTCATTGCTATATTCTCCTCACCTGTGTAAACTGATGAACCTAGAACTAAGTCAAACGTAACTCATATTTACCATTTCATGGCACTGAACTAATATTCATCCCCTGGTGCAGGAGGGATTGTGTAGCCCCTTAGCTGCGTTTCCAACAGCCATTTAGAGCACATAATTTAATAGTCAATGTGGGGAAACCCCCAGACAAATAAGATGTGCACCTGTGCTTTCCGAGCTGGGGTTTCACTGGAGATGAAGGCATGAATAACCACAACCCAAGTTAGATGAGACAAGTGCTTTCATGAAAACATAAATGAGTGCTGTGGTAATACTGCAAAAAAGGAAAAGACATTTACTCTGGGGAATGGAGAGTTAAGAAATTTTACTGAAGTCTTCCAAGTGAGGCTTCCCAGAGAGGGTATCTTAATTGAGTTTCAAATAATAAATAAAATTGTCTTGTTAGCTGAATATTGAATACATTTAAACATTTTAAAATGATGTTTGTCTTTGTCATGTAGAAATGGATTAGGCGTTCTGAGAAGTTTTTCATAATATAACATATACCAAGGGCTTACTTAAGTAGTCGCTGTACCAGACAAAAGCTTTAATTTCGTTCTGCTATTCATTCTCTGGTTCTGCACAGCCTTGCACATCAACCACCCTTTTATTTTGCTTTCCTATTTCTTGTATATGGTTCTCATTTTATATAATTCCCACAACCAATAGGATCTGATAATGATATGATTTTCATTGACTATGTCATCAAAAAAACATGACTGCCTAATTTGTACACAAATAATACCCGTTTCTATAGGTAACCTGGTAAGTCCCTCTAGATGTTAGCAAATGCTTCAAAATTCACTCACTAGTTGAATGTTCTGATGTTAAACACTTTTTTATGTAGTTCATATAAGCCTCTTTTCATTTGTCTTTTAGGAATGTCAGTAATTGCCTAGCGATGTGTCTTAGTGATTAACATATTGTGCTTCTAGTAGTAGCAACTTTTTTTAAAATAAAAAGATAGCATTGCAGAAACGTTTTTCTCACCCCATTACCACCATTAGGATAGATGAACTGCTACTACAGTAAGCACGAACCTTCTAAACAATAACGACAAAAACCACAATAAAATCAATATTCCATAAATGCATTTGGTTTGATAATTGGTCAGGAGCAGCCTACCTTTTAATTATTTCATAGAAAAATCTAATCATGATTGGTTTCTTACCCAAATATGTTCAGCTTTTTCCCTTTGGGTACAAACATTCTCCTCCTGGGTTTTTTGTTTTGTTAGTTTTTAGTAGCTGGAAGATGCCGTGTGTCTATTTGGACCAAGTAAGGGTCAGGCCATTTAACTGAGGACAAAATTTTTCTGAGCTTGCTTGTTCTCTGTGATTGTAACCAGCAATATTTGAGATGGTTGCTTCTCCATAACACTGTATAAAACCCTGAGTCCACTAGCCACGGACAAATAGCTTAACAAGAAATAAGCCTTTGTTATTACAATTTTGTGATTATATATATATATATATATATATATATTTTTTTTTTTTTTTTTTGCCACAGGCTAGACTCTTCTGACAGATGCAGACACTGACCTGAAGAGTAAGATATTTGAGTTTTCAAATCCTGATGGCTGTGCCATCAAGGTTTCGCGATGCAAGAGAAAGCAGATGGGCTTCATTCAGTCCATTCACTTCAACCTCAGGTGTCCTGATGAGTGCTCCTAATTTCACTTCCTGACTTCACTCTTGCTTTGACATGATCCAGAAGGAATGCAGCCTACAGTCAGGTTTACATTGGTTCACATGATATTGGTCATAACAGCATGGTTGTGGTTATTTTTGTTTGTTTTCTTAAGTTATTGACAAATAAAGAAAATCGAGATTTAAGGTGTGTGCTTATGCTGTGTGTATGTGTGTGCACACACATGTGTCATACATATATATGCAAGTATATTCCATCGCTTAAGAATCAGGAAGTATGTTACATTTGGACAGCATCCACCCTCGGCAAAAATCTGCAGTCAAGTTTTCCCTTGCCACTCAATATTGTTCCCCTGACAATGATGCTGAGCACTGGTTGCCATTCATCACCATACTTGATCTGCTGATTTTCTTGCAGAGTCAAGAGGACAGTGAAATCTTTCTTGCACTAATTTCTCTACACAAAGTAGGAAAATAAGAGAGCAGGAAGGTCCCTCGTTTTAACAAAAATACGAAGATCTAGGTTTCTTTGTGGAAGTAAAGACAATTTTCTGTGTCTAGACTACTTGACTCATTTTTTGTTGTAAGTCCAGTACATATTAAAGGCATCAAACTTATTTTATTTGTTTTCTAATATCTATTTGCAGATAATCTAGAGTAATTCCAAGTCACCAATTTGGTTTATATCATATTCAAAGTAGAACTGATTTCACTTGAAACCAAAATAAAATACCGGCATAAACCATACAATATCTGTAACTGAGAAATATCAGTGAAACCAAATTATATTATTGTGTTACATCTCACGATATGTAGACAGCAGACAGTAGTGTCTAAGAGTAAGGATAATTAAACTAAATAACCTGAGTTTGAATTCTGGCTCTGCCACCTGTTAGCTTTGTGACTTAGGGAAGTTTGTTAGCCACTCTGTGCCTGGAACCCCCGCTACAAGAGAGGATAAAATAGTGCCTATTTCAGAGGTTGTGCTGTGTAGATTATAGTTAATAGTAGTAAAGAACTTAAAACAATGCTTGGGGAATAATAAGTATGTCATACATATTTATCAAATAAAATTCCCATTTTTATGGTTTGGGATGAATCATTCTTTTGTCTAAAATTTCCATAGCAACTTTTCATTTGCCAAATACTCTTATCTCTAGTATCCAGCCCATCATCTTTAACTGCAGTTGTTTAGGAATCTGCAGCCCCAGGAAAAAATGACCCTGTGGGTTTCTTCAATTTTTTTTTCTTTATACCTTGGGCAACATCAGTAACCAAACAGAGAATTAAGAAGTATTTGTTGAACAAAACTGCCAAGAAGGTATGCCAATTGGACCATTACATCACCAATGAGAGTTAGCTAATAGATGCCACCCAGTTAGGTCACTTTTACCCAAAGAACTGAGGAGCAAACCAAAATGGTTATGCCTCAAAATGTTGAATATATGCAAAAACTGTCGCTGAGTTTTCCAACAGTAAATTTTGTAGACCTTAGAGATTAGTTATTGACCAAATTGCTTTCATTTTGATTATCAGAAAATTCATAAAGATTTGAGGATCCAGAAAGTCATAATTATAATATTAGTTCCAACAGCAATTTGCCATGCCCCTAAAACACACACACACAAACACATGCACGCACATACACACACACATGAGGATTTAATTTTGCTTGTTAGTTTTACCAGCACACAAAATGAAGTAAATAATAGCAACCATTACCCCAGGTATGTAGTTAATTGCTGCCGGTAAAGTATTCGTAAACAAAAAGTACAATATAAATTCTTAATAATAGCAATTAGTAAAGCTGAGTGATTTTTAAAGAAAAATCTATTCAGCTTGGCTTATTTCTGGCATTTTAAACTCATAAAATTTCTTTACAGTTTCTATTGGCTAAACAAGTGACAATGCACAAAACAAATCACAAGCAGTCAGGCAATTTAAGAATGCATCACTCATTTGCCCATTGGAAGATAATTTTGAAACAGTTATCTATGATTATGCAAATATATGCAGAATTCTTAACCTGTAAAGTATTTATTGAGAACATTATGGGCTTCACTTAAATTGGGTTCACTAGCTACCCGGTTAGCAGGTTAGGACAAAAAAAATAGAGTGTTTTATTTAGCAAAAAAAATATCATTCCGCAAATACAGTCAACCACCAGAGAAGTCACACACATCCAAAACTGGTCATTGGAGAAATTCTGCACAGGAATCCTGTGAACCGTGTGGGTGCAGTTATAATGTTAAAAGGTAAAATGGGAGGTGACATGGATGGCTCAAGTTAGAATGCTTTCTATAACAGAAGAAGTAATTCAGCAGTCTTAAATTAGACTTAGAAATTTTAAAGACTCTAATAAATCTGATATTTGGCATTTTAACTGCCTCTCCTAACTTGTTGGAATCTGCCAACATCAAAGGAGCTGGAATCAGAAGAATAAGTTTTTAGACTCAAACCCTGCTACTGTCATTTGCTTGTAGCATGGCCCTTAGCAAAATGCATGTCTTATTTTTGCCTCATCAATCCTATCATCTGTAAAATGAAAAGAATAATAAACCTGTATTAGTGTGTTATGTTGGTACCAAATTAAATAAAATTTGATTAAAGTATTCTGCAAAATAGTTAAGATCTCAAGGTGTATACATATATATATGTGTGTGCATGCATGTTGATCAATTTATTGGTAAATATATGTTGAACAGAAGAGGACTGAAGGCAAGTTTTTGTCTTTCCAGTAAATTTCTAGAGACAAACTTTCAGTTTGGCATTGATGATACAGCAGAAGTAACTCAACTGTATCATTTAAACTGGTTTGAATAGTTTTATTGGTCTTTGGCTTTCTACATTTTCCCCACACCCCCCACAACCCCTGCAAATTAGGCTACTACATAAAAACTAATGAATTAGTTCTCTGGTTTAGGAAAAATATGAATAAATTAAAAGTTGTTTAAGGGTAATATTCACTTTCCACCTGTTCCATTAGTTTCCTGATTGAGACTGCCAGAAATGTTCATTTCTTCAGCCAAATTTGTCAGAGGCTCAAGCATCATGGTTTAGATTTTTAATATAGAAGAGGGGTAAGAGTACAGAATTTGGAGTGAGAAGGCATTTTCTGAATCCAATTTCCTCCACTTTCTGGTGTATGGCTTTGAGCAAATTTCTTCAGTTCTTGAAGCTTCAGTTTATTCACATAAATGCAAGTGATAATAATTACCTTATTGAAATATGTTGATAAATACATCAAAATTATAAGAACTAAATTATATCAGTGTAGGTAAAACACTGTCTTGCTCATATGAAACATAATAAATTGAAACTGGTATTGTGTCTGTATCTATCTTAAATATTCAATCCCTGAACACATTTTGATAGTGAATAAGTCTCACTTATTCACTTATCACTCCTGATAGTGAATAAGTCTCATATACTTATTTTTCATAAAGCAATAATTTTCCCAATTGAAAGCAATAATTTTCCCAGTTGAGCAAACACTAAAGACTATCAGGTTTATTGACAATGATTTTCTAGAGCAGTGCTACTCAAAGTGTGAAATCCAAACTATCAACAGCATCAGCATCACCTGGACCCTTTTAGAAATGCAAATCCCTGAGCCCTACTTTAGCTCTGTGGAATCAAGAATATCTGGAGTTGGGGCCCAAGCATCTGTGTTTTAACCAGCTCTTTAGATGATACTTATCCTACACATGCCAAATTTTGAGAAGCATTGATCTAGAGTATCAGAATCACATGTATTAGGACTGCCTGAAATGTTTGTGCAGCCTAGACCAGGAATTGGCATACTTTTCTATAAATGATCAAATAGTGAATTTTAGGTCAGATAGTGAATTTGTGAGCCATATGGTCTCTGTCACAAGTACTCATCTCTGCCATGGAAGTGTAAAAGCAATCACACATAATACATTAACAAATGAGTGTGGCTGTTTTACATTAAAATGTTATTTACAAAAATGAGCTGCAGGCTACAGTTTGCTGATTCCTGAACCCTGTGGTGCTTGTACATTGCACAGCCTACAAAACTCTTATGGACTGAATGTTGGTGCCTATCCCCTCAAAATTCATATGTTGAAGCCTTAACCTCCAATATGATAGTATTTAGAGATGGAACCTTTGGGAGGTAATATGGTTTGGCTGTGTCCCAACCCAAATCTCATCTTGAATTCCCATGTATTATGGGAGGGACCCAGTGGGAGGTAATTGAATCACAGGAGCAGTTCTTTATCATGCTGTTCTCCTGGTAGTGAATAAGTCTCATGAGATCTGATGGTTTTACAGATGGGAGTTTCCCTGTACAAGCTCTCTTTTGCCTACTGCCATCCATGTAAGATGTGACTTGCTCCTCCTTGCCTTCCGCCACGATTGTGAGGCATCCCCAGCCACAAGGAACTGTAAGTCCTTTAAACTTCTCTTTCTTCTGTAAATTGCCCAGTCTTGGGTATGTCTTTATCAGTAGCATGAAAACAGGCTAATACAGTAAATTGGTACCAGTAGACTGGGGCATTGCTGAAAACATACCTGAAAATGTGAAAGTGACTTTGGAACTGGGAAACAGTCAGGGTGTGGAACAGTTTAGAGGGCTCAGAAGAAGACAGGAAAATGTGGGAAAGTTTGGAACTTCCAAGAGACTTGTTGAATGGCTTTGCCTAAAATGCTGATAGTGATATGGACAATAATGTCCAGGTTGAGGTGGTCTCAGACAGAAATGAGGAACTTGTTGGGAACTAGAGCAAAGGTGACTCTTGTTATGTTTTAGCAAGGAGACTAGTGGCATTTTGTCCCTGCCCAAGAGATTTGTAACTTTGAACTTGAGGGAGATGATTTAGGGTATCTGCCTTAAGAATTTTCTAAGCAGCAAAGCATTTAAGATGTGACTTGGTTGCTGTTAAAAGCATTTAGTTTTATAAGGTAAGGAGAGCATAAACATTAAAAAAATTTGCAGTCTGACAATGTGATAGAAAAGAAAATCCTGTTTTTTGAGAAGAAATTCAAGCTGGCTGCAGAAATTTGCATAAGTAACGAGGAGCCAAATGTAAATTCCAAAGACAATGGGGAAAATGTCTCCAGGGCATGTCAGAGGTCTTCACAGCAGCCCCTCCTATTGCAGGCCCAGAGGCCTAGGAGGAAAAAGTGGTTTTGTGTGTCAAGCCCAGGGTCCCCACGCTATGTGCAGTCTAGGGACTTGGTGCCCTGAGACCTAGCTGCTCCAGGCATGGCTGAAAGGGGCCAAAATACAGCTCAGGCCATGGTTTTAGAGGGTGCAAGCCCCAAGCCTTGGTGGCTTCCATGTGATATTGAGCTTGTAAGTGCACAGAAGTCAAGAATTGGGGCTTGGGAACCTCCACCTCAATTTCAGAAGATGCAAGGAAATGCCTGGATGTCCAGGCAGAAGTTTGCTGCAGGGGTAGGGCCCTTATGGAGAACCTCTGCTAGGGCAGTGCAGAAGGGAAATGTGAGGTCAGAGCCGCCACATAGAGTCTCTACTGGTGCGCTGCCTAGTGGAGCTGTGAGAAGAAAGTCACCAGATCCCAGAATGGTAGATCCACCAACAGTTTGTACCGTTTGCCTGGAAAAGTTGCAGACACTCAATGCCAGCCTGTGAAAGCAGCCAGGAGAGAGGCCATACCCTGTAAAACCACACAAGCGGAGCTGCCCAAGACCATGGGAACCTGCCTCTTTCGTTTGTGTGACCTGGATGTGAGGACATGAAATTTGGGAGTGGCCAGGGGTTCAATATATGGTTTGGCTGTGTCCCCACCCAAACCTCATCTTGAATTCCCACTTGTTGTGGAAGGGACTCAGTGGGAGGTAATCAAATCATGGGGACAGGTCTTTCCCCTGCTGCTCTTGTGATAGTCAATAAGTTTCAAGAGATCAGATGGTTTTAAAAATGGGAGTTTCCCTGCATAAGCTCACTTTTTGCCTGCTGCCATCCATGTAAGACGTGACTTGCTCCTTCTTGCCTTCTGCCATGATTGTGAGGCCTCCCCAGCCTCTTGGAACTTTAAATACTTTAAACTTCCGCTTCTTCTGTAAATTGGCCTGTCTCAGGTATGTCTTTATTGATGAACTAATACAAGAGGTAATTATGTTTATTTGAAATAAGGCCATGAAAGTGAGACTCTCATGATGGGATCAGCACCCTTAGGGGAGGAGCAGGGAGAGAGATATCTCTTTCTTTTTCCAGAGCATACACCAAAGAAAGGCCATAAGATCACACAGTGAGAAGGTGGATGTCTGCAAGCTAGGAAAAAGGCCCTTACTAAGAACCAAATCTGCTGGCAACTTGAGCTTGGATTTCTTAGCCTCCAGATTTATGAGAAATAAATATCTGTTGCTTAAGTGACTCAGGCTAGGGTAATTTTGTAATTACAGCCCAAGTTGATTAAGTCAACTGTATGCACTGGTCCTGCTTCTGTGGTCAAAGTAGAACCTCTGCAGCATGCAGCTTCTAATAGGTACATTCAGGAAAGCTTCTTTTTTTATTTTAATTTTCCCTACACATTGTTTGTTTAGCCTGTGTCATGATCCTTTGCTCTGTAACATGATTTATTAGCAAATCATTAAATGGCTACTCATTCTACCTTATTATTACAGCTGTGCAGAATTAACTGAGAATTTTCAAAATCTAGGATAATTGAGTGACTGTAATGTGGATTTTGCAGCAATAGTGCCATTAGAAACTTTGGTTTTCTCAGTGATTTTTATTTACCAAATGTAATCAATTTGTGTTCTGCTTTCCAGAAAAGACTATCTCCCTAAATTATTTCTCTCCCTTTTTCAAAGAGTAGAAGGAAGCATAAATTGTTCCAATTATAACAAAAATCAAGATTCTCCTACCAGCTTTTCACTTTGAAAAGGTAGCTGCCAAGGAGAGGGTAGAGGCCTTTTGTACTGAAACAGTAACTCAGCTCCAAGTGATACTGCTGACATTTTAGAGGAGAACAATGCCAGTATTAATTTATCAAGCGAAAATTCTCTGGCACATTTAAAAATATATTCCAGTTTCCCAGGATATTACTTACTTCCTAGAAATGAGTTACTCCCTGGAAAACGGCCCTCCTCCGTTCGCCATCTGTATGGACTTTAGCCTGGAAGGCAGAGCGTAGGAACCATCCCAGGCCACAGTCCTAGTTGTGGCCTTGCAGAAAGCAGATACTCTAAAATGTTTATTAAGCGAAATTAACTTTCTAACTCAAAATGCCATAAGCCAATTTAGAATTTTATAAGGGTTAATACAGAGAATCATTTGAAAGATTTTCTATTAACAATTTTTGCTATTGATTAAGTATCTTATTATTCAAAGATAATCAAGATGTAAAAAATTAATTCTGGCCTTAAATTTAGAAGTCAATTAACTCGGGCTTCAAGACTTTATTTATTCATTTATTCTTTCTCTTAGCAACCACTTCTTTGAAAACAAAGATTAATGAAAAGAAGTCCTATTTTTAAAAACTACATAATACACTTGGAAAGTCAACATAAAAACAAATATTATTATATATAGTATAGTATAATAAGTATGTTCTAACAATAAAGGAAGGTCTCGATATATCTTATCAGAGATTAAAGTTTCCAAATACAGATGTATTGAATAACATATATAAGACAATTGGAGCAAAAATACATTCCAGGGTCAAAATAAATTATATTAAGTTAGGGTGTCGTGGAGTCATGTTAATGAGGGTAGAAAGTATGAATGGTCAACCATTAATTAGTATAGTGAATAATAAAATTATGCTGGTTGTCTCAGTCTGTTCCTGTGGCTATTATAGTATATGTTAGATTAGATAATTTATAAAAAATAGAATAGACAAATGCACTGTCCTCACATGGCAAAAGAAAGATAAGTCCCAGGCAGCTCTCTGACATCTCTTTTATAAGATCATTAATCCCATTCATAATAATGGACCCCTCATGACTTAATCACTCCTGAAAGGGCCCCCACCTCTTAACACTGCAATTAGGATTAAGTTTCAATATGAGTTTTGGAGGGACACAAACATTCTAGCCATTGCCCTGGTGTAACCTTGTATGAAATTGTTCATGCTACAGCTCATAGGATTTTCATAAAAACATACTTTGAATTATACCTGAATAAGCCTCAAACAGGATGCTATAAGCAACTAGAGTTGATATAATTAAAAAGGAATAATAGTCTGAATTTTAAATCTATCCATCGGTATAGTGCTGGGATGAGTGTTTAAACTGCTAATTGAAAAATAAGATAGCAAAGTTACAATAATGGTAAGAGTTCTGATTATATTAGAGGACAAAGTGGTTCATGAATACATGATTTATGACATCTGCAATTGGTTATAGCAGTCTCTATGGACCTACAATATCTAGTATTTTCACAGTTGTGTATAGTGTAAAGTAAGGGTTAGTACAAGTTCTCTAAAAGGTCAGATAGCAAATATTGGAGGCTTTGCTGGCCATATATTCTTTATAGCAGCTACTCAACTTTGCCATTGTACTGCAATTGTAGCCACAGACAATATATAAACAATTGAGCAGGGTGTATTCCAATAAAACTTTGTATTGATACAAAAATTTGAATTTTGTATAATTTTTATAAATCACAAAACATTTCTTTTGTTTTTTTTTTCCAACCATTTTAAAATGTAAAAGAAAAAATATCTTAATAGGCTGTACAAAAACAGATGGCTGGCTAGATTTTCCCTGTGGTTTAGAGTTTGCTGATCCCAGACCTATAAATTTTTACTCAATCAGTGTTAGAAAAGCTGGAGCAAACATGATTGGGGCAATACATAACAGAAAGTTCAGTAAAAACATACTTGTTAAGATGCTGGATTGACATTAAAGCTCTGAAGATTGTGGTTTAACTTAAATGTAATTACTTGCGTCTGCCACGTTAATGAACCCTCTTCTTGGGCAAGGCTTCATATTTATTTACTGAATTTGTTAATTCTATGTATTCAATTGATGATGCTTTCATAAAGTTGGCCTTACCTCTCCTGTCCTTTTGTACTCTAAGACATATCATATAGATTGAAGCCACCATGCTCCAGTCTAAACTCAGAGCTCAAGTGACTTTCTTTGCAACAACAAACCTTTACTAGACATTACACAATTAGGATTCAACACTGAGGTCGTAAACCCTTTTGTCAATATAAACCACAGGATAGGATGTGCTGCTACTTCTAGAATAACTGGTTCCATGGATCAAAATTAAGCGTCAATTAATGACTGAGTACTTTGATGGGGTAAGTGTATTTTTGATCATTCAGAGGTTTTCCTATGCTTTGAGGTCACCCTAAACAAAATTACTAGTTTAGGTAATGAATATTTTGGTTCATTAGGGTAATTCATTTTCATATTGAACTAATAGATTAAGCTTCACATCTTATATATTTGTTACTTTTTTTTGCAGAAGAAGGTCAATTTCACTGATTAGAAGTAACAGTCAGTAGAAATCTGGTGTGGCCATTGATTCAACTTCTTATTTAGACAAGTGATTATGTTATCTATGCCACAAAGATAAAGGGAGCAGTTTGTGATTCTAAATTAAACTTTGGAGATGACATTTGGACAGAATTTTAGAGGAAGAGAATTAGCCATGTGACCCTTGGGCAGTGCATTGTGAGAAACAGAAGCAGATCTGGCTTATGCAAGAGCAGCAAAGAAGCCAGTGTTGTTGGAGTGGAATGAGCTATGGAGTGAGAGGAGGTCGCAGGAGACAAGATCAGGAGGACTTTATAAGTAATATATGAGCTACATTTAAAAGTAAGAGTATATCAGATGGAAAGTAAGGAGAACATATGGTACTAATAATAAGTTTGTCTATTTACACTCAATTCCGAGGTAGAAGCTTTACCTACAGAATTGTCTTTGGTCTTTACGGCAGGCTGGCCAGGTAGATATTTTTGTGCCTGTATTACATTGGAGGAGACTGAAGCTCAGGAAGCAAGTTGCTTGTGCTTACATGGTCATGCAACTACTCAGAGACAGAACTGAGATTAGAACTCAGAGTTATGTGTTTGTCCTTTAGAAATCATAATGTGTCTTTAAAATATCCACTTTCAAAAAATTCATGTTATAAACTTTAAAATTTGAGATGGTTTGGTCAATCTGACCTTATGATCGCTGCTGGATGAAGAAACAAGTTAACAAATGCTACATATTAAAAAATTAAAATTAAACTTAAATCAGAAGTGAGAAAGGAATTATCAGACACAAACACAGAAAATACGGAACAGTGAGACTTCAAATCCCAAAGGCTAAGAACTTTGTGTTACAGAGATACATTGAGTGTATTTTACAAATTTGGTCAAACAAAAATAGTGTACATAGACTTTTTATAAACTAAAACAATTATAAAAGTTCAGCATTATTAAGAATAACATACACATCAACCTAAAATTTCCATTTGAATACACACTTTTTTGTAACATCTTTAACTTTTTTACATATGTAACCGGATGGTAAAATGTTTTTGTCTTCTGTTGTCTCATCATGTAATTTAAATTCTATATTTATGATTAATAGACATAGTATTTACTGATTATAATTTATTATTAACCTTCTTAGAGATATAGAACTGAGCTTTAGAAAAGGGATTTATTGAAGTTTCTTGACATAATAATTTATTCTGACACCAATATTTTGCCAAATTCCCCATGCCAATAAAACACTGAAAAATATTATCATATGGAATTAGTTTATTGAAAAGTAACTTTAGAAAATCTCTTTCATGCACATAATTGCTTTCAACTTTAGTGTTTAATATTTCAGTATATCTGAAAAATGCCTTTTTAGTCATATGCCATTGAATTGGAATAATTTCACCACCATTGTCATTTTTATATGCTTCATGGAAGTATTAAACAAACAATATTTGAAGAACTGGAATAAAATATGTTAACCTAAATTTAAGTAGCCATTTTGATATTATGAAATTTCAAGTAGTTTTACAGTTACCACATAGCTAGCTACAAATAAATAACTGTTGGCTTTCCAAAATCTGAAGATGTCATCTTATGCTGTTTGTGCTACAGTAACAAAAACTTGTGACTGGTAATTTATACAGGACAGACATTTATTTCTCACAGTTTTGAAGGCTGTGACATCTAATATCAAGGTGCCCACATCTGGTGAGGAACTTCTTACTGTGTCTTCACATGGAGGGAGGCAGAAGAACAAGCAAACCCAATGCTGCACGGAGCCTCTTTTATAAGGTCCTGAATCCCAGTCATGAGGATGACTCCCTCATGGCCTAGCCACCTCCAAGGCCCCATCTCTTAATACGATCACATTGGTAATAGCTGAATTTAGGAGAGGGCACATTCAAACCATAGCAGATATTTACCAAAAAACTGCTTTCATCCATAATCCACTTTTATTTCCTTATACTGCGCTATTTTTCTTCATAATAGAGATAACTTTCTAATATTGTATTTTAACACTTTTACTAATAATTAAAATATAATAAGTGGTATGTACCAACATGTACCATTTGATAAGTTTTATCACTTGTATGCCACCTTTGAGAGAACTTCTACAATCAAGGTAATGCAACTATCAATGACTCCCCAAAGTTTTTCATGTGCTGTTTATAAACCTTCCTTATGGCCCCTTCTTGTATCACCCACTCTTCTTGTACAAGGAAACTGCCACATTCTTTGTCACAATTAAATAGTTAGCGTTTTCTTGAACTTTGCATATGTGGAGTCATACTCAATATACTTTTCCTTCCCCTAGGCTTAATTCAGTCCATATAAATACTGTGAGATGTAACTATTTTCTTGCAAATTGCAATAGGAATTTCCATTTCTACTGCTGAGTAGTATTTAACTGAAAGTATACAACAATGCATTTATTCATTCCCTGTTCATGGGCACTTCGATTTATTTTATTTTATTGTTTGCTATTACAAGTTGTTATTTATATGTGTGTACAAGTCTTTGTATGGATACGTCTTTTCATGCATTTGTCAATTAGCACACAACTAAATAGTCAAATAGAAGCTCTCTGAAAATGTCTGGAGCTCTCTTTCCCTGGGTGCAATTGCATCACTGACACTGTTCTCAGTTCTTTTCTTAACACAAGGATCTTTTCAGGTTCCACCTAAGTTTTCTCCTTTCTATGACACAACCTAGAAATTATCAACAAAGAAAGTTGGGATACTCATAGGAATCAGTTCCTTTGCTTCCTCACTCAGAAACCTCTGTTCCTTCATAATTTAATGTCCAGTTTTATTTTTAAAAATTTGTTTCATATGAACCAGAAAAGAGCCCACATCGCCAAGTCAATCCTAAGCCAAAAGAACAAAGCCGGAGGCATCACACTACCTGACTTCAAACTATACTACAAGGCTACAGTAACCAAAACAGCATGGTACTGGTACCAAAACAGAGATATAGATCAATGGAACAGAACAGAGCCCTCAGAAATAACACCACATATCTACAACTATCTGATCTTTGACAAACCTGAGAAAAACAAGCAATGGGGAAAGGATTCCCTATTTAATAAACGTTGCTGGGAAAACTGGCTAGCCATATGTAGAAAACTGAAACTGGATCCCTTCCTTACACCTTATACAAAAATCAATTCAAGATGGATTAAAGACTTAAACGTTAGATCTAAAACCATAAAAACCCTAGAAGAAAACCTAGGCATTACCATTCAGGACATAGGCATGGGCAAGGACTTCATGTCTAAAACACCAAAAACAATGGTAACAAAAGCCAAAATTGACAAATGGGATCTAATTAAACTAAAGAGCTTCTGCACAGCAAAAGAAACTACCATCAGAGTGAACAGGCAACCTACAAAATGGGAGAAAATTTTCACAACCTACTCATCTGACAAAGGGCTAATATCCAGAATCTACAATGAACTCAAACAAATTTACAAGAAAAAAACAAACAACCCCATCAAAAAGTGGGCGAAGGACATGAACAGACACTTCTCAAAAGAAGACATTTATGCGGCCAAAAAACACATGAAAAAATGCTCACCATCACTGGCCATCAGATAAATGCAAATCAAAACCACAATGAGATACCATCTCACACCAGTTAGAATGGCAATCATTAAAAAGACAGGAAACAACAGGTGCTGGAGAGGATGTGGAGAAATAGGAACACTTTTACACTGTTGGTGGAACTGTAAACTAGTTCAACCGTTGTGGAAGTCAGTGTGGCGATTCCTCAGGTATCTAGAACTAGAAATACCATTTGACCCAGCCATCCCATTACTGGGTATATACCTAAAGGACTATAAATCATGCTGCTTTAAAGACACATGCACACGTATGTTTATTGTGGCACTATTCACAATAGCAAAGACTTGGAACCAACCCAAATGTCCAACAATGATAGACTGGATTAAGAAAATATGGCACATATACACTATGGAATACTATGCAGCCATAAAATATGATGAGTTCATGTCCTTTGTAGGGACATGGATGAAATTGGAAATCATCATTCTCAGTAAACTATCGCAAGAACAAAAAACCAAACACCGCATATTCTCACTCATAGGTGGGAATTGAACGATGAGAACACATGGACACAGGAAGGGGAACATCACACTCTGGGGACTGTTGTGGGGTGGGGGGAGGGGGGAGGGACAGCATTGGGAGATATACCTAATGCTAGATGATGAGTTAGTGGGTGCAGCACACCAGCATGGCACATGTATACATATGTAACTAACCTGCACATTGTGCACATGTACCCTAAAACTTAAAGTATAATAATAATAAATAAAAAAAGAAAAATAAATAAATAAATAAATAAAATTTGTCAAAAAAACAGATACTGAGAATGTATAATGAAAAAAAAATTTGTTTCATATATCCCTGGGACAAAACATTGTATAATAGTAGCTTAAAAATTGTTAAGAACATCAAGAGAATCAATAAATTTCATATAAAAGTTTACTAAAACAAGGTCGAGTTATTCATTCCTTTGTTTATATGTGGTACATTCATCTTCTCATTTAGGAATCTTAAGCAAGAATTTTTCACAGGCAACTATTGGAAATTGAAAGTATTGTTGCATGCTTCTTGAAATGACTATTTTTCTCTGAGATTATTGTTTTAATCCCCTATACCTTTAATGGCATTTTTTTTTCTGTGTGGATATATGGATTCTAAGATGATGTCACCATCCATGATCTCACAAAAAATATGATTTTGTGCATATTTACCAGAGGATTCAGGTTTGATTTAAGTTTTGTTGATTCAATAAATTGATATTTATTTAGGGAATTATTTTTAAATGACATTTTGTCTACCAAAGGTGTATTTTTAAAAAAACACATTTTTTTTTTGTTAGAAATACTAGAATTCAAAATCCAGCTTTACAAGATAGCTTCAGATTTTAGGAAAATTCCCTAACCTCTCTGCAACTCAATTACCTTATCTGTCAATTTCTGCTAATAGTAATACCTACTTCTCAAGTTTTTTAAGATTTGGTGAGAGAGCCAGACACAGAGCAGGTGCTCATTGAGTGGTAGTGGTTTTCTTTATTGATTATCCTGAACAAAGAGTTTAAGAAGTTAACTCATGTAATGGTTCACTTTTATTATCTGTGAATTTTAATGCTATTGACTAGGTTTTTCATTTAACTTACTGATTTTTTGTTGTTGTTGTTGTTTGGGTTGACTTCTTTGTAAGTTATCAGTAAATGCAAAAATAAAAGTACTATAATTCTTATTTTTATTTAACTTTTATTTAAATCTTACATATAAATTATATAAAGTAAAAATAACTGCTCTTTTCTTTCTTGATATGAAGAATTGTTCTAAATTATTTTTTAGTTTAAAAAATGCATAATATCATTTTATAGATCATAACATCTATAACATCACATTAGACTATAAATTTCTAATTCTGTTGCCATTATACTGCTGATGCTTACCCTTAGAAAAATGATGAATATTAATAAATGCTTCTTTTGTGATTCCATAGAAACTACACCTGAAAAGAAATAGAATTGAATTGTAAGCATCTTTGGGTAGCAATCACTATTATTATTGCATGTATGTATATAATATTAGTCTAAATTTTCAATGAATGTCACAAAATGGCCTGCTGAAATAGTCAACCTAGGAAACATTGTAAACTTTTTAGCATTATGTTTTAATGAAAAAGTTTTAAGTCCATTAAACTTTTTGCATTTTTTAACACTTTAAATAGGTTTGTATGTACTATAACATAAATAGCAAAACCGGCTTTTAATTAAAGACAGAATTACTTTAAAGAAAACACTACGGTTTGGTTCAGTTTGAATTATTTGGATAATTATCATAATTAAAATTTATGGCATAAATGTCTGAATATTTTCTATAGTTTCATGGCTATGAACAATTAGTCAATCCATAAATGTTCAATGGGTCCCCTGTTGGAAAGAATCAATTAGTGTTTGACTAAAGTCATCAAAATATTTATCATTGTATATCATATTTATTACAAAAGGCACATGTCCCAAATTTTAACATTTATTCCAACGAAAATACAGTCATTAATTCAATCAAATCCAGTTTGTATTAAGAACAGAATAAGTAAATAAGATATATTAACCATTGAATTCAGTAGTGTAAACAGAAAAAAATTAGGGAAAACTTAACGAGTATTAAAACTGAGCATGATGGTAATCCTATAGCAAACACTTGAAATAATTTTCTTAGACATAATGAAGATAGAACCATATTTAAGGATGTCGCCAATGGCTTGAACTTCCACTTCTAAGAAAGTTGCCCAGCGTTTTATGCAATATTTATGAAATAAATCAACAAACTCTACAATAATGTACAACAAGTTTGAGGGCTCAAGTTGAGAGTATACTCCCCTACAAAGACTTTTCCTATATTTAAAACATTTATATATGATTTTTTAAATTTTGTCTGTTCATAGTATTTGCCTATGTTTTTACTGACTTTTTTGCATTTTTCTTCATAAATTTTTAAGGGTTCACCATGTTTGTCATATATATGTTACAAACATTTTATACTTTATCATTTAACTTTTCAATTGTAAATGCATGAGGTATATAGGCATTTAAAATATTTTAGTTAAATATTTCTCCTATTAATGTCCAGTATTTATTGCATTACAAATTGCCATTCTATTACTTTACTTCATCTGAAATACTTCAGTATTTTATATCAGCTCTAACTACTTTCTATTTTTACAATATTAGGTATTCTTTGGGTTATAATTTATTTTAGAAGCACATTTAAAATTTTAAATCAGACTTTACAGGCCAGGAGTGGTGGCTCACTCCTGTAATCCAAGCACTTTGGGAGGCCGAGTTGGGTGGATCACCTGAGGTCAGGAGTTCGAGACCAGCCTGGCCAACATGGTGAAACCCCATCTCTACCAAAAATACAAAAATTAGCCACACGTGGTGGCAGGTGCCTGTAATCTCAGTTACTCAGGAGGCTGAGGCAGGAGAATTGCTGGAACCCGGGAAGCGGAGCTTGCAGTGAGCTGAGATCGAGCCATTGCACTCCAGCCCAGGCTAACAATAGCGAGACTCCATCAAAAAAAAAAAAAAAAAAAAAAAAAAAAAAAAAAAAACACAGACTTTACAGACATATGTTTATAATTGATTTCTATTGTAATTGCAATTTGGCCAGTGTCTATAATCTGATTAATATCAATTTCTTGATATATGAAGAGACTTTATGGCCCAATATTTGGTTAATTTTTGTATATATTGCTCGTGAACCTAATTTTGTTATCTGTTCAATAAAAACTATTTTGATTCCCTCATTTATTACTTTAATAATTTGAAGGTGAACTCCAACATACGAACATCTTGGAACTCCTCACTTGGATTATTACAACAACAAAAAAAGCTGACAAACCGGAAATCGATAACTTTTATTAGGTGCATTGGAAAACTGACACTGCAGGGCAAACTGCTACCCCAAAATCTGAACAGAAATAATCACAGCTGGGATCTGCTAATCCGGAACAGAACCTGTTGGAGCCATAAACTGACAGAATAAGTAATTTTGGCAAATGGCCGAGATTGAGTGTAGACCCGTGTGAAAATCTAAGAAAACTTTTGATGATGCCGACCTAGAGGAACTCCACACCTTTGTAGGTTTTGCTTCATGAAACTCCCCAGGTTGTTATGTTGAAGAACTAAGAAAGATTCTCTTATGGTTCTGTCAGGTAAAGGGAGAAAGTAAACATGATGAATATGCCAAGCACATTCATCCTAACAAATCCCTACTCTCCCAGGGATGGGAGGAGGTGGTTCATCGGAGCTTTATTTCAGTTGCAGGAAAAACTCTAGTTCCCTTCTAAGCTTCATGGCAAACTTAATGAAATTGCCTTTGCAAAAATCATAACTGAGAAAATTATTACAGTGAAAGTGATCTAACCTAATAGACTGCATCTTGCTTCTAATCTCCAAGCTGTCCTTGTTCATTACTAGGTGAAGGCCAAACTAACTTTGGGAGGAACTTAGTTTATAGGTTTGCTTTGAAACAAAGACAATAACAGCCCTTTCCCATAACAAACACCTTTCCTGCCTGAGCACTAGACTGTCTTTGCAGGATTAACAAATTAGTCACAAGATTAGAAATTATGGTTTAGGAGTCAAGCAGCTGGAGGTTGCAAGATTCTAAACCTCCAAAAATTGTTCCGGGGGATAACATCACTAATGTAAAACCTAAGATCTTTGCTTGAGATATTTTGTAGACCCTGCACTCAATGTCTCAGATGGCACCAGCAAAGATTGATAAACTGGCTCATTTGGTCTTATTGGACCCCACCCAGGAACTGACTCAGCACAAAAAGACAGCTTTGACTCCCTGTGATTTTATCTCCAGTCTGATCAGTCAGAACTCCAAGCTCACTAGACCCTTACCTACCAAATTATCCTTAAAAAGCTCTGATCCCAAAATTTAGAGGGAGACTGATTTGAGTAATAATAAAACTCTAGTCTCCCTTACAGCCAGCTCCGCATAAATTACTATTTCTCTGTTGCAGTTCCCCTGTCTTGATATAACTGTTCTGTCTAGGCATCGGGCAAGGTGAACCTGTTGGGGGGTTACATTAACATTTGAGGAAAGCTAATAAACGCTTATGAAGGTCTCAATCTAGCAATTCAGGCCACTAAGAGACTGAGATATAATCATGGTATTGTAGATGCTCCTTTTTTTCCTTGCTTTAAAATCAGATTAACTGGGCTCCAGTACACTAACAGTGGATTACAACTGAAAGAGCTGCAAGACAGACTCTTTCAGAGGAATACTTAGCAAAGTCCATAGTCAAGAAAAGATACAAAAACAAAAGCACAAGGAATTCTAAGCTTCTAGCACCTAGAGATACAGCAAACATTAAATGCACCCTGGCTTTTGTCTACATTAATATACATCCTCACAATACAAGACTAGCTCATTTCTAATAACCAATAAACTACGTATGGCTTTCAATAAAACATTACAAGGCATTTTAAAAAGGCAAAAAAAAAAAAAAGTCTGGAGAGACAAAGGAAGCATCAGAAGTAAACTCAGGCATGACACAGGAAAATTTTATAGAGAAGCACAAAGACATGGGGGAGACAAAAACAAAGACACTAAAGGAATTTAAATCCTCCAGTGTCTACAGCTGTTGCTAACTGCTTAACATAAATCATCACACTAATGTCCTTTATTCTTTTCAGTTGCTATCACTTGATACATCATGCCTGGCTTTGAACAAAAAATTATGAGACTTGCTAAAAAGCAGAAAAAAAACCACATTTTGAAGAGAAAATCAAGTTTAGAATCAGATTCAAATATAACACAGAAGTTTTAGAATAAGATTTTAATGTAACAGATTTCGATCAGACATGACATTTAAAATTACTATGATAAAAATGTTAAGATTCTGGTTGAAAAAATAGACAAAATGCAAAGAAGATTTAGCAGAGAGGTGGAAATTATGTGAAAAAATCAAAAGGATATGTTAAATATCACAAACACTGTGATAGAATTAAAGAATTGCTCTGAGGGGCTGATCAGTACACCAGAAATTGTCTAGTAAAGAGTCAATGAGTTTTAAGATGGCTCAAAAAAAAAATCAGAAGCTAAAATGCAAAGAGAAAAATGAATGAACAAACAAGCAAATAGACAAAAAAGCAGAATAGAACCAATAATATGGAAATATTTCAAAAACTGGAATGCATGTTTGATTAGAATAGTAAGACAGAAGAAATATTTGAAGTAACAATGGCCAAGAATTTTCCAGAATTAATAATAACACTAAAACACACATCCAGGAATATCAGAGAACATCAAGCAGAATAAATATCCCACATTTATATCTAAGCATATACAAATTGCAGAAAACCAAAGACAAATAGAAAATCTTGAAACAAGTGTGCATTTTCAAGGGAAAGGACACCTTCCCAATTGAGGAACAAGAAAAAGAATTACAGGGCACTTCTCATCAAAAACCACACAAGCAAATGAAAGTGGAGCAAATCTTTAAAGTGCTGGGAAAATTTAACTTAGAAATATGTATGCAGCAAAAAAAATGTGCTTCAAATGTAAAGAAGAATGTTAGCAAAACTGGCAATGTAGAAAACTCCAAAAATGTTCTATCTGATTAAAAAACAAGCAGGAGAACACTTGTAGAAAAAAAATGCTGAATTTTAGTGAGAGGATTTTGTGGCATTTTCATTTAACCGTTTATCATCATCTCCCCTCCTCAGCTTTGCAGCACCTTAAAGACAGCAGTCTGGATATGTGGTGCAGGCTGTTCCTGAAGAATCAACTTAGCATTTGGTTTTGTTTCACCTGCATCAGAACTTCCCCAAAACTGAGGCAGATTACCAGGTGTCATTTGTCAAATGACAAATTTTAGATGCTGCCATCTGAAATAAGGGTTAAAAATTAATGCAAACAATAGAATGAAAGCTTGGGAGGGGAGAGGCTGGGGAAGGAGATACATGAGGAAATAAGGTTGTTGAATAGCTGTTATATATTCCAGAGTATCAAGAGGGCCATATGCTTGCTCAGCATTAGAACCATGATCAGGAAGACCTGAAATTATTCTAACTTCTCAACTTCTGCTGACCTTCAGTGTTCACACAAGCAGGAAGTAAATGATGAGATGTAGTTGTAAACTATCTGGCTAAGCATTGAAAGAGTGCCCCAAGACAGAGCAAATTTCCAATGACTAAGAGAGTTGTATTCGTTTTTGTTATTGTTGCTGTTGTTGGTTTGGTTTGGTTTGGATTGAGTCCAAGTGTTTAAGAAAATGTTTACCAAATCACTAGCTGACCAATAAGCTAACAGAATAAAGGCATTAGTGGCTCAACATGACAACCACTGCATACTTTTCAGAAAAGTCACTAAACCAACCAACAGAAACACTAACAATAAGAGAAGGTGATATGGTTTGGCTCTGTGTCCCCACCCAAATATGTCGAATTGTAATTCTCAATGTTGGAGAAGGGTCCTGGTGGGAGGTGATTGGATCATGGAGGCGAATTTCCCCCTTGCTATTCTCATGATAGTGAGGGAGTTATCCCAAGATCTGGTTATTTGAAAGTGTGGAGCACTTCCCCATTCTCTCTATCTCCTGCTCCACTATGGTAAGATGTGCTTGCTCCCCTTTGCCCTTCTGCCATGACTGCAAGTTTTCTGAGCACTCCCATCTATGCTTCCTATATAGCTTGTGAAACTGTGAGTCAATTAAACCTTTTCTTCTTTATAAATTACTCAGCCTCAGGTAGTTCTTTATAGCAATGTGAGAATGAGCTAATACAGAAAATTGGTACCAGAGAAGTGAGGCATTGCTATAAAGATAAAAATGTGGAAGCAACTTTGGAACTGAGTAATGATCAGAGTTTGGAACAGTTTGGAGAAATTAGATGAAGACAGGAAGATGTGAGAAAGTTTGGAACTTCTAGAGAATTGTTGAATGGTTGCAACCAAAATGCTGATAGTGATATGTACAATGAAATCCAAGTTGAGATGGTCTCAGATGGAGATGAGAAACTTATTGGGAACTGGAGTAAAAGTCACTTTTGCAATGCTTTAGCAAAGATGCTGGTGACATTGTTCCTCTGCTCTAGAGATCTGTGGAACTTTGAACTTAAGAGAGATGATTTAGGGTATCTGGTGAATAAATTTTTAAGCAGAAAAGCATTCAACGAGTGGCCTGGCTACTTCTGAAAGCCAGTACTCATTTGCATAACCAAATAAATGGTCTGAAGTTGGAACTTATATTGAAAAAGAAAGCAGAGCATAAAAGTTTGAAAAATTTGCAATCTGACCATGTGGAAAAAAAGAAAAACCCATTTTCCAGGGAGAAATTCAAGCCAGCTGCAGAAATTTGCATAAGTAAATAAGAGCCAAATGTTAATGGCCTTGGGGAAAATGCCCTATGTTATTTCAGAGATCTTCATGGAAGCTCCTTCCATCACAGGACCGGAACCCTAGGACGGAAAAATCATTTTGTAGGCCAGGCTCAGTGCCCTGTTCCTCTGTGCAGCCTTGGTACATGGGCACCCTGTGTCCCAGCTTCTCCATCTCCAGCCATGGCTAAAAGGGGCTAAAGTCCAGCTCAGTCTGTTGCCTCAGAGTGTGCAAGCCCCAAGCATTGGTGGCTTCCATATGGTGTTGTGTCTGTGGGTGTATAGGAGGCAAGAGTTGAGGTTTGGGAACCTTCACCTAGATTTCAAAAGATGTGTGGAAATGCCTGGACATCCAGGCAGAAGTCCGCTGTAGGGGTGGAGCCCTCATAGAGCACTTTTACTAGGGCAGTGTGGAGAGGAAATGTGGGGTTGGAACCCCCACACAGAGTCCCCACTGGGGCACTGCCTAGTGGAGCTGTGAGAAGAGGGTCACCATCCTCCAGGTCCCAGAATGACAGATCCATCAACAGCTCTCACTGTGCACTTGGAAAAGCCACAGACACTCAATAACAGATCATCGAATCAGCTACAGGGGCTCTACTCTGCAGAGCCACAGGGGCAGAGATGCCAAAGGCCTTAGGAGCTCACCCGTTTCATCAATGCGACCTGGATATAAGACATGGAGTCAAAGAAGATTATTTTGAAGCCTTAGGATTTAATGGCTTCCCTGGTGGGTTTCAGATGTATATGGAGCCTGTAGTCCCTTTGTTTTGGCCAATTCCTCCCATTTAAAATGGGAGTATATTTACCCAATGCCTGTACTTGCATTGTATCTTGGAAGTAATTAACTTGTTTTTTATTTTACAATCTCATAAGTGGAAGGGACTTGCCTTGTCCTGGACGAGAACTTGGACTTGAAATTTTGAGTTAAGGCTAGAATGAGTTAAGGCTTTGGGGCACTGTTGGGAAGGCATAATTGGTTTTGAAATATGCTAAGAACATGAGTTTGGGGAGGGGCCAGAGTGGAATGATATGGCTTGGCTCTGTGTCCTCACCCAAATCTCATGTCAAATTTTAATTCCCAGTGTTGGGGAGGGACCTGGTAGGAGATGATTGGACTATGGGGGTGGATTTCCGCATTGCTGTTCTTGTGATAGTAAGTTCTCATAAGATCTGGTTGTCTGAGTGTGTATCACTTCCCCTTTCATTTTCTTTATCCTGTTTCACCATAATAAGATGTGCTTGTTTCCCCTTCACCCTTCCACTATGATTGTAAGTTTCCTGAGGCCTCCTAGCCTTATATCCTAAACAACCTGTGGAATTGTGAGTCAGTTAAACATCTTTTCTTTATAAATTGCCCAGTCTCAGGTAGTTCTTTATAGCAATGTGAGAACGGACTAATACAGAAGAAAACCTAGCAAATTCACAAATGTAGAAATTACACAACACATTCTTAAACAACCAGTGGGTCAAAGATGAAATCAAAAGGGAAGCTGTAAAATACTCTCAGAAATGAAAACAAAAATACAGCATAACAAAACCTAAAGGATGCAGTGAAAGAAGTGTGTAGAAGAAAATTTAATACTATAAATGCCTATATTAAAAAAAAGATCATATATCGATAGCCTAATTTTGTACCTCTGGAAACTAGCAAAAGAAAAAGCAGATCCCAAAACTAAAAGAAGATAAATAAGATATAGCAGAGCTTAAAAAAATACTGATTAAAAAACAATAAGATCACAACAAAATCAAAATTTGGTTCTTGGAAAAGCAACACATAGCTCAAACTTTAGTTATATTTACCAAAAAGAAAAAGAAAAAAGAGAGAGAGAGAGAGACAGAGAAGATTAAAATTACTTAAAATCAGAAATAAATATGGTGACATTACTACTGACTTTACAGAAATAAAATGTATTATAAGAGAATACTATACAATTGTGCACCAACAAATTGATGACCTAGATAAAATAGACACATCCTAAGAAACATGAAAACTGCCAAAACTGACTCAAGAAGCAATAGCTAATCTGAATAAATGTAAAGGAATGGAAGAGACTGAATCAGCAAGCAAAAACATTCCAACAAAGATAACTCCATAACTAGGTAATTCTCTGGTGTGTTCCATCAAATGTTTAAAAAAAGAATTGGCATAAATTATTTTCAAACTCTCCCAAAAAAATTGATGGAGAAGAAGTACTTCCTAATTCATTCTCACAGGCTATCATTATTGTGACAATGAAGCTAGGCAAAGATGTTACAAGAAAAGAAAATTAGAGACCAATGTCTCTTTTAAATATAGATTAAAATAGTTTCAATGCTAGCAAAAAATGCTATCAAGCTGAATCCAGAAACATACTAAAATGTTTATGCCACATATAGCTAAGATTGATCCCAGAAATGCAGTTCTAGATTTTAAAAAAACCACTACATTAATAGAATGAAAGAAAACAAATTAGCTCAGTTGATGCAGATAAATTATTTGACAAAATAAATACCTTTTTATAGTAAAAAAAGCGCTGATAAAAACCATAACGAAAAACAAGATGGTATGGTGCTAGCATAAAGATAGATATGTAAGATAAATCAAATGTGTCTGAAAGTCTAGAAACAAACCACTGAACTATAATCAATTTATTTTTGACAAGAGTGCCAAGATCATTTAGTATGGGACAAAAATAGTCTCTTCAACAAATTATGTTGATATTCACATGAAAAAGAATGAAGTTGGACAATTAAACGTTATAACATAATCAAAAATAAGTGCAAAATGGATCAAAGACCTAAATTTAAGAGCTAAAACTGTAAGTATCTTAGGAGTAAAAATAAGAGTAAGTCTTTGTGACATAGGATTTGGCAAAAACAGATTCTTATAGACTACATCAAAAACACCAGCAACAAAAGAAAAAAGTTGATAAATTAGACTTCTTGCAATTTAAAATATTTTACATATTATACAATAATATTAGAGAAAAGAGAATCTATACATAGAATGGAGACAATATTTGCAAAGATTGTATCTGGCAAGTCAAGAAAAGCAGACGGTAGATTATCAACATGCTTAAGACAAAACTGATAGAAATGCAAGGTGACATAAACAAATTTACTAGTATATCTGGAGATCCCAACAACTCTCTTTAAGTAATTTATACATTGAGCAGGCAGAAAATCAGTAAGATATGGTTGATTTGAACAGTAAATCAAAAAATTTGATCTAATTGGTAATTACAGAAAGGTCCGTCCAGCAACAGCAGAATATACATTCTTTTAAAACTCACGTGAAACATTCACCAAGATAGTAGATTTCCTGGAGCATAAAACATACATTAAGAAATTTAAAAGATAGAAGTCATAGAAAGTATGTACTCAGTTCATTAAAGAAAGATAGCTGTGGAATACACATGTATTTGGAGATTATAACAAAAAAACTTGTAAATAATATGAGTCCAAGAAAAATATAATCTAAAATTTAAAATATTTTAAACTCTATGAAAATAAGCTTACAACTCTTCAAAATGTGTTGCATACAGAAAATAGTGTTGAGAGATAACGTTATTAAGTGCATATATTTGAAAATAAGAAAGATCTAAAATCAATAATCTGTTTCCACCCTAGAAAAACTAGACAAACAAGATTAATTTAATCAGAAAGCAAACAGAATAAAATAAGCAATAAAATTTAAGGCAAAATCAATAAAATTGAAGACACAAAAGCAATAGAGAAAATTGTGATACCAAAAGCTGGTTATATGAAGAAATACATAAAATTGACAAATCTTTATCTACGGAGGAACCAAGAATTCTTTATCCACCAGGTTAACCAAGAATACAAGAGAGAACTCACAAATAGCAAAATCTGAAATGAAGCAGTGGTCATCAGATCTTGTAACAAGGATGTCAAAAAGATAATAAAGAAAAACTACAAACAATTCAATGTCTACCAATTTAGATGAAATTGACCAATTTCATCAAAGTTGCATTCTACCCAAGTGCATAGGAGAATTAGATAACCTAAACATGCTTTTATCTATTAAGCAAATTAAATCAATATTTAATACCTTTCCAACAGAGGAAGCACTGGATCTTGATAATTTAATGTTGAATTGTACAAAGCATATAAGGCAGAAATGATATTAATTTTCCATAATAACTTTGAGTAAACAGGAGAGGGAGCACTTCCTAACTATTTCCATTAGGGCAGTGTAACTTTGATACCAAACCCAGATCAAGGCATTAAACATATTAAAGTACACATCAATGTTGCTTGTAAACATAGACTAAAAAATACTTAACAAAAATTTTGCATATTAAGTGTATAAAAATATGCCATGATGAAGTGATGTTTATTCCAGTTATGATCAGTTGGATCAAAATTTGAAAGTCAATCAATATAATCCAACACATCAGTAACCTAAATAAAGACAATCAATCATATGCTAATATCATTGATGCAAAAAATCACTGAAAAAATTCAACACTTGTTGATGATTAAAAATAAAACTCCTAGGAAACTGAGAATACTAATAGAGGAGAATTTCCTCAACATGATAAATAACATCTTCAAAAAACCTATAGTTACCATACCTAATTGTGAGACACTAGACAATTTCCCCCAAAGATCAAGAGCAATGCAAGGATGCCCCATCTTACCACAAGCATTCAACATTACATTAGAAAAAATAGATGGTATATTAAGATGAGAAGGTAATAAATATGAGAAGATGACAAGGTAATAAAAAGTATACACCACGAGAATGAAGAAATAAACTCTTCTTGTTCACTAATGACACAATTGTCTATACAGTAGAGAAAAACACAAAGAAGAAACAAAAATTCTTCTGAAGTTAATAAGAAATTATAGTGATATTGAATGGCACAGTATTCATTGTAAAAAGTTCATTGACTTCATATATATCAGCAATGAAGCATTCTAATTTGATATAAAAAACTAAAGGTTATTTACAATAGGACCAAAAATAATAATTAGGTGTAAATTTAACAATGTATAAGAACTCTAAGCATAAAACCATAAAACTCTGAAAAAAATGAGAGACAATCTAAGTAAATGGAGAGATATTCTGAGTTTATGGGCTTGATGACTGAATGTTGTTAATGTACCAATTGTTCTCATCTTGATATCTAGATTCCATACAATCTCAATAAAAACTTCAGCCAGCCATTTTGCCAAGATATGTCTAAAGTTTCATGGAAAGGCAAAGACCCAAAAAAGTCAACACAATAATGAAGTACAAACTTGGAAGAATGAAGCCACCTGAATTCAAGATTGCCTATAAAGCCACAGGAATCAATTTATCATGATTTTAGTGAAAGAATAAATACATAGACCAATAGAGCAGAACATATAGCCCAGAAATAAGCCACACAAATACAGTCAAATGCTCTTTCACAAAGAAGCAAAGGCAATTCAATAGATAAAATGCAATATTTTCAAAAAATGATGCTGGAAAATTGCATGTTCATGTGCAAAAAAAATGAATGAGACACAGACTTTACACCTTTCACAAAAATTAAATCAAAATGTGAAGCTCAAAATTATAAAACTTCTGAAAAAAGACATAGGAGAAAATGTAAGATAAGCTGGGTTTGGTGATGAGCATCTAGAGATGACACGAAAACATAATTAATGAAAGAAAAATTCATAGGTTGCACATTATTAAAATTTGAAACTTCTGCTCTACATAAGACACTTTTTTAAATGAAAAGACAAGCCATGGGATGGAAGAAATAATTTTTAAAACATGTATCTGATAAAATACTTTTATTCAAAATATGGGGAAAATATTTAAACTCAATATCAAAAAAGCTGAAAACTATTTAAGAAATGGACAAATACTTTTCTGCCTTACAAGAAAGAATGTAGACGACAATTATGTATATAAAAAGATGCTTGACATTATTTGTCATTAAAGAATTATAAATTCATAGAACAATGAGATGCCACTACACATTAATTAGAATGGCCAACAAGTTGGTGATGTTGTAGAACAACATGAACTCTTTTATTACTGATGGTAGATTAAAATGGTACAGCCACTTTGAAAGACATCTTGACAGTTTCTTGAAAAGATACATATACCCTTACCATACTATGCAGCAATTGTACTTCTAGGTATTATCTAACTGATTCAAAAACATGTTCACACACACACACACACACACACACACACACACACACCTCAGTTAAATGTTTATTACAGATACACTCATAATCTCCCAAACTGGAAAAAATATATATATCCCAAATGAATGCTGGTACAGCCTTAGTATGGACTATTTTCCAGCGGAAAAAAAAAGAGGTATCAAGGCATAAGAAGACACGAATGAATGTTAAATGCATGTTGTTAAATAAAAGAAGCCAGTCAAAAAAGCTACATACTAGATGACTCTATCTGTCTAACATTCTGAAAAGGGCACAGCTGTAACGATTAAAGTATCAGTAGTTGACAAAGTTTTAGTGAAAGAAAGGTGAGAATTGAATAGATGAAGTACAGAAGAAATTTAAAATAGTAAATTTATGCTGTATGTTACTTTAAGTGTTAGTACGTAGCTCTATAAGTTCGTCAAAATCCACAGAACCTCCCAGTACAAAGAGCAATCCTTAATTAGCAAAATTTTTTTAAAAATATAGAATTTTTGGGGAAATTCAACATGGAATGCAGGTTGTGACAATTTGTAACTGTATTATACAGATGTGAAGTGATCTCCCTGACAGGTGTGGACAAATAAAGGTGCTGGCCTAAGTAATTTTTTAAAATTTATTATTTTGAATTTGCATTGGTCCATAGCAGGTGTATATATTCATGGGTTACAGGAGATAGTTGATACAAGCATGTGATGTGTATTAATCATATCAGTGTAAATGGGCTATCCATCACCTCAAGCATTCACCCTTTGTATTACAAAAAATCCAATTATACCTTTTTAGTTATTTAAAAATGTGCAATTAAATTATTATTGACTATAGTCTCTCTGTTATGCTAGCAAATACTAGTAGGTTTTATTCATTCCTTCTAAGTATTTTTTGTACCCATTAACAATGCTGATTTCCTTGCTGATTAGTCCATTCTCACATTATTGTAAACAACAATCCAAGTCTGGGTAATTTACAGAGAAAAGAGGTTTAATTGGCTCATGGTTCTACAGGCTATACAGGAAGTATGACTGGGGAGGCCTCAGAAAACTTATAATCACGGTATAAGGCAAAGGGGATGCAGGCATGTCTTACATGGCAGGAGCAAGAGGAGGAGAGAAAAGGGGGAGATGCTACACACTTTTAAACCATCAGATCTCATAAGAACTCACTCACTATTATGAGAAGAACAAGGGGGAATCCACCCCCTTGATCCAATCACCTTCCTCCCGGCCCCTACTCCAACATTGGAGATTACAATTTGACATGAGATTTGGGAACACCACAAATTTGAACCATATTAACTGGCAACCCCCAACTACCCTTCTTAGCCTCTGGTAACCATCCTTCTACTCTCTGTCTTCATGAATTCAGTTGTTTTAATTTCTAGATCCACAAATGTGTGAGAAAATGTGAAGTTAGTATTTCTGTATCTCACTTAATATAATCACCTACATTTCCATCCATGTTGTGGCAAATGAAAGGATTTCATTCTTTTCTATAGCTGATAGCAAATACACACTCCATTGTAAATATATACCACATTTTCTTTATCCATTCATCTGTTAATGGACACTTAGACTGCTTTCAAATATTGGCTATTATAAATAGTGCTTCAATAAACATGGGAACACAGGCATATCTTTAACATACTGATTGCCTTCCTTTTGGGTACATATCTAGCAGTGGGACTGCTGGATTGTACAATAGCTCTATTTTTAATTTTTAGAAGAACCCATATAGTGATTGTACTAATTTAAATTCACAACAGTGTATGAGAGTTCTCTTTTCTTCACATACACTCCAGCATTTGTTATTCTGTCTTTTGGATAAAAGTCATTTTAACTGGGGTGAGATAATATCTCATTGTAGTTTTGATTTGCATTTGTCTGATGATCAAAGATGTCAAGCACATTTTTATATATGTTCTCATATTTGCCTTATGTATGTCTTCTTTTCATATATTTCATATTTGAAATATATATGAAATCATATTTGATTTCATATATATTTGATGAAATATATATGAAACCATATTTCAAATATATTTGAAATATATATGAAACATATACAATCATATTTCATATAATATACATTTCATATATATTATATGATATATATAAAACATTTCATATAAATTCATACATATGATTTCATATATATTTGATATATATTTCAAATATTTCATATTTGCCATATGTATGTCTTCTTTTGAGAAAAGTCTATTAGATCTTTTGCCCGTTTTAAATTGGATTATTAGATTTTTTATCGTTATATATTCTGGTTATCAATCCTTTCTCAGATGAGTGATTTGCAAATATTTTCTCCCATTCTGTGGGTTTTCTCTTCACTTTGTTGATTGTTTCCTTTGCTGTGCAGAAGCTTTTTAACTTGATGTGATCCCATTGGTCCACTTTTGCCTTTGTTGCCCGTCTTGTGAGATATTACTAAAGAAATCTTTACCCACTCCAGTGTCCTGGAAAGTTTCAACAATGTTATCCTCTAGTAGGTTTATACTTTAAGGTCTTTGATTTAAGTCCTTAATGCATTTTGTTTTGATTATTTTATATGGCAAGAGTTAGGGGGTTAGTTTCATTCTTCTACATATGGATATCCATTTTTTGCAGAAGTATTTATTGAAAAGACTGTCCATTCTTCAATATATGTTCTTGGCATTTTTGTCAAAAACAAGTTCACTGTAGCTGTGTGGATTTGTTTCCGGGTTCTCTATTCTGTTCCACTGATCTACGTGTCTGCTTTTATACCAGTACCATGCTGTTTTGGTTACTATAGCTCTGTAGTATAATTTGAAGTCAGGTAAAGTGATTCCTCCAGGTTTGTTCTTTTTGCTTAGGATAGCTTTGGCTATTCTGATTCTTTTATGGGTCCACATAAATTTTAGGATAGTTTTTCTATTTTTGTTAAAAATGTCATTGGTATATTGATATGGATAGCATTGAATCTTCAGATTGTTTTAGGTAGTATGGAAATTTTAACAATATTGATTTTTACAATTTATGAACATAAAATATTTTCCAATTATTTGTGTCCTCTTCAATTTTTTGCATAAATGTTTTATAGTCTTCATTGTAGAGATCTTTTACTTCTTTGCTTAAGTAAATTCCTACATATTTATTTTCAATTTGTAGCTATCGTAAATGTGATTACTTTTTAAATTGCTTTTTTGGATTATTGACTTTTGGTATTAAGAAATGCTACTGATTTTTGTATGTTGAATTTGAATGCTGCAACTTTACAAAATTCGTTTATCAGTTTTAAGAGTTTTTCTTTTGATGGAGTCTTTAGGTTTTTTTCAAATATAAGATCATATCATCTGCAAACAAGGATGATTAGACACCTTTCTTTCCAATTTGGATGCCCTTTATTTCTCTTGCTTACTTTCTCTAGCTAGGACTTCCAGTAACAGTTTAATAACAGTGGTGAAAGTGAGTAGACTTGTCTTGATCCAGATCTTAGATGAAAGGCTTGCATAATACTAGCTGTGGGTTTGTCATACATCATATTTATCATGTTGAGGTATGCTCCTACTATACCCATGGTTTTGAGGATTTTTATTATGAAGGGACGTTGAATTTTACCAAATGCTTTTTCAGCATTAATTGAATGGTCACATTTGATTAATTTTGTCCTTCATTCTATTGATGTGATTCATCACATTGATTGGTTTGTGTATATTGAATCATCCTTTCATGCCTGGGATAAATCCAACTTTGTCATGATGTGTGATCTTTTTAATGTGCTGTTGAATTCAGATTGGTAGTATTTTGTTGAGGATTTTTGCATCAATATTTGTCAGGGATATTGGCCTGTAGTTTTCTTTTTTTGAGAGGCCCTGTCTGATTTTTGTATCAGGGTAATGCTGGTCATATAGAAGGGGTTTGGAAGTATTCTCTTCTCTTGTATTTTTCAGTAGAGTTTGAGTAGGATTGGTATCAGTCCTTCTTTTAATGTCTGGTAGTATTCATCAGCGAAGACACTGGGTCCTTGGCTTTTCTTTGCTGGGAGACTTTTTAATATGGCTTCAGCCGGGCGCAGTGGCTCACGCCTGTAATCCCAGCCCTTTGGGAGGCCTAGGCGGGTGGATCACGGAGTCAGGAGATCAAGACCACAGTGAAACCCCGTCTCTACTAAAAATACAAAAAATTAGCTGGGCGCAGTGGCAGGCGCCTGTAGTCCCAGCTACTGGGGAGGCTGAGGCAGGAGAATGGTATGAACCCGGAAGGTGGAGGTTGCAGTGAGCCGAGATCCCGCCACTTCACTCCAGCCTGGGCGACAGAGTGAGACTCCATATCAAAAAAAAAAAAAAAGAAAAAAGAAAGAAAAAAATATGGCTTCAAATTTGTTACTGGTTATTGGACTGTTCTGGCTTTAAATTTCTTAATGGTTGAATCTTCATAAGTTATATATGCCTTTAGGAATTTATCCATTTCTTCTAGATTTTCTAATTTATTGGCATATATTGATCAGAAAAAGCATTAATGATTCTTGAATTTCTGTGGTATCAGTTGTGATGTCTCCTTTTTCATCTCTGATTGTATTTATTTTGGTCTTCTCTTTTTTTTTTTCTTAGTCCAGCTAAAGATTTGTCAATTTTGTTTATCTTTTCAATGAAAACAATTTTTTGTTTCACTGACCTTTTGTATTGTTTTCTTCATTTCAATTTTATTTATTTTGGCTCTTATATGAACTATTTTTTCTATTAATTTTGGGTTTATTTGCTCTTGATTTTGTAGTTCTTTAAGATGCATTGTCAGACTGTTTATTTGATTTCTTTTCCTCTTTTTTGAGCTATAAATTTCCCTCTTAGTACTGCCTTCACTGTATCCTATTGGTTTTGGCATGTTGTGTCTCCATTACCATTTGTTTCACAAAATTTTTTCATTTAAATTTCCTTCTTAATTTCTTCATTGACCCATTGGACATTAAGGAGCATATTATTTAATTTTCATATGTTTGTATAGTTTCCAAAATTCCTCTTGTACTGATGTTTAGTTTTATTTGATTGTGCTCAAAGAAGATGCTTGGTATTATTTTAATTTTTGAATATCTTAAGACTTTTTTGTGATCTAACATATGGTCTACCCTTGAGAATGATACAGGTGCTAAAGAGAAGAATATATATTTTGCAGCTGTGGAATGAAATGTTCTGTAAATGTCTATTAACTCTAATTCTTCTGTAGCACAGGCTGAATCTGATGTTTTCTGTCAACTTTCTGTTTAAGAGGTCTGTCCAATGCTTAGAGTGACGTGTTGAAGTCTTCAGCTATTATTGTATTGGAGTCTCTATTTCTCTTTAGCTCTAATAATGTTTGCTTTATATATCTGGGTACTAGTGTGGGGTGCATATATATTTACAATTGTTATATCCTACTGCTGAATATTGCTTTATCATTAAATAGTGACTTTCTTTGTTTCTTCTTAATAATTTTTGTCTCGAAATCTATTTTGTCTGGTACAAGTATAGCTACTCTTGCTTCTTTTTGGTTTCCATTGCCAGGGAATATCTTTTCCCATTCCTTTATTTTCACTCTGTGTGTCTTCATAGGTGAAGTGCATTTCATGTAGGCAACAAATTAGTGGGTTTTGTTTTTTCATCCATTTGGCCACTCTATGTCTTTTGATTGGAGGATTTAGTGGATTTACATTCAATGTTATTATTGATAAGTAAGAACTTACTCCTGCCATTTCATAATTGATTTTCTAATTATTTTGTGATCTTCTTTTCTTCTTTCCTTCATTCCTATTTTTCTTTCAGTGAAGGTGATTTTCTCTGGTGATATAATTTAATTTCTTGCTTTTTATTTTTTGTGTCTCTGTTGTGTGTTTTTGATTTGAGATTACTATGAGGTTCGTCAATACTAATTTATAACACATTATATTAAACAGATGACAACTTAACATTGATTGCTTAAATAAACAAGCAAAATAAAACTAATAAAAACTAAACACTTAAATTTTGTCCCCCTGCTTTTTAACTTTTTGTTGTTTCTCTTTATATCTTTATATCTTATTGTACTATACCGTCTATGTCTTGAATTATTGCGGTAGTTGTTCTTTTTATTTATTTATTTATTTATTTATTGAGGCGGACTCTCGCTCTGTCACCCAGGCTGGAGTGCAGTGGCGCAATCTTGGCTCACTGTAGAGCAGGAGGCTCGCCTCCTGGGTTCATGCCATTCTCCTGCCTCAGCCTCCCGAGCAGCTGGGACTACAGGTGCCCACCACCATGCCCAGCTATTGTTTTTGTATTTTTTTAGTAGAGACAGGGTTTCACCATGTTAGCCAGGATGTTCTTGATCTCCTGACCTCATGATCCACCCACCTCGGCCTCCCAAAGTGTGTAGTTGTTATTTTGATTTGTTCACAATTTAGTCTTTCTGCTTAAGGTAAGAGTAATTTACACACTACAATTACAGTGTTATAATAGTTTATGTTTTTACATGTACTTACTACTACCAGTAGTTTTGTACCTTCAGTTGATTTCTTTTTGCTCATTAATTTTCTTTTTTTTTTTTTTTCTGATTGAAGAAGTCCCTTCAGTATTTCTTGTAGGACAGGTATGGTGTTGATAAAATCTCTGAGCCTTTGTTTGTCTGGAGAAGTCCTTATTTCTCCATTACATTTGAATGCTATTTTCACCAGATACACTATTATAGGGTAAACTTTCTTTTTCTTCTGCGCTTTAAATATGTTATGCCACTCTCTCCTGGACTGTAAGGTGTCCACTAAAAGTCTGCTGCCAGATGTATTGGAGTGCCACTGTATATTATTTGTTTCTTTTCTCTTGCTGGTTTTAGGATTCTTTGTTTATCCTTGACCTTTGAGAATTTGGGTACTAAATGCCTTGAGGTAGTCTTCTTTAGGTTAAATCTGATTGATATTTTATAACCTTCTTATATTTGAATATTAAGGTGTTTCCCTAGGTTTTGGAAATCCTCTGTTATTATCTCTTTGAATGAACTTTCTACACCTATCTTTTTTCTACCTCTACTTTAAGGCCAATTACTCTTAGATTTGTCCTATTGGGGCTATTTTCTAGCTCTTGTAAGCATGCTTGCTTCTTTTTTTTTATTTTTTCTTTTGTCTCCTCTGAGTGTGTATTTTCAAATATCTTGTCTTTAATCTCACTAAATATTTCTTCTGCTTTTGATAATGCTATGCATGAGTGCTAGAATAGATTAATTACATCAATATGTAGTGGGTACTAGGAGCCAGGTTTCTCACAGTTTGAGTAGAAATTTGAAGACTTTCACATTAGACAACAAAGGTTAAAATTATTCAAGTGGTAATATATTTGAGTTGTAGACATCAATACAAATTCATTATTAGCTTAATATAGATACAGACAGTTACATATAAATGTATTCCTAGATATATTATATGAGATAGTATACATACATAGTTTTATTTGCTCTGTTAGGTGAGAGGACCCAGATATCATGGCATCCCAATAGCAATGAGCACATTTTCCACCAAATTTTGGTTTCTAATACCACTCTCCAATCAAAAGAACCAGGGGCCCTTGGAGAAATGTCTGATTTTCATTACCAGATAATAAATACATTAATGAAAGCCTCAAGCATTTTATAGCTCAAGAAATTAAGAAATTCTCCCCCCTCCCAAAAAAAGAAATACTTACATCCCAAAAAAGGAACCATCTGAAAGAGTTCACCTTGGCCAAAGCTGGAATAAGTTGAGTACCAATATAATAAGATAGTATGGTATTAAAGCCTGTGTGTGTGTGTGTGAGAGAGAGATTGTGTGTGTGTGTGTGTGTGTGTGTATTTTTTCATGTCTCTCTAGTGATATTATTAAATAATTAAATAAAGCAAAGACAGATAAAACAAGAGACAAATCTCTTATGTAGAAGAAATAAAAATTGCTTTTCCCTTAAAGCAGTGGAACACAACTCATTATTTAAGCATGGGCTGTTCTTAGTGACTTCCATCATAAAAGCACAGTATAGAAAGGTGGGAAAAAGTGTAACTACAGTGGAGAAACTTAAAAAATGCTACCTCAGTGATATGGTTTGGCTGTGTCCCCACCCAAATCTCACCTTGAATTGTAATAATCCCCACATGTCTAGGGAAGGACCAGGTGGAGATAATTGAGTTATAGGGGTGGTTTCTCCCATACTGTTCTTCTGGTAGTGAATAAGTATCATGAGATGTAATGGTTTTATAAATGAGAATTCCCCTGCACAAACTCTCGTGACTGCTGCCATATAAGACGTGACTTTGCTCCTCATTCACCTTCTGCCATGATTGTGAGAGGCTTCCCCAGCCATCTGGATCTGTGAGTCAATTAATCCTCTTTCCTTTATAAATTAACCCTTTCCTTTAAAAATTAACCAGTCTCGGGTATGTCTTTATTAGCAGCATGAGAAAAGACTAATACACTCAGCCAGGTGATCAAAGTTAACAGCAAGAGTTATATCATGTTCATAGTACCTACCCTTAAATTGAAGTGATGAAAATGGCATTTCACCACTGTCCTTGTTCTGCCAAAAGCCCATAAATCCAACCTAATCATGAGAAAAATAGCAGATAAATCCAAATTATGGGACATTCTACAACATACATCACCAGGACTGCTCAAAATATCAAGAATATGAAAAACAAGAAAAGTGTGAGAAACTATCACAGCCAAGGGGAGCCTAAGGAGACATGACTATTAAATATAATGTGTTACTTTGGATGAGATCCTGGAATAGGAAAATGACAGTTAAAAATTAAGAAAATTTTAGTTTTCAAACCTAAGAACATTAGTTAACAAAAATTTATCAACATATGTTTGTTCATTGTAACAAATACACCATACTAATTTAAGATGTTGATAGTAGGAAAACTGGGTAGACGTGGAATATATTGAAGCTCTACTATCTTTATACATTTTCTGTAAACATAAACCTGTCCAAAATAAAATTTATTTTAAAAATATATGTATATATTAATAATTCCATTTTTTAACTCTGGAGCTGTAGCTCTGCTGTTTGCTGTTTTCACTTAGGGTGTAACTTTGTACTGGGACCTTATGTTTAACTGAATGTTTTTCTTCTTAATAAAGAAAACTCTGTGAAAAGTGTGTTGTTTATACATGTATAGAAAGAATTTCCTCTTGCTTTTACCATAAGGATATCAGCCTGGAACTTCATTATTTCCTCAACTTACAGTTTCTCAGGCTGCTATATAGATAACTTTTGCACATGCTGTGTAAATGTAAGTGGGTGACTACAGTGATCACAAGAGACTTCTACTCCTGAACTCATCTTGACATATACACATTTTTATGTTGTCCGTGTTTGCTACCCCAGAACATCCTTTTACTAACATTTTTTTTTAGCTCTCTAGGGTTCTAACTTTAAGAGGTATCTCATTTCAAGTTATTTTCCCTTTATTTCCCAAAATTTTGTTAGTTAACATCCTTTAAAACATAAGCCTTATGTCTCAGAGATAAGCAAAGCCCCGGCTTCTACTGAACATTCTCTTCGTTTCAATGCCTTCCTTGGTTTTGGCTGCTAAAATGTGTATTCCTCTCTCCCAACCTCAACTATACTTTAGAAAAAACATTTCTTTTTTAAAAATGTTTTTACTGTTGTAAAGTATATACAGTTCATTGGTAACAAATACATTTATATTCTTATTTCTCTTCCTCAATCCTCCCTCTCTCTTTTCCTACCCCACCTCTGGTAACCACCATTCTACTCTTTATCTTCATGAGATCCATTCTTTTTAAACTCCCATATGAGGGAGAATATATAAATATGTGTCTTTCTCATAGTCATTTAACATAATGGCCTACAGCTTCATCCTTTAAGCTACAAATGAAGAAAATATGTTTTATGGAAGAATAACGTTCCATCCTGTGTATGCACCACATTTTCTTTATCCATTAATCCCTTGATGGGAGATTTTATATTTTGACCATTGTGAATAGTGCTGCAATAAACATGGGAGTGCAGACATCTCTTTGATATATTGATTTCCTTTCTTTTGGGTATATATCCAGTAGTGGCTTTGCTGGATCATATGGAAGTTCTATTTTCCGTTTTTTGAGGAATCCCCATCCATACTTTTCTTCTTAGTGGCTGTACTAATTTACATTCCCATCAACAGTGTATTAGAGTTCCCATTTCTCCACATCCTGGCCAGCACCTGTTATTGTCTGTATTTTGATACAAGCCATTTTAACCAGGGTGAGATATATCAAATTGTGGTTCTATTTTGCACTGGAAAAGATATTTCTAATTTTCACGCAATAGTTATATGGATTTTAAATGGAAAGATGTTCATCATATATAAACTGTTATCTTTTGTGGTTAAAGTTATAGTTTTTAATTGTTTCTGATTCTAATGTCAGGTTTAGAAAGTATATACCAAGTTTAAAGAGACTGTCACAAATTGGACTTAAATTTAAATTTTAAATTCTGTATACATTTTAATTAGTCTGAATTCATTTACTGTATATTTTGAGTTACATATTAAACATTTTCTATGTGTATATAGATCTTTACATGTATATATTTTATATATACTCTTTTCACATATTAGCCTGATTCCAATAACATATACTAAATATGAATGTATTCTATTACCATTTTAATGCCACACTGATCATATACTAAATCTCACATACATCTTTTGTTCAGTTTTTAATCTACATTCTGTTGAATTAATTAGACAATGTATTTATTTTCCCCAACTTTCAATGATCAAATATAATTCCCTTCTTTTTTATCCACTAAGAAGAGCCCTTATTTTTTATTACGTATTACACTGAATAGTTTTGAAGATTTATTTCAGAACAAATGCCTGTTGTCATCGTTCTGTCTTTTAATGCTTGTGAAGGAATTTACAGAAAACAAATTCACCAGTGAGAGTTTGGTGGGAGTGCATTGCTCTTACAGATTAATGTTAGTATTGCTAAATGTTATCATTAATTAACCAATTACTCAACATTTCTATGACTCAATCACCTTGTCTTTAAAACATGTTTAATGGTGTAACTGCTTCATAGTGATAGTACATACCACATAAGAGCACTTTGAGTATAAAATAAGCAGAGTATTATTAGCATGTAGCACAAGTTAGAAAGAACTGGTAAAAAGGAGGAGTCAGAAATCCAATAGAAAGAGTGGATAACTGATGGAGTAATATTTCAGAGGATGCAACAAGTGACAGGACTCCAAAGTCCTGGCAGAGGGCCAATGTCTTACTTGTTATGTCAGATGAGAAAGTAAAAAAGATTTAGATTAGATGGTGGGGACTTAGATAAAGTTTAGGATTAGAGGTAGGAGACTGAATTAACCTTTTTTTTTCAGGGAAATAAAAGGAAGGTCAACTGCAGACATACAGAAAATAGTTTGTGGTAGGAGGTGTTAGAAGAGTACAGATGCTTGAAATAGTAGCTGTGGAGAATGAGAAAGAAATAGATAGGAAAAAATAATAATTTCTGACAGTGTTGACATTCCAGTTAAGAATGGTCATTGTGATAGATTACACTTTATTTTCCAATTCTTCACTCTGCTTTAACAAGGTTATACTCTCACACCCTTTGGCAGGTAGCATAGCAGCACTCTCCAACGATTGGTGGTGGATACTATCTGGCCCCTCAACACTGGGCCTGGCTGGGTGATGTGTTTTTGGTTTGGCTAATGAAATATTAGGAAATGAGAAGCAAGCAGAGGCCTGGCTGCACATTGGCTTGGCTATTGAGCTTCACTGTAAGAAGAACAAAACTAAGGTAACCACAGGTCCAAAGAGGGTGAGCCTTGCAAAGCAGTCCTGAACCAACTCAGAGCCTGAAGCCAGACTTAGCTGTCCTGATGTCAGAGCAGAGCCAGCCATCCTACTGCCAGCCAAGTCCTCACCTAGACCAGACAAACTGCAGTCAGCTTGCAAAGCCACAAACATTAAAAAATGAATAATTACCAAGCAATTGTATTTTAAGGTGGCTTGTTAGGCAAGATTATTGCAGCAATAGCTGACTAGTATACAGACCATAAATATGTACCAGCACTAAAATGTGTAGTAATTTTATTCAACAGTGTTTATGAGGCATAGTGTAGGAATGGGAAAGGAATGGAAAAGAAGAATGTATTCATTCAAGTTTGTGATTTTCTTGAATAAGAGGTATGGGAACAATTGACAAGGTAATGGTTAAAGTTATAAACAAGCCTCTTTCTCTGTTATTAAAGAAAAAAATTACTAGCTTTACTGCTGTTATACTTTTTTTCTGACTCTGTTACCTAAGATAGATAGATATAGATAGATAATAGATGGATAGATAGATAGATAGATAGATAGATAGATAGATAGATAGGTAACTTTGGACTTTAAAAAAGCTATTTGAAATCAATTTACCTTTTATATTTCTATCAGAGTTTTTTTTAAAAGACATAAATGAAACCATGAATTAATCTCTTGTTTTTAGGAATTAATTCCAAAATCTTTCTCATACTTGGCCTCTGCTACCCAGACAGCATGCTATCCCTTTGACCTCCTATCTGGATATTATTTTGCCCACTCTATGTGACAGAGCCCTACTGAAGGCTGTCATGCATTTATTTTGCTATTCATTCTGCATGTCAGACCATTTCCCACCTAAACATATAGCTGTAAGCATGGACACACACACACAAACACACACACACACACACACACACACAAACCCCTAGAGAACGCCAATTCAGATGTCACCAACTTCTTCAACACACACAACCCAGATACACTGGCTTAGTTTTACTCTTTATTAAGGTACTGAATTACTTCAATACTGCCTAGTAAAGAGTCACTACCTTTAACTCCCTGAGTGCCCTGTCACTCTCATTTTTCTGGCCCTGCATTAGACTTTCTGCCCCTTTCCAGGAATCTAGCAACTATGGGATCAATGCGTGCCACATTTTGGGGTACCCAGGTCCTTTTCCAGCTCTAGGAACAGCATCTTTACTCTTGTTGGTCTGTGTATATGGTAGACTCTGTATTAATATATTTTAATATCACCCTGAATACAACCTTGTGAATACTACTGATGCAGCACTTTCTTACTTGAACATACATGTATGTGTAAGTCTGTCATAGGAAAATGTTTACTCTTAAAGTTAGGAGCAATATCTTTATAGTTCTTTTATCCCAAGTGCTTAGTAGAAGTTTATTTTTAATATTAAAAATGAACAGAAAAAGAATCAGAGAATCCAAAAGTTATTGTCAGCTAACAACATAATAAATAGTGCCCCAAATAAAATTTAGAAATTTCTATACATAAAATTTTAGAAATATTTAAGCCTGATTTTAATTGACTTCTCTAATTTGCATTCCTTTTGTAGGGCTGGTCAGTGATCCATTTTCAGTTGGAAACAAACTAGTTTTATCATGTCCTAGGTTTCTTCCAAATCTGCATGAGAATTTCGGAGAGCAACACTTTGAAGATGGCAGAGAGATCATCGGTATTTGTTCCATTCTCTTCTGTCTCTTGAAGGCTGGAGTTTAGGGCAGGATGGTTTGAATGAGTCAAGTACCTCATATAATCTTCACGTAAGAATTTTGAAAGTTGCCTAATTAACAGAAATATATGGAAAGCCTCCCATGTCTGAGACCTTTAGAAAAACCATTTGAACAGCCTGATACGCAGGGAATTACTAACAATTCCAATTCACCAGTCTCAGGGCAAGGCATATGCTTCAAATTCAAATAAACTTCAGTGTCCTTCAGCTGTCTGAAAATAGCCACTCCAAATGATTGCCTTGTGTATAATTCTGGTTTTATTATCTCGACACATTAAAGAGTTTACAGATTTACATATTGAAGCTTCAGCCTCAGGCTTTAGTGACTTATTGCTATGTCATGGCTCATATCCTTTCTTTAATACTGTGTTTCCTAGAGATACAACCGATCAAGTCACAAACTGTATGTCATGACTGTCATTGTTCAAGGGACTCAGAATCCAGGGGTCAGGTTCATTCTTCAAGGACTTCTGCTACAAGTAGATCTTTGCACCATCATCAATCACTTTTTTTAAATAGACTTTTTTGCTATTATAATTTTCCAACATAAATAACATAATTTTCTGAATCCAGGGTCATTATTCTCTTCAACCTTACTCAGAAAAAACTAAGATCTGAAGGAGGGGTATCCCAGAGCCTAGGTATTGAACAAACTGTACAAAAATATTTAAAAAAATAAACTAGGTCACACACCACAAACACATACACACACACACACACACACACACACACTCCCCTTTGTCAATGGCACATAATTTTTTAAACTATACTTTAATTTTCCACCCATTTATTAATCATTCTTTTGTTCTGTGAAGCAAGGTGGTAATACCCATGTGTGTGTGGTATTAGGGATGTGGTATGTAAACAAGGAGGAAGTAAAGGGTTTCTAAAACTTGAGATTACAGGACAGAATGAATCCTGGGGATGAATATTTAGAAAAACTATAGTTTTACAAATGCAAGGTTAAAATAAGCAATCAAATAAGCGGAGGCATCTGAACTACAGAAAGCCCATTTTGAAGTAATGGCACATGGAAGAAATGACCTTGTTTATAAACAGATATTAAAGAGCAAAAAAAAAGTTACTATGCACAGAGAAGCGGATTTGTCAGTGAAGGGGTGTGCCCATGCCCTTTTTCTTTTTTTTCGATGGAGTTTCACTTGTGTTGCCCAGGCTGGAGTGCAATGGTGTCCAGGCTGGAGTGCAATGGTGTCCAGGCTGGAGTGCAATGGCATGATCCCGGCTCACTGCAACCTTCGCCTCCAGGGTTCATGTGATTCTCCTGCCTCAGCCACCCGAGTAGCTGGGATTACAGGTACCCACAACCTTGTCTGGCTAATTCTTGTATTTTTTAGTAGAGATGGGGTTTCATCATGTTGGCCAGGCTGGTCTCGAACTCCTGACCTCAGGTGATCTGCCCTCCTTGGCCTCCCAAAGTGCTGGGATTACAGGCGTGAGCCACCATGCCCAACCACCCATTTTTTTTAAACCTTCTGTTTCCTAACAATCTGGTGATCCCTCTCTCCCAAGCCCTCCAATCCTGAGAGTGGCAGCTGATTGAACTTCAAATGGTGGGAATCATTTGAGTATTGATCTTAGTAGCTGTAATTGTTGGAACTATTTTTTACCTTACTATACGCTTAAGAAGAGAAAGTGGGTCAACAAAAAAGAGCAAGAAAGAGCAGACAGAGACAGAGAAAAGAAAAAAATCAAATGTTCCCATGAAAGATAAAGGGAGTCTCTTGTTCCAACTAATTTCTGCATTTTCTTCAAATTTTTTGAGGGAAATCCTTTTATTTTTGTAATAAAAGATTGTCCAATAGGTGCAGAAGAGTATTATCTTAATATTTGTTAGCTAAGAAACAAATATGTGTCCCTCCGCATTTTTTTTCCTAAAATAATCACCAAAAAAGTTAAAATATATTTACTGTTGAGGGAAAAATACTAAGCACGGAGACAGGCCTTCACTTCTGTTTTCTTATTTTTCTATGTTGCATATATTTACTTTGTAGGGACAGAAAGGTGTGATACCTTTTCTCTCCCATCATAAGGGTCATGGCCAACTCTCCTATCGCAAAAGACAGGTTAACAGGAGAAAAGCATAACACCCAGTTATTTAATCAAGTTTTACATAAGCCTTCAGAAATGAAGACCCAGGGAATCTATTTTTATGCATAAATTTGATGAAAAATTGATGGCCGTTCAGAAATGTGATTAGACAGAGGGTATGTTCTAATGGTAATAGAGAGGGGAACCTCAGCAATACTTGTCTTCTTAGATTCTTCTTGGTCTCCCTACGCCGCAGTCTTTCCAATTCTTTCTCTTCTAGGTATGGAGCAGGACCTTTATGGAATTTAGAATCTTTTAGAAAGAAGGGAGAAGAAAGAGAATGATCTTTCTAGGTTTTATGGCTTGTTTGAGGGAAAGGGGATCTAGTTGCTAGGATTCACCTTGGTGAAAAAGAATTCTGATTTTTGTGACTTTCTTCAGGGGAAGAAGAAGGGCAGGAGACAGGAGAGCAGGAGAAGGTCAGAAAGAAACTTTACTTTTAAGGCTCCTTCTTTTTAAATTTTTTTCTTGATGCATAATAGATGTTTATAGTTCTAGGGTGCATATGATAATTTAATGCATTCATGTAATCAGTGTACTGGGGATAACAATCACCTTAAATATTGTCTTTTCTTTATGTTAAAAACCATTCAATTTATTCTGATGCCTTCCAATATCCTTTAGATCAAAGTACTTAGCTTGCCAAAGCACCATACTTTGGTGTATCATTTTCTGAGCCCCAGCAGCAACAAGGAATATATGTAGCATGAAATTACAGGTTATCTATGTATCTTAAACAACTACTAATACAGATTTCTATTGTAAATGTGAAATTGATCTCTCTCATAACAATTAATCAATCTCTCACTAGGAAAAGCAGATAAGCACATATCAGTTCTATGTTTTATCTATTGAATCTACCTAACACTAATGAAACACTAGCATTCTAATATGAGAAAACAAATAATTTCCAAAACAATTGTGAAGAAGCTCAGTTTCCAAACTTTGTGAATCTTTCCCATCCAAGTGCAACTCGGGACCCCCATTTAAAAAATATATATTAATCACCCACTTTGTTTCCCTCCCCTCTCATCCCTTCATTCCTTCCCTCTCTAGACACTCCCCTCCAGCAATGTATGGTTATGTAATTATGCTCTTGCTTAAGAAATTCCATCAGCTAACTTGAAACAAACCAGGCAGAGAGCCCCAGTTGCAGAATTCTCCCACTTAAGGGAAGTTAAGAACAATTCGTCCACCACCAACAGGCTGAGGTCAAAATAACACCAACCAGACCTCCAAACAATTACCCAAGATATCCATCAGAACAAAGACACACAGACCCTGCCCCCTGCACCATGCCCACGTATCTCCCATACCAACTCCTTACGGTAAAATTTAAAATTTAAGATGGTCTTTGCGACTGTAGTCCACCATCTTCTTGGCTTGCTGGCTCTCTGAATAAACCTGCTTTTCCTCCCATCAACTCTCATCTCTTGCGTCTGGCTTTTGAGTGTTGAGCAGCTGAACCTAGGTTTGGTTATATAAGCAATTTTGATATTGTAAAACAAAAAGTAAGTGAGACAAGTCTCAATCAATTTGGAAGTTTATTTTGCCAAGATTAAGGACATGTCAGTGACACAGCTTCAGGAGGTTGTGAGAACATGTGCCCAAAGTGGTTGGATTACAGCTTTGTTTTATACATTTTTGGGAGACAGAAGTTCCAAAGACATCAATCGATATATGTAAGGTGTACATTGGTTTGGTCCAGACAGGAAGGATAACTCAACGTGGTCATAGGTGGGGCTTCCATGTCATAGGGGGGTTTAAAGATTTTCTGATTGGCAATTGCTTGAAAGTGTTAAGTTACTATCTGAAGGCCTGGAATAAATAGAAAGGAATTTCTGGGTTAAGATAAGGGGCTGTGGAGACCAGTGTTCTTGTTATGCAGAAATGAATCCTCCAAGTAGTAGGCTTCAAAGAGATTAGATGGTAAATATTTCTTATCAGGCTTATAAAGGTACTAGAATCTTAGTTATCTCTCCTGGATCAGGAAAATATTTGGAAAGGGAAGGGGATTCCCTATAGAATACAGATTTCTCCCACAGGAGACAGCTTTGCAGGGCTATTTTAAAATACATCAAAGAAATACATTTTAGGATAAAATACTTTGATTTCTTCCAGGGCCTGCTATCTGTCATTTTGTGATGTACCGTATTGCCACAAAGAGTCTGTTTGGTCAGTCCTGAGACCTCTGTTTTAATGTGAATGCTGATTAGTTGTGCCTGAACTTCCATGGGGAGAAGGTATAATGAGGCATGTCTAATCCCTCATTTCCATCATGGCCTGAACTAGTTTTTCAGGTTTACTTTGGAATGTCCTTGGCTGAGAGGCGGGATCCATTCAATTGGTTGGGAGTCTTAGAATTTTATTTTTGGTTTACAATATCGAGATGCTGCACAACAAGTATAAATTTATCACCATTTTCTCAGCATTTTAAAAAGGTAATTACTCAAGGTGTGTTAAAAAAGCAATTAAGAAATATTGGTTGAATAATTTTAAAATATATTTCTGAAACTGAAAATCACAGACTTAGCTTATACCACACACAGCAATCATCTGAAATAATTTCCTCATAACTAAAAGGGCAAGACTCAATACTGGCGACTTGGCAATTATCAGAGAGAACTGCTACATAACATTAACACTAAATAGATCCAGGTTTCAGTTTGCTTCATTCCAATAACATGATGGCTGTTTGCTTATTTTAGTCATAGATAGAGGGTGGGTGGCGTGCATTCCCTCAGGTTCCATTTTTTTCCCCCACAGCTGATATCATTATGAATCATAGCCCTCGGTTTCAGTGAGTATGGGTCTTGTCTCAGATTCCTTCTCAACATTCCATGAGAAAAAACTAATTTGTCATAACTACTTAGGCTGTAGTTTTCATGAAGCTATAATTTAGAAATCTATGCAGGAAGTAATAAGGGTTTGACATTAACTCATGACGAATAATAAAGAGTGCCTTTGATCGTTTTTCTCCTGGGCACATATTTTATGAAAATATATAACTTCCATTAATGAATCCAAAAAAAGAGACTAACAACAATGTTGAGATAAAATAGATACCACTTAATAATTACCCAGAATGTCCCAAACACTGTGATAAGTGCTTTACTCTTCTTACCTTGTTTAATCTCAATAACAATTCTATGAGATAAGAAATGATATATCTGCAATTGCTGAGAAGGAAACCAAGGCTTAGAGAAGTGAAATAACATGCTCAAGATTACTGAAAAATTAGCTGACAGCCAATATTTGCTAGCCAGTTGTTCTGACTCCAAAGCCTATCATCTTAACAACTACACTAAACTGCCTCTCCACCTCAGCTACAAAGTCCAGTATTCAGGGACAGACTGCTCTTTGCTGAGAAAGTTGCATTGCAATGACCTCATTGTGTAGCGCTTGAAAAGAGTCCTTTCTCATTAATTAAGGAAAATTCCCTTTTGGCAAGACCAGTCCCCACTGTAATGAAAGCAAAGCACTGATCTTCAATTTAATAGGGATGCTTTCAGCTCTGAGGGCAAGGAAGGAGGCAGCTCTGAGTCATTACTTATTGCCACACTCAGTCAGTGGAACAATCATCAAACATAGAGGGCCACATTCTTTACTCCAGGTTGCCAGAGCAAAAATAGTGCTTCCTCTCACTTTCAACCTCAGCTTATTTGATTATGAATCAGCTGTTACTAACTTTAGAGCAGTGGTTACCGCTTGGGGTCTAGTAAGGATGTGATGATGTCCACATGCTGTCATTGTTACTTCCAAAGCCTAATAGTTGTGCTAAGACTTTATAGATTAATGAAGACACAAAATGCCCCTGATTTTGATAAGGATGTTACCAAATGAATGTGGTTATTGTAAGATGAAACCCCAAAGCTGCATGTATTTCCCTCCAAAAGTCTGGATTGCAGGCACTTTCCCACTGCATTCACATCTCTGCTTTAAATTGTCTCCATCCCCTATGATACTGTCACTTGTGCTATAGATGTCAGCAGGAAATGAACCAGAAAGGCTTATAATAATGGCTTTCATTGAAGGTCAACATACTGATATATTGTAGTGATTACATTTGGTAGAGCAACACAATGAAACCAAAGATACGGGGTTACTGAACTCTGAGTCTAAAAGCCAACATTTGTATTTATGCAATACTATTTGTTTCTTCCCCCATTTTCACTTGTGGAACAGAAAGTGGCTAGCAGAGGATGCCAACATTTAGCATATACTATTCACGTGTAGTAGAAACTAGGTAATGTTTTATAGTCACACATTTATTCCCTACAACAACCCAATGAAGCAAGACCAATTATTGTCCCTGGGTGAAGGAAATGAGTTTCTGAGACATGGGGCCCCATAGTTAACAAGCCGCTCAGTTGAAATTCACAGCACCCTGATATGTCACCCTAAATTTCAAAGATAGGGTGGGGCCTTTCTCACAGGTTCCAGATCTGCTGCTTCTTTTCGCTTACTTGGCTCCTTGTGCAAACACTGGTCATAACATTAATCCTGAGCATCTTCACATTGTTGGTGTACAGTCTCTGTCTCTTGAATTTGGGCTGTGGCTTCCTATACAAGAACAATCCTCATTTGTTTCACATTAGGAACACTGGATCCCATTCAAATGAAACCACATACTGTATTGATATCTATCCTATCTACGTTATGAGAAAAGATCATTTGGGTATGAAAAATGATCTTCAGAAGCCCAGAGCACTGTCTGATACGGATACCTTTCAACAGAGTTTCAATGATTAAAAATTAGCGCAAGTACAAGGCTCTAGATCAGAAGAAAAAATAAGAAGAGTAAGTTTCCACTATTACCCACTACAATAGTCGGAGTCATGTGGTTTTACATCTTCCCAGGATGACTCTGTAATATAGCACATGAGATTTTAGCTGAATGCTCTTATCTGGCCCTATCATTCTCTTGATAGTGTGGTGCAGGAGATAAAAGTTTGAGATCAGAAAAACATGGGTTTGAATCCCAACTCTATTACTTAAAAGCTATGTGAATTCAAAGAAATTACAACTCCCTGGACTGAATGGTAGCTACCTTCCTCAAAAAAAAAAAAAAAACCCTCTGAAATACTACAAAAATATGATCTCCATAAAGGTGAATCAAAACCCTTCTATTGCTGCAACAATGCTCGATAGGTATAGGCACACAACCATCATTTTATGTCATAATTTAATATCCTCTTTTCCCATTCTCCATATACCCTCATGAACAATTAGACTTACTTAATGCCATCTGCTTCTAATTCACTCCTATAAAATTATTTTGCATCTGTCTTTACACCATGGCCTCTGATTTTGCCTCTCAAAAATCCTTAGTCGATAAAAAAGTCAATTAATCATATTAAAATGAAATATTTTTCAAGGGTTGTGAAATCACTAAAGCAAATAGCAAGAAATGACAAGCAGAGTAGCAAGAAGATTCTTACAAACATTGCAATTGGACAATTTACTTTCAATTTCAATTTGAGCAAATCCTACAAGCCACGTATCCTTTAGAAGCATACCTACTGCAATAAATATGTAAACATAACATTTGCTGAAAGTGCAAATGAAAACCTGATCTCAGTTTCATGGAATGCTAGGACAGTCGTATTGGAGATACAGACATAAAATGTTAATCATTTTGTCCTATGTTGAAATTATTCTCGGCATACCATGAAAGACCTTAAGAAATTAAGATTCATGTAAATGGAGTTGGGAGTCAGGATGGTAACATCTCAATTAGACAGGAAATTCTTATGATGTTGACGAGTAAAATGACATGTCAAATTTTATAAAGCTGGCTTTACTGACATATTTGAGGATTTCTTCTGTTTCAGGGAGTTAATTTAGGACATCTCCTATGAAATAGTGATAGAAAATTTTGTTTCTCTGGTATCACAATATAGAAGAGAAACTTATTCCCATGAATATTCACACTTCCACCCTCACTCTACCAACGCTCCCGATTCCAAACACTAGAAATCTTAGTTTTTCCAGGGAAATTCTCATTTTTCCTGTGTTTTTCTATGTTTTTGTCTTCTGTTTTACTCATGAAATTCATGAGTATTTTTCTAAGAAAATTATCATGATATAATTCTGATAATATGAGCGAAACAACCAATGAAAAACTTCTGATGTAATAGTCAATCTGTAATTTTTGAAATGGGCAAGAGTGTCCACTTCATGTAGTTGTAGCGAGGATTATATGGTTCATTCAAATTAAAATGTTTACACCTTGCACCTACTAGTCATGCAAAAATTTTTAATATTAGCAATTTTGTTTTTACATATGTAAAATAACTCTATTTGTAAAGACTAAAACATTAAAGGTTTATTTTTTTAGACTCAATTAAAATAATTTTGTAGGCATACCAAAATGTCATGGGTTCTTTAAAAGATAATGGAAAGAAACCAACTGATCGGATTAGAGGACATTTCTCTCCAACTCAGAAGTTAGTTATCACGAAGTAAGGGTCAGTTACCTCTTGTATATTTAGTTCATAATCTAGAATTGGGATCGAATTGTGATGTACATTAAAACATTATTTGACCTTGTTTATTATTATTTGATCTTGTCAAGAATGACATTGCTTTTGTCATCAGAGGGAAGATTAATCAGCATTCTTTTTTATCAATTCATACATCATCAAAAATACATTATGAACTTTCCCTCAGAATGTGAATATGGTCTTATATTCAGCTCAATATTTTTATCAAGTTAAATTCTAACTAGGATCTTAATTGATAAGACCTATATTTTTCTGTCATGATAACATAGCAATAGCATATTAAAAAGCTGAGGGCTTTTCCCTTGTCAGATTTTAAACGCATTTTCTATTATCTAGCTTTCTACTGCTGCCACAACAAATTACCAAAAATATAGCAGCTTAAAAGAATACACATTTTCTTCTTTTAACGTTCTGTAGATCAAAATAATACCAGCCTCACTGGTGTAATATCAAGAGGGTAGCGAAGTTGAGTTTCTTTCTGGAGGCTCTAGAAGAGAATCTGATTCCCTGCTCTTTCGGGTTGTTGGCAAAATTCAACTTCTTGTGGCAGCAGAATTAAGATCCCTGTTTTCTTGCTGGCTCTCAACTGAGAGCCACATCCAGCCTTAAGAGGCCTTATACATGCCTTGATTGGTGTGTCCTTTCCCTGTCTGCAAAGCCAGCAACAGCTAATCTAACTCCTTTCACGGTTCAAATCTTGCTGACTCTACCTTCATCTTATCTCACTGACTGATTCATCTGTTCCTGTCTTCCACTTTTAAGGGCACACATTACTGCAATGAGCTCATCCAAATAATCTAGGGCAATCCCCCTATTTTAAACTCTGTAAGTTTAATTGCTTCTGCATGCGTGTGTGTGTGTGTGTATATATATACACACACACACACACAAATATATGTATACATGTCATAAGGCAAATATATATATATATGGAATTTGGTAAATATATATATGGAATTTTCTATTATCTTGATTATATTACCTTACCTTGATTATATATTTGCCTTATGACATAATCACAAATTCCATTGATTACAGCATGAATATCTCCGGGGACCCATTGTTCTGCTTACCACACTGATTAAATATCTCTCAGATTCTCTAAACAGAAAGAATTTGTTGTCTAAATACTACACAGACAGTTTCAATCATAAAACCTAAGCAAAGCAATGTATCATGAGAATCTGTGAAAAGCAATTTGTGGATTTTGTCAAGTTTTTCAATCTGTATTTAGAGCTCTGTCTGAGTTTGTCAACATTTTAAAATCAGTTAAGCAATGCTCAGAATGCTTCATTACAAAACATTTCATGTGCAATGCAATTAGAGACAAGACTGTCTAATCCATTTAATAGCTATTTCAGGTGACGGTTTATATCAAAGAAACAATATTTCTTAAGTGTTCACATTGTACAGATATCGTTCTAAATGCCTTTTAAAATCCATGCTCCCATCCTAGAGGTTAGTTCTACTATTTTTAATAACATTTTGTAAAAATTGGGAAACCGGGCTGGGTGCAGTGGCTCATGCCTATAATCCTAGCACTTTGAGAGGCCAAGGCGGGCGGATCACTTGAGGTCGGGAGTTCAAGACCAGCCTGGCCAGCATAGTGAAACTCCAACTCTACTAAAAAATACAAAATTAGCCGGGCCTGGTGGTGCGTGCCTGTAACTCAGCTACTTGGGAGGCTGAGGGAGGAGAATTGCTTGAACCCGGGAGGTGGAGGTTTCGGTAAGCCGAGATAGCGCCACTGCACTCCTGTCTGGGCAAAAAAAGTGAAACTCTATCTCAAAACAAAACAAAACAAAACAAAACAAAACAAACAAACAAAAAACATAATACTAAAGATCAGAAAGTTGATATAGTCAATAATGAGTAGAGCTGGGATTTTAAAACAGGGAGACTCCCTCTGGGTAAGTTCTGGTCAGTAGAAATTTCTGTGATGATAGAAAATTTATATCAGCACTGTTCAATAAAGTAAACATTACCCACATGTGACAATGTAGCTCGAAATGTAGCTAGTGTGAATGAAGAGATAAAACTTCTAATTGTATTGAATTTTAATTAATTTTAATTTAAACAGTATTTTGTGGCCAGTGGCTACCATATTGGCTAGTGTAACTCTACGGTCCATCTTCTTAATCACCTCACTGCACAGCCTCAAGAAAGCACTTTGCTACTTCTTGACTCTTCTTTCATAAGCATATGCGCTGCAGCTCAAGTTATGCTTTGCATTTCTGAGTTTGGAAATAGAACAATTTTAGCACCGTAAATAGTTTAATTTAATAGTTTATCTCTTGTTATGATTTGTGGAAACAAAATAGAGAAGAAATCTGCTTGGCAGATCATTTTATCCTCTCTTCCACTTCTGTTTAGGTGAGATAAATCACTTATGGTTAATATACACAGTGTTCTGTAATGCAACGCCATGATGTAAATTAGCCTTGCTTTTTCTATGGGTATGTAAATTGTCTTTTTTAGGGCTTTATTTATAGAAAATTTCAAACATATAAAAATGTAAAGAGAATGGTACATTGAAACACGATGTTCTCATTATCTAACTTTTAAAATTATCAGTTCATGGCTACTTTCACATCTTCTGTACTCACACATGAAACAGAATATCAAATGTATTTCAATTGATTTCAATTATTATCCTAATTGATTCAAAAACCATTCCAATTTTGGATAGTAAGAAACTGTTCATTGGCTGATAATATTTTTATTTGTGTTTTATTCTACCAACTGCATATTCACTTTCATTTGTTTCAGCTAACTTTCAGTTTTAATGTAAGTTAATTTTATAGTAATAAAAAATTTCACAGGGTCTCAAGTAAAACATAAAAAACTAGACATATTAAAAAATAATCTGTATCCCTGTCTGCTCTCAATTTTTTTTGTTTCCCCTTTAGGTAACAATTTTTATGACTTTATTTATTTTTATTATCTTTTTCCCTTATTTACTTTATTACTCTATTACTTTATTTTATTACTTTATTTGCTTTATTATCTTTCTACTAAGGTATATAAATAAATACATATATCTGTTAATTTTCTTCATTCTTGGATAAAAATATGGGCTAACAAACGAAGCTTTCTCTTCCTTACTTTATTTAACAACATTTCCTGCCAATCATTATGTATTAGTACATAGAGCTATCTTTTATTCCTTTCATTGCAGCTACATGGTTCTTTATTGCATCTATGAGCTATTTTTTTTATTTAACAAAGTCCCTATGAATAGATATTTGGGATTATTTTCAGGCATTTAGTATTACAAGTCATTCTTCAATTAATAGCATTCTTCATAAATCTTTTCATGTTTTTGCCAGTATAAGACTTTCTTACATACAAAAACAAATGGAAAAACTGTAATGCCTAATTCTTTTAAAAATAATCTTTTCAGAGTATGGTAATTCTGTGAGAGTCTAATTTTTGCTAGTATGTAGAAATATGATCACTAATTTTATTGAGATACACACACCCTTTGCATGCACACAAACCTAAAAGTGTAGAGGTAGTGGGTGACTTTTAACACCTCTTGATTTCTTTCTACAGTTACAAAGCTGGAAATTCATACCAAAAGGCAATATACCTTTTACTTGAAAAGTTCCAGAGTTGTATTAGCAATGTGTTATTTTTTATACTGTCCATTTGAAGATAAGGAAGCAATCTCCATCACTGTCTCCACCTTCCTCTATATCATCACCAAAGGACAGAATATGAGCTTGTGTTACTCAATTTCAGATCTGATGAGGCCACGTTTGCTGGAAGGTAGGGTCACTCTTCTTTTGAAAGGTCTTAAACATGAAAGAAACTATGCCTTTCTCTGGTGCTCTCTTCTCTTCACATGTGCTAGGAAAGTAAGCACACTCCTGTAGGCCCTGCCCTGCCCTGCCCTGCCCTGCCCTGCCCTTCCCTGCCCTTCCCTTCCCTTCCCTTCACTTCCCTTCCCTTCCTTTTCTTTCTATTTCTTTTTTCTTTCTTCCTTTCTTTCTTTCTCTTTCTTTCCTTCCTTTTTTTCTTCTTTATTTTTCTTTCTTTCTTATACTTATATGTCTCTCTGTAGAATTTATCTATCATTCATTCTATATACTGAAAAGTCAACTTTATTTCTACATGGACGGAACCTCTCTCTTCTGCCACTTGAGAACCTGCATGTTCCCTTGGGAGCAAATATGACTTCTTTTACATTGTACCTCTCTGGTTACATACCCTCTTGTGTTAACAAATGTTAGGAATTGCTCTTTTATTTGAAGCCACTTAGGGCTAAATAACTTAAGAAAAATGGTTGCTCCATATGGTTCTGTATAACTTACCAAATGTGTCTGTATCATCTGGTTCAGGGGCCAAGTCTATCTAGCAATGTATTTATTATTTTACGTCTTTAAGCCACTAATCCTCATGTATTTATCTTCCTCAAAATCTAAATACCTCTATTATTCATGCTTCTGTCATAGAAGCACTTTCAAGAATACTAGAGATTACAGTGAAATTTGATGTTTCACTATTTGAAAAGGACAATTACTGCTTTTATCATCTGCAAAATGCCACGCAAAGAATTTTGCTGTTAGACATAGGAAAGGCTCTCTTCCCATCAGTAAGGAACAAATGATTGATGTCTATTATGTGATTCAACTCCATCGTAAAATATAGCTGTCAGTTATAAATATAAGGAGACATAAGTTCATTTTGCAAGCAAAGGCTAAAGTGTCTACTTGGCATTTGAGTTGTAATTTAGCCCTCCTTTACCTCCAGCTATATAACATATTCTTAAAATTTTACAAATCAGAACAGAGATATATCCTAGAGGATCAACTAATACTTTATAATAATTAATTGATGACTAACAAAAATATTTTCCAGGCTGTGAAAATTAGTGACTTTGTAACTCCTACTGCATTCAGAAGTCTGAATATTAAAGTAAAATACAGTATATTTTATGATGGCATCCAGGAAAAGCTGTATCATTGTGCGTCATCAGTTATGTGTGTTATAGGTAATGAACTAAAGAAGGATCATGCCTAGAATCCCTGACCTAGGCATTGAGATTTTGCTTAGTTTATATTTTCAAAAAGAAGAATAAACAAGCAGAGTAGATTAGCCAAACTGTAAGATACGGACTTAAAAATCATAGAAATTCTGTAAAATAAAATTCTCTCAGGTATTAAACAAGGGATGAAACAAAAATTTCAAAACTTTGCAATATTAAACCAGATAAGCTGATACATATGGAAATTCTTTATGAGCATTATTATCATGGAAGGGTGGTCCAGCAAATGTAGGGTTTCCCATTAGTGAATTGATGGCTTCCTTTAACTCTTCTACAGTCTTGGCCATATATCTACTAGTAGAAGGATAATAGTGAGAATTTGGGGCTGAGAGTAAGGAAAATCTGGGTTAAACATAGTGATTTTGGTTATATCACTGGTTATTCACTTTGAACAATGCATCAACTCTAGTAAAAAGCAACAAGAAAACCTCTGTACCATCACCTTGATTATTTATATACATTATAGTAAAAGCTAAAGATTCCCCTCTTATAACAAGCACAGACAACCATAAGTAGTAATCATTAATTGAGCATCTACTATGTTCAATCCATGTACCAATATTAACCCTGAATATAGTATTGCCTACCGTGCTCATTGTCCTTATAGGGAAATTTCTGTCCAATATCCCTTTAGGTAGTTAAATTTTATACCATATTGTAAATCTATTCTGCCCATCCCCTTAGTAGAAAAGCAAAGTTTAGTCACTTTACCCAAATACAGAGAATCAATAGGTTATACACCTAATCTATAACCCTTCTAGGAAACAAAATATGTGGTGGCCACCTGATTACCATTCTCATGCTATATATATTATATTATATAGAAATATAATAGTAGAAACTGAGGTAATTAGTGGGAGAGTTAAAGCTGGAAGGTCATGATGAGAAATGATGCTAGAGAGACCATGATAGAGCATATCTGTGTATGTTTTGAGTGAGCAGAAATAAGTATACAAACATTGTGAGTAAAAAAATTAGAATACATGATGGCGATGTCAACAAAGAAACAGATGGAATTTGAAGTTCATTGGTATTAAGACACATCAGTCCACAAAATAATAGATTATTAGAAATGACTCATTTTTAAGTGACACAAACCCTGTATAAATCAGCTGATACAATGAAGTCCATAGGGAAATTCTAGCTTAGAACTGAATCTAGGTACTAAAATGCTTATATCAGGAAACTTTATTGTAATTTTGTTTTTCTATGTGTTGGCTTCATTTTCTGACTGTTTCTCAATGAAAATAATTAGACTTACATTACACAAGATGTCATTTCCCAAGGAAAAAAACCGTGGTGGCATTACCAAAGAAAGGCTGAATGAGTGCTTGGCAGGCAAAAAAGCAAAGGCCTATTACCTTGAATCTGGTATTAGATTTTGGTGTGGCTATTTTCTGCTTTGTTTTATTTTCTAAACCACTGTATTGCGGTATTACTGACAAAAAAGAAGTTTTACATATTTCATGTATATAACTTGATAAGTTTTGGAGATAAATATACATCCATGAAACCACCACCACATTCTATGTGTAAACAACCTATCTATTGCTTCCAAAAGTTTCCTTCCCCTTCTTGTTTATGATGATGATTATTATTTATCTGTGATAACACATAACATGAGATACAACCTCCTAGCATATTTCCAAGTATACAATACAACATTGCTAACCATAAGCACTAGTTGTACAGTAGATATTTAGGACCTACTCATCTTGTAAAACTGAAACTTCATATTATTTGACTAATACCTCCCCATTTTCCCTTCCCCCATCTCCTGGCAACCACCATTCCACTTTCTGCTCCTCTGAGTTTCACTGCTTCAGAGTCATCACATAAGTAATATCATGTAGTATTTGTCCTTTTCTGTTTCTGCCTTATTTTACTTAGCATAATGCCCTTCAAGTTCTTCCATGTTGTTGCAGATGGTAAGATTTCTTTTGTTTTGAAATCAGTATTTTGTATAAGGTGTAAGGAAGGGATCCAGTTTCAGCTTTCTACATATGGCTAGCCAGTTTTCCCAGCACCATTTATTAAATAGGGAATCCTTTCACCATTGCTTGTTTTTCTCAGGTTTGTCAAAGATCAGAGAGTTGTAGATATGCGGCGTTATTTCTGAGGGCTCTGTTCTGTTCCATTGATCTATATCTCTGTTTTGGTACCAGTACCATGCTGTTTTGGTTACTGTAGCCTTGTAGTATAGTTTGAAGTCAGGTAGTGTGATGCCTCCAGCTTTGTTCTTTTGGCTTAGGATTGACTTGGCGATGCAGGCTCTTTTTTGGTTCCATATGAACTTTAAAGTAGTTTTTTCCAATTCTGTGAAGAAAGTCATTGGTAGCTTGATGGGGATGGCACTGAATCTGTAAATTACCTTGGGCAGTATGGCCATTTTCATGATATTGATTCTTTCTGTCCATGAGCATGGAATGTTCTTCCATTTGTTTGTATCCTCTTTTATTTCATTGAGCAGTGGTTTGTAGTTCTCCTTGAAGAGGTCCTTCACATCCCTTGTAAGTTGGATTCCTAGGTATTTTATTCTCTTTGAAGCAACTGTGAATGGGAGTTCACTCATGATTTGGCTCTCTGTTTGTCTGTTGTTGGTGTATAAGAATGCTTGTGATTTTTGTACATTGATTTTGTATCCTGAGACTTTGTTGAAGTTGCTTATCAGCTTAAGGAGATTTTGGGCTGAGACGATGAGGTTTTCTAGATATACAATCACGTCGTCTGCAAACAGGGACAATTTGACTTCCTCTTTTCCTAATTGAATACCCTTTATTTCCTTCTCCTGCCTAATTCAAGATGGAGTAAAGACTTAAACGTTAGACCTAAAACCATATAAACCCTGGAAGAAAACCTAGGCATTACCATTCAGGACATAGGCATGGGCAAGGACTTCATATCTAAAACACCAAAAGCAATGGCAAGAAAAGACAAAATTGACAAATGGGATCTAATTAAACTAAAGAGCTTCTGCACAGCAAAAGAAACTACCATCAGAGTGAACAGGCAACCTACAAAATGGGAGAAAATTTTCGCAACCTACTCATCTGACAAAGGGCTAATATCCAGAATCTACAGTGAACTCAAACAAATTTACAAGAAAAAAACAAACAACCCCATCAAAAAGTGGGCGAAGGACATGAACAGACACTTCTCAAAAGAAGATATTTATGCAGCCAAAAAACACATGAAAAAATGCTCATCATCACTGGCCATCAGAGAAATGCAAATCAAAACCACTATGAGATACCATCTCACACCAGTTAGAATGGCGATCATTAAAAATTCAGGAAACAACAGGTGCTGGAGAGGATGTGGAGAAATAGGAACACTTTTACACTGTTGGTGGGACTGTAAACTAGTTCAACCATTGTGGAAGTCAGTGTGGCGATTCCTCAGGGATCTAGAACTGGAAATACCATTTGACCCAGCCATCCCATTACTGGGTATATACCCAAAGGATTATAAATCATGCTGCTATAAAGACACATGCACACGTATGTTTATTGCCACATTATTCACAATAGCAAAGACTTGGAACCAACCCAAATGTCCAACAATGATAGACTGGATTAAGAAAATGTGGCACATATACACCATGGAATACTATGCAGCCATAAAAAATGATGAGTTCATGTCCTTTGTAGGGACATGGATGAAACTGGAAATCATCATTCTCAGTAAACTATCGCAAGAACAAAAAACCAAACACCGCATATTCTCACTCATAGGTGGGAACTGAACAATGAGAACACATGGACACAGGAAGGGGAATATCACACTCTGGGGACTGTAGTGGGGTTGGGGGAGGAGGGAGGGATAGCATCGGGAGATATACCTAATGCTAGATGACGAGTTAGTGGGTGCAGGGCACCAGCATGGCATATGTATACATATGTAACTAACCTGCACAATGTGCACACGTACCCTAAAACTTAAAGTGTAATAAAAAAAAAAAGAAAAAAGAAATCAGTATTTTGAAGAGATATCTGCAGTTTCTTGTTTTTTTGCAACATTATTTACAACATCCAGGCCCTGGAAGTAACCTAAATGTCTATCAATGGGTGAATGAATCAAGAAAATGTGGTACATACATACAATGAAATATTACTAACAGCTAACTAAGAAAAATGGTGGCTAGTTTTTTAAAGGTTATGAAAACCATATTAATGAATCAATCAATTTTTTTAACAAATTACTAACAAGACATATGCAAGTGGATATATTTATATATCATTATTATTCAATTAATCTACCAATATTGAATAACTATTATGTGCCTAATCCTGGTCTAGACTTTGGAAATAAGTAGTAAACACTCAGACAGAAATACAGATAATGAGTAAGCAAATAAAAAATCAAGAAAACTATACAGACAATTAAAATATGGTGGAGGAATGAAAGGACTAGATGATGATATTTTTTAGGGGAAAATCTCTTCTGAAGATTTGATATTGCAGCTGAAAGCTGTCAAAAAGGAACCGTCCAGTGTGTTCCAGGCAGATTAAAGAAGATAGCGTCTGTTTATTTGTTATATTTGACTGTTATATGGTATTTAATTACTAGACATGGTAAACGAAAAAGTGCTTCCACAATAGTCTGTACTCATCAGATCATAACACTAACCAAATTTTCATGCAATTACTTATTTAATATCTTTATTATTCACCAGAAAAATAAGCTCCATATTGACAGGAACTTTAGTTTTTGTTTGTTCGATTGTGTATCCCCACGGCTAACTCTTGGTATGTACTCAGTGGATGTTTTCAGAATGGCAGGCTAGATGCAAAAGAATTGACAATATTGAAAACCTGTCCTTGAGAACTTTCTCAAAACAAACAATTCAATTCTCTTATTTTAAAAAGAAACTATAATCAATGTTTTAGAAGATTGACAGTGATTTTGAAAGTCTTTTAGAGTCATCCCAAACACAAGCTTTGTGTTTGGGAACTCTTCCAAGTGCTTGGTAAAAATCAATCTTTCCTCATTATAGAGCAATATTCCTGACACATATATATATACATATATATATCAGGACACACATATATATATATATCAGGAATATATATGTATATGTATCATCGTGTGTATGTACATATATATGTGTACATCTATACATACATATAGTTATGTGTGTATGTATGTGTATATATGTGTGTGCATATATATACTTGTATATATATAATTTCCAGAATGTATAATACTGTATGCACATAATTCCAGAATGTATATATTCACATATATACACACATACATATATACATATACATACACACATACATATACATATGTATAGATGTACACACATATATGCATATATGTATATATGTACATACACACATATGCATATATGTATATATGTACATACACACATATGCATATATGTATATATGTACATACACACATATATACATATGCATATGTGTATTTTATGCACACATATATACATATGATATATATCCATATATACATGTATATATATACACATACATATATACATATACATACACACATATATGTACATATATGCACACATATACATGTATATATACATGCACACATATATACATATACATGCACACATATATACATATGTGTATATATGTACATACACACATATATATAACGACAGTAATAAAATCTATAATCAGAATTGTGCAACTTTTAAAAATGCATGTTTCTGGTCTGTTTTCATCAGCAAAATTTATAGATCAAATGCATCAATATGTTGTAGAAGTCTTAGAATGGTGATGTTTCTGGCATTCAATTTTGGTTCCTGATTTTAATTTTGCTGATTTCCATGCTATTGCTATGGTGATAGGATTAGAAACAACCATTGTACAAGAATGGCAATGGGTCTGCAATTCCATGAGATTTTTTCCTATTAAAAAAATATTACACATTCTGGAACTTACATGGAAATGGGCTAAAAATACAGAGAAGAAAGAATTTAAGAGTTCAGATGCGTGAAGGTAGAGAAAGAAAGAAAATATATTAATGAGGGAAATGCTTGAGCCTATGTCAAGGGCTTAAACAGAAACCATAAGAAATAGCTTTCAGAATGATGCTAGAAGGAATGTAAGTGATTGTGGTTAAAGATCACCTCTGGCTGAGCACTAAATGGGTTGTGGGGAGCAACAATATGGAGCATGATTGGGAGAATAAATAAAGTGTGTGTGTGTGTGTGTGTGTGTGACAGAGAGATAGAGAGCCAGACAGAGAGACAGGTTGGATGATCTAGCAGAGTAAAAGGAAATTTGAAAAAGGAGGCAGAACAGACCATCTCACATTCCTCACTACTGGTCAGGTGTGAGCTGGTGAGGCTGGAAAAAGCTTTAAATTCACAAGGAGAATAGAAACTTCATTTTAATAATTGAAAATAAAACAGTAATAACCTGAAAATTGTGGGACTTGTGTCCCACAAAGCTAACAACTATATCTAATTTATTTTCCAGGAAATGGCAAAGAATATTTGACAAGATACATTTGAAGAAAGAGGTGGAAAATACTAAGATTGTTTTCTGATTATACCTGATCATGTTGAGCTCTTTAGCAAGACATTTATGATCTCTAATATTAATACTCTTTACCACAGTATTATTTAAAAAAACAGAAAAATAAATGGGACTCTATTTTTACTCTCAAAAACCATATAGTTTAAAAGTAGAAAAAAATTATAAGAATAAATTTACTGGGGAAAATGACAGTTTTCAAATTGCTCATAAGATACCGGCATTAAAGATAGAGATTCTAAAATCTTCTTTCTTTTGCATGGTCATTAAGTTACCTTCCAGCTCCTGCCAGCTGAAGACAATAATCTCTGTAAGAAAGAAGACTGATGCTCACACCTGTAAGCCCAGCACTTTGGGAGACCAAGGCAGGTGGATCACGAGGTCAGCAGATCGAGACCATCCTGGCTAACACAGTGAAACCCCGTCTCTACCAAAAATACAAAAAATTAGCCAGGTGTGGTGGTAGGCGCCTATAGTCTCAGCTACTCAGGAGGCTGAAGCAGGAGAATGGCATGAACCCAGGAAGCAGAGCTTGCAGTGAGCCGAGATCGCGCCACTGTACTCCAGCTTGGGCAACAGGGCGAGACTCCGTCTCAAAAAAAAAAAAAAAAAAGACTGATGAAAGCTGCAGTTATTTGCTTGCTTGTTATAATTCATTTTACTAAGTTGTAAATCTCCTGAAACAATTCATCTGTCTTTCATAGAGCAAGTCCCCAACAAATGCATGTCTGGTTGAGTAGCAAACACCGTGGCTGAAATTTGAAATCCAGGCTTAAATGTGCCTCATTCATACTGGCATAACTACTATTAAAGTTAAGAATAATATAAATGGAGAAATCAACTTAAACAAAGGTCAGACAAGAAGAGTGAGTAGTTGCTGGTAAGTGGGGGGAAAAGGAGAAAAACTACTGGAAAAGTGGACTAGAATCTTTTATTAATCTTAAAAATGTGAATTCATTTCAGCAGCAAACTTGAGGCTGCTGACCAGGCAAAGAATAACAGATCATTGTATGTATTTGATTTAGGCAGTACACTAAATTTCCAATGAAATGTCTAGATATGACTGCTTTTTATCACGGTTAGAATATTGATGCTATACACATGTGCAATGTCCATTCCATGTCTAATTTGATCAGATAAAGCAGGGACTTAGCCACCATCTTTGGGGGGAAGAAGACAGAACATCATATATTAAGAATAAATTAAAGTAGGTTAATTTGTTTTTTTTTTAAAAAAATAGAAAATTAAGAAACACATTGACAGAGCTATGAAATCAAACTTGCCTGCCAGAGCAGTACATATTCAAGTTCAGAATACCCTTCCAAAGAAAGACAAGCAAGGAAATATGGTAATGTGTAAAGAATACTAAGATTTAGCAATATCGTCTGTTTTTAACTAGCTATGTGACCCCCTCTGTGTTCTTCAGTTTCCTTCTGTGAAAAATGAAAGTGGAGGATGAATTAATCTTGTAGGTCTTCTTGTTCTATCATTCTATGTAGAGAGAAGGCTTTTACATGATGGAATGATCAATGGTATTTATTGTAACATCCAAACTAATTAGAGATGATTCAACAGCACCAAATATATGTGGGCTCATTAATAATCATAACACTGAAAACCATGCAATCTTTTTTTTCATCTTTTTAAAAAGTGTTCAGTTCTCTTCTTGGGTACTCATAGGAGAATAATTTATATTAAGCTGTTGGCGTCACAGTTAATAAACCTAATGAAGTATAGCCGAGCTCCAGATTTCAGTTTTGATGTGGTTAATTGATTTTACGAAATCTTTAAGCATATGAATGACAAATGTTTAGAAGTCACTCCTTGATCCCATTTTGTATGTTTGCAGTGACTTCAATTTGAAAACTCTCAATGGTGATTTTGCCTATTTATTTTTAACACAGATGTCTAATAACTTTCCCATCTTTTAGCCTAAATACAGCATCACTGTTTGCCCCAGGCAACAAGCAAAAATGATTGATAGCATTTCAAAATTCCAGAAGAAGCACAGAGGGTGCTTCACAGTTTCTGTCATAATTAATTGAGAGTCCAACAAGAACATATGTTTGTGTGGCATTACAATGGGAAAGTGTTAAAGGAAATGGAGTTATTTCCACTTGTAGCCAATGGTGGGTGAATGAAAGCAGAATCTGCCCTACAACATTGAGCAAAAGAAAATTAAAAAGTGAATCTATTTCAAATTCAGTCTGTTTGGCAACCTGTAATTCATAATTAACTGGTGTTTCAGGGCAGATTAATTACATAGTACTAACCATGCAATTATAAGTAAATTTATTTATTTCTTATTCTTCAGCATTTTAGGCAAGGGGAGCTCACCATACATGTTAATTACTTTTAGATCCACTCAATGTAATTTCCATATAAAAGGTAGAGACGTGTAATTACCAAGTATTCAGTATTTAACAAGTATATGTTTCTCAGACTAAAGAAACGAGGTACAGTGCAAAAAGCAGGGTTTTAAAGTCAAACTTGTATTTGAATATTTGAATCCCATTTTCTCCACATTATTATGGACTTTCTCATCAGTAAGAATAGAGTTGCTGTATTGATTAAATATGCGATCACTTAATTTATCTCTAGCTATATAGCACAGGTATAGACACTGAAATCGTTTTTCAGCCTGCTCAGATACCTCGCAAGTCTTCATGGCTTGACTATTCTGTTCCTTCTGCCTGATACGATATTTATGTATTTCTACAGCTGTTTAGTTCCATCTTGTTTTTCATGATCTAGATAAAGATTCAGCCAAGTATGGCCAGTGGGTCAAATTTACCATCACCCCCCCACCACAAAGTTTCCTAAATAAAGTTTGATTGGAACACAGCCATGCCTATTCATTTAAGTATTGTTCATGGCTATTTTCATACTACAACAGCAGAGTTGAATAGTTGTGACCAAAAACTGCATGGCCCACAAAGCTTAAAATATTTTTACTTCAGGTATTTTTCCTAATACCTAATGTAAATGACGAGTTAATGGGTGCAGCAAACCAACATGGCACATGTATACATAGGTAACAAAACTGCACATTGTGCACATGCACCCTAGAACTTAAAGTATTTTTTAAATATATATATATGTATATATATATTTGCTATCTAGCAGATAGTAAAAGTTTGCCAACCCTTGATTCAGAAAATGCTCCATATTCTCTATGCTTCATTTTCTGACCAACAACATGTTTGTTTTGATATCATTTGTGTTGTACATTAACTGTATTTTCACATGAGCACCGAGAAGTGGAGACTGCATTTCAGTATTCCTTTGTCTCCAGTCTGCTTAACATAATATCTGACACTCGAATACTTTTTGTTTGAATCTAAAAATAAAGTATTAAATTTATATAGTCAGCCCTCTGAATTCATGGGTTCTACATGTGTGGATTCAACCAACCTTAGATTGAAAGTGTAGTTGGGCCTAGGACAGGATGTTGCATCTGTACTAAACATATACACATTTGTTTTTGGTCATTCTGCCTAAACACTACAGTACAGCAACTACTTACATAGCATTTACATTGCATTCAGCATTAAAAGTAACCTAGAAATCATTTAAAGTATATGGGAGAATATGCATAGGTTTTATGCAAATACAATATTACATAAGGGACTTGAGCACCCACAGATTTGGGTATCTGTAGGGATTGGGAGTTCCTAGAACCAATCCCCCAAACATGAATACTGAGGGATGACTGTACATAGATTGGATGTCAGTCTAGATAGAACACAAATTAATATTTTTAAAGTGTTTACGTGGAAAAATATATGTGTACATAGACACAATACACTGAAGAAGAAGTTCTGAAAGCTAAATGTACATGCTTATTTCTCAGAACAAGGATTCAGACCTCTGATTAAAGGACAAAGGACTCAACAAGCTTTAATACTGATTTCTGCAGTGGGTTTCAGCTCTTTTGTGACCTGTTCTAGATTTGTTACACAGTTGTGTCTGTATGTGTGTATGCATGTGTATGGCTTGAACAGAACAGGAGATTATTTATTTCATTGATATAAAATCTGACATAGAGCAAATTTCTTCCAGACTAAAATCCTTCCCATTCTGTACTTTCTGGTCTCTTAGCTTTAATCTCCCCTGCATATAAAAGTGCCATAATTCCAAATACGACTGAATATTACCTGCGTTATCATTCTTAATTTATACCATATGTATTTAAATTATTCCTAATCTAGAGGATATTTTTGAACAGAAAATATCTAAACGGGTTATAAAGTTCAGATTATTTAATTTTCTCTCATGTAAAACAGGATCTATGTCCCCCATTATAGAAAAGAGTATTCTGTCTGTTGTTAATTACAAATGCTAAATTATTATATTGCATGAAAGATAGACAAAAATATTACCTGTCTCAATTACTGCCTGTATTAGTCCATTTCACACTGCTGATAAAGACATACCTGAGACTGGGAAGAAAAAGAGGTTTAATTGGACTTACAGTTCCACATGGCTGGGGAGGCCTCAGAATCATGGCAGGAGGAGAAAGGCGCTTCTTACATGGCTGCAGCAAGAGCAGATGAAGAAGTAGCAAAAGTGGAAACCCCTGATAAATCCATCAGATCTTGTGAGACTTATTCACTATCGCAAGAATAGTACCGGAAAGACCGGCCCCTGTGATTCAATTATCTCCCCCTGGGTCCTTCCCACAACACATGGGAATTCTGGGAGATACAATTCAAGTTGAGATTTTGGTGGGGACACAGCCAAACCCTATCACTGCCTGTATTGTTATTAGTGTGTTTCTTTTTGGTGATCAGCATGATCTGTATAAGAGATATTTCCAAACTAATTTCAAAGACAGCTTTTGATTTTGTCCGCTTTACTTGCTTTGATTGGACAATGACAAAGTCAGAAACCTTTTGTAAACACTGAGACTGTCTAGATTAATTACAATCCTTAATAAAATGAAATGGTGTGTAAGTAGTCGCTATACCACAGTGTTAGCTTTAATTTTACTTAATCTGTCAGGGTATTGTGACTTCGATCTTCATGCCTTAAAAATAGTGGCCACCACTTTGTTTAATCTTTTAAGGATTTACAAACTTTGTTCAAGTTTCTACCCTTTTATATGTGTGGGTAAATTAGGCCACTGTAACTGTCATTATTTTTTGTTTGTTTTTACTCCTTAATATCTTCTGTAAGTGATTTACATCCATTAAAGGTTAACATCATGATTACTCAGGCTTTGGTTTACCTGCTCTGGTGTATGTTTTCCCAGTATAAAATGTTGCCCTCCCAACATTCCTGGAGCATCACACTAATGCCAGGATGTATTAATGCCTTAATAAACATATTCCTCCAAAGTGAATCATGGCTGTCCAAAATTAATTGCCATAAAAATGGAGATCATAATCAAGATTATCTATTACATGTGCACTGAGGCACAACAGTTAAAATGGAGACTGTGTGTAGTTATTGAGGTCATGAACAGCCACTACCCTTATGTTCATTGCTTAATTATTAGCAACTATTTATAATGTATGCCATTTCTTACATGCTACCTGGCCCTATTCTGAAGAACTATGAACTGATATCTATAAAATATAAGTGTATAATTGTGTAACTGATCACTCTTAAGAAAGAGGGAAGGTTGCTATAGCACGGACAACAGTATTTTGTATGCATGCATGTGTGTTTATTTATTTATAGACTTACTTTTCTTGACTGCTGAGCATTCATTCTCATTTTCTTCTAGTAAGAACGCCTTCCAGTTCTGTTTGAAGAATTACTCCTCCATCACTGTGCTTTGTGTTTCCTGGGTCCATCAATCAAAGTATCCAGCTTTCTGGTAACTGAAGAGAAAGCATATGGCTCAAGCTAGTTAAATTATGCTCTCTGTATTACTCTTGAGTTTAGAAACTTGAATGTCAAATTTAATGAGAAATATCATTGCTTTTGTTTTAAATACCCCAGAGCTGACTTATCTCCTGAGGAGATAAACATTTAGCTTATGCACCTGGTTTGACCTGGTCTACCCAAAGATAGCACTTTATTATTTTATTTAAACCTTGTGAGCCACATCATATCCTTCCAATTAATTTTCTTTCTTTTTTTTTTCTTTTTTGAGACAGAGTCTCGCTCTGTCACCCAGGCTGCAGTGCAGTGGCATGATCTCGGCTCACTGTAACCTCTGCGTCCTGGGTTCAAGCAATTCTCCTGTCTCGGCCTCCTGAGTAGCTGGGACTACAGGTGCATGCCACCACACCTGGCTAATTTTTGTATTTTTAGTACAGATGAGGTTTCACTATATTTGTCAGGTTACCTGCCTCAGCCTCCCAAAGTGCTGAGATTACAGGCATGAGCCACCATGCCCAGCCAAATTTTCTTCGACCTACTAATACAAAGTTTCTTTCTCTTGAAAACAATGCACTTAATTGCATTGCGATTGCAAGCTAGTTTTGCAAGCTGGAGAACCAGGAAAGCCAATGTCTGAAGGTCCGAGAAGGGGGATTGAAAGGTGGGGCATGAGAGCAAGGGATGGGCCATGGTGTAAGTCTCAGCCTGGTAGAGCACTGATATCCAAGGTCAGGAGAAAATGGATGTCCTGGATTAAACACGGAGAAAAAAAATTGCCTTTCCTCCACGTTTTCATTCTATTGGGCTTTCCATTTTCAGTCTTTGCCGTTTCATGATGCTATAACAAAATACCATAAACTGGGTGGCTTCTAAACAACAGAAATTTGTGTCACAGTTATGGAGGCTGGGAAGTTCAAGCAAATTTGGTATCTGGTGATAGTCCACTTCCTGGTAGGCCATCTTTTCACTGTAACCTCACAGGGTGGAAAGGGCAAGGGGTCTTTTTCTTGGTCTGTTTTTTTTCTTGGGCACCATTCTCACTCACATCATCTCTGACCTCGTGAAGTATTCACCTACCAAAGGCTCCACATAATACCATACTTTGGAAGGTAGGCTTTCAACATATGAATTTTTGGAGGACATAGACATTCAGATCATCGCAGTCTGATTATAAGAACTTTCTATTATAAACCTATTTGGTGCATTTAAACATATCTTATACATTTAAACCTTTAATAGGATACAATGTCCTCCAGGAAATTGAAAATAATAATAAACCAAGAAGGTGACTAGAAAAGCATTCCTTATTAATCCCTGAGCTATAGCCCTGTAGTAGAAGCTGGCTTTTAAATGTTCTGTAATGCTTGGTGTGTACAGAAGAATGCAACAGATTCCAATTGTGTCTTCATTTGCAAGTAGCCTAGGCTTTAATTTTAAAAGAGGTTGAATACTACTTACTACTTGTCCTAGTTTCCTATTGCTACAATAATAAACTGTCACAACATAGTGATGTAAAACAACACAAAATATCCTCTTATGGTTGTGGAGGTCAGAGTTCTACAGTTATTTTCATTGGGCCAAAGTCATGGAGTTGACAGGGATTCCTTTTGAGGCTTTGCAGAGAAAACTCATTTTTCTTGCTTATTTCTTTTCTTTCTTTCTTTCTTTTTTTTTTTTTTTTGAGATAGAGTCTTGCTCTGTCACACAGGCTGGAGTGCAGTTGCGCTCACTGCAACCTCCGCCTCCTGGGTTCAAGCGATTCTCCTGCCTCAGCCTCTTGAGTACCTGGGACTACAGGCACACACCACCACGCCAGGCTCATTTTTGTTATTTTAGTAGAGACGGGGTTTCACCATGTTGATCAGGATGGTCTTGATCTCCTGACCTCATGATCCACCTGCCTCCGCCTCCCAAAGTGCTGGGATTACAGGCGTGAACCACCGCGCTCAGCCTTCTTGCCTATTTCTAATGTTCACCTGTATCCTTTGGTTCCTGACGTCTTCCTCCATCTTCCAATTGCATCATTCCAATTATGGCTTCCATCATAACATTGCCTTCTCCTCTGACTTCTCCTGCATTTTTCTGTGAGGATCATTGTGATTACATTGGGCCCACCTCTAAAATCTGGGAGCATCTCCTCATCTCAATATCCTTAATTTAATCAAATCTGCTAAGTCCCTTGTACCACACAGGGTAACATTCCCAAATTCCAGAGATTATTATGTGGATATATTTGGGGGCCCATTATTCAGCTTATCATACCGTTTTAAATTATCTATACTTGATCCTAAATGTTATGTTGGACTCATAACACTTATCAGAGCTAATATGTATTTACAAAATAAAAAAAGCAATGTCCTAATTGCTATGGTCCTGTTTTCCCAAAAGCTCATAATTTACTGGACAAGTCAGGTACACAGCCAAATGTATTAGGTTGATGCAAAAGTAATTGTGTTTCTTGCCATTAAAAAAAAAAAGGCAAAAAAACCCCGCAGTTACTTTTGCACCAGCCTAATAAATCTTAGCAGATTTTTCTTTTATTTTATTTGCTATAGAAGCAGAAGTATATGTTTTGATACTATGAATATTTTCACAATATTTCAATTGACCAAACAAACCAGTATTCAAAGTCATAATTTTATAGCAGGGCTGCTTTCAACTTTTAGTGTGTATGGCATTCAAGAGGTCATGACTAAGGTACTTTTCAGTGTTTTCTGAATTTACAAAACATCTTCTGTGATTTTATTACCTGAAGCAATAAAAATTTTATACCTCTGAAAGGCAGCTTCTAAATCAGTAGTTTCTAAACATTGATTTTTCGTCTCATGCTCCATAATGAAGACTTCACTCGTCGGAGAAGAATGGAGAAAAATATGAAAATGTAAGGAGTTTTTTATAAAACTAAATGTATTCAGTTTTAAGACTGTCCTTCATGTCCTTTTCACAATTTTTACTTTTCAAAAAATTTGAGATCATAAGTAAATCTTTTTAACCTGAAAAATAATAATTTAATGAATGTATGTCAGTAGCAAATTAATACACACACATACAAACATACATGCATACATTCTGGCTTATAAAATTTGAAAATCTAGAAATCATATCTGTAGCATGTTAATTAAATTACACTAATAAGTTAGTATTAACACCTATAATTGTATACTGCTAAAAAATTTACAAAATACCTTCATATCCATTAGCTCAAGGGCCCTCCCCACAAAATAAATCCATGAGGAAAAAAGTAAGTGATTATTATCTTCATTTTGTAGAATGAGAAATAAAAGCACAAAATTTTAGATGACTTAGCAGAATTATTTCAGTTGATATGCTGTATCTGTCATCTTAAACTTGCCTTATATCTTCAACCAGTTTTCAGAACATTTCATTTATCACCTTGCACGAACTAAAATGTTGGTTTTCCCTAATTCCTCTGTAGTCAGCTCAAGTTCCATATCCACCGCTTGAGCTGTGCACATTTCCTTTGGACCAACTGTCCCAGTGTGGGGAGGCTAAAGAGAGATATGCTAATGCATCTTCCTTGTTCATACTGTTGGTTTTAACCCAGTTTTGTCTCTTTTTTCATCTTCCTAAACTATCTCTGAATCTCATGTTTTTAATGGGGGGGAAAAAAAGGTCATCTATTTTGAGTGCTTCAGAAAGGTCAAAAAAATAAGGAAATTAATGTGATCAGTGGTTTGGCCACATACAGGTAAGTGAAAAGTATGCATTGTAGAGTGCTGGGTATGAAACATATTTAGAATGGGATAATTGATAATAAAGACAAAGGGCACATAACTCTTTCAAGATTGTTACTAGAAATAGGTATAGACAAATAAAAAGAATGTTAGAGAATGATAAGGTATGAGGTCAACATAATTGATTTTTTAATTACGTGAAATAGAAATTATTCCACAGAAATACAAGACTCCTTTATATATAATAACCCAATATGCTACTCCTTGAAAAATCTGGTTAGAGGTTAGTAGTGCTTAATCACTTTAACATATATCAATTACAGAAAATGCTACAACTCCATTAAATTATTCTTTGGTGATATATTGTGGAAACAGCATTCAGAGAAGGCTCTCTAAATGTTATGGAGGCAGGTGAAAGCCCTTCTACTCCATTATTGGAGGGGATGTAAATTATCGCAGCCATTATGGAAAATATCAGGAAGGCTTCGCAAAAAAATAACAAATGGAGATGGAATAGTTGGATTTGAAAATTAGGGAAAAATAAACCTTCAGCCTTATCTCATTTTATACATAAAAATTAGTTTGTGATGAATGATAGACCTCAATGTAAAACAAAATTGTAAAGCATTTGAAAGAATATAGAAGAATATCATTAATTCTTGATTGAGACAAAACTTGCTTAGATAAGTCAGAAAAAAAGCAGTAATCATGAAAGCAAAAAATGACAAACTGGGTTTCAACAAAATTGAAAAATTTTGTCATGACACGTATTTAACAAAATGAATAGGAAAACCACAGACTGGAAAAAATACATATTTTGACATTTAAAAGCTCCTTAAAAGTCAACAATAAAAAGGACAAAACATTTTTGAAAAGGGAAAGAGGGCAATGGTTTTGACTGGTTGGACTGTCTACAACAGAAAACATATTTTTTCATTAGAGAAATAATAATTTAGTCCTCAGTTAGGTAATATTTCATACTCATACGGATGGCTAAAATTTAAAAAACAGTATCAGTTTTAAATATTGACAGGATGTATAGCAACCGATACTTTCATATATTGGCAATGGATGTTTACATTGTTGTAATCATTTTGTTGAACTGTGACCCAAATTCCACTCCTTGGTATTTATCTAAGAGGATTGAAAATAGATATCCACAGACATATACAAAAATATTCATCATAACTTTATTCATAATAACTATGCCTTGAAATAACCCAAATGCCCACCAACTAATAATCAATAAACAAATTTTTATGTGTTTATACTACTTAATATAAAGAATCAAAATAGCAAAAACTGTATATGAATGTATATATAAATACACAAATTATATAAAATTTGAGAAACATTTATATTATATAGAATGAAAGTAACCTGTGATAAAGGAGTAAATACTGTATTGTTTCATTTGTATGAAGTTCCAAAACAAGAAAAACTCATCTATGGTCATTGACATCAAAGATTAGTTGCCTTTTGGGTAGAGGAGAAGGGAGCAAAAAAGGGGACATGGGAGAACTTTCTGGGGTGCTGAGATTCTTGTGGATGTTGGTTTCTGTGTGGATTACAGCTGTATAAGCAATTGCCTCAGCTCATTAAACTTATCACTTAATATCTCTACATCTTGTTGCATATAAATTATAAATTAATTAAGAAAAGAAAAAGGATCAGTAAAAATGTATTAGTCCAATACTATACAATGTCTCCATTTAAAAAAATTCTTGAAATTCTCTATGAATTAGTATGCTCAATAGCAGAACAAAATTGTATGGTTTTTGTCTTAAGAATAATTTAAAATAGGAAGATTTTTACAACAGATTTTAAAACTCAACTTCCTTCAAGGGTGACCATCTTTGACGTTTTCTTTTCAGATGCCTGAAAATATTCTTGCAAAGGAGGAGAGTATCTCTTACGCTACGTAAGATTGTATATATTCTTTATGTTCTGGTGTATTTCAACTTTGTTTTGGTGATCCGATATTTATTTTAATCTAGGAAAAATGGCAGTAATAATCATGCTAAACTAAACTTGAAACAAAACAAATATAAATAATATATACTTTGTCTAACACCAGAGTATTCTAACATCTGTACATGATGTTATTTCTATGAAGAGGTATATTCCTTCATGTTTTCCCCTCTGTATGACTTTGGAAAGGATTAATATTTTGAAATGTCCTCACAATAAATGAATGTTTTGAAATATACTGAAAAAAATGTGAGGTGTATTGAAAATATGCTTCTTTGCTTAACAGCCAAGGCGTAAGACATACTCATATCTTATTATGAGTATTCAACTTGGGTATTGAATGAGTTTAGGTTGCATAACACTTTTAACAAGACAATAATGAAAACATAAAAACAATAGAAAATAAAAAGTTTTCTGGAAAACATATCTACAAAATGAGAACATGCTCTCAAATAATTTCAACGTGTAGCTTGTAATTATTATTCAGTGATCTCCATTCCAGCTCAGTATATTAAACTTTCACAGTTAAAAGCCCCGCCCTAAAACTTAATGTCTTCTACCAAAAACTTGTACCAAAATCATAAAAGCAGATTTCTGCAGTTCCCTGTGAAAAATATGTAAAATGTATTCGAAAAAGATGCCAGACACGAAGACTACATATTGTATGGTGTCATTTATGACGAATTTCTAAAAAATCGTAAATCCATAGGGACAGAAAGTAGGCTAAGCAGTTGTCTGGGGCTGACAGGGAGAGGGCATAGGGAATAATTGTCAATAAATATGAGTGATCTTACTGGGATGATGGAACTATTCTGAAACTAGATTATGCTGATGATTGCACAACTTAGTAAATTTACTAAAAATCATTGAATCGTACACATAAACTTGGTAAATTTAAATGTGTTTGAGGCCCCGTGTGCGGTGGCCCACACCCGTAATCCCAGCACTTTGGGAGGCCGAGGCGGGCGGATCACGTGGTCAGGAAATCCAGACCATCCTGGCCAACATGGTGAAACCCAGTCTCTATTAAAATACAAAAAAATTAGCCGAGTGTGATGGCAGGCACCTGTATCCCAGCTACTCGGGAAGCTGACGCAGGAGAATGGTGTGAACCCGGGAGGTGGAGCTTGCAGTGAGCAGAGATCACGCTACTGCACTCCTGCCTGGGCAACAGAGCAAGACTCCGTATCAATCAATCAATCAATCAATCAATCAATCAAGTGTTTGAGTAGTTTAACAATTTTTTTTTTCCTAAATTAGTGTCTAGTTTCTTATACATCCACGTTACAATGTGGAAAAAAAGCACAGTATTAAGAAGGACCTATTTTATTTCTAGTGGTTGAGTGATGGACACAGTTTGATAGTTAAGTTAAAATGGATACTTATAACAAGTTAAATATGAAATGCCAATTTTTCTTGCTAAAAGCAAGAGAGTGGAAACTTTTTATACTTCAATGATTAGGATGTTCTCTACAATATATATGGAGAGGCATTCGTCCATAATGCTTTCATATAGTTTTTTTCTTTCACAAGTTAGAGGTACTGTGTTTCTCCACTTCGAGGAAGTAAGTCAATGTGAAGTGTCTGCTTTTCTCTCTCTAGCAATACATACTTAGGATTTCAATTAAATTAATAAGATAAAATTAAAATATTTACTTTGGGAAATCGGGGTTTCTCAACCTTAGCAGTATTTACGGGTATTTTGACACTAATAATTCCTTGTTTTGGAGGCTGTCCTGTGGTGTATGGGATGTTCAGCAAAATCCTTAGCCTCTCCCATTAGACAATAATAATTAGAAGGGTATATCCAGAAAGACAATGTTAATGAAAAAAAATAAAGAGCTAGTGTATATATCGTTTGTAAGTGTGAGGAATTTGTAACATTTTTAGGATAGGATTTATGTTCAGGAGATAGGGAAGGGAATTAGATACATAAGGAGTTAAAGGAGGCTTCAGCTTTATCAGTAAGATTCTGACAGATAACATGAAAAGAGATCTAAAATATACAATAAAAAAGAAAACAAATATCTGCAATCTGAGTGATGGAAACATTTGTTTTGGTGAAATTATTCTCAATAATTTTATACATGTAGAATAAACTACATATATAGTAGAGAGAGAGAAAAAGAGAAAGACAGAGATTAATAAACTAAGCTTCATGGTCACAGGGCCCTGGGAGATTTGGAGAATGTTTCTATTTCCCCTCTTTGTTTACAGAATCAGAAAGAAGGACAGTCACAAAATGAAAGTGCATTCCTAGAAACTGTAGGTGTCCTATATATTACAATGCTGCTATTTTGCTCCTTTTATCAACATGATTTAGATTCTAAATAATAGTAATCATTTACAACAAAATTACAATAGAGAAAAGTTACAAATGCATGCTTAAACACAAGCATTTTAAAAATTATACACTATCTCTAATTATTCCTAGTGTTTACACAGAATTATATGATAGCCAAGGTTTAAGCAAATGATTACAAATAAGTAATTTAGTTATTACTTATTAATTTAAAATAATTATTATATGATATTAAATGTAACAATTATTATTTATGATTATTACCTACCTAATAAATAATTTTCAATTTCTTAAAAAATACAGAAAACTTCTTTTAGCAGATATTATGATAATCCATTCTGGTCATTATTACTTAGCTTGGTGTTATAGAAATTGAGAAAAATGAGTGTAAAATCATGTCCCCTCAAACAAAAACAACTCCATATTGTAAAATACTGATAAAAGTAGTTCTATTGAGAGTTATTCCTGCTCTCAGAAATTAGCACAATAAAGAGTTCATATTACAATTGAGATAATAGAATCCCAGATTTTCCTCCTTTTAATTTTACAGTTGAAAGACCCCTGAAAAGTTGTTTAGCTCTTATTTTATAGATGCGGAAAATGAGATTCAGAAAGTTCAGACGATTTCCTTCCCCAAGGACACCTGGTGATTTAGTAGCAGAACTGGATCTGGAACGCATATCTTCATCTTTCTATGCTTTTTCTACACTCCCAAAGTGAATTCCTGTCATAGTATCTTTTTATTTTCTAACAGAGAGTATTTTATAACACAGCACAATGGTAACTACAGACCTAATGTGCATTTCAGAACACATTACGAATATTAATGTTATTATTAGGAGAAAAGTCTTTTACTGCAGCTTAAACTTTCATTTCCCCCCCATTATCTATTGCACAACTCCAGTTCTTAAGGGGGAAAAAAATCAGACTCAGTCAGCAACTTGTAACCTGTGCAAACTCTATGAATGCCTCTATGACAGCCTGAAGGTCAAAAGACCAGATCATCTCTAAATTAGTCAATTCTCTGAAACTCAAGGATGTCAGTCATTGGAAAGGATCAGCTGACCTATCTCCCCACAAGCACTCTGACAGATTTAATGTTCACAACATCTATTGTCAACAAAAAAAATAGAGGGGGAAGACACTCAATTTGTATACTTCCCTCCTAAGGCATTCAAGGCACAGACTAGGATAAATATGTTGTTTATTTTCTAAACTGATGGCATTTCCCTGTTTGCTTTTATCTGCTGTTTCATTTAGCTCAAAAGATCTAACTTTCTTCTTTATCTCTTCCTTTGAGCTAGCTGGATGAGATTTGCTAAGGATGGGAAAGCTAGCACTGCCATAATAGAATGGCATAAATTGTTTCAGCATACAGTGACTTGAGTAAACAATTTGTTTAAATTCTCCCACCAAGAGCCATGCATATATTCCCATTGTTACCAAAAGAGATTTTTACTTGTTTTTATTTGCGTCTTGCCTGAATAGATCAGGGGGGAAAGGCATGGAATTTGGAGCAACACTCTCTTGGGTTTATATATCCTAAATTGAGATCATTTACTTCTCTGGACCTAAGTCTGTCATTTACATAAGAAGTGTAATACCAATTATATCGGTTAGGATTATATTTAGCTGCTGGTGACAGAAACCCCAAAAGTAACATAGGCTTAAGCAAGATTGACGTTTATACTTTTTCTAAAACAAAACTGAACAAGTGGAAGAGGATTGATATGGTGGTTAATGCATCAAGGGATCAGAGTCCTTTTACCTTCTTGTTCTATCATTTGTGGCCTTTACTTCATAGTTAAGGAAAGCAGAATTTTGATGTAGAGGCAAGAAAGAAGAAAGGAAGGAAAAAAGAGGGAGTGGTAAAGGGTACACAGATGATATGTGATATGTCACAAAGAACATGTCTCATTGGCCAGCACTAGTTACATGGCTGTACCTAGCTGCACAGGAGGCTGGAAAATATGGTGTCCATTCTGGATGGACTCAGACCCACTCAAAAAGTCAAGATCTGCCTTGTTTTCAGCTGTCTTTCCCTCTCTGTGGGACCTTCAGGCACCTGCTTGGGTCTCTTCCAAGGAAATTTTCCTTTCCTTCCTGTTCTAAAGCCCTTTTAAATAAACTTCCACTCCTGCTCTGAAAAAAAAAAATCAGGATCCTATTACCACAGCAAAAAAGAAGAATATTTTGGGAGACAACTAGCATCTCTGCCACACCTAATTTAGGAGATGTTGCTAGTTTTTCACAAGTATCTGGGCTGCAATCCCAGGTTCCCTTGCACTTAGATCTTATCATTTGACTATGCTCTCCCCATTGGGATATGAGTTAAAGTGATCTGAGCCATTTCCATGCCAAAATCTTTAAAATTTTGAGTATTCTCTCTCTATGTTCTCTTTGCAGTATGTATCTTTCCTTTGAGCTAGCTAAAAACCTGGACTTTCACACAGCTACTTTTCAATGTAAATGGGTACAATAACTTAAGTAATAGAGTAGGGAACATGGAAGGCATCCAGTATCTGCATGGCTGTGGGGAAGGAAAATACCTGCTGATCTGATATACTTACCCAGTCCTAGTACATTTGAGAGAGATACACTTCTATATTTTGTTCATACATCCTAGTAGTTAAGCCTCACTTTGAGTGATGTATTTAGCACACAGGAATTTTTCTGGAGAATAAATGATGTAATATCTACAAAGTGCTGACAGTGCCTGCTTATGGTAAGTAAACAACAGAAATAAATTTAAAATAAACATATATATAAAAAACAATAATATACATACCAGCTATACATTTATTAAAATATTTTATGTAAATTTTTATAACTGTGTATATAGCTTTATAAATATAATCAGCTGTCTCTTTGGAGTATCATCAGGATCCTCTAAAGTGAATTTTACATCAATTATTCTATGTAAAATATAAATAATAACATATCAACTATACCTTCAAATTTACTGAAAACCCATGTACTTTTGTTGCCCTGATGAAATAGCCCAGAATTGTACTTATTTTAGACAAAAAAAAAGGTGTATGGACCAGAGCTACCTTAGTCTTCCATGTATCAATTTCACCTATTTGAGGCCTCCAATGAAGTATAATACATAAAATAAGGCCAACACCACAACGAAAGAGTATCATTGTTAGTATGTGGACTTTGCCTTCCTTTACAACTAATAAGCTTCCACCTTCTAACCTCAGAATCATTTCCAGTCTACTACAAAAATTTATGCAAACAATATTCATCACATGCCGGAAGAAAAGAAGTGATGTAGTCCTGACAACAAGGTATATGTAACTGAAGACATCATCCACAATCTTACTCTCTGCTCCAATGTTTGGGATTATAATAAAGAACATACATTGGCCCTTGGTCTAACATATAACCCTGAACTTCAATTTTCTTTCCCTCAGCGCAGGAAAACTGTCACTGCTTTTCTCTTGTCCTCTAATTCAGTACCACAGATCAGCAACTACTCTGAGGAAGAAAGCAATCAAAGGTAGATTTCATCTCAAGCATTCCCATTCTTTCATATTCTGTGGTTTCTTTCTAACCATAACAAACATGCTTTCTGTATTTTATAAATATTTTTGATGAATGGATTAGCACAATATATTATTTAATAACAAAAAGAAATAAAAATGAGCTTTTGATGGTATAGAAACCAATCTCCAGGATGAATTCTAAGGATCCTCATCTCCTTGTATTCTCACCCTTGTGTAGTCATCTCCCATAATATATGAGGGTTGGTGTGTTAGAACAATAGAACACAACAGAAGTGATGGTAGATCACTTCTCAGGATGTGTTATAATTTCATTGTAGCTTCTGTCTCACTCTCGACTCTCTTGTTCTAGAGAAATTCAGTGCCAAGCCATGAGTACAGGCAGCCCTGTGAAAAGATCAAGTAGTGAGAAACTGAGTCCTTCTACCAATAGTCAATGAGAAATTGAGGTATCCTGTCAACAGTCACATGAGTGAGTCATTTTGAAATGGATTTTCCATCGCCACTCAAGCCTATGGATGACTGAAGTCTGAGCTTATAGCATGACTGCAAACTCTTGAGACTCAAAGCCATAATCATTCAGTTAAGCTGCTTCTGCATTCTTGACCGTCAACCACTGTGTGGGATAATAAATGTATATGTATGTATGTGTGTGTGTGTTTAATTTGTAATTGTAGTAAAATACACATAACATAAAATTTATCATATTAACCATTTTTAAGTGCATGGTTCAGCAGTGTTAATTATATTCACATTGTTGTCTAACCGATCTCCAGAACCTTTTCATATTGCAAAATTGAAACTTCATACCCATTAAACAACAGCACTCAGCTCTCCCTCCTCTGGAAACCACCCTTATACTTTCTGCTTCTGTGAGTTTTGCTAATCTAGATAGGTCATGTAAGTGGAATCAGAAACTACTTGCCTTTTTGCGACTGGTTCATTTGACTTAGCATAATGTCCTCAAGGTTCTCCATGTTGTACTATGTGTCAGAATTCACTTCCATGTGAATGCTGAATAATATATTATTGACTGTGTATACCACATTTTCTTTACCCATTCCTTTGCCAATGAACATTTGTGTTGCTTCCATCTTTGGGTTATTGTGAACAGTATTGCCGTGAACATAGGTATACAGATATTTTTTGAGACCCTGCCTTCAATCTTTGAGATATAAACCCAGAAAAGAAATTGTCGGATCATATGGTAATTATTTCTTTTAATTTTTTAAGGAACTGCCATACTGTTTTCCATAGAAGCTACACCATTTTAAATTTCCACCAACAGTGAACAAGGATTCAGTTAATGTACTTCCTCATCAACACCTGTTAATTTTTGTTTTCTTGATAAGATCCATCCTGCTGGGTATAAGGTGATATCTCATTATGGTTTTGATTTGCTTTTCTCTGATGATTTGTGATGTTAAGCATCTTTTCAAATGCCTGTTGGCTATTTATATCTCCTCTTTAGAGAAATGTCTTTTCAAGTTTTTTTGTCCATTTGTTATTCAGGTTTTGTTGTTGTTGCTGCTGTTGTGTTGTAAGAGTATTTTAAAATGTATTCTTGTTATTACTTCCTTATCAGATCTATAATTTGAAAATATTTTCTCTTATTCCACAGGTGTCTTTCACTCTGTTAATTGTATCCATTGATGTGCAAAGTTTTCAGTTTTGCTCCGTATAGTCTAATTTATATGTTTTTACTTTTGTTGCCCGTAAAATTAGTGTTGTCTTAAGACACTAAATTTTGGGTAAAATGATTACACAGAAATAGCAAACAGAGGAGGCTATTATTTTATTTATCTATATTAATGATATAATTTGGCTCTGTGTCCTCACCCGAATCTCATCTCGAATTGTAATCCCACATGTCGAGGGAGGGGCCTGATGGGAGGTAATTGGATCACGGAGGCGGTTTCACCCATGCTGTTCTCGTGAAAGTGAGTGAGTTCTCATGTTATCTGATGGTTTCAAAGTGTGTCACTTCCCCCTTTCTCTCTCCTGCCATCATGTAAGACGTGCTTTGCTTCCCCTTCACCTTCCGCCATGATCGTAAGTTTCCTGAGGCCTCCCCACCCATGTAGAATTGTGAGTCAATTAAACCTCTTTTCTTCAAAAAATTACCCAGTTCAGGTAGTTCTTTATAGCAGTTTGAAAACAGACTAACACAACTATTTTATTTCAGAGACAGTTTCACTGCATTGTTCAGGCTGGCCTTAAGTCCCTGGACTCAAGTGATCCTCCTGCATCACCCTCCTAAGAGGCTGGGACTGCAGATATGGGCCAGCACTCCCAGCTATAGGAGGCAAAAAAATGTTTTCTTTGAATGCTTTGTAATAATCACTTTAAAATTATTATTGAAATATACTTAAGATGATGCTGGAAATAAATTGTGAGGATATATCTTATAAAAGCAGATAACTGAATTGGAGAAATTAGTGAAATAGTTGACAATATAGATAGAGTGTAAAATAGTGCAGAGAGAGTAAAATCTAGAAAAGATGGGAGTTGAAAAATGTATAAAAGAGCATATGAATATGTAGGACAAGATGGGGAAATGATAACATACTTGTAACTAGAGACCTTGAAGAGAAGAAAAAGACAATGAAGAAAAGCAATATTTGAGGAGAAAATAATGGTAATTTTCAAGCCAAAAAGATGTTATGCCATATGTTCAATGAGTTTTAAGAAAACCAAGCAAGTTAAATACAATAAAATGCCACACATAAATATGTTGTGTAAAACCAATGAATAAAAATTAACAATGAGTCAACTATTTTACAATAAAAATGTCTGTACAACGCATTGAAGGAAATTATAATCATCTCAATATATGGTATTCAATCAATTGCATATCAATGTAGGAAAAAGCATTAGTTTGTTTTTTGGAGACAGAGTCTTGCTGTGTTGTCCAGGCTGGAGTGCAGTGGTGCAATCTGCAGCCTCCACCTCCTGGGTTCAAATGATTCTTCCACCTTGGCCTCCTGAGTTGCTTGGATTCCAGATGTGCACTACCACACCCAGCTAATTTTTGTATTTTTAGTAGAGACGAGGTTTCACTCTGTTGGCCAGGCTAGTCTCAACCTCCTGGCCTCAAGTGATCCACCCACCTCGGCCTCCCAAAGTGCTAGAATTACAGGCATGAGCCACCGTGCCCTGCCCACAAATTTTATTCTCTACTTTGAACTACACAGAATCAATTCCTGATGGATAATAACCAAAATATGAAAGGTAAAATAAAACATCTTCAGATAGTAACATAGGATACTTCACAAAAGAATATCTAAATGATGAATTCATATATGAAAAGATCCTTAACTTCAATATTCATCAAGGAAATTCAAAGTTACAATGGCACATATAAATCAGAATGTCTAAAAATCGTTATGGTAATAAAAATATAAAAATCTGACAATATAAATGTTGGCAGGAATGTAGAATAACTAAAACTCTCATACTGGTGGAAATGGAAATGGATAATTCCACTTTGGAGAACTCTTTAGCAATGTTTACTAAAGCTGAACCCATATGTGTCTGATAAACCAGCAGCTGCACCTCAGAGTACATGCCTGTATTAGAAATTCTTGGTGCCCCACCAATTTCCCTTAAAAATTCACCATTTCCATTTACTCTAAACTGATGATTTTCTTAACTTCATACCTGTGACTTTTTTCTACATTATTTATCTGCCTAAAACATTCCCTGTAAACATATTATTTATGCCAGAATTGCTGATAAATTGAGTGTTCTAGGAACATCATCAACAATGGCTGAATTGACAGGAATTGGTAGATAATTTTCATGGCTTTTCTCCTCTAATTGGGATAACTTGGAGTCATTTGTGTAGCAACTACTTGCTACCCAAAGTAGTTACCGGTTGATGATGCAATCTTTATTGACTTTCTTCTTCACTCCTCACTTTTCAACCTCTACCAGGGCTTCCTGGGATTACCGCCCTTTTAAACTATTTATACTCACATTCTTTTCTTGAGGTCTGTTTCTGAGAGAACTCAAACTAAGACAGAAGTTATCTGGACACTAAATAAACAAATACACCAAAAATACATATAAAAGTGTTCATAGCTTTATTATTCATGAGAGCTCAAACTGAAAATAACTCTCATGTCTAGTATTGGTGCAATGGATAAACAAATTGTGTTATGTTAATGCATTGTAGTACTATGAAGCAATGAACCATTGGCATGTGCCATAACATGGATACAGCTCACAAACATGTTGTTTAGTAATATAAGGCAGACACAAAATTACACAAAGCAAATGATTTGTAGAGTTCAACATTTGGGGTTGTGATAAAATCAGAATATTAATCTGTGGGAGTAATTGTATTTAGAAGGAGCAATGGGAGAATTTCTGGGCTAATATAATGCTCTATATCTTAATCAGGGTAGTGATTATGCAGATGTGTTCACAGTGTAAAATTTAATCTGTGCTCTTTTCCTTTACATAGAGTTTACTTAAATACAAAGTTTACCTAACCAATCAAACAAATAAATAAGCAACATGGTAATATCCACCATGCTTAGAAAAGCCCTTTAATGCATGGATTAATATATAGCCAAACATTACTCTTTGAAAAGTTTCCTAAGAATTAATGATATAGAAAAGTGGTGGTTCTCAGACTTTAGTAAGCATTGGGATTACATGAATGGGTGTTTGGTGCATTTGAGGTGGAGCCTAGGATCTGCATTTTGAGTAAGCTCCCAGGTGATGCTGCTGCTTCTAATCCAGACACAACACTGTGAGAACTCATTAGACTATGGGATTCTCCTGTAGTAAGGAATGTCGGTGTCTGCAGTGGCAATTGCAAGGGGAAGTACCTCCTGGCTCCAAGCTGAACCTCTCAGGGGAGATGGAGCAGCAGAGGCTGGGTGCCTTGATCACACTCCTCTCTCTATGCTGCCATCCTGGGCTCCCATGCTCTACAGGGACCCTAATACTTCCTTGCTGCACTCCAGCACTCTCCCTCAGACATTCTAGTGAAATTTTAGTTTTTTGTTTGTTGCTTTGGTCCTTTTTTGTGTGCATGAGGACAAGTGCCAGGCACCTTTAGTCAGCCATCTTGCTGATGTCACGTATTTTGTATATCATTTTGTTAAAGTTTTAAATTCAGATTTGCTTTCTGATACGTCTTGTCACTACAATTTATCAATCAGGAATATTTGCTTATTTCTTAATTGCTGCCTATAGATTTGTAAGTTCTTTATTGCCTAAAGGTATCCATTTGTAATGTCTCAGAAAGATGACTGTCCACATATATAATGCACAATAATCTGGTGTTTATTAATCACAACCAATTATTCATTTCAGACTACTGGTGGAAGACCTTTCCTCTGGAACTACTTTGCAAAACATCAGTGTGGTTAAATAAGGAAAAAAAAACACAAAAAGAGCTTTGTTGGACTTCAGTGCTTATAACCACCTCTAATGTGAGAGAGACACATACGCAATTAAATAGAAGATCACTATTGCTCTTATGTGAGAGTCAATCAATCTATTCCTACTCTATGTTTTAACCTCTGCTTTATGGCAAGCTAACACTTCTCCATTTTTCTAGCTATGTCCTAGCTGCATTCTCTGCCACAACATGGAGAGTTATCAGAAATAGTGACTAAATTTTATTATATTTTCCTCAGCAAGTATACTATTTTAAATATGTTAATATTAATTTAGCTGATTCACACTTTAAAACTTAGAAAGTACATTTGTATCCATGTTAATGAGAAGGGAAAAACATACTTTCTCAGTCCATAGTAATGAAAGCTGTACAATTTATATAGTTGTAGGAGTGTTGCAGTTCTGACACAAAACAGTAGGCAGATGTATCTGCAATGAGATCCACATGAAGAAAACACAGCAGAAAGTTTAAATATAAAAATCATGACATTTTTACAAATAAATAATACTTTCTTGATTATGTGTGTATATTTAACACAACATAAATATGGATAATTAATACACAGGTGACCTTCAAGCTGACATTATTCTTAGATCCTGGATTTTCTTTATTCATCTCTTAGAAACTGGGTAGAATAATGCCTAAAGTTATGCACTAAGGCATTGTCATTGGAACTGTAGAGTGTTGAAAGTATTTATTTTTCTCCCCTTTGAAACTTCATACATTAATAAAAACCACAACAACAGGATATACATAGTATTCAATAATTTAAAATATTCAGAGATATTTCACTTTAAAAGTTTCTTATTTGATCTTTCCCTGTGAAATAGGGAAGACAAGAAAATGGATGATCATCTCTCACCTAGTTCATTAAAATACCCTCTCAAAGATACCCTTGCATGAGATGAGGCTGGAGATCTGCAGGTTAGAAATTAAGCATAACATCTGGAACATAACAGAGCTACCACCTCCATAAAATAAAGTAAATAGAAATATATACTATCACCCATGTATAAAATGAGAAAGATTATCAGTTATTCAGGGAAAAGTAAACAAAAAATGTACCCATTGGGAAATGAAAGCTGGATACATTAGATTGCATTATGTAGCCCCCAGAATTACACACTTGCCTTTAAACCAAACCAGCCCTAATGATTACTTGCATTCATCCCAAGTTCAAAACTCTAGGATACCAAGAGATCCTTAGGGTCAAGGTGACCAAAGTATCTGTACTATGGGTAGCTCCTGGCTACCCAGACAAGACCTACCTGATCACCTCCTGATCATGCAATAACTCTCACCTCCTGCCTGCATGCTTCCTGCCTCCTCCTTGGGGCATTTTTGTTAAGCATGAGAAACAATGTGGTAAAGAATATTTCTAGGCACATATATATATCCCATGGGTTGCAATTTTAACCAAAGGGAAAGATGATCCAGTTGATCCTGTAGGCAAATTCTTTGCCTTTTCTTTTTCCCTCCTTGCCCTGTGGTAGATACACTCACAGCAACACTGCTGATATATATTTTAAAAGGCTGCTGAAAGGCATGATTCCAAGGATGAAGCAATTAGTCATCCTTAGCAGGGGGCAGACAGATAACACATCTTTGCATTGACTCTTTTTTCTGTACTGTTTCACTATCCTTGTTTCACATTTCTACTCTTGTGATTATGCTCGGTATTAAATAATAACATACTAGCCCTCTTCTATGAGCTTTCATTTTTCTAGACATCAGGTAAAAACACGAAGCCAAATGCCACATAAAAATTCACACTATGAAGTGAGTGAGCATATTGCTGAAAAATTAGCAAAAACTAGTATCAAACAGTCAAACAGTTGAAACTTCTATTGATCTGATTGAAATAAGAAGCTGTTCCTATAAAAACACTTCCATATCAGAAGGCTCATAGGACCCACACAAAGAAAAACACTCTCACCAGCTATGGGCTCAAACTAAAATAATTGCGACTCACATAAATCAACCAGCATGAGCAAGATTAAGTATTGCAAAAATTCAAGGAAAGAACTTCAAATAATAGAATACTAAGAACAAATCTATTTAACAATCTGTTTAAAATAATCGAAGACGTACACGGAAGAGGGGGAAACAAAATCAAATAACCATGTAGTATTAACAAGAGTAGGTACATTTTCTACAGAAGAATCAAATAAAAATTCCACAAATGTAAAACATAATACAGTAATTGGCAATAAAATCTCAGTGCATCTAATAAAGAGCAGATTACACAAAGCTGAAGCGAGAATTATTAAACTGAATTTGGTGTCTAAGGAAATCAACCAAAATGGAGCACAGAGAAATGAAAACACTATTACCAATGCTTAAAAAATGATTATTTATCACTGGCAACAGAATTTAAAACTTCAATATGTTTCTATTAGGAATTGCAGAATGATAGGAAAAAGAAATGACAGAATGTATAATGTCTAATCATTGTGCCAATGGCCAAAAAAAATTTTCTAGAATTGAATTACTGCAACCACAAAGTTGTTTGGCTTACCTTTCCATTTAGGGCTCAGAAATAATAAGGCATTTAAAAACACTTTTAAATTTATTTTTATTTTTAATTGCCATTTAGTTGTGTATCATTATGGGGTATAGTGTCATGTTTTGATGCAGGTATAAAATGTACAATAATCAAATTAGTGTAATTAGCATGTCCATCACCTCAAACATTTATTACTTCTTTGTGTTAAGAACATTAAAAATCCTCTCTTCTAGCTATTTTGAAACATACACTGTATTATTATTAATTAGAGTCACCCTACTGTGCAGTGGAACACAAGAACTTATTCTTCCCATCTATCTGTAACTTTGTACCATTGATTAACCTCTCCCCATCACTCTCCTGCTCAGCTTTTCCCATCTCTGGTAACAATTATTATACTGTCTACTTCTATGAGATCAACCTTTCAGACTCCACATATGAGTAAGATCATGTAATATTTGTCTTTGTGTTATTGGCTTACTTCATTTGATATAATGTCTTCCAGGCTCATCCATGTTGCTGCAAATGACAAGATTTCATTCTTTTTTATGACTCAATAATGCTTAATTATGTAAATAAACTACATTTTCTTTGTACATTTACTTGTTGATGAACACTAAGGTTGATTCCATATCTTAGCTACTGTGAGTAGTACTGCAACAAACATGGGTGTGCAGATATCTCTTTGATATACTGATTTCATTTTCTTTAGCTATATACCCATTAGTGGGATTGCTGATCATATAGCACATCCTTGATGGACACAGATGCAAACAAAACCTCAACAAAATAATAGCAAGCCAAATCAACAGCTCATCATAAAGATTATTTACCATGATTACATGGGATTTATCCCAGGGTTGTTAGGATGATTCAACACATACAAATCAATAAATGTGATACATCACATTAACAGAATAAAGGACAAAAAGCATATGATCACCTCAATAGATGCAGAAAAAGCATTTGATAAAATTAAACATCTCTTTATGATTTAAAAACAACTCAACAAGTTAAGGATAGAAGAAATATATTTCAACACAATAAAGTTTGCATATGACAAACCCACAGCAAACATAATACTGAAAAAGGAAAGGTTAAATTTTTTTCCTCTAAAACCTGGAACATAACAATAATGCCCACTTTTACCAGTTTAATTCAACATAGTACTAGAAGTCCTAGACAGAGCAATTAAGAGAAAGAAATAAAGAGCCTCCAAATTGGAAAGGAGAAAGTCAAATTGTCCTTGTTTGCAGATAACATGATCTCATCTATAGAAAACCCTGAAGACTCCACACACACAAAAAAAATCTATTAGAAGCAGTAAACAAATTCAATAAAGTTTCTGTACATAAAATCAACATAAAAATTCAGTAGTGTTGCTATACATTAATAGTGACTATCTGAAAAAGAAATCAAGAAAGCAATCTTACTTGTAATAGTTACAAAAAAAAATAGAATACCTAGGAATAAATTTAATCAAGGAGATGAGAGATCTCTTCAATGAAAACTATGACATGCTGATGAAAGAAATTGAAAAGGACACAAATAAATGGAAAAATATCCCATGTCCATGAACTGGAAAAATCAATATTGTTAAAACATCCATAAATTATAGACTTAATTCAATCTCTATAAAGATACCAATGACATTCTTCACAAAAAATGTTTTTAAAATCCTCAAATTCATATAAAAACTTAAAATGTGTATAAAATTTAAAAACCCTAAATAGCCAAAGTAATCTTGAGCAAACAGGATGAAGCTGGAGGCATCACATTACCCAACTTTAAAATATACTACAAAGCAATATTAATCAAAACACCAAAGTACCGGCATAAAAATAGACACAGATCAATGGAGCAGAACAGAGAACTGAGAAGTGAATTCACACATTTATAGCCAATTGATCTTCTACAAAGGTGCAAAGAACACATATTGGGGAAAGGAGAGTCTCTTCAATAATTGGTGCTGAGAAAACTGGATATCCACAAGCAGAAGAATAAAACTAGACCCATCTCTCATCTTATGCAAAAATCAATTCAAAATGCATTAAAGATTTTAAGACCCTGAGCTATGACACTACTCAAAGAAAACGGGGGAAATTCATCATGACATTGGTTTGGGCAATTTTTTGGATATAACTTCAGAAACACAGGTAACAAAAGCGAAAATAGAAAAATAGGATTATATCAAACTAAAACGCTTCTGCACAGCAAAAGAAAAAAAATTAACAGAATGAATAGACTACTTTAAGAATGGCAGGAAATATTTGCACCTATGCATCAGACAAGGGTTAATATCCATAATATATAAGGAATTCAAACAACTCAATAGCAATCATCATCATCAATTTTTTAAGTGGACAAAAGATCTGAATAGACATTTCTCAAAGGAAAACCTAAAAAGTGGCCAATATGTATATGAAAAAATATTTGACATCACTAATCATCAGGGAGATGTAAATCAAAACCACAATGAAATATCATCTCACCCCATTTTGAATGGTCATTATCAAAAAGAAAACAAATATCAAATGCTAGTGAGGATGTGGAGAAAAGGCTACTGTTATACACTGTTGGTGGGAATATAAATTAGTACACTCATTATGGAAAACAGTATGGAGATTCTTTAAAAAAATAAATTTATTTTAAAGCTCTTAACACAGTTTCTTTTTTGCATTTTTATTTTAAATATTTGGATTAGAATTTCTCTGGATACAGTATCTTTTGTTCACAAGGCATGACTTTCAATCAGTATCCAGATATGTCTAACACCAGAGTTTTGTTTTCAATTGATCAGAAAAAAAAATTCCTTAACAAACTTGGAATCCCACAGACTTCTTTATGCCATACAGGGTATATACCCAAAGGACTATAAATCATGCTGCTATAAAGACACATGCACACGTATGTTTATTGTGGCACTATTCACAATAGCAAAGACTTGGAACCAACCCAAATGTCCAACAATGATAAACTGGATTAAGAAAATGTGGCACATATACACCATGGAATACTATGCAGCCATAAAAAATGAAGAGTCCATGTCCTTTGTAGGGACATGGATGAAATTGGAAATCATCATTCTCAGTAAACTATCGCAAGGACAAAAAACCAAACACCGCATGTTATCACTCATAGATGGGAATTGAACAATGAGAACACATGGACACAGGAAGGGGAACATCACACTCTGGGGGAGAGGGGGGAGGGATAGCATTAGGAGATATACCTAATGCTAAATGACGAGTTAATGGGTGCAGCACACCAGCATGGCACATGTATACATATGTAACTAACCTGCACATTGCGCACATGTACCCTAAAACTTAAAGCATAATAATAATAAGACTCACCTTCCTGTATTGCCTGCCGTCCAATGCCTCAAAGAGTTACCTCACATATTTTATTCGATTTTATAGTTGCTTATGGTAGAAGGGCAAGTTTGGAAGCAGTTACCCTATCATGGCTGAAAATAAAATTGCTACAGCATTGTATTTAAGAGCAAAATTGTGAACTAAAAATGAGAAATAAATTAAATCTTAATTAATATGTAATTGGTTGAGTAAATTATTATGCATACTTATCTTTTTTTTTTTTTTTTTTTTGAGACGGAATCTTGCTCTGTCGCCCAGGCTGGAGTACAGTGGCGCGATCTCGGCTCACTGCAAGCTCCGCCTCCCAGGTTCAAGCCATTCTCCTGCCTCAGCCTCCCGAGTAGCTAGGATTACAGGCACTTGCCAACACGCCCGGCTAATTTTTTGTATTTTTAGTAGAGACGGGATTTCACCGTGTTAGCCAGGATGGTCTCGATTTCCTGACCTCGTGATCCGCCCACCTCGGCCTCCCAAAGAGCTGGGATTACAGGCGAGGGCCACCGCGTCCGGCCTATGCATACTTACCTTTAAACATCATCCTGCCCTTGAAAATAATAACATTAAACGATGTATAAAACACATTGTTAATTTTTTGAGACTATGCCCAAAGCCATCATTATGTATGTATCTCTGTGTGTGTGTGTGTGTGTGTGTATATGCACATGTATAGATATGCAAAATGTAGAAAGAAAACTGCAAGGATACACTCAAAACTGCTGATAAATAATTACTGTGAAGAGTAGGAGTGAAAATATCAGTGTATGCAAACTTCGTGTTTTAGTCTATAGAGACTTGGTGATGTTTGCCTTTGTGATGTCTGCATCATTCACAATGTGAAAATGAAATAATACTTCTCAAAATAAAATAATCAAATGGACTTTGTATTAGTAAATTGCTTGGGAATCACTGTCTACACTTTTTACTCTTGTTTCTTTGTAGGATCTGCTATAACTTCAGTGTTGGAAGCATCAATGGTAAGAAATGTAAAACTAGACAGATTTATAAAAATAAAATTATTTTCTTTGCACTGACTGGCTAACTTTTAGTTTTGACACATAATCTGTGCAGCAGTCTCTCTTATGCTTTCTGTGCTTTATAATACTGCATATCTGAAATACTCTTTCTTTGCTATTACTGGAAACTGACATGAAGGATCCACTTTCTCCTGCAAATATGACATGCCAATTTTCAGGGAGGATTTGAGCAGTAAACACTTGACACAATTTATTTATTTTCAAATTGTGAGACTCAGAATCTCTCCCAGGCCCAGGTTTGAATATTTGAAAACTACTTTTATGTCCTTCAAAATCTTGACAGTGGTGGGGATTCAGAGCATGCCAGCAATGTGTCAAACTACATCAGTCCCTCTGTCTCCAGGAATGATTGAGACTATTTTTTATGATGAATTCCCAAAGTGTGATTCACTCAAAATCAACTCATTCAAACAAGAATTCTATTCCTGAGAGTTCAAAAATTCATGGAAATTGGATCTAAAAATGACACAGGTTAGCCAATCATTTCTTTGCCTTCCACCTTTCACCTTATAACTACTATTCTCTAGAAAATCGGTCACACCAATATCAAGATTTCCCCTAATTAAACTATTGGGAATATAACGCCATAACTAGTAAATATTTCTATAAAAATGTATTCCATATATTCTAATTGCATTTAACTTGATAAATGTGTTATCAATTTGACACAAATCTCAGTGTCAGAATTTCTAGACTCTGAAGAGAGACTGCCTTCATTCAAGTCCTGGCTCTGTCAGTTTACCACACGATTTGGGTTAAGGTTATTTAACTTCTCTGCGCTTTTTTCCCTCATCATTAAAATGAGGATAATAATGATGCCTATATCAGGATTATTTGAGAATACAATTCTTTGTTTTCACAATTACATGGGCATAATAAATACTCAGTATATGTTAATTAGCATCAGCACCATCATCATCATCTACACGGTTATTATCAGTATATCATCTCCCAGGGGCTTAAATTATTTCACTCTATTGCAAACCAGTAATGGTTTCTAGTGAATTGATTTATTGTCTGTTTTCTTTAAGAATTTTACCTTCTCCAAGCTTGTTTTTAAAAAACGAATAATGGCTGTAATGTTAGAAGAATGAACCCCAAACTCAAAGAAAATGGTCAATGAGTTTTAGCTGACCTCAATATCATTTGTTTGAATTCATTTACACAATAGCTTACCATTTAACTAATAATAACCTGCTTTAGATGCTACAGACAGATGCTCATTAAATCCTTACTAAATTAATGATGATTTTATACAACTATATATATAATATACAATCATTTCCATTTAATATTGAGGAACTAGGATTTATTGAACAGATTAGGCACCTTAAGTCTGACATTATATATATATTTCTATGAATGGATTGCTAAGCAAGGCTTTGGGGTCTGTATATCTTGTTCTTTGGAGAGCAACTTTTCTTAAGAGAAGGAGCTCCAATCACTAGTAACAAAAAGGAAATGCAATTCAGATTCCTACATCTAGCCACTGTACCCATGCTACCAATTCTTTGGAAGTGATAGGACTAATGAACCTCCACATAAGCCATATCCTTTCTTACCTTTTGTAACTTTCTTTTCCACTTGATGTTTACTTTAAACTGACTCCATTCAGAACAAAGTCGAGCTTCTGGAGCACAAGACAATGTGATTATTTCTTGCCCACACAATCTCCTTCCAAGGATGATGTGGAGACTTCAAAGGAGAGAAAGCATTGCCCTGGGGAAACCCGAGAGAAATGCAGTAGAGGCTGAGGTAGGACTATAGCTGGAGTGTTTAAGGAACAGCAAGGACCCAGTGCAGCTGAAGAGGAAAGAATGGTCCAAAATGAGATTGGAAAAGCAGCCAGAAGTCACATTACAGAGGACCCTGGAGGTTCTATTAGAGAGTTAAGTTTTACTCTCACTGAGGTGGTAAGCTACTGGAGGGGTCCCAATACAGTAAGACATTACCTTTTTAGTGCCTTAATGCCTTGCTGGCTGTTGTGTGCAGAATAGACTTGAAGAGACCTGAGAGTAGAAGGAAGATGGGAAGGCTGTGTGGGTTATTGACTCTTCATTTTACGGTTATTAACACCCACATCACTTTTTGCTCTATATTAAAGTAGGCTTGAAGTCAGCAACCATTTCAGGTTCATTTTTGTATCTATTTCAATGCTTACCACATTCTCTTTTAATTTTCAAAAAAAATTTATTTATTTGTTCATTCATTTTCAATACTTCCAGCATTTAGAAATCTACTGGAGGAGTATCCAGCAAGGGGCATGATAATGAGCCATAACAGACAGCAAGAGGAAAAAACAGACTGGCTGGTATCCTGACAATGAAGAGAAGAATGGAGATCTGCTGTATCAAGTGCTACTGAAAGGTTTCCATTGAATTCAACAACCTTAGGATCACTGGAGCCCTAAAAGAAAAGAAAAAAAAAAATAGTTTCGATGAAGTGGCAAGGCCAGAAGATGCAGTGCAATGAGTTGAGAAACAGTCACAGCCAGACAATCAGAACATCTCTGATCTCTATTGCCATTGAGCCTTTATGTCTAGAGGATGACCCATGGCAATTTCAAAATTACTAACTTGGTGCCAAGTCCTCAAAAATATTTATTAAAAGAATAGTAATTATAAAAATAATTAAATTCTCATGGTTTCAAATGTAGTTTAATAAGGCTACAAATAGAGTACATTTAAGTTACTGTTTTATTTTTATTATAATAACAATTTTTTCCATAGTTTGTGAATAAAAAGTCTCCCAAATTACAGATATTACATAATCAAAAGACTTGGAAAGGCAACACAGACTATCACCAATGCATTGTAATTGAATAAAGAAGAACATGTATTAAATGGCCACTTGAATGCATGGTTTTGTAGAGAAATACTCTTTCATTATCTATGTTGGCAATATTTCATCATCTCTATATTTACATCAGACTAACAGGATTTTGTGAAGATTCCAATGAACTAAATTTGCGTATATGACATGCATATGCTGTATAAAATCTACACAGTATTTAAATTATTACATAATCTTGCCCAATAGAGATTAGTGACAAGAAACACATGCAACCTCAACTTTCTTTCCTCTGGTCAAAATGCATTTCATTCCTTTGCAAAAAGGAAGAGACTAAGCCTCATCTATCATTTCAGAATTGATATGCATAACTTTGGCTGAACTTATCTCCTGCTTGTAAATCCTTATGTAGCGAGAGAGGGATATAACATAAGCCTGATGATTGAAAACAGTATTAAGTAACTAGGTGCTACACAATTCACAATGTCATGTAAGAGTAGCACAGTCAATATTAGATAAAGCATAAAGAACTCCATGGGGAAAGTAAAATAATTTGGAGTATTAAAGTCATTATTATGTGACTGTCTGTTTTACCTCTTTTTGGTTAAGCCTTAACAACACCACATGTAATTGTGTTTCTCTAAAACCCAGTAATAAAAAAGACATGAGAAATTAACCAATTGCATTTTATAATGAGCAATTCTATGAGTTTCTCAAATCCTAGAACTTATCTATTCTTTATTTTTCACAGCATTATAAAATAAAGTAAGTACCCATTGGTAATCTGGTGTTTGATACATTTTTTCCCGTTTTTGAGGCAAAGTCCAATAAAACAAATTTTTTGAAGCCTGAAAATTAATGATAGCCTTTTAAACAAATTCTAGGAAGTAGGAAGTTCTTTCTGTTTCTTTGAAAACATTAAATTCACATAAATTTAATCAGTGCCAATATTGTCTACTTCTCTACTATTTCAAAGCTCATCTTGACCCAATCATATAAAAAATGAAAAAACAAATGGTCTTGACCTTCTTGACTGTTGTACTATTTTTCAAATTCTTCTTGTGATAAGATAGCATTTCTCATTTAAATATTGTTGGTACGTATTAACTCTCCTCAGTAACCACAACATTTGAGAATCATATTAACTATTACAGTTACTACTGCTGCATAACAAACCACCACAAAATAACATTTTCAAAAAATTAATTTCATGCACTCTCTGGGTCTGCAGTGCTTAGAGAATATAGCAAGAAAAACTTTGATCTGCCTCATGGTGTCTAAAGCCTTATCTGGAAAGGTGTAAAGGCTGGGTTGTCTTGAACAAAGGGAGCTGGAATTATCTAAAGAGCTCCATTGGCCAATGCTGGCTGTTGCCTGGGATCGCAGTTAAGGCTGGTGACTACAACCCACACATGGCCTCTCTCTGAGGCCTGCACTTTTTCATAGCATGGCACTCTTAAGGTAGCTCTCACATAATGGCTCAGGGGTCCAAAGATACATTTGCTAGGCAGCAAGCCAGAAATTATATGTATTTTATGACTAGGTCTTGGAAGTTATGTTGCATTATTTCTGCTAAATTTAATTGCATACAAATTAATCACAAACCAACCCAGATTCAAGGAAAGGGCAGTTAGGTACCGGATATGGCTGACAGAGAAGTAATGTTCAAAAGAACATATGGGATGTGAGATACTGTATGGCCACATTGGGAAAATACAATCTATTTCATTTACTTTTACATTCCAGTAGCAAGTCAGATGTATTTAAATGAAGGTCTTGGCCCAAGCAACAGTAGTAACCAGAGCAGACAACCTGTGCTTGAGACAAAATATTAAAGTAGGGGCTTTCCTATTTCACTTAATGACTGAATACTCAGATATGAAAACTAAGAATACCTTATGCCAATATATCCTAAAGAAATTCGGGAAACTTCTGAAGATTTGCTAAGGAGTAAATAAAACCCATTTGATATGGTTTGGCTGTGTCCCCAGACAAATCTCATCTTGAATTGTAGCTCCCATAATCTCCACTTGTCATGGGGGAGACCCAGTGGGAGATAGTTGAATCATGGGGGCTGGTTTTTCCCTGTGTTATTCTTGTGGTAGTGAGTAAGTCTCCTAAGATCCAATGGTTTTATAAAGGGCAGTTCCCCTACACATGCTCTCTTACCTGCCGCCATGTAAGATATGCCTTTGCTTCTCCTTTGCCTTCCACCATGATTGTGAGGCCTCCCCAGCCAAGTGGAACTGTTAGTCCATTAAACATCTTTTTCTTTGTAAATTACTCAGTCTCAGGTATTTCTTCATAGCAGTATGAAAGTGTACGAATACACCATTTATACCACCTTGGCTTCAAAACCCACTTCCAAACTATAAAACGATAAAATGATGTTCAAAGAAAAAACTGTAGTTAAAATAATTTTTTGTGACTCATTGAACTGAATGGACTCCCAGCATTCACGAACTTCTTATAAGAGGATAAATTCATAGAGAATATTTACATGTTCTTAAAACAGAAAGTGAGGGCTCTAGACATTTATAAGTTTCTGGGCAAGTACATCAAGATTTACTACTTAAATTTCCATCTCACAAACTCCTACTTAGTCTAAAATACTTATGGTCCCTCACTTATTCCACTTTATGTGTCCTAACTGGTCTCCTCACATCCACGTGCCTCACTCCAATCCCTTCATCGCAGTTTACAGAGTAGTTTTCAACAAATCTAATCAGTCCACTCTTCTGCTTAAAATCCTCCAATGTCTGCCTAATTGAAGAACCTTCAACAGGAGTCTGCCTCTACCTGGCTCTGGCTTTGTTTCATACTTCCACCTCCTCATGAGTGACTTTCAAATCTCCAGCACCCCTTCCAGTGCTCCCATCGCTGGTACTCTCCTTGCTAGCCATTCTGAATTCCCATGACTCTTTGAGACTCTACAATTTTTCTTAGGCCTCACAATTTTCAACATGTCTTTTTTAATCTACCTGATGTTCCCTCTGACTTTACCACTTTGAAAGAATAAGTAGTATATTCCAATATTACTAGGAGTTCCCTTCATATTCTGTATGTTTCTTATTCTAACAGTTACCACACCTTATAAAAATTATTTTTTCACATCTCATTCTTTCTCCAGAAGATAAATGCCGTGAAAAATAGTGACAAATATCCGTGTTGACTGCCATTCAGCATTTAGTAGAGTGTTAAGCATATAATAACTCATTAAATATCTGTTGAAATAATACATTTTTAAAAACAGTTTTCAAATTATTTTTCAGCTTCTTGATAGTGCACTGGCAGAATTTCCAACATACATATTTATATCATTATATACTTTTAGAATGTGTTTCTCTTCTTTTTAAAAGCTTTATACAAGGAGAAAAATTAAAATAAAGCACTAGGGAAAATATTGTTGTGGTGAGAGTATTCTACATATACACATTTGTACCAAGATAAATATTATCACTTGCCCAGGTGTGTAGTTTCCTTATCCATTCTGTACTACAGTCTTATCAGCTGCTTGCTTTGGAAATGCTTTATTTCCATTATAGCTTTCCTTGTTTAGAGCTGTTAAGTTTTTAATCTCTAATGTCTTTTTGTCCAATCATATACAATCATATGTTTAGGTTATAGCTTGCACTCTCTCTCTCTCTCTCCCCCACACCTTTCTCTGTCTCTCTCTTCTTAGAATCCTTAATATTCTGAGTGTGGGCCTATATTTTATAGCAGGATTGCAAGTAAAACAAGTTGATATTTTAACATGAAGAAAATTTTATGATGTTTCTCAAGGGCACTAAAAACTCTACCTTGAAATTTTCTTAGGGCAAAAGGGCAAATGACAGGAATATAAAAAAGACTTAAATATCAAAATATGTACCTTTGAATGTACTTGTGAGCAGGAAGTGGTTCCTGGAATTTAGTAATAAATTTAGCCTAGTAACAGTACGGTCCTTCAGAAGCTGTGATTATGCCAAAGCACGGTCATTATCTTAGTGGATGGAAATGACAGGAAGAGTATGCACACCTAGACATCTCAGCAGATGCCTTAAAGTGGAAAAAAAAAGTGGAACTTTCTTTCATCTGAGCAAAACCATTTATAATTTAGAGAATGTGACTACCTCCAAGTTCAGAATGCATGAGCCAAGAAATTTGACTTTATCAGCTTCTTATAAGAAAGAGGTTTAATAATAAACGAATGTCATACGGATTAAGAAAATAAAATCCATCAGTCAAATGTTCTCCCACACACAGAATAAAACAAAAACAGAAACAGCTGTAATAGAGGCTTTAAGTACTACCATTTGAAGTAATCAAAACATTATCCATTTATTAAAAAAAGATTTCCATTTTTTAATGATGCCCCTTTGTATTGTTGAATGATTAGTTCCTTTGGGGAAGCTAGCTGTTAATAAATAAGGTCTCATGTCAAGATCTTTGTTCGTAAATTATGTGAGAAACTCTGGTTAATTAATTCCCTTCAGTTGTGGGGGAGACCATAGTTAATTTATACTTGGTAAAACCGAATGATGAAAATGCTTATATAAACAAGTAATCACTTCTTTATGACATAAGCTAAAAAATTAATTAATACTTGTGAATACAAAAGCACTTTCAATTTAACTTTCCTTTTAATCTTACAATGCACATGAGACATAAAGCACAGGAATATTTTTGGAACTTTTTATACGTAAAAAGAGAAAAATCATTCTTGTTTTCCAACTTTTAAGTATTTTTCCAGGACATTTCTTCAATTAAAAAAATTTCTATATGTGTACATAGAGATACTTTTAAAAACTGAGTAGATTTCTGAGTTACACCCCTCTTGTCAAGATTCACTCCCCTCTCATCAAGATGTCTAGCATGCATCTGTGACCTGTTTTAAAATACCTGCTGGGTGATTCTGGGAATGTTTAGGATTAATAATCCCTGCTCTACTCAATGTAAACTCTTCTCTTTTATGTCAATCACTCCAAAAGTTCTATTTTCTCTAAGTGGGTGATTTCCTCATCTGCATTTACAGTCTTGATATGTCAGCAGAAATTCCAATCAGCAATTCTAACTCCACATTGGATTTTTCCATGTGGATGACCTGTCAAACCCAAGTTAATGTTCAACAATAAATCCATGCAGAGGCTTTAAAAGAGGCACACAGCTTAAAAAGCAGAGGTCTGTGGTCAGTGGATATTTCAGTGTTGTTTTGGCCTTCATTTTACATCAGTTTGCTTCTTTTGATTGTGTTTATTACACCCTCTGGGATCTGGCCTTCATTCTGAGTCTTTAGTAATATGTCACATTTTCTAAATTCAAAGATGTTTTTGAGCATTTTCATTCTAATTCCTGTACATTCAGAATGCCGGAATTATTTTCTTTCCCTATATTTTCTGGGAAGACTTTAAGTATTGATATTGAATGTTAGAATTTATCTTTCTGAAATTGATCAATATTATTACAAACAGAATGTCAGGGTTTCCAGACCTTGCAAAGAGCTTTTAAATCAAGATCAGTTGGCATGTGTAAAGGCAATAAGTTTATTACTTGTGACCTCTGAGGAATTCTTTCTCCAAACTAGGAGCAAAGGCTTTGATTGCAGACACACATTTTCCTTCAATAATATTTATGCTGGCTATTATGACAATGTGTAATTTTAACAAAGCAAAGTTTTGATGAGGAAGGTCTATAAGAATATGCAATAATATGAAAAAGAACTTCACTAATAAAAATCTTTGTAAAAGTTTATCATTTGAACTTTACTCAAAGGTAAACTTGTCTACAACTGTGACGTTGAAACATGAACTCAGAATGTTTTCTAACAATCTTGCAACCCAAATATTTCAACTTCTATTCCCCGGAAAACACAAACACCAAGGTGAGGATTAGGGATGAGCTCAGTACCTTCTCTGTCTATCTGCCTAGATTGTATCCTTATTCTTCAAGACCCATTTCAAACACATCTTCTGCATAATGCCTCACATGATCCCATGTCAGACATGATTTTTCATTCCTTTAAAGCATACCACATTAACTTGGTTTTTATGGAAATTATTTTATGATGCTCCATATTGCTATTATGTAAGCATCTAATTTTCCTATCTTTGAAGACATTATTTCCTCTACTATCTAAAGGTCTGTTTTGTGCAATAGGTACTCAAACACCTGAGTCACATAATAGCTACTCAGATACCCAAGTCACATAATGGTACTCAAATACACAAGTTAATTGAACCAGTTTCACCAGCACTCAATCTGTGTCTCTTCCAATTCCTTCAATTCGAAACACGTGAACCTTTGCCAGTTTCAGTAGTAGAAATCAATCTTATTAGTGAAACTAACAAGTGGTGAAAGCAATATTCGGTAGAAGAAAGGTCAGGGAGTAGTGATGAGGAAAAGTCTTGCCACTCTTGGCCCACAAACCACAGACCAACTTCATGTTTCAACATATCCTCTCTCTTCTATTGCTGCTTGGGCTGTTATCACAGCAGCACCAGAAAGTCTTTACATCAGTTTCTGACTGCCACATAATATTGCCATGTCAAGTATGGAACTGAGTTCTCGGAGATGCTGCCTAACTGATAGCAAGATCAGGATTCATGGGAATCTTTCTCAGTCTCAATCAAGAAATTAGGAGAAAAGACAACTCTGAGTGATAGAGAAACAAGTAGAATCAGTCGTTCATGCCACCAATTTGTTTCTTCTTATTTCTTCCCCACACCTCCCCACTCCACCCACTTTCGAATTTGTTTCCTGCTATGAAGATGCAGTCTAAACAGCTTTCCTTCCTTTTTTACTTTGCGTTACTTTCTAATACGTTATAGCATATTAGAGAGGCATTTTAGAATAATAGATTGAGAGATTTGGGTTGCAGATCCTGATCTTGAGAATGCAATTAAAGAAAAAATAATAGCATATAACGGCATGATATAACCACTTAGCATATATTAACTCATTTCATTCTTATATTTATATGTTTGTTACCAATATTATCCACATTTTGCCCATGAAGGAATCAAAACCTAGACTGCATTAGGATCTTGCTCAGCATCACAAAACTACCAAGTAGAATGCCTCTGAACAAGATATAGAAGGTCCAAAACCTAAATTTTATCTAGGGGTATTTTTTATGGACCAGGAAAAATCTGACAATATAAGTCTGAAACTCATTCATTCTTTATTTCTCTTACACCAACATTTAATTCATTAACAAACTGCGTTACTTTTTCAGGGACGTCTCAGAGATCAGATTATTACATTGTTAACCCAATCCCACCCCCAGCCTGGGCATCCTCCATTCTTTTTGTTTTCTACCTAGAATGTATTATTATCTAATATGCTATTATATGGGCTTATATATTATATTTGTATGTTCCATCTTCATCTCAGCAGCCCCTTCCATACCTTCCATAGCTCTGATAGAACATAAGCTCCACAAACAGTTTTGTTGTGGTAGTTTTTTGTTTGTTTGTTTGTTTTTACTAATTCGTTCAGTTCTCTATATTCAGGCCATGGAGCACTGCCTGGTACAGAAGAGATAACAAATATTTGTTGAATTAGCAAATTGTTTAGCTACTCATATTAATTACTGAATAAAGCAGCAGAATCTTCCTTTCAAATTTATGTTTGTATAAAGCATTGTTTAGAATTAAGAAAAACAAAAAAGTGCACCAAGAACATTTCCCTCATAGATTTACAAAAGTCTGTCTTTTCTTCCTCTGTAATAGCAAAATAATAATATTTTCTTATTTGGAAATAGGGCAAGAGCATGTCTCAGTTGGAGCCTCTTGCTCTTTTCTTTCATATTGAAACAACCCCACCTTGTGGAATGAAGGGTAAATTTGCCAGAGTCTCAAATACTCGGGCAGCTTTTTTGCAACTGCAGATATACAGGGCACTGCGTACTTTTGGCTCTTTCAAGTCTCTGTTGATTTCCAAATGTTTCATAACTACTGTGGGTGGAGGTGCTGGAAACACAGGCTGTTTACTGTCCCAATTGAGCCACTCCCTGAGGTGATGTTTGAGTAGCAAACTTTGATTCGCTATTTTTTTTTAAAGAAATATTCCTTTGCCTCATAGTTGTACCAGAATATTATTTGTTCTAGTTTGTTTTCCTAGAAGAATACCATACTTTCTCATAAAATGTACGTAAGTTCTAAGGTGGTGTATTTATACAATTATAAGGCAACCAGAGAGTACTACAACCAGTGAAGATGGACAGTTCTGGATTGATTAAGGAAATCAATGACTATATCCTGAGATAATTCAGACTGAACAGGAGCTTTTGCTAGGAAAAAAAGATGTTCTAGATTATATTGTACTCTGGGCAGTAAAAATTCCAATTTAAGCTGAAAGTATTGTAAGGAAATAACTATGTGTTCCTCAGTGCTAATAGCCTTAGAAGTTCCAAGGATAATTTGTTTGATTGATGGACTATGGCAGGTGACACAGAAAATATCATATTTTATATTTAAATGAATACAACCACTGTGTATTGTTTACTCAAAATTACTTTTGGTTTGAAACAGTTTTTCTTCCTTTTAGTAAACATAGAAAAGAGCAAATTGCTTTACAAATATTATTGGTTTTAAATAAGTCTTCCTTCACATCTTAATTTTTTAAGTAAATTCTTAAAGAAATAAATTTACCCAAAGTTCCTTAAATAAAAACTATTCTAATTTTCTTGTTATCCTTCTATTTGTATCATACAAAAGTATTTTATATTGTTCAATATTCATGGGGTTTACATTTTAGACATTTCCCTTAGTATTTATAGCTAATATGTTTTGACGCTGTAAGCATTTTTCATATCTAAGTAATATTTCTTTAATATTAAGTATCATAACACATGTAATAATTCTTCCATTTAAAAAAATTTATAATTTCTCTCTACTGTAATCAGAATATGAATTACTACCAATTTATGACTGCAATATTCTTTAGAAAAGTTATTGAATAAAGTCAAAAGAGAGAATAGAGATAAACATCACATTTAAATTCAATGTTTATGTATAAGAACATCTTGGGTAATACAGGTTAGGTTTTTCTCAATAACAATCCAGTTACCTCTTCTCCCTATACATTCTCTGCATGATGCGAAAGACAGAAAGATTTCATTTTCCTTGCCAGTGCTTATAAGGGCAGTTATAGATAACCCACTCTGCCTCTTCCTTCAGGATGTTAAGTAGAAGTAAAATCCCAAGAATACACAGTCCAGAGTGGGTTTCCAATACCCACCAAAACCTAGCATGAGCTATTGTATAATTAGATCAGACTGCGCATAAAGCACTTTGAACAATGCCTGGCATAGAGCAAGAACTCAATAAATGTTAGCTGTTGTTACATTTTTACATCTATGTCTGTTGAAAGGTACATCTATTCTCTGTGGATCCCATATTCATTCTCTAAAGCTCCATAATATTGTTAAAATATTTTGAAGCAATAAGAGATTCTGTGAAGCAGTAGCTTCCCCAATATAGTCATGCATAACTGGGGCTAGAATTCAATCACAGAAATATTGTTTGTTTTTCTTCTTTCCACACACAGTTAAAGAAAACATAAAATAAATTCATTAATCTTAAACTATAATAAGCTCCAAATTGTAGAATCAGAAAGACTACAATTGGATTTTTACATTTCAGGTAAAATTATAAGATATAATCTTATCACATAGCAGCCAAAAAAATCTTAAAAATCTAAAATAAAATGATTGCTTATGTAAATGCAGATTTGAGATTATTATAAGAGGAGAAGATCATTATTCTTTTCAGTTTCAAAGGAAATGAATTCTAAGATTTTAGTCAGAAAATGGCATTAGTGTAACACTCAGAATTGATAACTCTTTAAGTGTTATTTAATAGGGTTGAACATTGTTAATTTCAGGGTGATGGTAGGCTCTTCTCCCTGTGGTGAATGAACAAACAAAGATGATAAAAGTCAATCAAGAATTCAGAATCACAACAAGGGTTCTACTAATTTACTTTCATGGTACATTTTAGTTATTTTTAAAGCTCTCTTACATTCAACAATAAGTACATACTACTAGACATCGCTATGGGATGCCAATTGTACCATGACTATGAATTATTTGTAGAAAAGTAGAATGAGGGTTGTAATTTTTTAAAAGATATAATTGATTAACAGCTTCACATCTAGTATATTCTAGGAAGCCTGAGAGAGAGGGTTTAGATGTGAAAACACAAATTATGTAATTACTAAATCAAACCCCTCTTGTCATTCACTGAATAGTAATCCTTTCCACATCAGTTTTTGGCACGATTTTAATGACTAAAAATAAAAGTACTGTTTCATTTTCAGATTGCAATTTAAATAGCAATGCAATCATGCCAGAGATTTAATGAAAAAAAAAGTCTGATATATTCTTATATGCAACCCGACCATAATGTAATGAGACTGCTGTGTCCTATCACAGATTAAGAATCCTGACAAGGCTTTCTCAAAGGCATTCCATATAGAACAAGTCCCTCTAAAACAAGATTGTTTTCAGATAGTCTTGCTGAGGGGTAGTACAGTGTAGTAATTAAGAGCATAGGCTCTGGAACCTGATCATAGGAGTTCAGAAGCTATTTCTGTCATTATTCCATTTTGATCCAGTATTGCCTTTAGATTAGGCTGAAAGGGCCTGTGTTCTGAGCTCTATGTCTAGAGGGCCCCCCAAATCACAAAAACTGAAATGCAAAGACTTTTTTTTTCAGCCTCTTAACATGTTTTGAAATGTCATAAAAGGAGGGAAGACATGAAGGAAAGAGATAAAAACCAAATTGGGTTTCACAAACCAGATAATCTCAGGCTAACAAGAAATGTGGGCAAGGATAGGTAGAGCCAGGGTGAAGAAATCAAAACTGCCGCCCCTAGGAAAATCAGGTGAAATATGCTTTATACCAAGGAAACTTGTTTAAAGATGGATGACCCAAATCTTCCTAAGTGGGGCCTGAGCAGCCCAAGTTTCTCTGATAACTATACCACTTCCCATGCTATGCCCATCTGATGTAGTTTTGAGTGGTAAATAGAAAGACCTGGAAATCTTAAGATACAAAAGAGAGGTGCTGGAGGGGAGAGCCTGCTCACCACGAGTTTATCCTGGTCAGTTTCTATCCCAGGTATAGGTGGATCCAGTCGCATCCTAAAGGCAACATTGGCCAGGGCCAGACTCTGCCCCTCATCTTGCCTTGTCCCAGCAGATTTTTCACTGTACTCAGGCTGCAGAAAGCAAGTATCAATTTGTGTTTGGCTTCTTAGTTGTAAGACTGATCCCAGGGAAGAGAGCTGCTAATCCCTGCATGAGAATACGGGCCAGGCAGAGGGAGCCACTTCAATTATAAAATTTAAATATCTCGACACTTTTGACATTTTTGTCAACCAATTATATACATCATTTTCCCTGTCTTATGACTGAGACAATTTCAGCACAGCACTTAAAATCGCCTGAACTATGTCCATATGGCCACTCCTCCCTTTTAAACAGGATTTAACTAAATATAAATGCAAATTTTATATGAATATATAGTTCATGATACACTGCTATTTTTCTTTTTCTTTTCTTTCTTTTTCTTTTTTTAGACACAGAATACGAAGGATACCATTTATATTCTTGCCCTCAGCCACACAAATGTTAGGAGGGAGCCCAGTGTGATCTCAGTCAAGTTACTTAACTTTTCTCTTTGCTTCACTTTTCTCATTTGTGAAACAAGTAGAATAACAATAGAACCTACCACATAGTGCTCATGTAAAGATTGTCTCATTGGCAGGGCGTGCTGGCTCACGCCTGTAATCCCAGCACTTTGGGACGCCAAGGCGGGCGGATCATGAGGTCAGGAGATCTAGACCATCCTGGCTAACACGGTGAAACCCCGACTCTACTAGAAATACAAAAATTAAGCCTGGCGTGTTGGCAAGTGCCTGTAATCCCAGCTACTTGGGAGGCTGAGGCAGGAGAATCGCTTGAACCCAGGAGGCAGAGGTTGTAGTGAACCGAGACTGCACCACTGCACTCTAGCCTGGGCGACAGAGACTCCGTCTCAAAGTAAAATAAATAAAATAAAATAAAATAAAATAAAATAAAATAAAATAAAATAAAATAAAATAAAGGTTATGTGCATTAATAGAGGTAAACTGCTTGAACAGTGTCTGGAACCTGACAAACATTAGGTACATATTTGTTATATTTATAAGTGTGTTAAGTATTTTGTAGATTGTATCTTTTTTTTTTTAATTATACTTTAAGTTTTAGGGTACATGAGCACAACGTGCAGGTTTGTTACATATGTATACATGTGCCATGTTGGTATGCTGCACCCAGTAACTCGTCATTTAACATTAGGTATACCTCCAAATGCTATCCCTCCCCCCTCCCCCCACCCCACAACATGCCCCGGTGTGTGATGTTCCCCTTCCTGTGTCCATGTGTTCTCATTGTTCAATTCCCACCTATGAGTGAGAACATGCGGTGTTTGGTTTTTTGTCCTTGCGATAGTTTGCTGAGAATGATGGTTTCCAGCTTCATCCATGTCCCTGCAAAGGACATGAACTCATCATTTTTTATGGCTGCATAGTATTCCATGGTGTATATTTGCCACTAAATTCTTATTATTTTATAGTGTAGATATTGTTACTTTCTCCAATATGCGTGTTAGAATGGAGGCCCAGACAGATAATCTTACTCAAAATTACACAAAATGGAATATGCAAAGCTGTGATTTGCACTGGATATATGTGAATCAAGATCTGGCTCTGTTTACGACTATGGCAGTATCAGCCTCCTACACTGGCAACACCATGGTTAATTCTCAGATGGAATGCATTAAATCAGTAATTTAATCATCTTAAGTCACTAATTTATAACACTGTCCATCATTTCAGGGTCATATATTTAAATTTGTAGCAAACAATATGTTAATATCTGACACTAGTGAAAAAATCAAAGGTCCCATAAGAGTTTTGACCATGCCAATCATTAGCTATGTGTTCTTGGTTAAGCTCATTCCATTTTTTCAAAGTAAATTACAGAAAAAAAATACCAATCCTTGAACTTCTGAACTATAATGAAAATTAATGCAATTAATTATTTTAGGGTATATTTTATGCAATCCACAGGAATACGTATTTTAAAAATATAAATTAAATAAGGAAATGATTGACCCTTGGCTGGGAGCGGTGGCTCGCAACTGTAATCCCAGCACTTTGAGAGGCCGAGCCTGGTGGATCACTTGAAGTCAGGAGTTCAAGACCAGCCTGGCCAATATGGTGAAACCCGGTCTCTACTAAAAATGCAAAAATTAGCCAGGTATGGTGGCGTGTGCCTATAATCTCAGCTACTTGGGAGGCTGAGGCACGAGAATCCCTTGAACCCAGGAGGCAGAGGTTGGAGTGAGCCTAGATCGTGCCACTGCACTCCAGCATGGGCGACAGAGAGAGACACTGTCTCAAAAAATAAAAAATAAAAGAAAATAAGAAAATGACCAACCCTTAAGCAGAAAACAGTCTAGAAAGAGACACTGTGACGGCCAGGAAGAAAGGTTTTTGTCTTTCCTAGCATTCTTACTCTTTACCTTCTCCCATCATGATCCCAGAAAAGATAAGTCGTTTGGATTGTTCAAATTTGGAAACACTAATTGGCCTGTGGTACTTGCTGGATAAGGTTACATACACTGTCTCTGCACAGGATGTGGTTTTCTCCTTTATCTCTCCCTTCCTTAGAGCTAAAGATTAAAGGGCTAAAGCTCTATCAGTCTCCTATTGTTGCATAACAAACTACCCCTAAATTTAGTGACTTAAAAAAAAAACTATTTTAGCTGGGTGTAGTGGATCACACCTGTAAAGTCTGGGAGTCTGAGGCAGGTGGATTATCTGAGCTCAGGAGTTTGAGACCAACCTGGGCAACATGGTGAAACCGTCTCTACAAAAAAATACAAAAATTAGCCTGGCATGGTGGCACACACTTATAGTTCCAGCTACTTGTGGGGGCTGAGGTGGGAGAATTGCTTGAGCCCTGGAGGCAGAAGCTGCAGTGAGCCCTGTTTGCTCCATTGCACTTCAGCCTAGGTGACAGAGTAAGACCCTCTCTCAAAACAAACAAAACCCTATTTGCTCACTATTCTTCAGGTCCACAATTTGGTCTTGACTGTGGTCACCCTTGGGGTCACCCATATGATTTTATCTATCTGGTGGTTTAATTGGGACTGAAGGTCTAAGGTGGCCTCATTCATAAATCTGCAGATGATTGGTGTCAGCTGTGAATTGGACCATGTATCTGTGGCAGCCCTGCCTGGGACTTTTTATATGACAACAGCATTCCAAGAGAATGAGAGCAGAAGCTGCACGTTCTTTTGAGGAATCACCTTAGAACTCCCTAATTAATCACTTTCTGCTTCATTCTATTAGTCAAAGCAGAAAATAAGACCAGTCCACATTCAGGAAATGGGAAAGAAACTTTAACTCTTGATAGCAGGGGATACAAAGAATCTGTGTCCATTTTTAAGCCATCATATGACTGTTTAATAATAATATTACAAATTGAATGTTCGTGTACCCTCAAAATTCATGTTAAAATCTAATTTCCAGTGTGAAATTATTTGGAGGTGGAGCTCTTGAGAGGTAATTAGGTCATAAGGTAAAGTCTGCACGAATGAGATTAGTGGCCTTATAAGGGGAGGGCAGAGAACTAGCTCACCATCTTTCCACCATGTGATGATGCAAGGAGAAATCAGCTGTCCGCAACATGGAAGAGGACCCTCACTAAAACTCAACCATGCCGGCACCCTGATCTCAGATTTCCAGCATCAGAACTGTGAGAAATAGATTGTTTAAGCCACTCAGTCTATGGTAATTTGTTATAGCAGTCTGAACTGACTAAACCAGATAGTATCTATTGCCTTTTTTCCGTTTGTTGGCACTATATTTTCTCTCTTCCCAATATGATTTTAAAATGTAGCATGATGGCCAAGAGCTTGTGGGACTATCTCAGTTTCTCTGGACTAACTCTAGAGAATGGCTAGAGACTTCTCGTCTAGATTGGTTCCCTAAAAATAGGCACACGTGTCAGGCCTCTAAGCCTCACTTTACCCTGAGATAAAATTGAAGGAAGTTACTCCTTTGTAGAGCTGAGAAACTCAGCTTTCTGAGGCTTATAACTAATCAGGAAAAGTCAAATGCATGGGAAACAGAAACACCTAACATGGGAGACAATTGCCTCCCAGTTCCCCTTTGCTCCTCTCTCCATGGACATACAGCAAAGACAATCCTTTCCTGGCCCTGCAAGTTCCTGTGTTGCAAGGAACCTAATCATTGGATATTCAGGACAGTTCCTGTTACACACTTTATTTCCAGGTGACACTATAAAAAAGCAGACAAAATAGAAAATGAAAAGCAAAGTTAAAAAGAAATGGATGCCAAAATCCTTAACATAAATAACCTGATAATCATAGTAGACATTTATTTATCTAATTAATTCAAATGTTAGTGCTATTGACTCAGTTTGGTCAATTGCTCTTTGGATATCAATCTCATTGTTAAACACCAAGGTAAAAGTTGCCTGTTATGTTCTGGGGTGGGGATTTTCATAAAAAAGTTTTTTGAATAGGATAGGTAAAACTGAATGCACAATTTACAACAGTAGATACACGAGCACAACCTGAACTAATTCTGTAGCAAAGATGCCACAAATATGCCTACAAAAAATTTTATGATAGCGAGCCGAGGTATGTTCTTGCACTGCGTATGATTAGTTTCCCCTTCTAATATTTTTAAAAGTTCCTCTTTGCTTTTTTAAAAAGTTTGGGGATTTTTTAGACTTAATTTTAAAGTGGCCCTTGCTCAATATTATTGACATTCAACCAGGCTTCCTTTTTCTTGAAGTATTTTGATACCAAAATCACGTCCAAAAGAGATTAGTTCTTTTTTATCTCCCAACCACACATTTCCCAATATAGTTTTAAAAGACTAGATAAAATTCCTAACAAAAAACATATTTTATATATAGATATATTTGTGTGTGTGTGTGTGTATTTCCTTTACTTGAACTATTTCAAAAACAAATATCTCATGATATTCTTTCTTTGCAGTACTGTTTTCTTGCAATTGCAATTTGGCAAACACTCTTTAAGACTCTCACCATAGAGAAAAAAGCCACTCCAGGCTTGTCAGGTCAACTTCAGTGAGACAAACGACCATTTCATTTAACACCTGCAATGCTTTCTGCTAAAAGAAAAATGTGCTTTTTATTTTGTTTCTGACATAAACAGCCCCAAAACAACAGAAAGAATAATTTAAGGCCAGTATAAGCCATCTTTGGCATACTGCTGGATCTACTCCACATTTTGAAGGATGACTTAACTGTAGAAAGTAAAAATTAATAATCAAAGCTCGGAGGTACTCCTGTCCAGAAGAACACCCAAAATGCAGCAGTGTCATTTATTTAAAGCTCTGTGTTAGCTTTACTGAGGGTGTCACCAAATTTCTTATGTTAAATTACCTGAGGCTGAGATGGTGAGTCGGGAGGGGATAACAAGCCTTCTAAAATGTGAATTATAAGTATAAATAAAGGAATTGGAAAACATTTTTAATTAAAAAAAGTCAACTATATCCTTGGACTAGTGACATAATTATTTCTCCTATTCATTTCTCTTGAGTTTGTAAGAAAATGTACTGATTTCAAACTTGAATTTCTCCTTCCCTCAATCAGATATCCTGTAGTGTTTTCTCTGTACCTATTATTAGTTTATCAGACATTAATGATTTATAACCCGAATTAGGACAATATTCTTCTAACTTGTCTTCCTGCTTTCAAGCCATAATCTTTCTAATCCCTACACAGTGTTGCAGAGTTATCTTTATGGGAAAAAAAGTATTATGCTGACCCACCACTTAAAATTATTTACTATTTTCTCATTTCTTCAGAAAAGATACAGACTTTTGAGCCTAGAATAGGAAAACCATAATTATATGGTCTTGACCTTTTTTGTCTCATCTCTACTCCACAGCCAAAATCATTACATGCTCTCAGTGGTAGATTGAACTGATATACCCAATTTCCCATACTTTCATGCACCAATGCATTTGACAAAGCTCTCCCACACTAACTTTGGACTTAGCTGTATGACTTTCTTTGACCAATGGGACAAAAACAAATATGGAAGGAGAGGCTTAAAAAGGAGTTTGCACATCTCTTCTTCCATTCTTAAACTCTGAGGCAAATGCTCAGGTCTACCCTATAGGAGGCTGAAAACATAAAGACTTTTGTCCTAGGAAGAGTATCCTATATCAGTTTAAAGCAAGAAAACCACAAAATCTGTTAATGTGTCCCAAACTGAGACCAGGAGAAGTGCACAGACAAGCCATACCAAAATCACTTATGGATTTCTGAGCATTAATAAATCATTATCACTAAACAATTTGAGTTTGACATGAAGTGTTATTGAAGTAGGAGCTCATTGACACAGAAATTGTCATTGGACATACAGTGCTTTCATAACAAAAACCAATACTATGTTGCATTGGCTTTTGGAGCAGACATTGAACAAAGACTAGAAAAGCACTGAGGAAGCTGCTAAAAATGTTGTATTGTGGTAAAAAAATTGGGATAATTGTCACCTACAGTGAGTTAGATGATATAACAGGCATCTGACAAAATCATGGAATTGAACAACAAGTTTTTCAGGCAGAAAGTGGAAAGCGTCATTCGGCTTTTTAAAGTTGTATGTGAGACAGAAGGGTCAACAGTTTCTGGGTTGTACCATAAAGCTGTTTCTCATCTCCAAATTCTCCATTGGGAAAATATTTCTCAAAGTAAAATACTTGGAGTCAAAGGTCAAATCAAGAGTGACACACCAAACTAGTCAAAAAGACTTCTTAGAATACTAAAGGCATCATCCCACCCACAATATTAATGACTAAGTCTACAGAGGAGACATGTCTCCAAAAACAAGTCTTGATGTGACACTCTAAGCATGGAAAGGAATCATATCCAACTCACAGGAAACCTATGCAAATTTTGGAATAGCAATATTGGTGAAAATGCCATTAGCCTTGAGTAAAATGAATCTATATATTTCAAAATATACAAAGGTTTTGGAATCCACACCTTAATATGAGTAAGAAGCAGCCTGAGAAAGTAGCCAAAAAGATGTATTTTCTAATGACCTTTAAAGAAGTGAAAAAATATGGGTAATGAATGAGTGTGGAGGGATGAGCTGTGAGGAACATTGGACTAGATAGCTCACTCCCATGGAAGAGTAAAGAATAACGGTCTAGGGAGCCACTTCAAACGCCCTCTGAAATCTAGGGTAGTGAAAATTTGCAAAATGGTTCTAACTGGATGCTAGAATCTTTTCTTTAACTCATACTCTAAGTTCTGGGATCCATGTGCAGAACTTGCAGGTTTGTTACATAGGTATGCATTTGCCATGGTGGCTTGCTGTACCCATCAACCTGTCATCTATGTTTTAAGCCCAGCATACATTAAGTATTTCTCTTAATGCTATCACTCCCCTTGCCCCCGACCCACTGACAGGCCCCGGGGTGTGATGTTTCCCTCCCTGTGTCCATGTCTTCTCACGTTCAACTCCCGCTTATGAGTGAGAACAAGCAATGTTTGGTTTTCTGTTCCTGTGATAGTTTGCTGAGAATGATCAGAACCTTTATTAAAGATTGTGTGCCTCCCAACCTTCTACTTTTTAAGTGGAATGGCCTGTTGCAGATTATTTTGTCTTTCTTTCATTATCTTATGAGTGTGTGAAGAGTTGGGAGGATAGTTAACTTGTCTTTTTAGTTTATAGATCCTTGGATAAAGAGAAGCTATATCTGGACTTCGTTTAAATCATGAGTTCCTAAACTCTAAGTCCGGTGCAATGATCAATGATCATATGGATCATTGAAGGGGAAGAGGATAGCAATGAAAGCTATTAAGCACATGGAAGAGATATAATAACTGTGGCCAGAAGAAAGATTATGGAAAAGTGATTTGGTTAGGGTCCAATCTTTCATGTATTCCTCCATTTATGTCTTTGTATTGCCCTCCTACCTGAACTTTGGGTTTGACCCCATGAGTTGTTTCGGCCAATAGACCACTAGCAAACTAGTGACAAACCTATGACTAAAATCTCCTTGACGTTTATGCTTCCTCTACTCTTGGCTTCTAATTAGAATATGCTCAAGCTTGCCAGATAGAGGTTGAGATATATGGAACAGAGATAGTCAACCAAGTTGAGAATATCCCAAATTAGCCCAACACATTTTAAGACCATATAAATATCCCCAAGTAATATCATTGATTATTGCTTGGTCAAAGCCCATTCAACCTGTAAACTTAGGTCAATAGTAACAAATGGGCGTTTTAAGCCACTGAGTTGCCTGTTGGTTGTTATGAAGCATTGTTGGAATAGCCAACTGAAACACTCTCTCAAAATTGATTTTCCTCCAGCCTTCACATCATTATCATATGTTACCTAAGCTAGTAATCCCCAAATTATCTTTACGACTATACACTCTCTCCTCTCCAGCCCCCTCATACGTACAAAATCAGTCATGAGTAGTGTCAACTGAATTCTATCTTTACAATATTTTTGAACTATTTTACTCCACCCACTGTCATTATTATAATTTATAATGTTATTATATTTAACTTATTTCTTGGTAACATTCATTTAATATATACTCCCTGTCTCCTACCTTTTATCATTAATATACCAAGGAGAATGCCCTAAAACATAGATATTTTATTATGTCACTCTCAGGCTTTAATGCCTCTGGCCAAGCTTATAAGTTGGCTTGCCACTGGAAAGTCTTTTACAATTTACCTTAATCTATTGTGCAACTTCACTTTCAGACATACTCAATCTTCCTCTATTCTCTAACATTTTCAAATTACTGTCTGCTTTCCAAATACACATGCCTCTTTTTTTCTGTACCTATATCTACCTCAAGCTAGAACTACATTGTTCAATAAAGTAGTCATTAAGTACTTGTGGCTATTTAAACTTAAATAAATTGAAATTAAATCTAACTTAAAATTCCCTTCCTTATTCACACTACCCATATATCAAATGTTCAATAGCCACATGTAACTAGTGGCTACCCTATTGGGTAGCACAGCTTATGGAACATTTCCATTATTGCTGAAAATTCTGTAGCTGATCTAGAATATTTTCTTCCTCATACTGATGGTGGTTCTATTGGGCTAGGTAGAGAGCTGCAGAGTCCAAGCTATGTGGGCATTATTTCATGTTCATGCCATTATTTCCATTGCTAAAATATAGATAAAAATAGAAAATATTAAGGATCATGAGGCTCAGATTGATCCTTTTGCTAGACTTCAAAATGATTAATGAGAAATGAATTATATGGAAGTACACAGGAGGTAACTAATGGGTTTTATGTTATGTGACTCTTTGAATTGGGGTTTAGAGTAATTCAATAGAATCTTAGTACTACTAGTTTTCCCTATTATCTAATTATCTTTCAGGGAATCCTAATAAGCTCTAGTTACTGTTGTGGTCATTTACTGTTGCGATCAATATCCAATGTCATTAGGCCTCCCAAAACTATCATATCCAACTCTTATCCTATCTAGAATTAATTATTATTTATGTAACTATGGTCCTATTTTGTTTCATATATTGTATTAACATTATATATTGGTTGAATTCAATGGAATTTGAAGGAAGTCAAAAATTATTTACTAGTCCTAACGAGGTTCTACAGAACAAAAGTGGATTAAAAATAACAGAAACAATGCTTGATTTTAGACACACACACACACACACACACAGTGGTCATAAAAATATGTAAACTTTCAGTAACAGTTTGCTGACTCTAAATGAGAAGGATTTCAGTTGAGATGTTCTTCAGAAAAATCTTACATTTTAAAAGATGTTATATTCAAAGGCAACGCTTATTTTATATGGATGAATGTTGTTAAAGGATTTCAGCAACCTAGAGAACTTAGGGATATTCTGTAAGCAGAAAGGTCTTTGCAGAGGCCTTCCAATCACAATATATAAAGTCCACCTGCTAGGATGAAAAGAGATATCAAAATCAACTTTGACATGGCCTTATCCTTTCAATCATGCAACACAGGCCTCAAAATAAGCAAATCAAAAATTCCATTTAAGGAATTTCTAAAACTATAGATACCTTTCAATTCCTTTACTATTCCCAATGGACTTTGTTTATCCATACAATAAACATTTCTAATGTGGCTACACTTTAAAAAGAAAAGTAAACCAATGGAATTTATTGCATCTCATTATGTGCTGTAGAAGCATTCATTTATCACTTGCTAAAAGAAAGACATTCATAGTTAGGTAGCTTTTAAGAAATATCAAAGAATGGGGTTACAGACGGCACCTGGAAAATCGGGTAACTCCCACCCTAATACTGCGCTTTTCCAACAGTCTTAGCAAACAGCACACCAGGAGATTATATCCTGCACATGGCTCAGAGGATCCTACGCCCACGGAGCCTCACTCATTGCTAGCACAGCAGTCTGAGATCAAACTGCAAGGCCACAGCGAGGCTAGGGGAGGGGCACCCGCCATTGCCAAGGCTTGAGTAGGTAAATAAAGCAGCCAGGAAGTTCGAACTGGGTGGAGCCCACCGCAGCTCAAGGAGGCCTGCCTGCCTCTGTAGACTCCACCTCTGGGGGCAGGGCATTGTCAAACAAAAGGCAGCAGAATCCTCTGCAGACTTAAATGTCTCTGTCTGACAGCTTTCAAGAGAGTAGTGGTTCTCCCAGCATGCAGCTGGAGATCTGCCTCCTCAAGTGGGTCCCTGACCTGTGAGATCTGCCTCCTCAAGTGGGTCCCTGACCTGTGAGTAGCCTAACTGGGAGGCACCCCCCAGTAGGGGCAGACTGACACCTCACACGGCCGGGTACTCCTCTGAGACAAAACTTTCAGAGGAACGATCAGACAGCAACAGTTGCTGTTCACCAATATCTGCTGTTCTGCAGCCTCCACTGCTGATACCCAGGCAAACAGAGTCTGGAGTGGACCTCCAGAAAACTCCAACAGACCTGCAGCTGAGGATCCTTACTATTCAAAGGAAAACGAACAAACAGAAAGGACATCCCCATCTGTACGTCACCATCATCGAAGACCAAAGGTAGATAAAACCACAAAGATGGGGAAAAAACAGAGCAGAAAAACTGGAAACTCTAAAAATCAGAGTGCTTCTCCTCCTCCAAAGGAATGCAGCTCCTCACCAGCAATGGAACAAAGCTGGATGGAGAATGACTTTGACGAGTTGAGAGAAGAAGGCTTCAGATGATCAAACTACTCTGAGCTAAAGGAGGAAGTTTGAACCCATGGCAAAGAAGTTAAAAAACCTTGAAAAAAAATTAGATGAATGGCTAACTAGAATAACCAATGCAGAGCAGTCCTTAAAGGACCTGATGGAGCTGAAAACCGAGGCACAAGAACTATGTGACAAATGCACAAGCCTCAGCAGCCAATTCGATCAACTGGAACAAAGGGTATCAGTGATGGAAGATCAAATGAATGAAATGAAGTGAGAAGAGAAGTTTAGAGAAAAAAGAATAAAAAGATATGAACAAAGCCTCCAAGAAGTATGGGACTATGTGAAAAGACCAAATCTACATCTGATTGGTGTACCCGAAAGTGCTGGGGAGAATGGAATCAAGTTGGAAAACACTCTGCAGGATGTTATACAGGAGAACTTCCCCAATCTAGCAAGGCAGGCCAATGTTCAAATTCAGGAAATACAGAGAATGCCACAAAGATACTCCTCGAGAAGAGCAACTCCAAGACACATAATTGTCAGATTCACCAAAGCTGAAATGAAGGAAAAAAATGTTAAGGGCAGCCAGACAGAAAGGTCGGTTACCCACAAAGGGAAACCCATCAGACTAACAGTGGATCTCTTGGCAGAAACTCTACAAGCCAGAAGAGAGTGGGGGCCAATATTCAACATTCTTAAAGAAAAGAATTTTCAACCCAGAATTTCATATCCAGCCAAACTAAGCTTCATTAGTGAAGGAGAAATAAAATACTTTACAGACAAGCAAATGCTGAGAGTTTTTGTCACCACCAGGCCTGCCCTAAAAGAGCTCCTGAAGGAAGCACTAAACATGGCAAAGAACAACCGGTACCAGCCACTGCAAAAACATGCCAAATTGTAAAGACCATCGAGGCTAGGAAGAAACTGCATCAACTAACGAGCAAAATAACCAGCTAACATCATAATGACAGGATCAAATTCACACATAACAATATTAACCTTAAATGTAAATGGGCTAAATGATCCAATTAAAAGACACAGACTGGCAAATTCGATAAAGAGTCAAGACCCGTCAGTGTGCTGTATTCAGGAAACCCATCTCATGTGCAGAGACACACATAGGATCAAAATAAAGGGATAGAGGAAGATCTACCAAGCAAATGGAAAACAAAAAAAGGCAAGGGTTGCAATCCTAGTCTCTGATAAAACAGACTTTAAACCAACAAAGCTCAAAAGAGACAAATAAGTCATTACATAATGGTAAAGGGATCAATTCAAAAAGAAGAGCTAACTATCCTAAATATATATGCACCCAATACAGGAGCACCCAGATTCATAAAGCACGTCCTTAGAGACCTAGAAAGAGACTTAGACTCCCACACAATAATAATGGGAGACTTTAACACCCCACTGTCAACATTAGACAGATCAATGAGACAGAAAGTTAACAAGGATATCCAGGAAATGAACTCAGCTCTGCACCAAGCAGACCTAATAGATATCTACAGAACTCTCCACCCCAAATCAACAGAATATACATTCTTCTCAGCAACACACCACACTTACTCCAAAATTGACCACATAGTTGGAAGTAAAGTACTCCTCAGCAAATGTAAAAGAACAGAAATTATAACAAACTGTCTCTCAGACCACAGTGCAATCAAACTGGAACTCAGGATTAAGTAACTCACTCAAAACCACTCAACTACATGGAAACTGAACAACCTGCTCCTGAATGACTACTGGGTACATAACAAAAGGAAGGCAGAAGTAAAGATTTTCTTTGAAATCAATGAGAACAAAGACACAACATACCAGAAACTCTGGGACACATTCAGAGCAGTGTGTAGAGGGAAATTTATAGCACTAAATGCCCACAAGAGAAAGCAGGAAAGATCCAAAATTGACACCCTAACATCACAATTAAAAGAACTAGAGAAACAAGAGCAAACACATTCAAAAGCTAGCAGAAGGCAAGAAATAACTAAGATCAGAGCAGAACTGAAGGAAATAGAGACACAAAAAACCCTTCAAAAAATCAATGAAATCAGGAGCTGATTTTTTGAAAAGATCAACAAAATTGATGGACTGCCAGCAAGACTAATAAAGAAGAAAAGAGAGAAGAATCAAATAGATGCAATAAAAAATGATAAAGGGGATATCACCACTGATCAGAGAATATTATAAACACCTCTACACAAATAAATGAGAAGATCTAGAAGAAATGGATAAATTCCTCGACACATACACCCTCCCCCAAGACTAAACCAGCAAGAAGTTGAATCTCTGAATAGACCAATAACAGGCTCTGAAATTGAGGCAATAATTAATAGCTCACCAACCAAACAAAGTCCAGGGCCAGAGAGATTCACAGCCAAATTCTACCAGAGGTACAAAGAGGAGCTGGTACCATTCCTTCTGAAACTAATCCAATCAATAGAAAAAGAGGAAATCCGCCCTCTCCCTCTTCCTCTCCCTCTCCCTCTCCCCTCTTCTTTCTTTCTTCGGTCTCCCTCTGTTGCCGACGCTGGACTGTACTGCCGTGATCTTGGCTCACTGCAGCCCCTCTGCCCCGGGCTCCCATGGTTCTCCTGCCTCGGCCTGCCGAGTGCCTGGGATTGCCAGTGCGCGCCGCCATGCCTGATTGGTTTTTGGATTTTTGGAGGAGATGGGGTTTCGCCCTGTTGACCGGGCTGGTCTCCAGCTCCTGACCTCAAGTGGTCTGCCCGCCTCGGCCTCTGGGGGTGCTGATTTTGCAGACAGAGTCTCGCTCACTCATTGCTCAGTGTTGCCCAGGCTGGAGTGCAGTGGCGTGATCTCGGCTTGCTGCAACCTTGACCTTCCAGCTGCCTGCCTTGGCCTCCCAAAGTGCTAAGATTACAGCCTCTGCCCAGCTGCCACCCCATCTGGGAAGTAAGGAGCATCTCTGCCTGGCTGCCCATGGTCTGGGATGTGGGGAGCCCCTCTACCCGGCCGCCCCGTCTGGGAGGTGAGGAGCACCTCTGCCTGGCCGCCCCATCTGGGAAGTGAGGAGCACCTCTGCCCAGCCGCCACCCTGTCTGGGATGTGAGGAGCACCTCTACCCGGCCGCCCTGTCTGGGAAGTGAGGAGCGCCTCTGCCCGGCCGCCCCGTCTGGGAAGTGAGGAGCACCTCTGCCCGGCCGCCACCCCATCTGGGAAGTGAGAAGCATCTCTGCCCGGCCGCCCATCGTCTGGGATGTGAGGAGCGCCTCTGCCCGGCCGCCCCGTCTGGGATGTGAGGAGCGCCTATGCCCGGCCACCCCGTCTGGGAAGTGAGGAGCGCCTCACCCAGCCACCCCGTCTGGGAGGTGAGGAGTGCCTCTGCCCGGCTGCCCCGTCTGGGAAGTGAGGAGCACCTCTGCTCAGCCGCCACCCCGTCTGGGATGTGAGGAGTGCCTCTGCCCGGCCGCCCCATCTGGGAAGTGAGGAGCGCCTCTACCCGGCCACCCCATCTGGGATGTGAGGAGCGCCTCTGCCCGGCTGCCCCGTCTGGGAAGCGAGGAGCGCCTCTGCCCGGCCGCCCTGTCTGGGAAGTGAGGAGTGCCTCCGCCCAGCTGCCACCTCGTCTGGGAAGTGAGGAGCATCTCTGCCCGGCTGCGCATCGTCTGGGATGTGAGGAACACCTCTGCCCGGCCACCACCCCGTCTGGGAAGTGAGGAGCATCTCTGCCCGGCCGCCCATCGTCTGGGAAGTGAGGAGTGCCTCTGCCAGGCTGCCCCATCTGGGAAGTGTACACAACAGCTCCAAAGAGACAGTGACCATCGAGAACGGGCCATGATGACAATGGCGGTTTTGTCAAAAAGAAAAGAGGAAAATGTGGGGAAAAGAAAGAGAGATCAGATTGTTACTGTGTCTGTGTAGAAAGAAGTAGACATAGGAGACACCATTTTGTTCTGTACTAAGAAAAATTCTTCTGCCTTGGGATGCTGTTAATCTATAACCTTACCCCCAACCCCATGCTCTCTGAAACATGTGCTGTGTCAACTCAGGGTTAAATGGATTAAGGGCGGTACAAGATGTGCTTTGTTAAACAGATGCTTGAAGGCAGCATGCTCATCAAGAGTCATCACCACTCCCTAATCTCAAGTACCCAGGGACACAAACAGGGCCGAAGGCCGCAGGGACCTGTGCCTAGGAAAACCAGAGACTTTGTTCTCGTGTTTATCTGCTGACCTTCTCTCCACTATTATCCTATGACCCTGCCACATCCCCCTCTCTGAGAAACACCCAAGAATGATCAATAAATACTAAAAAAAAAAGAAAAAGAAAAAGAAAAAGAGGAAATCCTCCCTAACTCATTTTATGAGGCCAGCATCATCCTGATACCAAAGCCTGGCAGAGAAAAACAAAAAGAGAGAATTTTAGACCAATACCCCTGATGAACATCAGTGCAAAAATCCTGAATAAAATACTGGCAAACCGAATCCAGCAGCACATCAAAAAGCTTATCCACCATGATCAAGTGGGCTTCAGCCCTGGGATGCAAGGCTGGTTCAACATACACAAAGCAATAAACACAATCCAGCATATAAACAGAACCAACGATAAAAACCCTATGACTATCTCAATAGATGCAGATTTTTCTGCATCTATTCTGCCTTTGACAAAATTCAACAACCCTTCATGCTAAAAACTCTCAATAAATTAGGTACCGATGGGACGTATCTCAAAATAATAAGCGCTATCTATGACAAACCGACAGCCAATATCATACTGAATGGGCAAAAACTGGAAGCATTCCCTTTGAAAACTGGCACAAGAGAGGGATGCCCTCTCTCACCACTCCTATTCAACATAGTATTGGAAGTTCTGGCCAGGGCAATCAGGCAGGAGAAGGAAATAAAGGGTATTCAATTAGGAAAAGAGGAAGTCAAATTGTCCCTGTTTGCAGATGACATGATTGTATATCTAGAAAACCCCATTGTCTCAGCCCAAAATCTCCTTAAGCTGATAGGCAACTTCAGCAAAGTCTCAAGATACAAAATCAATGTGCAAAAATCACAAGCATTCTTATACATCAATAACAGACAGAGAGCCAAATCATGAGTGAACTCCCATTCACAATTGCTTCAAAGAGAATAAAATACCTAGGAATCCAACTTACAAGGGATGTGAAGGACCTCTTCAAGGAGAACTACAAACCACTGCTCAAGGAAATAAAAGAGGATACAAACAAATGGAAGAACATTCCATGCTCATGGGTGGGAAGAATCAATATCGTGAAAATGGCCAAACTGCCCCGGGTGATTTATAAATTCAATGCCATCCCCATCAAGCTACCAATGACTTTCTTCACAGAATTGGAAAAAACTACTTTAAAGTTCACATGGAATCAAAAAAGAGCCTGCATTGCCAAGTCAATCCTAAGCCAAACGAACAAAGCTGGAGACATCACGCTACCTGATTTCAAACTATACTACAAGGCTACAGTAACCAAAACAGCATGGTACTGGTACCAAAACAGAGATATAGACCAATGCAACAGAACAGAACCCTCAGAAATAATGCCGCATACCTACAACTACCTGATCTTTGACAAACCTTACAAAAACAAGCAATGAGGAAAGGATTCCCTATTTAATAAATGGTGCTGGGAAAACTGGCTAGCCATATGTAGAAAGCTGAAACTGGATCCCTTCCTTACACCTTATACAAAAATTAATTCAAGATGGATTAAAGACTTAAATATTAGACCTAAAACCATAAAAACCCTAGAAGAAAACCTAGGCAATACCATTCAGGACATAGGCATGGGCAAGAACTTCATGTCTAAAACCCCAAAAGCAACAGCAACAAAAGCCGAAATTGACAAATGGGATCTAATTAAACTAAAGAGCTTCTGTACAGCAAAAGAAACTACCATCGGAGTGAACAGGCAACCTACAGAATGGGAGAAAATTTTTGCAATCTACTCATCTGACAAAGGACTAATATCCAGAATCTACAATGAACTCAAACAAATTTACAAGAAAAAAACAAACAACCCCATCAAAAAGTGGGTGAAGGATATGAACAGACACTTCTCAAAAGAAGATATTTAGGCAGCCAAAAGACACATGAAAAAATGCTCATCATCACTGGCCATCAGAGAAATGCAAATCAAAACCACAATGAGATACCATCTCACACCAGTTAGAATGGCAATCATTAAAAAGTCAGGAAACAATAGGTGCTGGAGAGCATGTGGAGAAACAGGAATAATTTTACACTGTTGGTTGGACTGTAAACTAGTTCAACCATTGTGCATATCAGTATGGTGATTCCTCAGGGATCTAGATCTAGAAATACCATTTGACCCAGCCATCCCATTACTGGTTATATACCCAAAGGATTATAAATCATGCTGCTATGAAGACACATGCACATGTATGTTTATTGTGGCACTATTCACAATAGCAAAGACTTGGAACCAACCCAAATGTCCAACAATGATAGACTGGATTAAGAAAATGTGGCACATATACACCATGGAATACTATGCAGCCATAAAAAAGGATGAGTTCATGTCCTTTGTAGGGACATGGATGAAGCTGGAAACCATCATTCTCAGCAAACTATTGCAAGGACAGAAAACCAAATACCACATGTTCTCACTCATAGGTGGGAGTTGAACAAGGAAAACACATGGACATGGGAAGGGGAACATCACACACCAGGTTCTGTTGTGGGGCTGGGGGAGAGGGGAGGGATAGTATTTGGAGATATACCTAATGTTTAATGACCAGTTACTGGGTGCAGCACACCAACATGGCACATGTATACATATGTAACTAACCTGCACGTTGTGCACATGTACCCTAAAACTTAAAGTATAATTTTAAAAAAAAAGAAATATAATCAATAAAATTAGTAATCACAGTAGCAATCAGTTGGCAATATTCTGGGAGGAAAACCAAGTGCTCTATTTAACAACAACAAAATATCAGAAAAAATTCACCAATGAAAGAGACTTACATTATAAACACACACACTCACGAAAAATTCCAAACAGTGGTACTTTAGTACATGCTATCTCTGGGTTTGCTTTTTTAATTATACTCTTTTACCTAAACCTATGCATAGCAGTTTTTTCCTGAAATCTCACTCTTTTTCCCATGTATCCTATATTTGGCATTCAAAATCATAGTTATATTTGGAGACATCTAATTTCTTGTACAATAGTCTATGTTATTTAAAGAAAGGGCATATCTTTTTAAATTCTTTTTTAATGTTTGATGGGTATCCATCCAATCAAACATTTATCTTTTGTCTTAGACACAATCCAATTATACTTTTAGTTATTTTTAAATGTGCAATTAAATTATAATTGAGTATGGTCCCCCTCTTGTGCTATCAAATACTAGGTCTTATTCATTCTAATTATCTTGTATGATAACCATCCCTATCTCCCCCTACCCACAAAACTATACTACCCTACCATTCTTCTATTCTCTATCTTCATAAATACAATTGTTTTGACTTTTAGATTCCAGAAATAAGTGATAACATATGATGTTTATCTTCTTGTGCCTGGCTTATTTTACTTAATATAATAAACTTTAGTTCCATCTATATTGTTGCAAATGACAGAATTTCTTTCTTATGGCTGAATAGAACTCTGCTGTGTATATGTACCACATTTTATTTATCCATTCATCTGTTAAAGGACACTTACGTTGCTTCAAAATCTTGGCTATGAATGCAGGTATCTCTTTGATATATTGATTTCCTTTCTTTGGATATATGCCCAGTAGTTGGATTGCTGTATCATACGATAGCTTTATTTTTAGTTTTTGAGGAACCTCCAAACTGTTCTCAATTGTGGTTATATTAATTTACATTCCCGTCAACAGTGTGCAAGGGTTCCCTTTTCTCCACATCCTCACCAGCATTTGTTATTGCCTGACTTTTGGATAAAAGCCATTTTAACTACAGTGAGATGTTATCTCATGGCAACTTTGATTTGCATTTCTCTGATGATCAACAATGTTGAGCAGTATTTCATATACTTGTTTTCCATTTGTGTGTCTTCTTTTGAGAAATACTTATTTAAATATTTTGCCCATTTTTTGATCAGATTATTCGAATTTTTGCTAGAGTTGTTTGGGCTTCTTATGTATTCTAGTGATTCATCCCTTGTTCAGATGGGTAGTTTGCAAATATTTTCTCCCATTCTGTGGGTTGTCTCTTCATTTTGTTGATTGTTTCCTTTGCTGTGCAGAAGCTTTTCATTTTGATGTGATCCCATTTGTCCATTTTTGCTTTGGTTGCATGGGCTTATGGGGTATTATTAGTGAAGAAATTTTTGCCAGGACCAGTGTCCTAGAGAGTTTCCCCAGTATTTTCTTGTGTTAGTTTCATATTTTGAGGTCTTTGATTTAAGTATGTAATCCATTTTGATTTGATTTTTGTATAAGGTGAGAGATAGTGGTGAATTTTACTTCTGCATATGGATATCCAGTTTTTCCAGGACTGTTTATTAAAGAGACTGTCTAACACTCAATGTGTGATCTTGGCATCTTTGTAGAAAATAAGTTCATTGTAGGAGTGTCAATTTATTTCTGGGTTCTCTATTCTGCTCCATTGGTCTATGTGTCTGTGTTTGTCTGCTTTATGCCGTACCATGATGTTTAGTTACTATATCTCTGCAGTATAATTTGAAGTCAGGTAAAGTGATTCCTCCAGTTTTGATCTTTTTGTTTAAGAAAGCTTTGCTTAATCTGGGTCTTTTGTGGTTCTATGTAAATTTTAGAACTTTTTTCTTTATTTCTTTGAGGAATGTCAGTATTTTGATAGGGATTGCATTAAATCTGTAGATTGCTTTGAGAAGTATGGACATTTTAACATTATTGAAAATAGAATATCTTTCCATTTTCTGTGCCCTTTTTAGTTTCTTTCACCAGTGTTTTCTAGTTTTGTTTGTAGAGATCTTTTACTTCTTTGGTTAAGTTAATTCCCAGGTAATTACTTTTGCCTGTGGTTATTGTAAATGGGATTACTTTTTGATTTCTTTTTCAGATTGTTAACTGTTGGCATAAGAAATGCTACTAATTTTTGTATGTTGATTTTGTATCTTACAACTTTACTGAATTTTTTATCAGTTTTTATATTTTTTGGTGGCATCGTTAGGTTTTTCCATATATAAGATTACATCACCTGCAAACAAGGATAACTTGACTTCCAATTATTTATTTCTCTTGTCTGATTGTTCTAGCTAAGATGTCTGGGACTATATTGAATAACAGTGGTAAAAACGGGCATTCTTGTAGTGTTCTAGATCTTACAGGAAAGGCTTTCATTTTTTCCCTGTTCAGTGCGATATTACCTGTGGGTCTGTCAATATATGGTAATATGGTTTGGCTATGTCCTCACCCCAAACTCATCTTAAATTGTAGCTCCTACAATTCCCAACTGTTGTGGGAGGGACCTGGTGGGAGGTAATTGAATCATGGAGGTGTGTCTTTCCCATGTTATTCTTTGATAATGAGTAAGTCTTATGAGATCTGATGGTTTTATAAAGGGGAGTATCCCTGTGCAAGTTTTCTTCTCTTATCTGCTGCCATGAAAGACATGACTTTTGCCTTCCACCATGATTGGGAGGCCTCCCCAGTCACATGGAACTCTGAGTCCATTAAATCTCTTTCTTTTGTAAATTGCCCAGTCTTGGGTATGTGTTTATCAGCAGCATGAAAATTGAGTAATACAGTAAATTGGTACCAGTGGAGTGGGGCGTTGCTGAAAAGATATCAGAAAATGTGGAAGTGACTTTAGAACTGGGTCACATACAGAGGTTGAAACAGTTTGGAGGGCTCAGAAGAAGACAGGAAAATGTGGGGATGTTTGGAACTCCCTAGAGACTTGTTGAATGGCCTTGGCCAAAATGCTAACAATAATATGGACAATGAAATCCAGGCTGAGGTGGTGTCAGATAGAGATGAGGAACTTGTTGAGAACTGGAGCAAAGGTGACTCTGGTTATGTTTTAGCAAAGAGACTGGTGGCATTTTGCCCCTGCCCTGGAGATCTGTGAAACTTTGAACTTGAGAGAAATGATATAGGGTATCTGACGGAAGAAATTTTTAAGCAGCAAAGCATTCAAGAGGTTACTTGAGTGCTGTTAGAAGCATTGAGTTCTAAAAGGGAAACAGAGAATAAAAGTTCAGAAAATTTGCAGCCTGACAATGTAATAGAAAAGAAAATCCCATTTTTTGAGGAGAAAGTCAAGCCTGCTGCAGAAATTTGCATAAGTAAGGAGGAGCTGAATATTAATCACCAAGACAATGGGTAAAATGTCTCCAGGACACATCATAGACCTTCACAGGAGCCCCTCGCATCACAGGCCTGGAGGCCTAGGAAGAAAAAATGATTTCATGGCCTGGGCCCAGGGTCCGTCTGCTGCAGTCTAGGGACTTGGTGCCCTGCATCCCCGCCACTCCAGCCATGACTAAAAGGGGCCAAGGTACAGCTTGGGTCATGACTTCAGAGGGTGCAAGGCCCAATCCTTGGCAGCTTCCATGTGGTGTTGAGCCTGCAAGTGCACAGAGTCAAGAATTGATTAGGAACCTCTGCCTGGATTTCAGAGGATATATGAAAATGCCTGTATGTCCAGGCAGAAGTTTATTTCAGGGGAAGCGTGCTCATAGAGAACTTCTGCTAAGGCAGTGTGGAAAGGAAATATGAGGTGGGTGCCCCCACACAGAATTCCCACTGGGACATTGCCTAGTGGAGCTGTGAGAAGAGGGTCACTGTCTTCCAGATCCTAGCATGGTAGATCCACCAACAGCTTGCACCATGCACCTGGAAAAGCTGCAGATACACAATACCAGCCCATAAAAGCAGCTGAGACAGAGGCTATACCCTGCAAAGCCACAGGGGTAGAGCTGCCCAAGACCATGGGAACCCACCTCTTGCATCAGCATGACCTGGATGTAAGACATGGAGTCAAAGGAGATCATTTTTTGGAACTTTAAGATTTGACTGCCCTGCTGGATTTTGAACTTGCATGGAGCCTTTTAGCCCCTTCATTTTGGCCAATTTCTCCCATTTAGAATGGGTGTATTTATCCAATGCCTGTATCCCCATTGTATCTAGGAAGTAACTAACTTGCTTTTGGTTTTACAGGCTCATAGGCAGAAGGGACTTTCCTTGTCTCAAATGAGACTTTGGACTGTGGACTTTTGAGTTAATGCTGAAATGAGTTGAGACTTAGGGTACTGTGGGGAAGGCATGATTGGTTTTGAAATGTAAGGCCTTGAGATTTGGGAGCAGCCAAAGTGGAATGATATGGATGGCCATGTCCTCACCAAAAATATCATCTTGAATAGTAGCTCCCACAATGCCCATGTGTTGTGGGAGGGACACAATGGGATGTAATTGAATCATAGGGGCAGGACTTTCCCATGCTATACTCATGATAGTGAATACGTCTCATGCGATCCAATGGGTTTATAAAGTGAAGTTTCCCTGCACAAGTTCTCTTTTCTTGTCTGCCACCATGTGAGACATGCTTTTGCCCTCCACCATGATTGTGAGGCTCCCTCCAGCCACATGGAACCATGAGTACATTAAACCTATTTCTTTTGTAAATTGCCTAGTCTCAGATATGACTTTATCAGCAGCATGAAAACAAACTAATACATATGGCTTTTATTATATTGAGATGTGTTCCTTCTGTATCCAGTTTTTCATCATGAAGGGATGCTGAACTTTATCAAATGCCTTCTCAGTACCAATTAAAATGGTTATATGCTTTTTGTCCTGCAGTCTGTTGCTTTTGCGTATCACATTTTTTGATCTGTGAATGTTGAATCATCCTTGCATAACTAGGATAAACCCCACTTGGTCATGATGATTAATCTTTTTAATGTATTGCTGAATTTGGTTTGCTAGTATTTTGTTGGGGATTTTTGCATCAATATTCATCAGAGATATTGGTCTGTAGTTTTCATTTTCTGATGTCTTTGCCTGGTTTTGGTATCATGGTCATGCTGGCCTTGTACAATGAGTCTGGAAGTATTTCGTCTTCTTCTATTTTTTATAACAGTTTAAGTAGGTTGGTGAGAAGGGTATATGTTTAAGCCATTATATTCTTTGTGTTCCTGTGCTTCATGCATCTGAAATACTCAATTAATGTTAGTTAAATTAAACAATTATTTATGTATATATAATGTTAATTTTTATGTTATCAAAGTTAGACTCTCCTCAATAAAAGTACTATAGGTTAATGATTAAGAACAAATATTGGTGTCAGCCAGACCTCATTTTAAATTTTAGTTTCTTCAGTTTTTAGATTGGGCAAAGCACTTGGCTTCTCTAAGCTTTATTCTCGTCATCTTTAAAATGAAATTAATAAAACAATTATTTTTCAAGTTTGTAAAGATTAAATGAGATAATACAGGTAAAGTATTTAAAACTAAGGAATTTTTAACTATTATCAATAATATGGTCTAGGTTAGACTTACCTTTTGTAAGTTTTTCTTTCTTCAAAGGAAAAATAATGCTGTGAAGGTTAAAGTGATTAATCCATAATTGGCAGGCATTTAGTTCAAATTTTAAAAACTTGTGGCTTGTGGATATGGAATAATGTGATACCTGGTTCATCTTCTGCCTTAAAATACACTGAAAAAAAAAGAAAGATGCTTAATATGTAGGCATTAACAACTTGCTAAACAAGACAGTTCCTTGCATATCAAAGCAGCTCCTCCTCAAAGCAACCAGTTAAATAACCCAACACCTGGCTTAAATGAGTTACTAATTTCATACCAATTATGAAAGATTAGCTATAACTGGCAAAAAAATGTATTTTCCAGAGTGTCAGCATCAGCTTCACCAAACTGCCCTCAACCCACGAAAGCCAAATGTTCAATGGATATCCTGTGAGCAGTTAGCTTTCCAAATCTCTTACGGCAAGCTCTTTAATTTGCTTACAGGTGTAACATGCCACCAATAACTGAACTGGTTTGAATTTTATAGTGCAGCATCTACTGATATCTTTCCTTCCTCCTAATTACAATTATTAGAGCTCCTTTTGACTTTATCAGTTTTGAATTCCAATGCATTGATTCTTCAAAGCTGTTTGAGTAATTGTGATTGTTTTTCTCCAACCATGGATTAGTTATCTCAAGAATGAATTAGTAGATAATTGAATGACACAATTACCTCACCATAAAAACTAAGATAAGTTTAAGACAGAAAGTAAGTGTACATGTGTGTGGAAATAATATGTACATGCTCACACACATAACACATAAAAATGATAATACTTTGATCATAATTACGGATACCCTAATTACCCTGACTTGACCTTTACATTCTACACATGTAATAAATTTCACATGTACCCCATAAATAAGTACATCAACACATTTAAAAATAGAAAATATATTAAACTTAAAAATACTAATGCACATATACACATCTATATGTAAATATATCTAATTTAATTTGAAAACCTTGATTTGCAGTGTCTATGTACTACATCAGCTTCTTCCTGTGAGATGGAGAGAAGGTCAACCCAAACACTATAAATGAAATTTGTTTCCCATAACATTATAGTAATTTAATTTATTGCTTACATTTATTTTTGAGGTTATTTTGTCCCTTTGTTCATGTTGTTGTATGTTTGTTTGGTGGTGGAGTTATTTTGTTTTCCATTTGTTTCTTTTAAGTTAATTGTGCAGTTATTTAAGCAAAGAGTTTAATTATTTTGGGTTCAGTTCAGTCACTTGCTTGTTGCACCACCACAATTTGGCCTCAAACACTTGAGCTGAACTCCTGCAATGTAACTCGATGAAATTATATCAGTCATAATGACATGAATTACTGGTAATTAGAATGTGATAGAAGAATCTGTATGTTGAACTTTAAACTTGTTGCACTTCAAAGTGATTTCCTCATTATGATTACATATGTACCAGTTTTACTCATAAATGACTACCTGGGCAGAAGTGTCTCATTTGAAGAGTTCTAGTTTAACATTGTATAGTATGGTGAATGTGAGGTTTTGGGCCAAAATAAATCAATCTCAAACGCTTTTCTGTGTCATACTGACCTTAATAATTCTGAAACTCGGTCTCCTCTTCTTTAATGTAGAAGTAATAAAAATATTTTGTAAACATTTTATGAGGAATAGAGTTTGTATATACTGTGTGCCTAGTGGAGAGTGGTAAGCAGAAAAAGGGTGCTAAAGAAACGGTAATCTTTTTTTTTTGTTGTTTTTGTCAGGTTTGTCAAAGATCAGATAGTTGTAGATATGCGACATTATTTCTGAGGGCTCTGTTCTGTTCCATTGGTCTATATCTCTGTTTCGAAGAATGTGTATAGAAGAAAAGTCATGAAGTACAGACATTTTGATTCAGTAGCCAAGTAAGGGCTTATTCCTCAAAACAAGATTGCTTTGATTTTGGGACCAACTTAGTTCAACAAATGAAAGGATAAAACAAATATGATCATTACTAACTTTATCAGAGCAAAGGACAATGTGACATCTCAAGTTTCCCACCATAAGCAAATATTAAAGATACAAATAAATAAGGCGATTGCCTTCACTTCTGCAAGCATGAGTTCAGCTTTGGTGCAACTTCCTGAACTGACTTTTCCCTCAACCATACACAGCAGGAGAGTCCATTGGTGGTATGTGAAAGGCTGTAAGAGGAAAGGCTCCCACATATGGCTCAGCCTCATTACAATCATACCTTGTTGCTGCCATTTCCACAGAATTAAGACTAGGAAGGTTTTGTTTGGGAAAGATAAATAAAAGAGGCTTCAAGCTCAGTAAAGTAAGTAAAGGAGAAGCAACACATGAAATTGGCATGCTGTATATGTTTTGATATGTGGTTGAGAATAAATGCCAATGTAGTACTTCCCTGATGCCACAGAGCAGAATATTTAAAACTTCTTCAATCTCTTGGACTAGGTGTTTTTCACCTGTTTTAGAAAGCTATGTAGGAAGACTTTAAATACATGGAATTTGCAGAATAACATCCATATGCAGTCATGTATCACCTGATGGTGAAGATATATTCCGAGAAATGCACCTTGTTTAGTCATTGCACAAACATCATAGGGTATACTTACACAAACCTGGATGATAGAGCCTATTACACTCCCAGGGTATATAGTATAGCCTAGTGCTTCTAGGTTACAAACCTGCACAGCATTTTACTGTACTGAATACTGTAGGCAACTGTAACACAATGGTAAGTACTTGAGTATCTAAACACGTCCAAACATAGAAAAGGTATAATAAAAATATGATATTATAATTTTATGGGGCCACCACCATAAATGCAGTCCATTGTTGACTGAAATACTGGTATGCAGTCCATGGCTGTATTTGTGGGTGTTATATGATACATATATGTAATGTAGCTTTATAAATATTATATGATCATTGTATTATCGGTGAAAGTCATATAAGAAACAAGCAAGTCTTCAAGCAAATCTTCACAGCGTAACCACCGTACTTCATTACTGAAATAATCCTAACTGCCTACAGTGAGGTATAGGATATCAAACTATACAAAACACTAACTTTGAACTTTTTGGATGTCACTATCCCAATTTTAAGTCTACATGGTTATTGTAACACCTTTGTTCCAGGTCATAACTCTTTCTGTTTTTCAAAATATGTTACACAGAAGAAGGCAGAGACAAACAAGCCCTGCCTCTTAAATGGTTAAAAAACTTAATAAAATGGTTAATTTTTCCTCAATACCAAGTGGTTATTTCTTTATGTTAATAACTGATCACAAAACTCATATAGTGCTGATTTCTCTCCAATTAGGGACCCTAAAACTGATAAGTATGAGTAAGTTACTGGATTATCCATATACCACTATGCAATGTATACTAAATTTTCTACATGTGTATAATGTATTTTTTTTCTGAGAAGACGCTTCCATGGCTTATGTGATATTCTCAAATATGTAATCCCCACTAAATAGAAAAATAAACAACTACTGCCTTTTTTTGTTCTTGAGCTGCATCTCAAACCCAAAATTCGTTTCTATCAGAGACGAAAATTATTGGAGCACAATTGAATGTGATATACGGGGATGAAACCTCTTAATTTTCTTCTTATTTTAGTGATGATAGTGACAAAAAATGTATATACTCCAATGTGATAATATATTTTCTGGGATTTATTCCAAATAAACAGCCAGGAATACTAATTTAGGCAAATGATTCTAAAAAGTTGTTGCATATACATATGTTTTATGTTACTTAAGAATACCAATAATGCAAGAGTGTTACCCTTTCAGCTCAAGAATCAATACAAATATCCCAAATATCAGTACCCAATATTATAGATTTTACTTTTACACAGAGAGGCCTACCAACATTTTAAGTCATGTAATCTCAAAAACATCTTTACTTTTGGCTATATTAAGTTTTATACCAAGTTTTATCTTTAAGTAAATACAGAAATATTCAACTGAGCAAAAAAACTGCCCTGAAAAATTCAAAATATTCTTTCTCATCTCATATGGTGTGATAACACTGGAGTCTAAATCTCAGTTCTTTTATTTGTTCTCCTGTCTTGCTTTCCCTGATTAAAAAAGAATGACTAATCCAATAGCTCCATTTCCCCAGTGGGTTGAATCCTGTTAGGGTCACTTTTAATGTGAATCCAGCCTTGTCTCTGGTCCTCCCAGACCTGTCTGTACATGGGCATTCTGAGTTCTCTCTCAACCAGTCTCCAGACATGTTATACGTGGCCTGTCTCTATAAACCCAGACCAATCTATACTCTACCTCTTTCAGAATCCCTCCTTGCAATGTATTGAGTGAATCAATAAAGTTATACCCTCCAAGATCTGGACTGGAGGAGGGAGGTACAAACTTTTCTCATGTTCTCCGATCCAATGTACCTGTAATCAAGCTCGTATTTTGCCCCATTGGGCTCACTTCTTTGTAACATATTCTTATCAGCTAGCACTATGAGATAGAAGAAGGATGAGTGAAAAAAAAAGTACTTGGAACAAAAAACTTGAATTATTTGATATTCATAGAATACTTTTTCTGACAAGCTAAATAAAAAGAAAAAAATAGCAAAAATGGAACCGGCTAAGCATGCTCTCTACAGCCCAGATATTAGATTTTGGGTGCAAACCATGAAGGAATAATTGCAAATATGTCTGCCAAATTTCTCTAGAAAGTTTACTTTTGAAGCAACTACTGACTGCAATCCAACCATATCATTAATGTAAGGTTAGGGTATATACAAGCAAGCTCAGTGCACTGGCAAGGCAACAGGCCTACTAGCCTTACACAGTTAATTGGTATTAAGAACAGTTGACAAAATCATCTGCAGCCCACAACTGGCCAGGCAGATCCTCCTCTGAAATGACAACAGAATTTAGATTAGTTACAATCCTCAGGGCAAAGATTTGAGCCAAAGGTAACTCAATTTTTACAGGGTCTATACTCAGTGCCAGAGAAAACTGTCTAACCCAGATTTCCTGTGCTTCAGGGAGGGAAGCTACCCTGGATTTTTCGGGGGAAAAAAAAGACATACTAATGAAAGATAAAACCTGCAAACCAGGAGAAAGTTCTACCTCCTAAGTGGAATATAACTATAAAAAGCATCTATTTTGAAGAAATTAATGACTCTTCCCATAAAAGTTTGTTAACTAACTGATGCATGCAAATGTTTTAGAGATATATTGCTAGCATCAATTATGTGGTGTTTAACATGAGATGTAAAGGAATATGGCTAACAAGAGCCCTCCAAACTGATGTTTTGAAACAGTTCAGTTGATTTCAATAGATGAAACATTTATGGTAATGTAGGTCACAATATAACCTCAAAGCTCTTTAAGACAATTATTATTTTCCAGATTACATTCACTTTTGTTTACATCCTAAAAAATAATAAGGCCTAAATTTTACAAGGGAAGGAAATAATATTTAAATACGATTGAATTAAAATTGCCCTTGTAGATAATTAATATGTTTAAATTAAAGTTTCCTGAACGTTGCTTAAGATGAATGACTAGCGAATCCGATTGAAAGGAACCTGTATCTGAGATGTATTTCTTCTTTGAGGACTCTGAAACAGAGTGTGAAAAGAGTCCCCAAGGAAATTGATCAAGCAATTAATAGGTATCAAATGGCAATGACAGTACTAGGGTGGGACATTGGATGCGACCTTAGCTGACATCCAAAAATATAGTCAACAAAGTCAAATTCATCAAGCAAATGACATATTTATTGGAAGTGTGGGGAGTTAAACAGCAGAAAAACATTATTTGATCTGGGTGCAGTGGTTCATACCTATAATAACAGTGCTTTGGGAGGCAAGGCTTGAGGCTGGTAGTTCCAGGATGAAGTGAGCTATGATTGTGCCACTGCACTCCAGGACAGGTGACAGAGAGAGACCCTCTCTCTAAGAAGAAAAAGTAAAAATAAATTATTTGAGCTAAGATTATGTGATGGAGATGGTTACCTAAATACTGACTTAAGCCAGTGCATAGAAGGGAAGTGTACACCTGATTCAGTTGCCTCAGGCAATAGGCCCTAATTTGAAGCTTTTAATAGACAAGGCAGAATGTGCTGTAGCGATTCATGAGCATCTACTAGACATTAAACTTCTAATTGCTTTTTTTTTAATTTACTATAAAAAGAATTTATTAGACAAACACACCAATAGATTGAGTCTAAGGATTTGGTTGGAAAGCCACCGGGCCTTTTAAAGCAGCAGAAGTCCAAAGTCACACACTTCAAGCATTACTCTGCAACGATCTGTGGAAACCAGAAGGGTGAGGAATTACAGCACCATGCTAGGCCAAGAACAGATCAGCCTCCCACCTCTCTCCCTATTCCCTCTTCTACTGAAGTCCGTGATTCTGGTACCTGAGAAGACTGGAATGAAATGTTTCCCACTTATTACAGAAATTCAGCTTCCTTGTTACAGAGGAATTGTCACATTTGAATTGTCTGTTTAATATGGGATATTGCTTTTGAGAAACCAACAAATAGTTATTAAAGGAGTGTTTACTAAAGCATAAGGTGAATGTTATCTAGTACAGTAACTGCATTTTTAATCTCATCTGGCACCAACTGTCTTTTAGAAAGTTACAATGTGTTGCTTGGGGGACATTCTTCTTTAGAAGGAAAAGAGTCTAATTAGTGGATACTAAGTAATTAAATAATATATACTATCAAATCTTATGAGAGTCTTTGCCTGCTAAAGTAGACACAGGTCTGTTGCACTGCAAGTTTTGAGAACAGCTTGGACCAAACCACACAGTGACCCCAAAGGCATAAAAATGATAATGAAGGCAGCGATGGCTCAACTAATATCATGAAGTCTATGCATGAGGCTGCCTACTTTGATTTGCAGTAGTTGATACTTTAAAACTTCAGTCCTGGCTTATCTGCCTGTCCCAGGGATTCCTGGGCTCCCAGTAGTGAGCCAGGTTGTAGAAGAGCTAGCTCCATCAGCACACACTACATGTGGACACTTGGACTGGACTGTTTTTTGAAAGCACGAACTCAGCATTTTTAGATCTTTGTCTAGGATTCCGACTTGTAAACTTCTCATTGCTTTTCTCTGTGTGGATACATGGCTTTCCTGATTTCATCCTAAATTTTATTGTGGCTACTCTTACATCTCTAGATTGTTTGGGTAGGTACTCTTTTCAAGCTTTGACTATTGAGTAACCTCTTGTATGCTACTTACTCATTTTTCACATATTATCCTTAGGAGGACTCCTTGTGGCTGCTATTAATGATGACATCCCACCTAATAGATTGTCCTTATTCCCATTCCTTGGACTACGGGAAGACTGCCTCTTCTGTGAGAGATCTATGACACATTATTTATTTCCATTCATTATTGTAGATCCCTTTGGTATTCTGTAATTATTCAGCAAGTAATGCAAAACAAATTCAGATGAAGGTCCAAAAGTAAGGAATTTGTAGAGATGTACGGAAGTCTACACAAAAATGGATTCTAAGGCCATAACAAAGTTCAATGAGATAAATTCTAAGGCCACATTTAAGTTCTGTGAGAAAACAATGTATTTATTGGTTAACCTTAGCTAACCATAGGATGCAGAATTTTGCCTTGTTTAGAAGTGAAGTTTGACCATAGTATGCATATTTTTTGTCTAGCGTCCTTTAACTTTTAAAACTACCTCTCTCTTTTCATTTGGATGCAGATTCAATCTTGATACTATGAAGTACACCTATTCCCCTCCCTCTTCAACTTCATGAATGAGAATGAGTTCTAAGCCTTCTAATTATATTACCTGTCCACGTTACTTTAGTAATTCTTACAAAGTAAGCGAACGACCCAATCACAATCTTTCTGAGAAACTGATTTGAGTTATTCAGGAGGAAGAAGCATTCTTTTCCCTCTGAAATTGCTAGGAGATGATATATTTCTGAAGCTACCAGTAGCCGCCTTTCCAATTGCATGGAGAAAGACAAGAGACCAACATACTTACACACACACACACACACAAGAAAAAAATACAGTTCAGCAGAGATATGCACTGTTAATAAACGGACAAAGAGGTATTGTTTTAAAGACACTAATAATTGCTTAATTCCTGCTACTGAGGAATTAATTTTGTTCATAATTATTTATATAATTATTTCATTAACTGCACTCAGTATCCTTCTAGCTAAGCTGTAGTGATATCCTTTCTGCTCAAGCCATCTATACATTTATTTTTTAATAAATATTTATTTGGTGCCTATGATTTGTTAAGCTACTCTTTCAGATAATGGAAATATAGCTACAAATAAGAAAGACCAATTCGTGACCTTAAAGATTTCACATTCTGGTGGAGAGATAAACGAAGAAGATATAAAAGTAACTATTTAAAGTGGATTAGGTAATGGTATGTGCTAAAAAGAATAAAATAGGGTAAGAATATGGGTGCTTTGGGGAGCAAAAAGGAGTCCAAATTTTATATAGTATAGCCCAACAAAGTATTTTGAATTAGACTTCTGTCTCATATTACAAAGCTCAACATAATTTGGGTCCATAATTCTACTAATTTTATTTATCATATATAAAATTTTTTAATATTTGACATTCCCCTCATATTTTCATTGAACAAGTCTATTCCACAAGACTATAAATGTAATCTTATTTTGTAGCATTTATTTCACCTTTTAAATGCTTTCATATTATTTGATTTTTAATTCTATAAGTTCATTTAAAGTTTTATAATTTTAAGTTGCTTTAAAAATTCAAATCCATACTCTTCGTTTGAAGCCAATAAGAAGTTTTTAGTAGTTTTTAACAATAACTATGATAGCTGTATTAATTTTTTTGGTTATAATGCTATATAAGAAAGTCTCAGTGGCTTATCACAATAAACATTTTATCTCACATTCATGGGTTGGCAGTTTTGATCCCTTGATAGTTCACGGGAGCTTGAAAAAGAAAGATAAGTGCTGATCTTCTTCTTCTTCTTTCTTCTTTCTTCTTTCTCCTTCTTCTTCCTCTCTTTTTTTTTTTTTTTTTGAGACAGAGTCTCCCTTTGTCGCCCAGGCTGGAGTGCAGTGGCGCGATCTCAGCTCACTGCAAGCTCTGCCTCCTGGGTTCATGTCATTCTCCTGCCTCAGCTTCCTGAGTAGCTGGGACTACCAGCACCTGCCACCATGCCTGGCTAATTTTGTTTTTGTATTTTAGTAGAGACGGGGTTTCACCGTGTTAGCTAGGATGGTCTCTATCTCCTGACAAGTGCCAACCTTCTTCTTATGGACATGGCTCAGAACTATCACCTTATAATTTCAAATTCCCATAAGTGCAAGTCAGCAAGGTCAAGTGCACCACAAGTAGGATGAAAAAGTATATTCTACTTACAGTGAACCATTGCAAAGACAGAGAGGAAAAGAAGGATTTTAAATAATAATATCATCTACTACAGACACTAAATGTAATTTTACACACTGAGTACTATAATATGAAGAAGTGATCTAAATATGGCAGCACAACAGAAATTCTAGAAACCTGGCCCTATTGAGGTCACATAGGACTGTCAGAAAACAGGCAGGACTTAAAAAAAAATCTGTGTAAAGTTGATGTATTAGTCCATTTTCCCACTGGTGTAAAGTTACTACCTGAGTCTGGGTAATTTATAAAGAAAAGAGATTTAATGTATTCACAGTTCTGCATGGCTGAAGAGGCCTCAAGAAACTTAAAATCATGGCAGAAGATGAAGGGGAAGCAAGGCACATCTTACATGGCGGCCAGAGAGAGAGGAGGGGGAAGCACTAGACAGTAATCAACAACCAGATCTCATGAGAACTCACTATCACAAGAAGAGCATGGGGCAAACTGCCCCTATGATCCAATCACCCCCCACCAGCTCCCTCCTTCAACATGTGGGGATTACAATTTGAGATGAGATTTGGGTGGGGACACAGAGCAAACTATATTAGGTGATATGCCTGTAAATGAATTATCTCCATACAATTGCCTGAACATATCATGCAGTTCTATGCCTCCCTTCATTTCTACCTGAAATTCTCTGTCATTAACTCTTGAGATTCTCCTCTGCAAAGTCCTGCTTGGCATTCTCTCCTCTCTGATTTAACATCATTTCCTGTATTTGCCCTTTATAACAGTATGTGTACATGCTTGTAACACATTTATTATAATTTATTAGAAATTTTCTCTGATTGAATGGTTTATTAGCACCACGGGTTTTCTGGAGGTGAGCATTGTACATTTACGTCTGTATACTAATACTTAGTTTAGTTCCCAGCTATAGGAAATTAAAATATCAGACAATCCATTTAGTCTAAATGACCTCTAAAATTTCTTCCCACCCTAATATTATACACAAAGCATTGTGTTATTACAGGATTAGGAAGGTTGTTTTAATAAAATATCAGTGAGTCTTCAGTCCCAACAATGATGAAAAAATTTCAGCAACAACAATTGAGAAAGTTAGTTTGTTTGCCGCATTTAAATAGCATTTACTCTAACCTTTAGCTCCCTATCTTAGATTTCTTATCCTCAGGACTGTCAGGACTACCTTATCCTTTTTTCATTCAATATTTAGTTGTGCTTAGTCTTTGAATTGCTGTTCATTCTGCCCATCATTTCGCAATGATTTTGGCAGACAAAGCAGTCTATGCACAGCCAGGTGTTCACCTTGGCACCCTCAGCCCTGGAAAGGGTTGATTCAGATGTTTCCCACACCTGCGAATTGGCTGCCCAATCTTAGCCAGCTCCCATGAACTTAATTATCATTCTGCATTTCAAAATTCAAAAGCAAAATATTTCAAGAGAACGTGCATAAAAATTCAGATGCTGCTGCTTCCTGAGATCCCATCATGTTCTCCCCCCAAAAACACTACTGGAAACAAATTACTGTTTCTCCATAGCCATTTTATTTTGATTTGTGGGATGTGTAAATGGAATGCAACTCATTAGGTCTGAAGAGCTGATTGATTTCAATGGCAAAAGCATCTCTGTTTGCCCAGATTAAGTCCAAGATGCTTAACCTATGATCCAGGGGCAAGTCAAGGGTCCATGGATAATCTTAAAAATTTTAAATGTCTGCTTTTGGAGCGTGTTACACTAAAACATCAAAAGATGAAATTTTATAATAAAATGCAATTATAAAATTAGAGACCTAAAATGTCTTCTCATAGGTTTCTCTTTTCTAACTCTTAGCCAAGGACTTGCTTTATTTCCTCAAGGCAGAATGTTTTTGAATGCACTAAAAGCTATTCATTTGTTTCAGCCTTTCATGCTGTTTCATTTGTGTTTTTTTTATTGTACCAACCTCTTGATCATAACTCCATGTGTGTACTCCATAACCATGTGACAGGGACCTGGGGATTGATATACAATGGCTAGACAATCTGCTGTTTAAAAACACAACATCAGTGAACTGCTTGTTATTTACCCAAGAAAAATCAAAATGTATTTCTATACGAAGACATACATTCAAACATTTATAGAAATTTGAACTAGCCTAAATTGGAAACAACTCAAATGTCCATCAGCAGTGAATAAGTAAAGAAATTGTGGGTTATCCATACAATGGAAAATGACCTAGCAATAAAAGTAAATGAGCTCTCCAAATATCCAAAATAGTCTTTAAAAAGAAGAACAAAGTTTGAGAGTTCAGACTTCACAATTACAAAATTTACTACAGAGATGCAATCATCAAAACTATGGTACTGGAATAAGAATAGGCACATAGATCAAAGGAACAGAATTGAGATTTCAGAAATAATCTCATGCATTTATAGTCAATTTTTGACAAGGTTATCAAAACAATTTAATGGGAAAAGAATCTCCTTTTTAACAAATGATGCTGAGACAGTTGGATATCCACATGCAAATGAGTTAAGTTGGACCCCTACCTCCCACCATATCCATGATTAACTCAAAATAGATAAAAGATCTAAATGTAAGTAACAAAACTTTAAAACCCTTAGAAGAAAAGAGATATAAATATTTGCGACCAATAATTAGGCGATTTCTTAGGTCTAAAACCTAAATCACAAGAAACCAAAACATAGATAAATTGGACTTTATGAAATTTAAAACTTTTTGCTTCAAAGAATTCTATAAAAGAAGAGAAAGGACAATTTATTAAATGGGAGAAAATACTATTAAACTGTGTGTTTGATTAGAGTCTGGTATCTAGAATACATAAAACATTCTTACAGGTCTACAATAAAAAGACAAGCAACCCAATTTAAAAATGATCAAAAGATTTGAATACATATTTTCCCCAAACATACATAAAATCTTCAGTAAGCAAATGAAAAAAATGCTAAATATGATAAGACAGCAGAAAATGCAAGTAAAAATCAAAATGAGATACCTCTTCATTAGGATGGCCATAATAAAAAAGACAATGACATGTTTTGGCAAGGATGTGGACAAATCAGAATTCTTATGCATTGCTGGTGGGAACATGAAATGGTACAGCCAATTTGGAAAACAGTCTAACAATTCAAAAAGTTAAACATAGTGCTGCCATATGACCTAGCAATTCTACCTCTATGTGTATAGCCAAGAAAACTGAAAAATGTATTCTCATGCAAAATTGTACAGAAATTTTCACAGCAACATTGTTCATAATAGTCCTAAAGTGAAAACAACCCTAGTGTCTATCAACTAATGAACAGAAAAGGAAAATGTAATATATGTAAAAGATAGAACATTATTCAACCATGAAAGGAATGGTACACTAATATATACCACAATATGATTAACCTTGAAAACATTATGCTCAGCAAAAGAAACCACAGGTAAAAGGCCACATATTGAATGATTCATTTATATGAAATGTCCAGAATGGACAAATGCATAGAGAAAGAAAGATTAGTCTTTGCCAGGGTCTGGGGAAGGAGCAAATGAGAATGACTGCTAATGTGCATGATATTTTTTTCTAGACATATGGAATTGTTCTGGAATTAGTGGTGATGACTGCACAATCATGAAAATATAATTAAAACTACTGAATTGTACACTTTAAAAGAGTAAATTTTATGGTATGTGGCATATATCCCACTAAAAATGGGTACTCTATGGATACATTAAACAACATTGAAACATCTCAAAATAATTAACACTGAGTGAAAAAACACCTATATAAATATTTACTATATGATTCTATTTATATATTATAGAAAATGTGAACTGATTTGTAATGGCAGGAGGCACATAGATTAAGGGTTACCTGATAGAAGGGGTGACAGGAGGAAGGAATTACAAGGGAGCATGAAGAAACTTTTGGGAGTGATGAATATATATATTTTCTTGATTGTTTTAATGGTTCTACAATTGTACACATATGCCAAAATTTATCACATTGTTCACTTTATATATGTGCAATTTATTATATAAGAGGATTTCAAAAAGTTCATGGAAAATAGAATTAAAAGACAAAAATAAAAGTATATACTATTTGTCAACACAACCTTCATCAAGTTCAAGGCATTTTTAAAAATTTATTATACTTTAAGTTCTGGGATACATGTGCAGAATGTGCAGGTTTGTTACATAGGTATACATGTGTTATGGTGGTTTGCTGCACCCATCGACCTGTCATCTTCATTAGGTATTTCTCCTAATGCTGTCCCTCCCCTAGCCCCCACCCGCTGACAGGCCCCAGTATGTGATGTTCCCTTCCCTGTGTCCATGTGTTCGCATTGTTCAACTCCCACTTATGAGTGGGAACATGCGGTGTTTGGTTTTCTGTTCTTGTGTTAGTTTGCTGAGAATGATGTTTTCCAGCCTCATCCATATCCATGCAAAGGACATGAACTCATCCTTTTTTATGGCTGCATAGTATTCCATATATATGCCACGTTTTCTTTAACCAGTCTATCATTGATGGGCATTTGGGTTGGTTCCTAGTCAGTGCTGCAATAAACATACATGTGCATGTGTCTTTATAGTAGAATGATTTATAATCTTTTGGGTATATACCCAGTAATGGGATTGCTGGGCCAAATGGTATTTCTGGTTCTAGATCCTTTAGGAATTGCCACACTGTCTTCCACAGTGGTTGAACTAATTCACACTCCCACTAACAGTGTAAGCAATCAATGATACCAGCCATTTAGTCTATTTCTAAATAACTGAGGATGCTGGGAGTTTAACCATGTCAATGCAGTCTTTGTTATATTATTAGCTGAAGAAAAAATAGATGTCTTTTATAGATTTCTTAACATTAGGAAACAAAAAGAAGACAGAAAGGGCTAAATCAGGACTATAAGGTGGATACCTAATGATTTCTGATCAAAACTCTTGCAAAATTGCCACCGTTTGATGAGAGGAATGAGCAGCAGCATTAGCATGGTGGAGAAGAACTCTCTGGTGAAGGTTTCCCAGGCATTTTTCTGCTAAAGTTTTGGCTGACTTTCTCAAAACATTCTCATAATAAGCAGATGTTATTATTCTTTGGCCCTCCAGAAAGTCACCCAACAAAAATACCTTGAGTATCCCAAAAAAACTACTGCCATGGCCTTTGCTCTCAACTAGTCTTCATTTCCATCTTTTGGTAGTCATTGCTATGATTGTGTTTTGTCTTCAGGATGATACTGTTGGAGCCATGTTTCATTTTCTATTACAATTCTTTGAAGATGTGTTTCAGGATCTTGATCCCACTTAATTATAATTTGCATTGAAAACTCTGCTCTTGTCTACAACTGATCTGGGCACAACAGTTTTGGAATCTTTAATTTTTCAATCAGAATTGTGTAAGTTAAACCAGTTGAAATGTCCATGGTGTTAGATGTTGTTTCTGCTGTTAATCATCAGTCTTGTTCAGTTAAGGCATAGACAAGTTTATTTTTTTCCTTGCAATTTGATATGGATGACCTGACACTGTGGGCTTTACCTTCAACATTGTCTCACTTCTTCTTAAAATGAGTTAGCAATTTATAAACTGCTGATTTTTAAAAACTTTTTATAAAGCATCAACAATTAGACTATTCTTCCACCTGAGTTTCACTATAAATTTTATGTTTGTTCTTGCTTCAATTTTAGTAGAATTCATGTTACTTAATAGAGGCTTTTTTACAAACTGATGTTTTATCCTTCTTAGTGCCTCAAACTAGATCTTGTTCAAATATGTTGTAACATATTAGTACAAGTTTATTTTGGTGCAAAACATTTTTAAATCCTCACATGGTTTTTCATAATGTACATTTTCTATAAACTTTTTGAAGACCTCCTCATATGTTCATTATTTCTTTATCAAATGACTTTTTTTTTTTTTGAAAAATGCCCAAAACCTCAATACCAAACCTAATAGTGGTGGATCAATTATCAACTTGGAGAAGACAGGAGCAAATACCATGTTAAGAACATGCCTTTTTTTTGTTGCATAGGCTGAGAGCCAGAAAAAAACTTCCAGAAAACTGCTGTTAATATTTTATCTCACAGAATTTTTATGATGAGATAAATTCAGCTTGAGAAGTAGCAATCAGTTTGAAAACACGAGCCTGTAATCTATAGTACATGAGCCTCAAAGTCAGTTACTTCCAGTATTAAACATAAATATTCAAGTCCTAACTAGTTTTATCTCTACAAATCTTCACCATTTTCATACAGATAGGGTATAGGGAAAAGCACAATAAAAATGGAATTTAATGAAAACTATTTGGAATTCACTGTTTGGTGGCCAGACATAAGAATTTATGCTGGACCTGTTTCTGCACAGAGGGGTAAAAAGCAGACATTATTTACTTTAGCCAACTCAAGGAGAGGATATAACTCAGTTGTATTGATTTGAATTTCAGAATATAAAGATGGCAACCCTTTCTTGGCAATCAAAAACAACATAACACAGTAATTCCTCAAAGTTAGAATACATTATTTAGATAACAAAGATTTGTCTCTTTATTAGCATCATTCAGGCTTCTGGCAGTGGGCAATTACAAGAATGTTTGGTCCAAATGAATGGCCAAAGAAAACATGGTCACAGGCATTTGTAAAGCCAATTAGAATTATGTAAAAGACTGAGCTGTATGTGAAGCAGGTCTTTGCCTTTGCATATTCCTAGTAACTAAAACAATTAGTAATCAATAACTGACCATTATCTTTAATGAATTAAGTGTTCTAGGCTTCCAATGACAAAATTGTGTGTTGTTATTAAAGTGAAGCACCACTTGAAAAACAGTGTAAGTATAGAGTGGATCCTGCATATGTTTGCTTGTGTGTCTGTGTGTGTGTGTACCACACTGTGTGTATTACACGTACATATGCATAGTGACAAAGAAGCCAACAATTTAGAGTCTCACATACGTCTGTGACCGAAATATGGTGAAGATCACATGTTTACACCCAGAAATTACTTTTCTTAAAGCTCCCCTTTTAAGACTGATGGACAAAAAGATAACTCTTGCTTCACAGCTGGCCCCAGTTTGAGGCAGTGATGTTAAGATTCTTTAAAAGGAGATCTCAGGAACTTACCCACCATGTCCCAGCTAAACTATCCTATACAGTCTACCCTCCATACCTGCCCATTTTGCATCCATGGATTTAACTAATCATGAATGGAAAATATTCTCTCCCCAAAAACCGCAATAAAAATAACAATACAACAATAAAAATAATACAAATAAAAGGAATACAGTATAACAACTATTTACATAGTATTTGCATTATATTAGGTATTATAAGTAATCTAGAGATGATTTAAAATATAGGAGAGGATGTGTGTAGGTTATACACAAATGTGCCATTTTATACAAGGGATTTGAGCATCACAGATTTTTGCTTTTCATGGGAGGGACTGGGGAGTAAGGAGGTGTCCTGGAACCAATCCCCCTTGGAGACTGAGGAACAACTGTATCTGTTCCCTAGACTCAAAAATTCTTTCTCAGCTTAGGTTCTTTGGAATGCTTTTTCTCTGAAACTTTGCATATCAGAATCTATCTCATCTTTCAGCAAAGAGGAATTATTGTTCATCTTTTTTTAGTGCCTCTCCCAACCCAAATTATGCTGTATCTCCCTGTATATTATGCTGTATATCCCTGTATATTCCTTACAGCACTTAGCACATTCCACTATATATTTTTATTTTTCTAAAAAATTTGCTTTGGGTCTCACTTCTCCAATTAGAATATAAGTTCCATGAAGGGATAAACCTTATCTATTTTGTTCTCTGCTAAATGCCCAATACTCAAAACAAAGACTGACACATAGTAGAAATTTAATAAACAATTGTCAATGAACAAATGAATGAGTTAAGTATAGTGACTTTAAAAGGAAAGCTTGTGTTCTTCAAATGCTATGTAACTCTGTCAGGTGTCACCTACAAAAATAACTTAGAATCACGTCCAGCTCCCAGCTCAGGAATTATGAAGATCATTTCTCTCCACAATACTGTGACCATCTCACTCCACTCTAACAGTTCAATATTTTTTGAACATCGCCTATATCCAAATCTTTTATTAGGCCCTGAAGATAGAAAGATGAAACAAGGCCTTCAATTATTTTCCCTGTTTGGAGGACAAGGAACTAAAAAATATGAAACCTGAATCAGGAGATATCATCTCTAGGTAGTGCTTCCAGTGGGCTTAGTGCAAGAAGAGAGTGATGTAAATGATTAAGCTCAAGTTTGGGAACAGTCTGTGAATTTTAATTATCTCTCCCATCCCTATGTCCCATTGCCATGGATAATTGAAAGTTGGCCATATTGCTAGGTAACGCTTCATTCCCTACATAACTTGGCACTTAGAAAACATTTTGCAAGAGAAGCAATTACAGCAATTGTCTCATCCGGGGTGGGTGGAGGGTGGATAGAAATTTACTCCTGACGATATTTTTGCTCTTTCAACATATTTATAAGATAGATTCTTCAACCTACTTCTGAAAACCTTCAAATATATGTGTGTGTGTATATATATACACACATATATATATGTGTGTATATATATACATATATATATACATATATGTGTGTGTATATATATATATATATATTCAGTTGCTATACCTACCAAGCTGTGTGGGGAGAGAAGGGTATTGCAAGAGGTGCATACCATCTCATGCCCCACAGTTGCTTTCCAACCTCCTTATAGGTGGGTGCTCTGAGTAATAATGTCTATGGTCCTTGCTTTCCCCCAACACATGTTCGTGGAGGAAGGTACGCTCAAACTGCAGTTAATCAAAGTTTTGAAGACTAAACAGACAAAATACAATATAGCTTCGGGAAAGTGTGTTAGATTGTGTTGGAGTATTTCTTTTTGCCTTGCGATCATGTGTTGCTTTGGGGGAAAGAACCCGTAAAATTTTCAAAGTGTTTAAGCACCAAATTTCTCCTTTGTTCATTTCATTGCCTTCCCTAAACTGCCTTTCTTCCTGAATCAATGCTGTATCAGTTTGAGAGAGTGAGTTTATACTTTCTAAAACATGGCACTTGAGACAATCCTTCTAGAGCTAGAATGCCTGGGTGGATCTGCGATGATTCTGATTTCCATTCTAGTGGTCATTACTCCTCCTCCAGGAAAGTAACTGCACAATTTCCCAAATCCCCACTACCCTCTGTGGCCCAGGCAGAGCAGAGGTATTTCTCCAGCAAGAGAGAGAAGCAGCCAGCTTAGTCCTGGGCTGAGTAGGATCCATTTGTTGTTATCGATACAACTATCGGTGTTTCTTGATATGTCATTTGGTAGAAGGGCCTCGGCTTTATAAAATGCATGATTCAGGAAGTATATCAAATGCAGGTGCCTGGGTCAGAACAATAAAACTTACTGAAACCTGCAAAGCTATCAGGATTTCCAACTAAAATTTTAAATATCTTCAGCTCTGTGTTTGTATGTGGAGTTTTTTTTTATATGTTTGTTTGTTTTGGTTATCCTTTTGTTTTGGGTAGTAGATCCCTCTTTTCAGGGTATATTTGAGTTCTCCTTCAAATTATTTCACTTCCTGTTAATTTTTTAAAGGTGAGGGGGATGCTTTTTAAACTTAAAGTTATTATAAATTACAATATAGGCAAGATACGCCTTATCTAAAGAGCTACTCTCAGGCAATTGATTTCTACATATTTGCATATTTTAAGATTATTTTGATCAAGAACAGAAAACAGATTTCTAATGTCATTATTGAAATCATTTTTCCTCCCTATCATAAGAAATTCACAGGAGTCTCATACAAGCTAATTTGTGTAAATGCTGAGGTTGAACTTTCACAGGGTACTGGAAACATTCCTGGCTCTCCCGATCAGGGTCAGAGTTTCTGCTGTGTGCTCCCATGGTGTTCTGTAAATCTCCTTTGCAAACTTTGCACAATGACAAATGGTTATTTGTGTGACTTTTGCTGACTAAGCCCTATATGCATGCCACTATGCTAAGTGCTTTGCAAACATTATATAATGTAATCTTTACAATAACCCTATGAGCTCAATACTTTCATAAGTCAATATTGTAGAAATAAAAATTATGTCTGAGAGATGTTAGGTAACTTGCTTGAGATCACATAATTTGTAATTGGCAGCACCATGAGGTACTGAGGGTTATGTAATTTCAATGGACATGAAGTTAACCACCATGCAAAATTAACTTTCCACTTGATAAACTAACACTGGATTGTTTTCTTAAAAGCATTTTCAATTGCTCTTTAAGGATAGTTTATTGAAGAGTGCAAGACAACTGTCCACATTTTGGTACCCAAGATTGATAAGGGATAACTTCAGATGCAACTTTGTCATAACCAACAAAGTTCAAGAGAGTATAGCCACACAAGATAGGAGAAGGCTGCAAAAAGCTTTCTGGGCACTGTGCATGGTAGTTATGCAAGAATAACTGCTATTCAATCTGAATCAAGTATTGGAACGTCCATTGGCCAGGGTTTTGAACATCTTAAGGGACAAAACATTTAAGCAGGATTCAAGAAGCTAAAGCTGCATTTCAGAGGAAGCTTGAATATGGACCCATTGCTCAGAAGGTTATTCAACTTTTCACTGCTCTAACTGTACAGTAACCAAAATTGATATTTTTTTGCCTTGAAATTTTATTACTTTAACAGTGGATGCCACTGATTACTTGACATTTCCTATATTGTATTACGGTCTTTAAATTATTTTCCACTTCTGTTTGTGCCTTTATTTCCTGAGTCCTAACCTAAGGTACAATTCCTTCCTGATTTTCATAAAATTGTATCTCTCCACCTGAGATAGGAATGAAGGAGGAAAGTCTCATTTCAAATAAGGGTGACAGATCTACTCAGGTAAGCAAGAAAGAGTCCCCGTTAGTAGCTATCTGCTGTTTATGGCTGCCCAGAACACCTGTTTCATTTAGGGAACTGCACCATACCTTCTAATGTGGGTTTGGTGAGATTGCCAATTACAGTGACTCAGCCCCTTGGTCATAATGGTGGAGAAAAGAAACAAAACAAAACAGTATTTAACTACTCGTAGTATATTCTATTCCCATGGAGGTAATGTCTCATCTAGAGTACATATTAGGTCTAAGGAGAACCAATCAGAGTCCTCCTCCTGATTGAAATAGATACAGGGGGAAGTGAAGCTTGCTTTCTACTATGTCTAAATTGGAAGTGTGTTAGCCTGGAGTTCCAGGAGCCATTTTTGCTCAATAATATGGAAGATGCTAACTTCAATATGAATGAATGAAGGCATCAAACAGAAAAAAGTAAAGCTAAAACATGGGAAAAAAATCTCAATAGCATTTAGTTTTCTTAAAGTTAAAATCATTCTTGTACTTTCTAGATACAGAAGCTGGTTAATTCTCTTTGGAGATTAAGTTAATTCAATTGATATTATAGCGCTTTAAATAAAAATTCCTGATTAATGCCAATAAAATAAAAATGGAGTAATGACAAAAAAGGAACATTACTACTTCATAACTATTATACTACTGAACCATCATTTATCAAACTAAGTTTTAGGATGTTAATCACTGTTCTGTCCTCAAAAAATATGTGCCATGTTCAAGTAAGTAGGTTGGGATTTAACCTATTTGTATTTTAACACACACACACATAAAATACTTGGCTTAAAAGTAATCAGATTTCTTTACTGAAAAATTTCAAAGGGATTTAAAATGTCACGTAATGTGTTATCAAAGTATTTATCGCACTTTTACTTGCTATAACAATGTCCTGTAAGTACTTAAACTGATAAAATATGAGAGCAAAATAGTTACTATTTCTACAAAAACTAAGTTAACTTTCTTTGAGAACAATAAAATTAGATATTTTAAAAATACACATAGAAAGACCAGTGTAAAGTGTGAGAAAAAATCAAACATTTACAATGATTTATATATATATTATATATATAACACATTAAATAATTCAACAACTATAATTTTTGATCAACTAAGGTGTTCATAAATATAAACTTTTACTTAATTTTATTGTTATTTCTGGATTTATAAATATATATATTATTTTTTAAAAGTAAAGACATAAAAAAGTTATCAAACCCCTTCAAATTTTGCCACGAGGAATAATGATTGGCAACCTTAAGTATACTTCACTCAGGATGTCAAGCTATATATACACACACAATATATTTTTATATATATATTTATATACTTTATATGTATAGATTTTTACGTGTTTAATTTATATATATAGAAATGATTCACGAGATTATTATTTATAAAAAATATTACTAAAATGGACTCATGCTCTCTATATTTTTAAAATAAAATATTGAGCTTGATTATAAAATTAACTTAAGTAACAAAAATGCTGGTTTTAATTAAATGAAAGTAGTGAATTTAGAGAAATGCTTTTTAATAGTAAAAGGTATTACTATACTAAAATTTCTCAATATAACTTAATTAAAAACCATGATAATATTGAGGCTGAAATAATTATTTTTAACTGCATATTACAAGTTTAATCAAGCTTAAACTGTGTCAATCGACTGCTTTAAAGTTGAAGAGGAACTGCATCCTCTTTCCAATTTTCTTAATTATATTGTAATTTTAAACTGTCATTGCTTTTAACATATATATTATCTTTTGCAATCATTATTTTTAATTTATTTAAAATTGATTAAATGCATACTACTAGTCTTTTTCACACATATTCAGTTCTAAGTCCTTTATTTTGAATTAATTCCTCTGTGGGCTAGATTTCATTGTCAAAATTATTTTCCTCCAAGAAAAACGGGTTGGCACTATAATTGTTGGATTTTTGCTTGTTTGAAAATGTCTGTCTCTTGGCTTTATTTACACTAGAAGAACAATTTGGTAGGATGCAATTTTTCTTTTTGTAATACTTTGTTTTATTCAAAAGACAATGTGCATTGCCCCACAGTTTTCTGATATCATATAATGTTGTGGGAGAAAACTTAGCTGAATTTTTCCTCACTGGCAACTTGCTTTTTCTTCCTGGACATTGAACTTCCTCTTTTTTCTTGAAGCATCTCCAAAATATATATATATATATATATATATATATTTTTTTTTTTTTTTTTTTTTTTTGAGATGGAGTCTGGCTCTGTTTCCCAGGCGGGAGTGCAGTGGCAGGATCTTGGCTCACTGCAACCTCCACTTCCCAGGTTTAAACAATTCTTCTGCCTCAGCCCCATTGAGTAGCTGGGATTACAGGCACATGCCACTAGGCCTGGTTAGTTTGTGTATTTTTAGTAGAGACCATGTTTCATCATGTTGGCCAGGCTGGTCTTGAACTCCTTACCTCAGGTGATCCACCCGCCTCAGCCTCCCAAAGTGCTGAGATTACAGGCGTGAGCCACCATGCCTGGCCCCAAGATTTATCTTTACATTGATTTTTCAGTTTTATTTTCACACCACTCAACCAATAGACTATGTATTCTTTTGAAATAGAAATCAAAATTCATTTCAAGAATATAGTTCTGCCACTATTAAATGTAAATCAATATTCTGGTCACTTTTAAGAATTTGTTACTTAAGTTAATTATTTTTCTCTTTTTTTTTAAGAGGCAACATCTCACTCTATTGCCAGGCTGGAGTTTAGTGGCACAATCATGGCTCACTGCAACCTGAAACTCCTGGGCTCAAGTAATCCTCCTGCCTCAGCCTCCCAAGGATTACATGCCTCAGCCTCTGTCCCTGGCGCTAGGTGCATTTTTAAAGGGCTGATGTAATTTCACATTTTGTATTTGTGAAATGTCTCAAAATGGCATGCTACTTTTAATTCTTTTCTAGATTTTCTCTGTGAGACTAGAGATAATTTTATCATCAATGACACCATCAACTAAAAGATGCAACAGCATTTTATGTAACACTACAAATGAAAATGTGATGTCAATTAAAATTGTACAATAATATCTATTGTTAGATATGCCTCAATTTTAAAAAGGTTAAAATATGAAAAAATGTGGATCTTATAATTGATGAAATATGAAACTATTCCCATTACACAAGTAAAGAAATATAACCAGAAACCTCCTTCCCCATGCCTTCTAATATTTATCCTCATTTTTCCTTCTATGCTAATAGCTTTCTCCATTCTAAGTCATATGGAGATAGAATGTAGAGCTAGAAACTTAAGCTCACAATAACAGAAATATCAATAATGTCATATTATATTCAAATAAAAATCTGCATTACATATTAACCCCTGTCATTAGATGATTTTAAATAAGCCACGTTTATCCCAAAATCCATATCTTTTCTGATCCAGATGTTGACTAGAAGATTTATGATCTGTTGATTTTCTTCCTTTCATTTGTAGATAAAATGGTACTAATGGTCAATTGATTCTACTGCATAACCAAAATTTAGAATGGCCTATTACATTGCAGTTGTACCTTCATATCTAGTATTTTATCTTACAATTGATGGTCATTCTATGACCTTTTGAATAGTGAGTCTCCCTTGACCATTTGTAGATCCTTATTAGGTTATCTAAGAAGGATTCAGTTTAAAATGAATAAGAATATATTCTCTTCACTGAGGGTAGTTCTTGTTTTGTTCAGAAGTATTTGAAAGAAAAAAAAACATGAATATGATTAGTGGCTGTTAAGATAGAAATCCAAAAAAAGGAAAAAGGAAACTGAAGCTAATTTTGAGTTAACGTATTCTATTCCCAAAGGATGTTTTAGAAAATTATATTACCACCAAAAGTTTTATTAGAAATTAAGAATATGACTTTATATTTCAACTCCACCAAAAATAACAGTGTAATACTTGATGTGCCAATTAACCTCTTTGAAGCCCAGTTTTATAAACACTGCTAGATGCAAAGTATATAGAAAAATGTTCCCTCTATCTGGACAAGTAGAAACTGTGGTAAAACTGAAGTAACGTTATTACCAAAAGAAAGGTTAGAAGAATGGATATTGGGGTATAAGTAGCACTATCTGTCACAGAAAGCTACAAAAATAAACTATATAGTTAAATAAAAATAAATCTATAAATTTAGGATTGTAAATATATAGTGCCTTATCACTACATAGTTTTTTTAGACCTTTTATATATTTTCAAGCAAAACCTAATGGCTTTTTTGTTGCTACTTTAGAATTTTAATATTCCAGTTCAAAGAAAAAGTTTAGTGAAACACTTGAGTCAACCAGAATTGTTGCATTGGTTAGATTTAAGAAACTTATGATGCAATTAGTGATGCAGGTGAAGGCGTTTAAAATGCATGTTAATTTTTATCCTACCCCATTTAAATAAAGAGTTCTTTTGTTAAAGTGAGATGATTATCTCTAAGATATTGTTCTTGCATCAGATTTCCCAATTTAACCCACTTCTATGTTCTTGTAGGGTTTTAGTAAAGAGTATGATAATTGAACTGCTTTAGCTAATGATATCCCCTGATGGGGAGACAGGAAAGCAGAGCAAATTTTTGAGCAGCTGAAGATGCAATTTGGCCTGGCACGAGCCTTCTTTCTTACAAGAGATGGATGGAGGAAAAAAAGAAAAAACAATAAAAAATAAATAACTTCTTAAACTAATGTGCTTCAAAGATGAAAAGAAATCTCCTTGATGGCAAATACTCTCAGAATCTATGCCTCCACAGTATGTGGTGCAAGCTTTGACCTTTTAGTGTTTTAAACAAGTTATGTATTACACTTGAAAAAAGAATTCAGGAAAGCAGTATATCATGCAATCTGGAAGTAAATTGTTTGATCCTCAAACCCATACTGTAACCCTGCTTTTCTTTCATTGCTCAAAATAAAATTGCTCTTTTTTTGGAGTAGTGGAAATTACAGCTATAATTGCAGAGACTATGAAATCTTTTTCCCAAAAACAATTTGATAAAGCCAAACAGGCCAAAACAAGACAAAACAAGAAAATAATTTTTGAGCTGCAAAAATCAACCAAAGCCAAACTACGATCTTAAAAGTAATAATGATTTAAAAATTGCTGAACATTGAGTAAGAAAGCAGAGATCTGTGGCATTTTGGCCTGGGTATGATCACATTTTTTCTTGCCACCTAGTTCAGCATGATTGTTCTGCCAGAATGGATCAGACCATGAGAACTAACAGATTCTCTGCAGCAGGCAAAATGAATTTACTTATTTGGATTGGTAGGTGACACCAACACCCAACAAAACTTTTCAGATACAGGTAAATGGAGGAAGTGAACATGTCAAGTCTATGAGTCTGATATTGTGTGGTTGAGAAACAAGTACATTTCTGACTAAGACTAGTCACATATGCAGAAGAGACAAGAGAAAGTCAATCTATTCACACACTCCTGGTTGATTCTGAGCTGCAAGCTTGTGCATAGGGATACTTGAAAGAGTCTGATAGAGAAGACTTACAAATGGCTCAAACTTTGAATGCATTTCCTCAGCTACTCACCCTCCTATTGGTAGAGATTGGAAGCCTTACTAGCTCAAGTAATTTGAACACAACATTAGTCAATTCATTGGCTGACAACAAAACTTATCAAACACAGGAACAACCACCAAGTAGTGAGACCCAAAAATCAAATTAACAGCATATATATAAATGGAGCAGATAGTTGAGTGTCCACATATTATATGAAATACAGATGGCAGAGATTTAGCTGAAGCAAGTTACTAAGGAAAGAGTGAAACCAACAAAAGTAACAACAAACCTTTCAAGGAAAAAACATTATAGTCCAGAATTTTTACAATATATTATCTAAATCACCTAGTTCTCAACAAATCTTAAGTGTCATGAAAAGAAACAAAAAAAAATGTATCCCCCACACAGGGAAAAAAAAGAAACAAAGAAACAGTCAATAAAATTTTTCTCTGAGTATTAACAGATATTAGATTTAGCAGAGAAAGGCTTCAAAGCCATTTTATAGATACATTCAAAGGACTGAAGGAGACTGTTAAAAGAATTAAAGGAAAATATAAAAGCAATTAACAGAGATCCCTAATAAGGGTGTAAAAATTATAGAAATTGGATAAAACAGAGTTTCACAACACTAAAATTGAAATGAAAAATTTGTTGAAATAGCTCAAAAGCAGAAGAAAGAACGGTCAAATAAAGACTGATCAATAAAAATTATCTAGTGCAAAAAATAGAGGAGGAAAAGGATAGAAAGACAATGTAAAAATGTATTATTGAATTCTATAATAGAATAAAGATATGACAATTTTAGCAAAAGGAAAGAGAGGAATGAATGTATATTGCAAAAAGGTTTAATTATTCAACCAAAGTTCAGTTAATGTTAATATGAAGTACATGATGATTAAGGTATATATTATTACATGTAATATAATCCTTAAAACAATCATTCAAAAAATAACCAAAAAACACATTTAGGAAATCAATAAATGAGTGAATATTCTATGCTAAAAATATATTTTTTTTAGCTCAAAAGATTGCAGCCATGGAGGAACAGACGCAATTTGAAAAAGGAGATATCTTTAAAACAAATTACAAAATAACAAAGATAAATTCACCCACTTTGTTAATTATATTGACATAATAATAATAAGCGATTTTCATAGATACATTCAAAGAACTAAAAAACTGTTAAAATAATTAAAGAAAAATATAAAAGCAATTAATCAACAGAAATCCCCAATAAGGCTGTAAAAATTATAAAAATGGGAGAATCTAAAGTTTCACTGAGTCAGGAAATTCAAGAAATAAAGAAAAATAAAATTTATAAAAAAGGAAAACAACCTTTCTATATTAGGCTGATTCATCCTAAAGGCAGTAACAGGCAAAGCCCAGGCCTGGGCAAAGTCTCAATAACATTATCTAAGAAGCTAAGACTCAAAGGGATGTGCTCTTGAGACTCTCCCCGCACTTTTTCTCCCAGAAAAAGTAACCTTCCCCTCGAATTCCACCCCCCCTCCATGTGATTGTACCTTGCTCTGCAAGTTTTATAAGGTTATAGATTCATGTTTTCTGTAACTAGTAACTTCAAGTATTCTATTTTATCTAAGCATCACAGTGAAGGTTATAACACATGCTTGAGCAGGCCTGGGCTGCAGCCATCTAGGTGCCATAGTGAAGGTTATGAGATAAGCCCATGAAAGGCTCTTTTGAGCAAGCCTGTATAACAGCCATCTGGGCTGCATAGCAAGGGTCATATGTAAAACTGAATTATGAACTTGTCACAATTTGATTAACTGCTTTTGTTCTGCCTCTGTATCCTTGCTTTCATGCCACTACACTCTGCACCACTGTAAGCCTGTTTCAGGCTAGCCAACTCTCTTTTAGAAGTGTGTATAAAAGTCAAGTGTTGTCTTTGTTCTGGGCCCAGTTTTTTGGATGTTAATCCTCTGGGTCTGAGTGCACTCCATAAAATCCTCATGTTCTACCTACAGATCTCTCCAGTCTCCTGAATTGCACAACATCACAATGCCAAAACTGAAAGGACAAAGTTATTAAAATAGCTCAAAAGCAGAAGAAAGAATATTTGGATTCAAATGATAATAATATATGATAGTAGTAGTTGTAGTAATAATAGCCTTATTACTCCAATCAAAAGTCAAATATTATTAGATTGGATGTATAAAATAGGTAAAACCAACTGTAAGTTGTCTACAGGATATCTACCTTAAATTAAAATATAAAAATAGATTTTAATTGGAACATACATTCTACAAATGATAAACAAAAATCATAGAGCTGGAGTGCTATATCAGTATCAGATAAAATAGACTTTAAGGTAAGATGTATTATTACAGACAACAAGTCAATTTCATAATGATAAAATTTTCAGTGCATCAGGAAGATAAAACAACTTAAATATATTGGTATCTAATAAGACAGGCCAAAAATGCATGAAGCAGAATAAGAATGAACACAATTGAAGAGAGAAATAAGCAATCCAATGATAAAAACTAGAAACTTTCAAACTCTACTTTTAATGATTGATAGAACCAATTGAAAAATCAGAAACAATACAGAGACTTGAACTCAAAGTTTACAATTAAAAAAAAATTAGAGAACACAAATTACCAAAAATAATAATGAAAAGGGGGATATCATTAATGACCCTGAATAAATAAAAATAGATTGTAAGGGATTATTATGAAAAACTGTTTACCAGCAAATTATACAAGTTAGATGAAACAGAAAAATTCCTAGGAAGACAAAAATTATTAAAACTTACCTAAGAAGAAAAGGAAAATCTTAAAATAGATGCTCCTTGACTTAGAATGGGGTTATGTTGCAATAAACCAATGATAAAGTAAAAAAAATTGTAGGGTTAATTATTGTAAGTCAGGGACAGTATATTTACTTATAAAATATGAAGAAATTAAATTAGTAATTGAAAATATTTCCACAAAGGAAAGCTCAGGCCTGGATTAATTCTATCAAATAAAAGAAGGTGTTAGTATAAAATTAAAATTATTGGATTTCAATTTTATGAAATCTAAGATCAAAGACCATTGACCAACTCAATTTTGTGAGGCTGGAATTATTCTGATACTTAATCCAGATAAAGATAACCCAAGAAAAACAAAAGACCAATATTTCTCACAGACACTCATGGAAAATTCTTGACTAAAATGCTAGTAAACTAAAACCAGCATCATATAACAGTATTTTGTATTTTACATCATAACAAAGTCATATTTATCTCAGAAAGCAAAGTTGGTTTAACATAAAGATGAAGTAAGCAATATATATATGTATGTGTGTGTGTGTGTGCGTGTGCATATAAAAATACAAAATCACATGATCATCTTATTAGAAACAGGAAAAACATTGGCAAAAACATTCATGATCTAACATAAATTCATTATTTAAAAAAAGAATAACTGTCAGCAAACAACTTCTTCAACCTGACAAAGGATTTATATGAAATACCAACAACTAACATAACTTTAGCGATGAAAATTCATGTTTTTCCTCAAAAATCAGGAAGAAGTCAAAAATGTGTACTATGGCTGTCAAGAAAAATAAATGAAAGGCATCCAGATTAGAAAGAAAGAATTAAAATAGTCTTATTTGCAGAAGACATAATCTTCTATATAGAATATCTTGGGCCAGGCACGGTGGCTCACACCTGTAATCCCAGCACTTTGGGAGGCCGAGGCGGGCGGATCACGAGTTCAGGAGATCGAGACCACGGCGAAACCCTGTCTCTACTAAAAACACAAAAAATTTGCTGGGCACAGTGGTGGGCACCTGTAGTCCCAGCTACTGGGGAGGCTGAGGCAGGAGAATGGCGTGAACCCGGGAGGCGGAGCCTCGACCAAAAAGAATAAATAAAACCTAATTAGTACTAGTTCCTATAACTATGTGTTGGTATGGAGGCATATGTGACATTCTTTTTTTAGTTTGTCTACATCCTCACTGTCTGATATCTTAGAATCTTACCTCCTCCAGTCTTGCAACTAATACTTTTATTCCAAGGTGGTTCAGGAGATCCATATTTGATGATCAGCAACAGAAGGCCAATTTAACAGAAAAGAAAAGTTGTATTTTATTACAACTGTAGCTAATATTTTGAGTCAATTTTCCTCTTGTTGTCCTATTGTTGATGGCCTAATTTGTAAATGAGGTAAAATAAAAGGCAAAGTTTTACTGTGAATAAACACTCAAGTAATGGAAATAGACAAAAGAGGTTTAATCACTTTTAATTTTATCATTTACTAGTACAGGAATATTGAAAAAGTTACTTGACATTTTTCAGCTACAAATTTCTCATGTAGAAATGGGCATGATAGTATCTGTCTTCCTCATCTGGTCTTATTAAATAAGATATTACATATACAGGCTTTAGCATAGTTTTTGACATGTCAAAATATATTTGAAATATAACCACCTTTCATTTTTTCCCTTGCAATCTCCTTTGGCCATGACAGTATGATTCTTTCCTACAATTAAAGTAACTGATGAATGATCTCTCAGCTTCTGCCTTTGTCCTCCCATCGGCTATTACTCACAGAGGAGATGTTTCTAAATTGCAAATCAGATTGTATCACTCCCATGCTATAAGCTTCAGTGGCTTCCTTCAAGTCCTAATGTGATTTGACTCCCTACTACCTCTCTGGCCTCTTTCTTATCAATCTCCCCCATGGTCACTTGAGCCAACCTGACCTTGTGATTCCTCAAACTCATAACATATTGCATCTTAAAGCATTTGCCCCTCTTGTTTACTTTTCTGGAATATTCTTCCCCCAGATAGTCAAATAATTTATTCCCTAACTTCACTCAAGACAAATAAACCGTCTCAAGGAGCCCTTTCCTGAGTCTTCTATGATAGAAAACTCTATCACTCTATCTATGCCCCCTAAACTTACTGTATTTCTACTACTGAATAATGCTTTTTTCTGTGCATAATTTTTGTCTTTTCTAGATTACAAGCAACTTGAAGGTAGTCCCTTTGTATTTTAATTTCACTGTTGTTTTATTAATATCAAGATCCACAACAGTGACAGACCCATAATATACTCTCAACAAATATTTGCCTAATACACGAATGAGTGACAAATAGTGGCCACTCAAAACAGCAGTATAATTGAATAGGACCCTATGTAATTTGACTCACTATTGGTTAAAACACAAAGCATTGGAATGGATTTCCCAATTAAAACCAACTGAAAAAATTAAAATCCTCATGTCTCCTAATAGTTATTTAAAAATCAAGACAAACAAAACAAAACAAAACTCCACTTTCCATTCAAAGTGGATAACGTGTTCGAAGGTCATGTATTTCTCTGTAAATGGAAAATAAATTTAATATTTTTTCTATATAAATTCATTATTGATTTACTACTGTCCTTCTAGTTCTGTTTCAGTGTTAAAGTCAGTATAATTTATCTTCCTTAGGGAGCCTCGTGGATATGTAAGACCTCTGAACATAATACTGCTCTCATAAGAGAACGGGGATTTATTTCTATGAACAATTAATCATGGCTTCCTGGAAATGCTTTGCAGACCCAGTCCTCCCAAAGCTATTTATCTCCTCCCTTATAAATTGCCTTATTATGTGATTTAACACTTTGCTGCCTGGATGCTGTATTATGTTTCATATTTACTTTGTAACTACAGTAAAACCCTTTCATAAAACAATGTGTGCTACAAAAAAGTTGAAAGTTGTAAAATGCTATAAAAGCATGATTGTAAAGTAAATTAAATGACTGGGGAAGCAAGCTCTTTATTTGTAGTGATCCAATTTCTGGCTATAGGATTTAACTCCTTCTAAGATCCAGTTGACTTTGGAGCCATTTAGTTAGAGGGCTGGTAGCTTAAATATCCAGGATGATAAGTTATTTTTATGGTTACACAGAATCTCTTGGAACCTTGTCATCTTTTTTATTGGCCTCATCCCAGGAGAATTAGCTAGGTGAATAGAGAGCATTTTGGGCCATGTTGTTCCTGTGTTCCCCTCGATGGGGCTGCTTCCCTATTCCCACCTGACCTTGCCCTTCCCTCCTCCTCCCTTTTCTCACTCATCTCCACCTACCTTAAGAAACTTGCTTAAAGAGTAGAATAAGAGGCAATCACCAACTAAACTATGTCTGAATTTATATCAGAGTAGAATTTTGCTTAAATATTTTTAAATCTAAACTTTTTTGGAGGTGGAATTAGAGTTTGTGGAGAAGTTAAATAAATTAACTTTGCCTCTATACCTGTCATTTTACCTCCCACCAGCAAGTACTTCCTCACCAAATTGAGGTAGAAAGACACTAATAAAATAAAAGAACTTCACAAAGGTGTAAAAATGCTCTTAATAATGGTCTAAATAAAGCATTAGAAGATGTGTCACGTCCCCCAATCATGACTATTCCACATAGAGGAAAAAAGTCACAAAGGTCTTACAAAAATAACAATATTGTATGCTACAGCACAGGAAAGGAGAAAGAGCAAAACAAAATGTCAAGAAATAAATTCCCACTTCTTCCATGTGGGTCTCTGTTTTCTCTTTTATAAAATATGAGAGATAAATTTATCCTTGAGGGTCGCTTCTTGCTCTAAAATGAAAACATCTGCCACATTCAGATTGCCCAAGTTGTATATTATAAACCCAAAAATAGATTTTGGGAAAATCTTCCTCCTCTGTTCAGGTATTCATGGTTACCTCTTGTCTCTGGATGGATGCAAATGTTTAGATCTCCATTTCCTACTCCATATTAGATATCTCAAGAGAATGGCATTGAAATAAGTATATGATCCTGAACAATGGCCTAATAGGGAAGTAACCGACCTTTCAGTTAAGGTTTACAAATGCATGTGCCTTAAATTCTAAATAAATTGCTCCTTTTTTATTTTAACTGTATGATTTACCAGATATATTTGATAGAAAGTGAGGGGCATGCACTGAGCATAAGAATGAGTTTTACATTGGTGACAACATAGCAAGTAATCACAACTTATTAACACAATTTTATTAGCTAGTACCTAGTAGATTCAAAACTGTAAGTCCTTATGTAGTATTTCACTTGAAAATTATGGTTGAAATGATTCAAGAACTATACTTACTTTTGGTTGCGTGTTTAAACAAATTATTGAAGGTTAAATGAAAACAACATGGCAGGACTGTTGTGTTACCAGGCAAAGAGATGTCTAAAGCTGTGAAAATAGATCTGTGAGATAATATGTCATAGGGAGAAAGAGCTTGGGGTCTGGATTCTAACAGACTTGTGACTGAATCTTGAATTTACCATTTACTTTCTAAGTGATTTTTTGTAATTTCTTAAACCTCAGTCTTTTCCTCTGAAGAAGCAAGATTGTATAATTTATCAGATTGTTATTGTAAAGAATAGACAGTACAGATTAATCATGGTATTGTCTACATAATAAGCAAATAATGAAGGATAATTTTCTCATCATCATTATTCTCATCCTTATGTTTACCATTATATTCAAAGCATCTTGGAAAATTTACCAAAGTCCAGAGTTTGGCTCTCAAATTTTCAGACTTAAGTACCCAATTTTGTCACCATACCAAGATCTGTTGTGTCTTTTAGGAGTGAACCAAAGTTAACTGAAGTCAGTGAGAGACTGATGTATAATATAAGCCTGAATGCCAGTTGGTTGATTTTCAATAATAACTACAATTTTTATACAAAGAATTGCTAAAACACTATTATCTCTCTATAGGAATAGAGGCATAGAAAGTCAGATTACAATTCTATAGTTGATGGATAAAAATAGTGTTAGAAAAGAAATGTCAATTACATATTCCTTGTATGTAGTGGCAATTGAATATGGTGGTATGATGCAGCTATCTCTGCAACAAAGATATATTGCTCTCACAGGGATTGGTCTGTGGGAAAGGCACTATTTTTATTGTCTGGTGTTTAATATCAGTTAGCAAAATTCTAGATCTTGAGGGGTTTTGTTGTTGTTTTTTTCTGGTTTGTAGGCTGACAATATTCACATAGCCTTTCTTCATCAGGGAAATAATACAATGAGCTAATTTTTCTCTTCCTATACTGCTATAGAATTCTTAGATTTCTTCAGGCATTTAGCTTCAGTTTACAATGATTAGAGTATTGGTGTTCCAAATCTGCTGTACCACAATGTCAGATATTTTGTTTCCTCCAATAAGTGACTAATCCCATCTATTGCCTGAAAATTCTCTTAGAGAGTAATATTGTTTCAAATTTTTTGGCAGCTACCTATTATTTTGCTAAAATATTGCCCTAGTAATTTACCACATTAATCAGACTCTAAAAGGAATATAGAACATTCAGCAAAGTAGTCAACAAAATTATTGGATTTATATTAATTATTCCATAACTATTTCTTATCTTCCATGAATCTGGCTATGTTTAGGTACTGAGGATTATGTGGAAAACAGGCCCAGTCCTTGCCCTCCAGGAGCTTACTTTTTAGAGGGTAAGACTGAAAAGTAAGATTTGGAAGTTTGATTAGATTTGTAATAGAATAATAATAATATGCTAGGAGACTCTACAGTGTCTGGGTCTAAACTCAGGGTAACATTCAACACACATAGGCACTAAACACTCAGAATGGAAAAATATCAGCCTTAAATAATCAGTTTAGACATCCCAGCAGACATCAGCTAAATATCACACATATCTTTGTCTGACATTCAAAGAAATCCCTCTTAGGGAAGTGTCTCTTAAACAAAATTACAAAAAAGGAACAGATTTTCAACAAATGAAAAGCATGGCATGGGGTGTTTCAGACAGAAAAAATGGCATGCTCAGTGGTGTCAAGGTCAAGTATATAGCATAGCCTGGATGAGTGAATCAGTCAAGATACACACCATGAAGATCTTATAAATTAGTGAATAACTTTAAGCAAAGGATAGGAGATGGAGTCGAATTTTTGGAAGTAAATGTGACCCATTGTGTGTTGTCACTAGATGACTTAGATAGTGGCAGTTAGAGAAAACTGATGGATCTGGGAAATGCATTAGGGTACAAAATAAACAGGATTCAAATTGCTTGGGTATAAATGGTGAGGTAGATTGTGGAGGTGCTCACAGATGAAGATGAGACATTAATTCCTACTTTTTAAGTTGTGTTATACATATAGCACCAAAGGAGAAGCAGCTTTGGATGGGTGAGACATTAATTCAGATGTTGACAGCAAATTTGAGATATTTGCCAGGCATTTAAGGGAGACTCTTTAGTAGAGAGTGGAATATTTATGTCAGGAACTCATGATATAATTTGGAAACAAAGTTTAGAGGTAAATATGGCTGACCTACATGCTTTAATTCAAGTGGGAATAGAAAGACCCTGTCACAATTAGTACATTTTATTCGGATGTAAAAGTACAAATGTAGAATTTGAAATTGCTGAGAGTTTTAGATTGTTTTAATGAGAGAAAAGCCAGAAAGGTTTTCCATAATCTATGACTACAACAGAGAGGAGGAGATAAAGAGACTAATACTAATCAGAAATTCATGTGCTTCAGGTACTGTGGAAAGATAAATAGAACTCTAAATACAGTTAATTTCTTCTAATTGTCTGCTTGCCCTCTCAGGCAATTACTATTATCCTTATTTTACAGATGGGAAAATTGAAGTTCAGGGCGGTGAACTTGTCCCATGTAATATAGTGGGTGCTTTTGAACAAGCTAGAATTGTGAAATATAATTAAAATGCACTTTTATTCTTGTCCCTCACTGTCTCTCTATATTTAGTCAGTAGAGGTAGTTTTTCTCCTGCCATGGAATAAATGTGGTCAAGCCTTATGAACTTCTCTGTTTACTCAGATCTAGTGGAACATCCTACAGTTTCTGAAATCACACAGTCTTAATTCAATGCGTCAAACATGAATATTGAGTGAAATTAAAATCTCATTTCTCCAGTGTGAGGAGTAGGAATTCTCGGCTTGAAAACTAAAATTTCTATTTAGTTCCTGACGGGGGTGCAAAATGGGTACATTGAGGGAGACAGGTAAGGGTAAAATGAAGTTCTTGTTAAACAGGCATTGCTGTTGGGAGACTTGAAACCCCTTCACCCATCAGATAATCGGAGCGAATGCTTCTTTGACTCATCACATTGGCATGTTACTCAGAATCCATACTCTGCCATCCTTACTTTGTCCTAAACAGAAGATGACACCTTCCCAGATACGAAAAAGTATCTTCTTTGGTATGTCATTCTTCCTTCAAACCCTGGCTTTTAGAAGTTTATTCCACTCAGAATTTCTCTGTTGAGGGTCCATCATGCTTGTAGGTATTCTCCTAGTCAGTCTTGTAAATTACTTTAGGCCAGTTCTTTCTCCAAGTCAAATCACACACATCTAGGGCTGGTGAAATATTTCCACCTTCTTGTCTTTGGCATAACTTTATCTATTGCTCAGTGTGGACATGGAAATCAATCTCTCTCTCTCTCTCTCTTTCTCTCTCTCTTTCTCTCTCTCTCCCCCCCACCAGCATGTTTTTGCTAGGTGACTAAGATAGTAGCAGTTAGAATAGAGAAAACTAATGGATATAGGAAATGCATTAGGATATAAAATAAACACGATTTAAATTCCTTGGATGTAAACAGTGAGGTAGGTTGTGGATGTGCTCACAGATGAAGACATTAACTTCTATTTTTTTAATTTTGCCATTGTAACATATAGCACCCAAGCAGGAGCAACACTGGATGTTCTCTCTCTTATCTTTCTCTCTCTCCTGCTCTCACCTCTTTGCCCTATTGCCTCAAGCTGACATCTATAGCCTTTATATTCCTCAATAAGAGTTAACTCTGCTACTTTCTTACAATTATAGGAAGCACATACCAAACACTCCAAGGGATCTTATCAAAGCATCTTTCATTAGAATTGAGGTTGGGGGTAAGTGCCCTCACCCCTCTGCTTTGGGGTGGTGGAGAATCATAGCCCACATGCAACTGTCTCTAAAGAAAGAGCCCTCAAATATCCTCGGTCACCCTCCTTTTTCTCAACTCTTTTATGTCCTTAAGGGCTTTCAGTAAATCTGTAATTGTTTTTAAATATTTCCTTTGCAAACTTCATATTGTTCTTCCAAATCACTTTGGAATTTTATATTTGGTTTGGCTTGGTCTTGGTTTAAAATTGACCTGCTATTGTAGTCACATCAGTGTGTTCACTCTAGGATTTAAACCCAGGTGAGTCTGACTCCAAACTCCTGTCTGTTAACATTTGGGGGTCAAGTTTAAATAACAATATTTTAAAGTTGCCCAAATATGTCAACTGTTTCCCACCCACTCCCAATATCCATTGAGACTATCTTGCCTTTTTGAGTTATTTGAATGCTCTAATAGTGATTGATATTCGTGTCACACTCTCTTGTGATGCTCTATAGGAGAATTCCCAGAAGGAGAATCTATTTTGGCTCTCTTTCAGCTCTTACATGGTAACTTTGAAGAACCCACCAATATTATGCCTCTTCTCATTTATGTCAGGTTCTGTATCTAGGAAGCTTCTTGGTGGAAACATCTCTTTGGCAAATGATCTTTCCACACACCATCTTGGCAATGACACTTGTTTTCCTCCTCAGTCAGACCTTGTGTAATCAGCAACTATGTTAATATCAGAAATGTTCACCTGGGCAATCTATATATCATGTTTTTCTCAATAAATATATTTGTCTGCTGAGTAGCATAATTTATTCTGTTTTCTCTTTAAAGTATATTTCATCACAAAACAGAGGTCACGTTGGCTTATATTTACAGATGTTTTGATAACTATGATGATTCTAGATTCTGAATGTATTTGGTTATATTATAAAATCCAAAAGAATGGTAGTTTAGTGCATACAAGAAAATTCATCTGGGAATGAGACGACTAATACCACCTCAGGCGCCTACATAGATTGTTTATAAATATATCTAATGGCACTTTGTAAACCATAATGGGATTTTAATACTGTTACCAACCTCCACTCCTTATTTTATAATGCAGAGAAAAGCTCCTCCGCCTCCCAGGTTCAAGCGATTCTCCTGCCTCGGCCTCCCAAGTAGCTGGGATTACAGGCGCCTGCTACCATGCCGAGCTAAGTTTTGTATTTTTAGTAGAGACAGGGTTTCACCATGTTGGCCAGGCTGATCTTGAACTCACAGGAAGTCATTCACATGAATTTAATATATGTTTCTCTGAACCACCTCCCATGTATTTATTTGTGCATAAGTATTTCCCAGGAAATACTACATGTGCCATAATAAAAATGAGTCTTTTTAAACCTTTGTTTTACATTGTTTCTTCTAAGGACTTCTGTAATATGAGGCTGTATCAAAGAATTTTATTTTATAAATAATTTTCTGTTTGTAGAAGAAACATTAGCCTTTAGCTCAATTTAGAATGGACCACAAAGAAACTATTGCAATAGTTGACAAGAAGAGAAATCAAATGTTGTTGTAGCACTCTGTAACAAAAAAAGTTGTTGGCCACTTCAGTGTCTATTATAGGGGTATGTCTTAAGTATATAAGACATACACAATGTAATACCCTACAGTAGCAAGAAGCAATCAATAGGATATGTGGCTTACATCTTGGGTAAATTCTAAAACAATTTTTGGAGTTAAAAAGTAAAACACTATTCTCCCTCACTCTAGACAGACATATGTCTAGCTCTCTCACTATCTGCATATATACAGAGAGACATATCAATATACATTTATATAGATAGCAATATCTATCTACTTATCTTTCTAGAATTAGAGACAGAGTAGACAGAGTGGAGAAAAAAAGGAGAAAAACTAAGATAAAACAAGAGGTTTAAGTTCATACACATGAAAAAACAGAGGATAAATTAAAATATTTTTTCCCTTTAGCTAAATGGCATAAAATGTAAAAAGTGGTCACTCTAAAGCATGTTTAAGAAAGACAAAATTACTGTGTTCTGAAAACTGTTGTTAGATAAATCTAAAAGTGGCTCCTGTGTTGACAAATACCTGAGGTTCTAGATGCAATGGAAGACTTAGAACAAAGTTCTTTCATGAATTATAATAATGGAGATCACAGAGATTATGCTACGTTTTTCTATTATCATATAGTTGTTACTTTCAGATTTAGGCCTTTAAATAAACTGAAGTTATTTTGTAACTAGGATAAAATGTTAAAACAATTTTTCTAACATCACTTTAAAGAAGTCCTTTTATAACACCATATGTACAACTTACTATATATAGATAGAATACATTATAAACCATGTATGTTTATATATAAAATATATATGTGTATATATAATGAAAAAATCAAACCCTAAAAATTGTATATAATTATATAATATAATGGTTGTTTGGTTAAGTTAATTTAAGCTGAGTTTCTTTCACTTGATCTGAAACAGCCCTGAATAACAGAGGCGTTATGAAATATTTCTGAGCTAGTACCAAAATAAAATATATTTTGTCTGTCATTGCTTCACAAGACCAATAAGAAAGAAGAAATTGTGAGGTTAATTAAAAATCTACAGTATTAGTCTTAGACTTTAAATAAAATAAACTTCATTAAGGACTTGACTATTGTCACTGTAATGTTACAGATGAGAAAACTGAGGTTCATTAGTGTTAACTAACTCCCTGAAATCCCTCTTGGGAAAGAATATCTAAAATTTATATTTATTTCCATCTGTCTACTTATAAACTCATGCTTCATCCACTGAAACTGGAGTCAATAGACTTGTTCTCTAAATGACCAGATATTAAATATTTTAAGCTTTGCAGCCCACATTGTCTCTGTCACAGCTACTCAACTCTGTCATTATAGGTCAAAAGAGGCCTTAGACAACAAGTAAAGGAATAGGCATGGCTGTGTTCCTTTAAAATGTTATTTATGAATACAATTTGACTTTTATAAAATGTTCATGTCAGGAAATATTATTCTCTCATTTTTTCAACCATTTGAAATATAACAAACATTATTTGCACACTGTATAAAAACAGGTGGCAGCCTGGATTTGATCCACGGGCCATAATTTTTCAACTTCTTCACTAAACTATGCTAACTTAGAAAGAAATTGAAGGTTTTATTTCAGTAGTAAGAAGGTGGAATGCAAAAATTTTACTTAAGAATGTAGACACAGATGATTTTATGACATCAAAAATAGATACTCAGCAGACAGACTGAAATACAGAATCAGAATTCAGGATATGAGTTGGTAATGGTAAATATTTTTCTGAGAGCCCAGGATGAGAGAGAAGTTAAAAATAGAGAGAAAAGAGCAAGAGAAAGTGACATGTGTACAGAAAGGTCAGTGAAAAGGACAGAACCAAGGTAAACAAATTCATGGGAGATTTGAAAGGAGATAGTTTCAAGATAGAAAAGGAGAAGCACTACTACAAATCCCAGGAGAACAAAGAAAAATCCAGGGCTAAATTTAACAACTAAATAGGTCATCAATGACTTTTGAAAGAACAGTCACTGTAGAAAGTTAAGTGTGAGAGGTAGTTTACAGGTGCTTAAGTAGGAGGCAGAATCAGAATTACAGGCAAACTTTTGGAAGACAGACACCATATTTAAGTTATCTAAGAATTTTGTGCTTAATAAATGTTTATATCACTGAAAATCTTAAATTACAAAACTAAGCATTGTTAGCAATAAATAACTGGAAGAGAGAAAATAGAGTTTCTACACAGACTTGAAATCTCTACAAACATTTAAAAACTACTAAGTTTGGATTGTCATATTTGGGAGGTTCCTTAAGCTTTTACCTATTCGTTATTTTTTTTCTCATGAAATTGCAGCTTTTATTTTAGTGTATTTTAATATATGTAGCATATCTATGATTTAAAGTTTGTGGTAAATCTACAACTCTTCTGACTTTAAGTGACTTGCTGAGTCAAGTTCTGGCCTTTATGTCTCTTTTTATAAGAGACGCAATTGAGTTAAAAGTAGTTTCCAGGGCCTGGCACAGTGGCTCACGCCTGTAATCCCAGCACTTTTAGAGGCCAAGGCGAGCGGATCATGTGGTCAGGAGATCCAGACCATCCCGGCTAACACGGTGAAACCTCGTCTCTACTAAAAATACGAAAAAGAAAAAAATTAGCTGGGCATGGTGGCGGGCACCTGTGTTCCCAGCTACTCAGTAGACTGAGGCAGGAGAATGGAGTGAACCTGGGAGGCGGAGCTTGCAGTGAGCAGAGATCGCACCACTGCACTCTAGCCTGGACAACAGAGCGAGACTCTAAGACTTGGAACCAACCCAAATGTCCATCAGTGATAGACTGGATTAAGAAAATGTGGCACATATACACCGTGGAATACTATGCAGCCATAAAAAAGGATGAGTTCATGTCCTTTGCAGGGACGTGGATGAAGCTGGAAACCATCATTCTCAGCAAACTATCACAAGGACAAAAAACCAAACACCACATGTTCTCACTCATAGGTGGGAATTGAACAATGAGAAAACTTGGACACAGGAAGGGGAACATCACACACCGGGTCCTGTTGTGGGGTGGGGGGAAGGGGGGAGGGGGGAGGGATAGCATTAGGAGATATACCTAATGTAAATGACGAGTTAATGGGTGCAGCACACCAACATGGCACATGTATACATATGTAACAAACCTGCACGTTGTGCACATGTACCCTAGAACTTGAAGTATAATAATAATAATAAAATCTAGCAGCAAGTCTAATATCCACCATAATCTCAAAGCAGCAGTAAACATTTTTTGAGATATCTGCAACAACTGTAATGTGAAATAAAAATGCCTGGGATTTCTATTGGCAACAAAAACATATGTACCACTAATAACACTATGGTTTCCCATCTATATTTATAATGAAAGAAAATGCTATATTTAAGTTAGAGGTTAATACAAATAAAGATGTCATTTTTTTTAAAAAAAAAAAGTAGTTTCCAGGTTGACATCTTCAAGTAAAGAGAAGTTAAAGAGATTCAAAAAAGGGATGTGGAAATCAACCCCTCCAAAATCCAAAACGTCCTTCAACAGGAAATGTAATGTATGAATGTGGGGAGAAATTGCTTCTGATATAGGTTCCTAGAAAGAAACAAAGCACGCATTGGATAGACATTAATTTAAGGAATATTACAGAGGTTTGGGAAGCCATGGTTAGCAAAAGCAAGAAGGTGCTAATCCTGTGAATGGAAGGGGCAAGCAGACAAGAGTTTCCAGAGTTCAGGGAGACCTTAGGCTCAGAAAAGTTCAGTGAGACCCTAGGTTCAGAAAAGCTTCGATCATGGAGGGACACAGCTACTGCTAAAGATCCAGCTCTCTAGAAAAAGTTTTTGTATTCTGAGAAGAGTTACCAGTTCTTAGATATTTAACAAAAATGAGATCTTTGCCTGCAAAAAAAATGGACTGATGTTGCATTTTTAGATAGCTGAAAATATTTCAACCCAATGGTTGATTTCATTTGCTTAGAGTTCATTTGAACATATTGTGGTAAATATGCATTCAACTTGCAATTTTCTGCATTAAAATACATCCCAGATTTACTATTTCATAAAATATTCATTTATTCTTCTGCAATCTTCAATAACCAAAATTCTCTGCCAGCTATATCACATATTTATAGCCAATTTTAATATTTTAATTAACTCTTTAAAAATACTCACCCCAACATTTTGACATACTGTTTGCAAAGAAAAATAAAACTGCACTGTATTAAACTAATTTATATTTGTTTTTCTTCTTATATACCGTCTCAATTTAACTACGTTGGATAAGACTAATTCATCAAGCCACTAAATACCTTTCTATATGCATATGGAATTTGCTAGCCAACATGGACAATACAAATTAGAAAACATTTCTGGCATACGATGTCCACAATCAGTTTATAAAGAAAAGTAATCTCCAAAAAATATATTGGAGTTCAGAAGAGAGGAAGACTGAAGGAAAAGCGACAAAGTGATAGCTTCATGAAAGATGTGACATCTGAGCTCAGTGTTTAAGAATGGGAGAGTTTGGAAATGCAGAGTGAAAGGATATTTTCCAATTACAGGGAGCCAAGAAGATCCCCCCGACACACCCCACCACCCTCCAGCCACCAACTATGTTAGGATGAAATAAACAGGCCTTGGGTACTAAAAACTACTGTAAATGGAAATAAACCAGCAATTATGCAGTCCTCAGTATTAATTGCTCTCTGGGGAAATACCACTCTATATACCAGATTCTGTAATAATGGGCAAAGTGACAATATTGAACTTTTAATAATGCTGAATAAGCACTTTGCCCTAGTATGCTGTAACCACGGAATTTACAGCAAATCATAAAACACACTGTGTGATTATCTCCCCATAAATCCCTTCTAAACCTTTTGAACTCAACACATTTTATCCAGTTTGGAGTGGCAACAGCATGTTTTATTCTCCTGGAGTCAAGATAAATGGAATAAGAGAATTTATATTGAAAATGAAGAGGCAAGTTCTTCTAAACAGCTACAAACCTAGGTGTCACTAGTCAGTTCTTACATTACAAAAAGGAGGACTTATGTCTGAAAAAAAATAAAATAGAAGCTTGAAACAGATACTCATCACAAACTTGTTTAAGTGATGCTTATTCCTTGATAGCTACCTTATTTTCTCATCAATGCAGAAGAAAAGGTTTTATAAAATGCTTAGAAATGTGCACTTTGTATCCATTAGTCCTAGTTTGTATTATTTTGTTTCTTATTTATTATTCTCACAACTTCATTATTGTTTGTTTGGCAATAACGTGAACCTAGCATGATGTGGAGCCTACTGCAGGCAGATTCTGAATGTTCATTTCAGCTCCAGAGCTCCCACACACAATTGACAGAGGCTTTTGTTAGAGATTGATATGGTTTGGCTGTGTCTGCACCCAAATCTCACCTTGAATGGTAATAATCCCCAAATGCCAAGGGTGAGGCTAAGTGGAGATAATTGAATCATAGGGGTGGTTTCCACCATACTCTTCTTGTGGTAATGAATAAGTCTAATGAGATCTGATGATTTCATAAATGGGAGTTCCCTTGCACAAGCTTTCTTGCTTGCCACCATGTAAGACATGACTTTGCTTCTCCTTCACCTTCCGCTATGATTGTGAGGCCTCCCCAGCCATGTGAAACTATGAGTCTAGTAAATCTCCTTTCCTTTATAAATTACCCAGTCTCAGGTATGTCTTTATTAGCAGTGTGAGAACAGACTAATACAGTAAATTGGTACTGGTAGGGAGGGGTGCTGCTGTAAAGATATCTGAAAATGTGGAAGCAACTTTTGAACTGGGTAACAGGCAGAAGTTAGAATAGTTTGGAGGGCTCAGAAAAAGACAGGAACATGTGGGAACCTTTGGAACTTCCTAGAGACTTGTTGAATGGCTTTGACCAAATGCTGATAGCGATATGGACAATAAAGTCCAGGCTTTGGCGATCTCAGATAGAGACAAGGAACTTGTTGGAAGAACTGGAGTAAAGGTCACCCTTGCTATGTTTTAGCAAAGAGACTGGCAGGATTTTCCCCTGCCCTAGAGATTTGTGGAACTTTGAACTTGAGAGAGATGATTTAGGGCATCTGGTGGATGAAATTTCTAAGCAGCAAAGTGTTCAAGATGTAACCTGGGTGCTCCTGAAAGCATTCAGTTTTATGTACTCACAAAGATATGGTTTGGAATTGGAACTTATGTTTAAAAGGGAAGCAGAAAATAAAAGTTCAGAACATTTGCAGCCTGATGATGTGATAGAAAAGAAAAACCGATTTTTGTGGAGAAATTCAGCAGGCTTCAGAAATTTGCATAAATAATGAGGAGCCAAATGTTAATTAACAAGACAATGGGGAAAATGTCTCCAGGGCATATCAGAGGTCTTCATAGCAGCCCCTCTCATCACAGGCCTGGAGGCCTAGGAGGAAAAAATTGTTTCATTTGCCAGGCCCAGGGTCTTACTGCTTTGTGCAGCCTTGGGACTTGTTGCCCTGTGTCCCAGCTGTGGCTAAAAGGGGCCAACATACAGTTCAGGCCATTGCTTCAGAGAGTGCAAGCCCCAAGCCTTAGCAGCTTCCACATAGTGGTTGAACCTGGGGGTGCACAGAAATCAAAAATTGAGGTTAGGAAATCTCCACCTAGATTTCAGAAGATGTATGGAAACGCCTGAATGTCCAGGCAGAAGTCTGCTGCAGAGGCTGAGACTTCATGGTGAACCTCTGCTAGGGTAGTGTAGAAGCAAAATATTTGGCTGGAACCCCCACCCCCTGGTACAGAGTCCCTACTGGGGAACTGCCTAGTGGAGCTGTGAGAAGAGGACCATCGTCCTCCAGATGCCAGAATGGTAGATCCACTGACAGCTTGTACCTTGTACCTGGAAAAGCTGCAGACACTCAACGCCAGCCTGTGAAAGTAGCTAAGAGGGAGCTGTACCCTGCAAAACTACAATGGTAGAGCTGCCCAAGGCCATGGGAGCCCACCACTTGCATCAGTGTGACCTGAATGTGAGACATGAAGTCAAAGTAGATCATTTTGGAACTTTAAGGTTTAACGACTGCCCTATTGGATTTCAGACTTGCATGAGGCCCATAGCCCCTTCATTTTGGCCAATTTCTCCCATTTTGAATGAGTGTTTTTACCCAATGCCTGCAGCCCCATTGTATATAGGAAGTAACTCACTTGCTTGTGATTTTACAAGTTCATAGGCAGAAGAAACTTGCCTTGACTAAGATAAGATTTTGCACTGTTGACATTTGAGTAAATGCTGAAATGAGTTAAGACTTTGAGGTACTATTGGGAAGGCATAATCGGTTTTGAAATGTAAAGACACTGGATTTGAGAGGGGCCAGGAGCAAAATGATATGGTTTGGCTGTGTCCCCACCCAAATCTCACCTTGAGTTGTAATAATCCCCATGTGTCAAAGGTGGAGCCAGGTGGAGATAACTGAATTATGTCAGTGGTTTCCTCCATACTGTCCTCATGGTAGTGAATAACCTCACAAGAATAAGTGAAGAAGTCTCACAAGATCTGAGGGTTTTATAAATGGGAGTTCCACTGTACAAGCTCTCTTGCCTGTCACCATATAAGACATGAACTTGGTCCTCCTTGGCTTTCCACTATGATTATGAGGCCTCCCCAGCCATGTGGAATTGTGAGTCCATTAAACCTCCTTTCCTTTATAAATTACCCAGTCTCTGATATGTCTTTATTAACAGCATGAGAACAGACTAATACAGAGATATAGCAAAGACCAGCTGATTTATTTGCCCAGACCTGCTTCTCTACCCCTGAAGACTTGTTCTCAAGAGCACTCACCAAGAATTCTCATGCATGTGTATATCAAAGTCTCATAGCCTATAGTACAGAAAAACTAACCTAAGACAGATGTCCATTATCTCCAAGTTAATCTGTAGACTCAATGCAATCTTAATACAATTTAAGTTGATTTTTGGCTGAAACCAACCAGTTAATTTTAAAAGTTTGTATGACAATGCGTAAGATCTAGAACAGTCAATTTGGGAGAGAAAATGATGGATAAATTACTTGTACTCCATGATTTCAAGTGTTACTCCATAAGCCACAGTAACCAAGATAAGCTGGTATTGATGCAAAAATAAACACACAGACAAATTGAATCTAATTGAGAGACTAAAAATAGAACTACATATGGAGATAATTAATTTTTGACCAAAGCAGTTCAAAAAAAGAAAGGATATCTTGTCAACAAAGAGAGTCTAGACCCAAAGAGCAGGCTAGATTCATAGAAACATGAAGTACACATTTTCCAAACACGTAACTGAGAGTAATGACTAGGGGGATTACTATTGCTTCCACCTCTTGGTTGCTGAACCCATGTATTCTATTTATTTGGGAAACACCATCAAAAAATGGCTATTTTGTTAGGGTATACACTACATCCTGGTTGGATAGAGTGCTATTCTTATAAGATACCCAAGTGGGAACATCAACTGTGTCTTCAAAAGACCATTTTATCAGTTCATCAATGTATGCCTATGCTTCTATGAAGTACTGTAAGTGATAAGACTGGTGAATCCCATGGCTAGCTACCCACTGCCTCACTATCTTGGCTCTTATAAAGGCCAGCCTCCAAGATCATGTCCATTGATTATTATTCTCATTTATTCATGCATTTGTACAGTTTCCTCTAACACTGAATGGGGCTAATCTATATAACCAATGTAATATTATGGAAATGATAGTATGTGACTTCAAGTACTAGTAGGCCATACAACATGCTTCCTTCACCTTACTCCCTATTAGATTAACTATGTAAGAAAATAAAAATGTTTATTGTTTAAAGTCACCAAGTTTTGGGGCATCCTTATGCAGCAATAGATAATCAATGTAGTTACAAAGTGGATCTCTTAGTCCAATGCAATTTTATGTGTAATCCACTCGTAAACTAAACCCTCTGTAAATTATCCGAAAACTCTGCTGGATAAGGCCCTATAAGAATGAAATAAAACCCCAAGCCCAAAATATATATTTATTCCAATTAAAATGAATCACTGTCCTATGGAAAGCTATCAAATGACCATCTCATAAAGGATAGTTCATTCTTGAGAACTCTATTTCTGTTGCTGGTAGCTGGACATTGGCAGTGGCAATAGCAAATTCAGCCTTCGAGCCCATGCTATTGGGCCTATGTATAGCAACCATTCTTGCCATCATAGCTATTCTTTTCATGTGCCCACTGTGCCAGCACTGAACTGACCAATGTAAAAAGCTGGATTATGCTAACTGTCCAGGCCATTTTGCTTAGTTGTGGACTTGGCCCATATTCAGTGGTGCATGTTCTCTGGGGTATACATGCAATATAAAGATTTTCACTGTTCTGCTCTTCCAGTATAACTAGCTGCATGCCTCTCTCCCATATTTCCTTGTCCCAAGTTTTTCAATCCTATTCATGACAATTACCTAAATGCTTTGCAGTTCCACAAATGTATATTCCCATCTCAGGCTGCTGTTTGTCAAACACGTACACTTACTTGAAGCCCTGCCCACTGGGAGAATTTGCCCTTACAACTATCTCTCAGGGTTACCCCTGAGTGGGCTGTAATGTGGCAGCAGTCCATTTTTACTTCAATTCACATGTCAAATTCATCCAAGAACAATACTCATGTTTTCTTCCTCCATTATTTGATTTTAAAAGATGCCCCCCCACCCCCGTCTTGTGCTATAGGTATGCACTGATGCAAGATTCATGAATAGCATGGCATCTGGTTCACTTGATCAAGGAGCAACTCACTTGTGGCTTCTGGCTCTGCTTGTCCTGGGTCCTATATGCCTCACTCACATCTCACAATAGAATGTTGCTGGAACTGCCAAACATTATAATGTGATGGTCTGACAGAACCAAAGACAAAAGACACTCTGGTCTCATGGTCTCTTGATATCAGAGGATCTTTCTCCACCATAATCCAATAGCATGACAGTATTTGATTTTAAATTGATGTACCTCCTGTAGGTGGTATGGCTTAACTCCATTATCCTAGGTACATAGTGGTCTCTATTGTTACTTTCCTATTTAGGTTTGCATAAACCCATATAGAAACTTTTCTCAACACAGATACCTCTGATTTCTTAGAATCTGGTGGGTATCATAGCTCAAGTGAAAGAGCTGATTTTATTTCAGTCTCAACCTCCTGCAGAGGCTTTTCTGGGTCCCACACAAAATTGGTAGGCTTCCTTGTTACTTAGTAAGTGAAACAGTGGAGAATTCCCAACGGTGGAATATGATGTATTCGTAATTTAAGTAAATATTGTAGTTTTGTACTTCCTCTTTAGTGATGTCAAGTGAAAGGTACACCTTCACTTTGGAGGAGGTGTCCCAATATGTTCCATACCTTTGGACCCCTAAACAAATGCACTGTGGTAAGCCCTTTAAGCTTCATAGGGTATGTCTTCTATACTGAAGACTGCACATGTCTTACCAAGGCCTCTTACATACTTGCCACTTTCTTCTCATTCAGTCAGTTTAATCTGATATATTTGTATAGTGGACTGATGTGATGTTCATGGAAATGTCCAGCTGGATCAGACACATTTAGACCATATTTTGACTCATGTTAAGGCCCATTATATGGTCCATCCTGGTGTACATTGCAGGTGTACTTGAAAGGAGCTTGTATTTTACTGTTTTTAGGTTTAATATAAGTAAATTTTAATCAAGTTATATGATTGCATGCTCAATACTTCTACATTACTATTGGTCTGCTGTTATTGTTTGGTAGGTACTCTATGTATTGTAAAAAATGGGGTGTTAATATCTACAATGGTGAATGTAGATTCGTCTATTTTCCCTTTAATTTGTCAATGGTTTCTTAACATATCCTGTATAACTACAATTAGATTCATTGACATTTTGAATTTACATATATTCTTGAAGATTAACCATTTTATGATTCTGAAAGTTCCCATTTATCTTACAATATTCTGTATCTTTAAGTCAACTTTGTCTGATATTTATATAAGCTTACCATATTTCTTATAATTAGTGTTTGCTTAGTATGTATTTCCATCCTTTTACATTCAACCTAGTTGTGTCTACTTAAATTGCTGACTCTTTAAATAGAGACAACAAAATGGTTGGGTCTTACTATTTTAGACAGTCTCATCATCTCTGTTCTTTAATCAGAATGCTTAGTACACATATATTTAATGTCATTAATTGTATAGTTTCATTTAATTTGATTATTTTCTGTTTTTTAATAGTGCTACCTGTTTTCGGTCCTCTTTTTCCTTTTCTGACTTCTTTGGCATTAAATATAATTTCTTATTCTGACTTCTATAAAGACTTTTTAGCTTTATCCATTTACATTATTTTAGTAGTTTCTACAGATATAATGATTTGCATCTTATCACACCAAATTTGCCTAGATTCAATATTGTGCAATTTTTAGTAGAATCATGCTAAAATTCCATTTTTATTTTTGGTGCTATCATTTTCAGATATTTTATATTTGTAAAACAAATCCGACAATACAATGTTATGATTTTTGCTTTAGTCACTTGCTTTTTGAAAAATTGTAAGAAAATTGTGTATTTATACACATATTTAATATTTCCTATGCATTTCACTTCTTCTGGGAGAATCTAAGACTCTATCTGCTATTATTTCTCTTCAATATAAAAAACTGCTTCAATGTTTCGTGAAATGCAAGTGAGCTGGTGATGATTTTTCTTAACTGTAATTTATCTGAAATATCTTAGTTCTCTCCTACTTTTAAAGATTTTGCTTTACTTATAGAGTTTTAGGTTGACATTTGTCTTACATTCAGCACTTTTATGATGTCAGTTCACGGTCTTTTACCTTTCCCATTTCTGACAGGAAGTCAGCAATCCTTCCTAATATTATTCTACATCTAACGATCTAATGTGTCTTTATCTCTGTCTGCTTTTAAGACTTTGTTTGTATTTTCCATTTTCAGCAGTCTACTGTGAGTTATATCATAGTGGTGTGATTTTGTGTTTAGCCTTCTTGAGATTAGAAATCAATAAATATTGGTATATAAATTGATGGAGTTATTTGAATTTAGACAAATTTCAGTGATTATATTTTCAAATACTTTCATTGACCATTCCCTCTCTCCTCTCCTTCTGGGATTTAAATTACACTGTTACATTGTTTGAGGTTAACCACAAGATACTGAGGCTCTGTTACAATATTTGCTTTCTTGTTTGTTTCTTTTCAACATTTTTTTCTTGTGTGCTTCAGATTAGATAATTTCTACTGTCTCTATCTCAAGCTTAATATCTCTTTTTTTTACTTCACTTACAATAAATTTAACTGGCAGCTTCTTTTACATATTATATTATTTGAGTCTACAACTTCTATTTGGATCTTCATATAGCTTCTATTACTATTCTGGGATTCTGTCCACTTTTTATGACTCATCACTTTTTTTTCCTTTAGGTCTTTGAGCATATTGACAATAACTGCTTTTAGAGTCTTTGTATGCTAATTCCAACATCCATTTTTTATTATTTTTTAAAAAAACTGGGTTACGGATAACATCTTCCTACTTTGCTTACCTACCTGTTTTAATTTTATGATTCACATTTTGTCATATATCAAAAGGAACCTCGTTTATGCCATATTTTAAAAACTACTTGAATCTTTTAGCATGCAGTTAAATTGCTAACAGTTGATTTTGCTCTTGCCAACCTTAACTTTATTAGGACAGATCTACTTCAGTTTAGAACTTTGTTGTAGATTTAGTGAGGGGTCCTCACTACACAAGTGTGTCCTTCTGGGGCCTACATTGAATGATTAAGGTATTCTGTGAAGTCTTTCTATTTTGATTGGACTGGAACACCGACATCTCTCAGAACTGCACAATCCAGATTCCAGCAGTGCACAACCTCTGCTATGACATTTGACTTTCAGTTTCACAGTGAGTGGTCAGTGGAGTTCTCTGCTAGCCCCAGGGAATGTCACCTTACATATGCACAGCCTAGCTCTTGGCCAAGGAACCACAATACATGATTCTAAGTGCTCCCTCTGTGCAGCTCTCTCTTTTTCAATGTTTGTCCAACACATTCCAGTTGGTTAAGCAGATTACAACTCTATGTTTTTCTTTCTCATCTTGGGAAAATAGGTTTGCTTGGCCTTCACCTTATTGTTTCATGGCAGGAAAATGCTCTTAGTTGATCTTCCAGTTTTATATATGTGTATATATATAAAAAAATAAAATATATATTATATATTTATATAAATATATAATATATATATCCTTCAAGCCTTATTTTATTTAATTTTTGCTTTATTATACTTATTTTTTAATTTCAATAGCTTTTGAGGTACAAGTGGTTTTCTGTTACATGGATGAAATGTACAGTGGAGAAGTCTGAAATTTTAGTGCACCTGTCACCCAAGTAGTGTACATTGTATCCAATATGTAGTTTTGCATCCCTCATCCTCCTCCCACCATCCTTTGTTTTGAGACTCCAAAGTTCATTATACCACTCTAAATGCCTTTGCATACCCATAGCTTAGCTCCCACTCATATGTGAGTACATACCGTATTTGTTTTTCTATTCCTGAGTTACCTCACTTAGAATAATGGCCTCCAGCTCCATCCAAGTTGCTGCAAAAGATATTATTTTGTTCTTTTTTATGACTGAGTAGTATTTTTTATGATTGAGTAGCACACCAGAAAAAATGTTGTAAAGGAAGAAACAAAAAAGGAAATATTGGAACAGAGCCTCAGTATCTTGTGATTCACCTCAAACAATGTAACAGTGATAAATATATATATATCACAATTTCTTTATCCACTCATCAGTTGATGGACACTTAGGTTGGTTTCATAGCTTTATAATTGTGAATTGTCCTGCAATAAACATATGTGTGCAACTGTCTTCGATAGAATTACATCTTTTTCTTGGGGTTGATACTAAGTACTGAAATAGCTGGATTGAATGGTAGATCTACTTCTAGTTCTTTAAGAAATTTTTATAATGTTTTACATAGAGATTGCAATAATTTACATTAACACCAGCAAACTCTAAGCATTCTCTTTTCATCATATACATGCCACCCCTATTGCTTTCTGACTTTTTAATAATGGACATTCTGACTGGGGGAGGGGGAGGTTGGTGTCTCAGTGTGATTTTAATTTGTATTTCCCTGATGATTAGTAATGCTGAGCATTTTTTTCATATGTTTGTTGAACTTCTGTATATCTTCTTCTTCTGAAAAATGTCTACACATATAATTTACCCACAGTTAGATGGGACTGATTTTTACTTGCTGATTTGTTTGTGTTCCTTGTAAATTCTGGATACTTGTCCCTTGTCAGATGCATAGTTTGCAAATATTTTCTCCCATTTTGTGGATTGTATGTCAACTCTGATGAGTTTTTTCTGTGCAGAAGCATTTTAGTTTAATTAGGTTTATTTATTTATTTTTGTTCTTGTTGCATTTGTTTTTGGGTGTTAGTCATAAATTCTTTGCATAGGGCAATGCCCAAAATTGTTTTTTCTAGGTTTTCTTCTAGAATTTTTATGGTGTCAGGTCTTAGATTTAACTCTTTCACCCATCTTGAGTTGATCTTTGTATATAGTAAGAGACAGGGATCCAGTTCCATTCTATATGTGGCTATCCTGTTTTCCTAGTAGCATTTGTTGAATAGGATATACCTTCCTCAATTTATATTTTCTATGCTCTGTTGAAGATCAGCTGGTTGTAAGTATTTGGCTTTATATCTAGATTCTCTATTCTGTTCCATTAATCTATGTTTCTACTTTTATACAAGTTCCATGCTGTTTTGGTTACTATAGCCTTGTAGTATAATTTGAAGCCAGGTAATGTGATGCCTCCAGATTTGTTCTTTTTGACTGAGATTGCTTTGGTTATTCAGGCCTTTTTCTCTTTTTGTTCCATATGAATTTTAGAATTTTTTTCTAATTCTGTGAAAAATTATATTGGTATTTTGATAAGAACGTCATTAAATCTCTAGATTGCTTTGGGCAGTATAGTAATTTTAATGATATTGATTCTTCTATTCCATGAGAATGGAATGTATTTCCATTTATTTGTGTCATCTATGATTTCTTTCAGCAGTGTTTTCTAGTTCTCCTTGTAGAGACCTTTCACCTTCTTGGTAAGTATATTCCTAGATATCTTTTTATTTTGCATCTATTATAAAAGGGATTAAGTTCTTGATTTGATTCTCACCTTAGTCTTTGTTGGTGTATAGCAGTGCTACTGATTTGTGTACATTGAATTTGTAACTTGAGACTTTACTGAATTTATTTATCAAATCTGGGAATCTTTTGGAAGAGTCTTTAGGGTTTTCTAAGTATACAATCATATCATCAGCAAACAGAGAGAGTTTAACTTTCTCTTTTCCTATCTGGATGCCCTTTATTTCTTTTCTTTGCCTGATTGCCCTGGCTAGGACTTCCAGTATTATGTGGAATAGAAGTTGTGAAAATGGTCATTCTTATCTTGTTCCAGTTCATAAGGGGAATGCTTTCAGCTTTTCCCCATTCAGTGTAATGTTGTCTATGGTTTTATCATATACAGTTTTTATTATTTTGAGGTATGTTCCTTCTATACCTAGTTTATTGAGGGTTTTTATAATAAAAGAACCCTAGATTTAACTGAATGTTTTTTCTGCATCTACTTAGAGAAACATCTGGTTTTTGCTTTTAATTCTGTTTATATGATGTTTATATGGTGTCTAAGACCTGACACCACGCTTATGTTAAACCATCCCTGCAGGTCTGGGGATACGTTCCTCTTATTGCTGCTTTTGCTTTATCCCAGAGATTTTGATAACTTTTATCACTATTATTATTCATTTCAAAGAAATTTTTAACTTCCATCTCGATTTCATTATAGTTTAAGTGTTTCTTTGTTGACTTTCTGCCTTGATGATCTGCCTAGTGCTGTCAGTGGCATGTGGAAGCCCCCTCCCCCACCCCCACCATTATAGTGTTGCTGTCTAACTCTTTTCTTAGGTCTAGTAGTAAATGTCTTATGAACCTGGGATTTCTGGAGTTAGGTGTGTATATGTATTCAGGATTGTAATATCTGCTTGTTAGATTAATCTTTTTTATCATTATATAATGACTTTGTCTTTTTTTACTGTTGTTGCTTTAAAGTATGTTTTATTTAATGTAAGAACAGCACTCCATTTCACTTTTGGATTCTATTTGAATAAGATATATTTTTCTACCCTTTTACCTTAAATCTGTAAGCATCCTTATGTGTTAGTTGAGTCTCTTGAAGACAGCAGATACTTGGTTTGTAATTTTTTATTCATTCTGCCAATCTATGTCTTTTAAGTGGAGCATTTAGATAATTTAAATTCAACATTAATATTGATATGTGAGGTACTGTTCCAGACATTATGTTGATTGTTACCTACATACATTTTTTCTTCATTGTGTTATTGTTTTATAGGCCCTGCAAGTTTCATATTTTCAAAAGGTTCTATTCTGGTGCATAGCAGTCTTTTGTTTCAAGATTTATTTATTACTATTATTTTTAGCATTTCTTGTTCAGGCTGTTCTGGTGGTGACAGCATTTGCTTCTCTGAAAAAATATTTTATATTTCCTTCATTTATAAGAGTTAGTTTTGCTGTATACAAGATTTTTGGTGACCAGTTATTCTGTTTAAGGAGGCTGAAGATAGGACCCCAATCTCTTCTCGTTTATAAGATTTCTGCTGAGAAGTCTCCTGTTAGTCTGATAGGTTTTTCTTTATAGGTTACCTGATGCTTTTGTCTCACTGCTATTTAGAATTCTTTCATTCATGTTGACTTTAGATAGCCTGATCACTAAATGCCTTGGTGATGTCCCTTTTATAATGAATCTCCCAGGGGTTCCTTGAGCTTCTTGTATTTGGATACTTAATCTCTGGCAAGGTCAGGAAAGTTTTTGTTAATTATTTTCTCGAATATATTTTCCAAACTTTTTGCTTTCTCTTCCCCCTCAGGAAAACCAATGATTCTTATGTTTGTCTGCTTTACATAATCCCACATTTCTTGGAGACTTTATTTTGATTCTTTTTTATTTTTGTCTGATTGGGTAAATTTAAAAGCTTTGTCTTTGAGTTCTGAAATTCTTTTTTTAAACCCTTCATTTTATTTTTATTTTTTAATTAAACTTTAAGTTCTGGGATACATGTACAGAACATGCAGGTTTGTTACATAGGTATACATGTGCCATGGTGGTTTGCTGCACCCATCAACCCATCCTCTGGGTTTTAAGCCCCACATGCATTAGGCATTTGTCTTAATGCTCTCCCTCCCCTTGGCCCCAACTCTCTGACAGGCTCCTGTGTGTGATGTTCCCCTCCCTGTGTCCATGTGTTCTCATTGTTCAACTTCCACTTATGAGTGAGAACATGCAGTATTTGGTTTTCTGTTCCTGTGTTAGTTTGCTGAGAATGATGGTTTCCTAGTCTATTGTTAAAACTTTCCACTGCATTTTGTTATTGTCTAAATATGTCTTTCATTTCCAGAAGTTCTGATTGGCTTTTCTTTAAAATATCTATCTCTTAAGAAAATTTTGTATTCATATCTTGATTTTTTTTTACTCTTTTTATGTTGGATTTACCTTTATCTTGTATCTCCTTGTGTAGCTTAATAATAAACTTTTTGAATACTTTATCTGGTATTTCAAAGATTTCTTCTTGGTTTGAATTAATTGCTGATATTTTTGGAATGTTATAGAACCCTGTTTTGTCATATTGCCAGAATTGCTTATCTGTTTTCTTCTCATTTAGATCAACTATTTCTTCTAATTATTTTTGTATTCATTTTTGATTTGACTGTGTCCTTCCTAATTTATTTTTTACCCTCTTGAGGATGTGACTTTGGTGTTTATAGTTTATTGTAGTCTAATTTGGCTCTTGATGCTTTAAGGGGTGAAGACCCTGCATGAGTTCTTTGGTTATATAGAATCTGTATGACGGTTTTCTTAGATGTTGGTTGTAGCAGAAATATGTTTGGTGTGTGCACAAGTTCACTGTCTACTGTGGGGTTGAAATGGCAGAAGTATTTTGAAGTTTATCTTGTTCCCCAGTGGTGTCCACTTGTTTAGTTACGTTTTCTACAGAATTTTAGCTACTGGGTTGAACAGTTCAGGCTTCAGGGCAGTAGTGGAGGTGTACACAGGTAAAACCCAGTTGTTGGTAAAGCAGAGGGGCAATGCAATAACCAATGGTGGGCAGAGATCCCAGCCTTGACAGAGGTGGCTGAGGGAGCTCTCAGTGAAATGCACTAAGATCTTTTCAGGGGGAAGGCAGGAAGCCACCTCAGCTTCCCTGCCAGACCAGTAGAAAAGCAATCCACCTTCCAGTCATACTCCTGATCCAGCGTATGAAGTTCTGACTATTCAGATTAGACAGGCACCTCTTTTCATCTGCAGGAATGTTGATGCTTCATGTAGAGAAAGATTGTGATTTTACTACTTATGAAAGTCTAAACCTGAAGAGCACTCCTTCTGTGGGGATGCAGCCACCCTGAAGTGTTCCAAAAAAGCTGTCTACAGATGCACTCACAAGGGGCTCCTATGGGAGAGACCGCAGTCATGCCTGGAGTGATGGACAAAAGGGAGAACAAGTCCCCTTCTCCAGGACCCTTCATGAGCACTAGGGCTGCCTGTCTGTTGGAGTAGAGCCATAGACTTTCCCCACTGAGTCCAGGACTGCATCAGTGCCTCTGCTGAAAGAAATGACCCACAAACAGAAAGTTCTCGGACTCAAAGCCTACTATCTGAATTATTTTATCCCAGCAAGTGCTCCTTTGATGTGGTGAACTCCCCCTTCCCCTAGAGTAAGAGTCCTTGAGGGCCAGACTACTATGAATGCTGCTGCTCCTCTAGATCTAGCCTCCCAGTAGGACTGCCATACTCCATGCTGGTGCTGGAGAATGTCTCCAAGGGTTCCAGTGATGCGACTTATCCTCAAGTCTCCCAGCAGCAGGTACCAGAACCAGCTCTGAGGCAGGCAGAAAGGGAGTAATGTAGACACTGAGATTCCTTCGTTATAAATAGCCTTCATGCATTGGCTTTCTCAAACCGCGCTTGCAGTAGTAATGAACTAATCATGTGGACAAACTCAGAACTTCCTGGTTAGCAAGGGTGATGCAGGCAATGGCGATAGCTGAGGTGACACACAAGTTTTCTCCTTCCTGGATGCTGTGTTATTCTACCTGCCGATTGCTGTAATAGACTGTGTTGTTTGGCCTCCAGCAAGGAGGTACCCCTTGCAAATGAGCACGAGCTGCAGTGGTTGCTGTGGAATTGGTGCTTGCCTTATGTTACCCAGAGGAGATGTTCTGGGTGTCAGGCAGTGGGTGGAGCCATAGAGCTCCAAAATGTTTCTTTCTTTAGTGTTAAGCAAGGGGCAAAGTCAGGTGGAGGCTGGGTCAGGCAAGTCTGTGTTCTGGCTCCCCACATGCGGGCCCAGGTAGCAGGACTGGAGGGCAGTTTTCTGACCACTGTGGTAATGTTCAGGGAGCAGCACAACTGCCTCTGTTGTCCAGAAGAGTTTACACAGGGAGTGAGGAGTAGCAGGCAGCAGCAAGCCTCATCCAGCTCCCATACACTTAGCAAGGCGGGTCTCACACCCATTGTTTTCCGCTAACAGCACCTAGCTAGATTCCAGGCAGTTTGTGTTCAGAAATCAAAACTGCCCTAGGCCGCAAGCTTTCCCCACGGAGACAGAAACTGTGGCTTTCAGGCCACATCCCTCCTAGTATGCCCAAGAAGCAGGGTCACCCAACTCCTGCACTCTTCGCTGCAGCACACTTCCTATTCATCCCTGGGTTCTGGTCAAATGAGTTTGTCTCCACTCGAGATTATATCATGAATCTCAGGTGGGAGCTTCTCTTAACGTGTAACTGCCACCTGAGTAATTTGGCAGCTTCCATGAGGTGCCCTGCAAGGAAGGATCCAAAATGGCTTTCCTCCTTCCCCACTGGACACTGGGAATCTATGCAAAGCACATCCTGATGCCACTCCTTCTCAAATACCCCTCACTGCTCACTAAATCAACTCAGCACTGGGTAGGGTTAAGGCCTCCCCTACGGCCTGGATTGCCATGTTCCCCAGTGGGAGTGTATATCCTGGAGGCATTTTATCCCCACTCCCATGCTCTAGAGACTTACAGTTTTCCACCTGGCTCATGGTGAATGCTGCAGCCCACCCTTCCTTTCAAAGAGTCTGTGGTTTCTTTCCATTTTTCTGTTAAGCTCCTGTGTTGCTTCTTGGAAAAAAAAGTTCATGGTGTGAATCTCTGCATACTATTTTGTCTTTCCAAGTGGGAGACGCATGCTAACGATGCTTCAAATTTGCCATCTTGAAAAAAAAATTAAGGCTTATTTTAAATGCTAGAAATTTTAAATGCTAGAAAACATTTCTTCATCCTTATCAAAACACAGGGACATTAAGCTAAATAAAAGAATCCAGGTATGGATTGCAAACAAAACACAGGTTTACCAACACACATCCAGATGTATTCTCTTTGTATGAATCTCAATAAGCTTTAGCTAATACCTAACCTTGTGTAGAAGCATGTTCTTCCTTAAGACCTCTTGTTGAGAGTTAGCTCCTTAGGGGGAGGTATATTTGTGATTGTGAAAAGGGGAAGCATGAAATTTAATTTTAAGAGCTCATGGGATTTAGTATTAGAAATGGCTCTACCCCCTTTTTTCTTCTAACTTACATTCTATTAAAATTTTTCTCACCTGTCTAAATATCAAATCTCAAATTTCTAAAAAGTATCTGTGGTCGAGTGTGATGCCTCATGTCTGTAATCCCAGTGGTTTGGGAGGCCGAGGTGGGCAGATCACTTGAGGTCAGGAGTCCGAGACCACCCTTGCCAATGTGGTGAAACCTTGTCTCTATTAAAAATACAAAAATTAGCCAGGCATGATGGCACTTGCCTGAAATCCCAGCTACTTAGAAGGCTGAGGCAGGAGAATCGCTTGAACCCGGGAGGCAGAGGTTGCAGTGAGCCAATATCACACCACTGCACTTCAGCCTGGGCAACAGAGCCAGACTCAGTCTCAAAAAAAATTTTTTTTTTTTAATTTTTAAAAACTATCTAAGAACAACTACATCTGCATATCAAGTTGGCATAAACATAAAGTGAAATAATGTACAAGAGTAAGCATTTAACTAATAAAGTCGTCCATAAAAGTATCAGTTATTGTGTATAGACTTCATCTTCATAATCATTATTATCCTAATGCCTTGTAACCAAAATTTCATGGTAACGTTTCTTTTTCTTTCTTTTTTTTTTTTTTTACTTTAAGTTCTGGGATACATGATGTGCAGAACGTGCAGGTTTGTTACATAGCTATACACGTGCCATGGTGGTTTCATGCACCCATCAACCCGTCATCTCCATTAGGTATTTCTCCTAATGCTATCCTTCCCCGAGCCCTCCACTCCCCAACAGGCCCCAGTGTGTGATGTTCCCCTCCCTGTGTCCATGTGTTCTCATTGTTCAACTCTCACTTATGAATGAGAACATGCAGCTGGGAGCAGTGGCTCATGCCTGTAATCCCAGCACTTTGGGAGGCAAGGCGGGCAGATAACCTGAGGTCATGAGTTCGAGACCAGCCTGACCAACATGGAGAAACCTTGTCTCTACTAAAAATACAAAATTAACCAGGTGTGCTGGCGCATACCTGTAATTCCAGCTATTTAGGAGGCTGAGGCAGGAGAATCGCTTGAACACAGGAGGCGAAGGTTGCAGTGAGCCAAGATAGTGCCATTGCACTCCAGCCTGGGCAACAAGAGCAAAACTCCATCTCAAAAAAAAAAAAAAAAAAGGAGAAAATGCCGTGTTTGGTTTTCTGTTCCTGTGTTAGTTTGCTGAGAATGATGGTTTCCAGCTTTATCCACGTCCCTGCAAAGGACATGAACTCATCCTTTTTAACATCTACATAGTATTCTGTGGTGTATATGTGCCACATTTTTTTTTATCCAGTCTATAATTGATGGGCATTTGGGTTGGTTCCAAGTCTTCTCTATTTTGAATAGTGCTGCAGTAAACATACGTGTACATGTGTCTTTGAAGTAGAATGATTTATAATCCTTTGGGTATATGCCCAGTAATGGGATTGCTGGGTCAAATGGTATTTCTGGTTCTAGATGCTTGAGGAATTGCCACACTGTCTTCCACAATGGTTGAACTAATTTACACTCCCACCAGCAGTGTAGAAGCATTCCTATTTCTCCACATCCTCTCCAGCATCTGTTGTTTCCTGACTTTTTAATGATTGCCATTCTAACTGGTGTGAGATGTTACCTCATTGTGGTTTGGATTTGCATTTCTTGAATGACCAGTGATGATGAGCTTTATTTCATATGCTTCTTGGCCACATAAATGTCTTCTTTTGAGGAGTGCCTGTTCATATCCTTTGCCTACTTTTGGATGGTGTTGTTTTATTCTTGTAAATTTGTTTAAGTTCCTTGTAGATTCTGGGTATGAGCCCTTTGTCAGAAGGATAGATTGCAAATATTTTCTCCCATTCTTTAGGTTGCCTGTTTACTCTGATGATAGTTTCTTTTGCTGTGCAGAAGCTCTGTTTTTAATTATATACTATTTGTCAATTTCGGCTTTTGTTACCATTGCTTTTGTTGTTTTAGTCATGAAGTCTTTGCCCATGCCTACGTCCTGAATGGTATTGCCTAGATTTTCTTCTAGGGTTTTTATGGCTGTAGGTCTTATGCTTAAGTCTTTAATCCATATTGAGTTAATTTTTGTATAAGGTGTAAGGAAGGGGCCCAGTTTCAGTTTTCTGCATATGGCTAGCCAGTTTTCCCAACAGCATTTATTAAATAGGGAATACTTTTCCCATTGCTTGTTTTTGACAGGTTTGTCAAAAATCAGGTGGTTGTAGATGTGTGGGGTTAATTCTCAGGCCTCTGTTCTGTTCCATTGGTCTATATATGCGTTTTGGTACCAGTACCATGCTGTGTTGGTTACTGTAGCCTTGTAGCATAGTTTGAAGTCAAGTAGCATGATACCTCCCACTTTGTTCTTTTTGTTTAGGACTGTCTTGGCTACACGAGCTTTTTGTTTGGTTCCATATGAAATTTAAAGTATTTTTTTCCAATTCTGTGAAGAAAGTCAGTGGTAGCTTGATGAGGATAGCATTGAATCTATGAATTACTTTGGTCATTATGGTCATTTTCATGATAGTGATTCTTCCTATCCATGAGCATGGAATGTTTTTCCATTTGTTTGTGTTCTCTCTCATTTCCTTGAGCAGTGTTTTGTAGTTCTCATTGAAGAGGTCCTTCACATCCCTTGTAGGTTGTATTCCTAGGTATTTTACTCTCTTTGTATCAGTTATGAGTGGGAGTTCACTCATGATTTTGCTCTGTTTTTCTATTATTGGTGTATAGAAATGCTTCTGATTTTTGCACATTGATTTTGTGTCCCAAGACTTTGCTGAAGTTGCTTATCAGCTTAAGAAGATTTTGGGCTGAGATGATGGGGTTTTCTAAATATACAATCATGTCATCTGCAAACAGAGACAATTTGACTTTCTTTCTTTTTATTCGAATACCCTTTATTTCTTTCTCTTTCCTGATTGCCCTGGCCAGACTTTCCAACAGCATGTTCAAGAGGAGTGGTGAGAGAAGGCATCCTTGTCTTGTGCTGGTTTTCAAAGGGAATGCTTCCAGCTTTTGCTCATTCAGTATGATATTGGCTGTGGGTTTGTCATAAATATCTCTTATTATTTTGAGATACATCCCATCAATACCTAGTTTATTGAGAGTTTTTAGCATGAAGAAGTGTTGAATTTTATCAAGGCCTTTTCTGCATCTATTGAGATAAGCATGTGGTTTTTGTCATTGGTTCTGTTTATGTGATGGATTACATTTATTGATTTGCATATGTTGAGCCAGCTTTGCATCCCAGGGATAAAGCCAACTTGATCATGGTGGATAAGCTTTTTGATGTGCTGCTGGATTTGGTTTGCCAGTATTTTATTGAGGATTTTCACATCGATGTTCATCAGAGATATTGGCCTGAAATATTCTTTTTTTTGTTGTGTCTCTGTCAGGTTTTGGTATCAGGATGACACTAGCCTCATAAAATGAGTTGAGGAGGAGTCCCTCTTGTGTTATTGTCTGAAATAGTTTCAGAAGGAATGGTACCAGCTCCTCTTTGTAATTTTGGTAGGATTCAGCTGTGAATCCGTCTGGTCCTGGGCTTTATTTGGTTGGTACGCTATTAATTACTGCCTCAATTTCAGAACTTGTTATTGGTCTCTTCAGGAATTCGACATCTTCCTGGTTTAGTCTTGGGAGGGTGTATGGGTCCAGGAATTTATCCATTTCTTCTAGAGTTTCTAGTTTATTTGCGTACAGGTGTGTATAGTATTCTCTCATGGTAGGTTGTATTTCTGTGGGATTAGTGGTGATATCCCCTTTATCATTTTTTGTTGTGTCTATTTGATTCTTCTTTCTTTTCTTCTTTATTAGTCTGGTTAGGAGTCTATCTATTTTGTTAATCTTTTCAAAAAACCTGGATTCATTTGTTTTTTGAAGGGATTTTTGTGTCTCTATCTCTTCCAGTTCTGCTCTGATCTTAGTTGTTTCTTGTCTTCTGCTAGATTTTCAATTTGTTTGCTCTTGCTTCTCTAGTTCTTTTAATTGTGATGTTAGGATGTCGATTTTAGATCTTTTCTGCTTTCTCTTGTGGGCATTTAGTGCTATAAATTTCTATCTAAATACTGCTTTAAACGTGTCCTAGAGATTCTGGTACGTTGTGTCTTGTTCTCATTGGTTTCAAAAAGCATCTTTATTTCTGCCATCATTTCGTTATTTACCCAGAAGTTATTCAGGAGCAGGTTGTTCAGTTTCCATGTAGTTGTGAAGTTTTGAGTGAGCTTCTTTGACAGTGGGATGTTAAAATCTCCCACTATTACTGTGTGGGAGTCTAAGTCTCTTAGTAGGTCTCCAAGTACTTGCTTTGTGAATCTGGGTGCTTCTGTATTGGGTGCATATACATTTAGAATAGTTAGCTCTTCTTGTTGCCTTCATCTCTTTATCATTATGTAATGCCCTTCTTTGTCTCTTTTGATCTTTGTTGCTTTAAAGTCTGTTTTTATCAGAGACCAGGATTGCAACCTCTGCTTTTTTTTTCTTTTTTTTTTTTTTTTTTGGCTTTCCATTTGCTTGGTGAATCTTCCTCCTTTGCTTTATTTTGAGCCTATGTGTGCCTTTGCATGTGAGATGGGTCTCCTGAATACAGCACACCGATAGGTCTTGACTCTATCCAGTTTGCCAGTCTGTGTTTTTTAATTGGGCATTTAGCCCATTTATATTTAAGGTTAATATTGTTATATGTGAATTTGATCCTGTCATTATGATGCTAGCTGGTTATTTTGCCCATTAGTTGATACAGTTACTTCATAGTGTCAATGGTCTTTACAATTTGGTATGTTTTTTCCAGTGGCTGGTACCATTTTTTCTTTTCCATATTTAGTCAGGAGTTCTTATAAGGCAAACCTGGTGGTGACAAAAATCTCTCAGCATTTGCTTGTCTGTAAAGGATTTTATTTCTCCTTTGCTTATGAAGTTTAGTTTGGCTGGATATAAAATTCTGGGTTGAAAATTCTTTTAAGAATGTTGAATGTTGGGCCCTACTGTCTTCTGGCTTATAGGGTTTCTGCAGATAGATCCTCTTTTAGTCTGATGGGCTTCTTTTTGGGGGTAACCCGACCTTTCTCTCTGGCTGCACTTAACATTTTTTCTTTCAACCTTGGTGAATCTGATGATTATGTGTCTTGAGGTTGCTCTTCTCAAGGAGTATATTTGCAGTGTTCTCTGTATTTCCTGAATTTGAATGTTGGCCTGTCTTAATAGGTTGGGGAAGTTCTCCTGGATAGTATCCTGAACAGTGTTTTCCAACTTGGTTCCATTGTCCCTGTCACTTTCAGGTGCACCAATCAAATGTAGGTTTGGTCTTTTCACATAGTCCTATATTTCTTGGAGGCTTTGTTCATTCTTTTTCATTCTTTTTTCCCTAATCATGTCTACATGCCTTATTTCATTAAGTTGATCTTCAATCTATGATATCCCTTCTTCTGCTTGATCAATTCAGCTATTGATACTTGTGTATGCTTCACAAAGTTCTTGTCCTGTCTTTTTCAGCGCCTTCAGGTCATTTATGTTCTTCTCTAAACTGGTTATTCTAGTTAGCAATTTGTCTAACCTATTTTCAAGGTTTTTAGCTTCTTTGCATTGGGTTAGAACACGCTCCTTTAGCTCAGAGGACTTTGCTATTACCTACCTTCTGAAGCCTACTTCTGTCAATTTGTCAAACTCATTCTCCAACCAGTTTTGTTCCCTTGCTGGTGAGGAGTTGTAATCTTTTGGAGGAGAAGAAGTGTTCTGGGTTATGGAATTTTCAGCCTTTTTGTGCTGGTTTTTCCTCATCTTCATGGATTTATCTACCTTTGGTCTTTGATGTTGGTGACCTTTGGATGGGGTTTTTGTGTGGACATCTTTTTTTGTTGATGGGATGCTATTCCTTTCTGTTCATTCTTCTAACAGTCAGGCCCCTTTGCTGCAGGTCTGCAGGAGATTCCTGGAGGTTCAAACCTAACCCTGTTTGCCTGGGTATCACCAGCAGAGGCTGCAGAACAGCAAAGATTGCTGCTTGTTCCTTCCTCTGGGAAGCTTTGTCCCAGAGGGGAACCTGCCATATGCCAGCTGGAGCTCTCCTGTATGAGGTGTCTGTCAACCCCTGTTGGGAGGTGTTTCCCAGTCAGGAGCATGAGGGTCAGGAACACATCTGAAGAGGTAGTCTGTCCCTTAGCAGAGCTCAAGTGTTGTGCTGGGAGATTTGCTGCTCTCTTCAGACCCAGCAGGCAGGAATGTTTAAGTCTGCTGAAGCTGCACCCATAACCACTCCTTCCCCCAGGTGCTCTGTTCCAGGGGAAGTTTTATCTATAAGCCCCTGACTGGGGCAGCTGCCTTTCTTTCAGAGATGCCCTGCTCAGAGAGGAGGAATCTAGAGAGGCAGTCTGGCTACAGTGGCTTTGCTGAGCTGTGGTGGGCTCCGCCCAGTTTGAATTACCACACTGCTTTGTTTACACTGTGAGGGGAAAACTGCCTACTCAAGCCTCAGTAATGGTGGGCGCCCCTCCTGGCACCAAGCTCAAGCATCCCAGGTTGACTTCAGATTGTTGTGCTGGCAGTGAGAATTTCAAGTCAGTGGATCTTAGCTTTCTGGGCTCTGTGGGGGTGGTATTTACTGAGCTAGACCACTTGGCTCCCTGGCTTCAGCCCCCTTTCCAGAGGAGTGAATGGTTCTGTCTCGCTGGCATTCCAGGCGCCACTGGGATAGGAAAAAAAACTCCTGCAGCTAGCTCGGTGACTGCCCAAACAACCACCCAGTTTTATGCTTGAAACACAGGGCCCTGGTGGTGTAGTCACCAGAGGGAATCTCTCGTCTGCCAGTGGCGAAGACTGTGGGAAAAGCATAGTATCTGGGCTGGAGTGCACCATTCCTCACGACACAGTCCCTCATGGCTTCCATTGGCTAGGGGAGAGGGTTCCCTGACCCCTTGCATTTCCCTGGTGAGGTGATGGCCAACCCTGCTTCAGCTTGCTCTCCATCAGCTGCACCCACTGTCTAACCAGTCCCAATGAGATGAGCTGGGTACCTCAGTTGGATATGCAGAAATAACCCACCTTCTGCATTGATCTCATTGGGAGGTGCAGACAGGAGCTGTTCCTATTTGGCCATCTTGCTATTGCTGCTGGTAAGGTTTTTTGTTTGTTTGTTTTAATTGTTATTGATAAAATGTCTCCCCTGGCAATATTTAACTATACACAAAATTTCTGACCCTGAAGAGTGATTGTTACTAAAATAAATTTTATTTTTTTAAAGTTTAATCTCGTAGAAAATTAAAAAAATAATGTTGAGTAACTAAATGTCTTGAACTAGTGAAGAATTAGAGATATCAACTGATATAAGGTCACATTTTACATTTCTACAGTGATTCTCACATACAAGAGCAATAAACGATAGCAAATTTGACCTGTTTTTTGAATCTTTGTCATGAAACAATTTTTTTTGTTAATATAAACCCTTCCCTCACAACCTTCTATGAATAATAAGATTACCCTGTAGTATGCTTGTAATATCTGGAGTCTCACAGCAATGTAATTCCAGTGAAATTGAAAAACTTTAAACTAGCCAAAGTGAGGAAAGGAAAGTGTCATAAGCAAATTTATTCCTTTCTTAATGTACTATAGAACAAGTGTACTTCTTCAATTCCTTACTGGAGGGCTTTTTAGAGAGTTTGCTCCACATAGTAATAAAAAAACAAAAATCTTTAAAAGTTCATATATTTTGGTTTCAATAGCACCTCTCATATGGCTGCATTTATATAATGAGTTTTCATCATAACAATATAACAACACAGCACAGCTCCACTGGAGAAGAAAAGTGGATGCAATTGATTGCTATATGGCAAAAACATTTTATAAAAGTAAATATGAGATGTCCACAGGTTTAGTAAACACACTGAACTTGGTAAGTAAGATACAGTCAGAAAACAATTTTGTTTTTTTACCATCTGGAGCTTCCATTATACTCTGTGAAATCTCCTTTCCCTTTCTCTAGACGGTATCTTTGGCAGATAAATTGCTTTTCCCTAAATTCTGGGTATTAGAAGAGCGTCATTTTTCAGCATTAAAAAGTCTAGTATAATCCAAATCAACACTGATCTCTCATACAATTCAAACATTTTTTCCCCCTATTTCAGTTCAAATTGACCAAATGCTTGGAAACCTGCAAAGGGAAAGAAGAATTTTAGCATGATCTCTCTCCACTCAACTCTTTGCCAGAGAAGGGAGAGGAGAGAAAAGGACGAGAAAAAAATGAGCAAAATATGTTTGCTTAGTTAATGTTGTTGATAATCTTCTACTGATTGGTGAGTCAAAGATTCAAATGTTGGGTATTTGATAGATATATATCGGAGGATTCTTGGAGGCTACTCAGTAGTCTTCATCCTCCACCATTCTGACATGGGTGATGCACTCTATGGCTGATCTCATTCAAATGCCCATTCTCCTTTTCTCCCAAGTTTTCCTCACCCCAACGCCTAGGTTCCTTTCAATAGGACTCAGTCTTATTTATTGAGCCTACAGAGGTAAGATGCACACACACACCATGCTGGTCCTCCCAAAATCTACAAGGGCAGACATTTCTCCTGTTGCACTCTCTCTTTTCTCTCTCATCATCAGATGTGACAATTAGCTTTAATTTTCATAGGCATTTTTAAGTAAGAAGGAAGCATTCTTATGTGTGCCCTCAAGAATTTTCTTGTACTTAGCTATAGGAGAAGCAGTCTTAGTAATTTCTTCAGTCATAGTCTCCCTGGTATGTGAGTGTTTTTCTTTTGGCCCTAGTCACTTAGCCTGAGACAAAGAAAAGCACATCCCTTTATTAACAGGAAAGGGAGGAAAGTGCACAAAGCCCCAGTCTTTCATGTATTATCTTCCAGAAAATGTTTTGGTAAAACCCCTCTATTTTACTATTTTATGTGGAAAGTGGGTGTTTTCCAGGGAGTAAATTTTGCCTCTTCTCCATTAGCCCTACAGAAATGTTTCTATCCACTCTTTGTTAAAATGTGGGAACATTCTTAACAATTTGCTCGATGTCTCATTCTATTATACATGTATATGCAAGTTACAATTTGTGTTTCTAGTTTGCTAGAATGAAAGACAGATTTATCATAAAGCTAGTGATGCAGAAGCTTTTGGTTTCTTTATTTGCATATCCTTCCTCTCTTTCAAGGTCCTGCTATAATTATATTTTTGTAATGTTGTATTCATTTTCTTAAACATGTTCCCCAAACTGTATACAATTGAGGTCTGTAAAGCCTTATTTTGCCTTTTTTTAAGGGATGTATTTGTAATGTGTTTAGAGCAAAATTAAAATTATTTACTTTGCTCAAGTGTTGATATCAATCTTTACCTTTTATCAACCCCATCCTAAAACCTCTACCGATATTGCATGTTTAAGTCTTTCTAGACTCTACAGTATAAACTAATGTAATAATCAGGTGTAGGAGTTGAATTAAACACAAGCTAATTTACTCTGCTACAAATTTAGGGAGATGTGTCAACACATTAAGATCTCAGCCACCTGAGGATGGCATCCCAAACAGGAAGTTATTCCCACTGAATAATTAAATGCAGAAATAAACCGAATTCGGAGGTTTATTGTCAAGTATATTGGCAGGTATTCTATTGGCACATCTAATATTGTAGGCACTCAATAAAGCTACTAACGAAATTAGATAATATTGGAAAATTGATTACAATGTCTCAAAATGAGCAGATATAAATATTAGTTCTATGGATTTTAAATGTATGTCTACTCTTGACACTGAGGAAATTCTCAGTGTGGATTCATTGCTGCCTGAACTTCGTCACTACTGCAGGCCTCTGCACTGCTTCACATCCTCCGGATTTGTGGGTGAGATATAGTAAAGAAGTTTGACTTTGTCAGTGTATTTGGTAGAGATTGCATGGGCACTGTATTAAGAAGGCATTCTTCCCCTCACTCCAGCTGCCTCTGGATTCAGTCTAAAAGCATGTCATGGTCAATTAGTGATGCTGCCATAGTTGCTGGAATGAAAAGTGATGACACATTTGCTATCAATCTGCCACTCATGGCTGAGGATAAGCAGATGTGCTGCTGCCTGGTAAGTATTCTCATCATTATATTGTCCTACAACAATGTATTAAGATATATCCCACAGTCTATCTTAAAATTTTTATGAATACATTTTGTACAATCATCTCAAAGAAAGACAAAATCCCTACATTTTGTGTATTCATTTTAAAACATATGCAACACTCAGCAGCACATGGTAGGAAGCAATGACTAGAATGGAAATAACTGAATATAGCTTTTTGTTTCTCCATTTCTAATTCCACTGCCTCAATATATAAAATGTAATATGATGTATTATTTATCAACACCAGTGCAGTGCTGCCGTGCAAATGTCACTCAATGAGATTACCATATATATTTGTCTGTACATAAAAATGTTTTTATGTGCTCTGTGATTATCCAACATTATGGAAATGTAGCAATGAAAGTTAAAACAAATAAGAAAACTTTAGGAAGGAGAATTTTTTCCCATAATAAATATGTGCAAAAATCCCAGGTAGGGAAAAAAGACTTCCTACTATCCCACCATTGCAGACAGAGACAGCAGCAGCTCAAGCTGGCATATGAGTTTCACAGCCAAACTCTGCAGAAACTACTGCCTCTTTTCCCAATATCAGCATAGCAGTGCATAGCTGCTTCATGGTGTCCAGGTGGGGGCATGACAGACTCAAGATGCACTCTTGAGACCAGAGAGAGATTGGTGTTTTCCCACTCCCAGTTAATGGAATTTTTCTTTGCCTTGATTTACTATTTTAGTGTCTAAAGTACTTAAAGGGGATGAAAGAAATTAATGTATTTAAGGCATACTGTTTCAGGCACTGGGCTCAGTACTGTATATATATATAAACCATTTCATCATATATCTACTCTCTGAAGACATTTATATAGATGAATACGTATATTTATGTATATATTTGTATGTATAAAATACATTGTATACATGTATACATTTAAACATGTATAAAATATATATTTATATATTTTTTATATCTTGATATAAAATATATATCAAGATATATATTCATATATATTTTTATATTTTGATATAAAAATGTATATGAAATATTTATATTTATAGTTATTTAATATTTATATTTACATATAAATCTATATTATATATTATTTATATTTATATAAAAATGAATATTATGTATAATATACAAGTTATATGTATAAACATATTTATATGTATAAATATTACATATGAATATATAAATGTATTTTATACATACTATATATAACATATGTAAAAATTTACATTTTACGGACAAAGAAACCACAGATCAGAAAGCTGAAGTAATTTACCTAATGTTACCCAGAATTTACACCTAGAGTTATCTGACTTGTGCTATTCTGTGATACTACTGTGATACTAACTTGTGCTATTCTGTGATACTACTCCGTCTCATGATAAATAGCTGCATTTTTCTCAATTATTTATTGTGTTTTATCTTCCCAAAGCCCCTCAACTGTCTACTTCCCACTACCTTCTAGGTCAGACCATTTTCTCAACATCTTCCAGAAATTTGGTCTGCTTTTAAAAGAAATATAAATTAAATAAATTTCTATAATTTGGCCGTATTTTATAATAAATATTTTCTAAATAGTTTCATCTTTATGCTTTTTAAAAATGAGGTGGAGTCTGGCTATGCTGCCCAGCGGGCCTCAAACTTCTGGTCTCAAGGGATTCTCTCACCTTAGCTTCCCAAGTAGCTGGGAATACAAGTGCACACCACTGCACCTAGAGCTTTTTAGCTATTTTTTTCAGTTATTTCCATTCTAGTAATTGCTTCCTACCAGTTGCTGCCGAGTATTGCATATGCTTTGAAATGAATACACAAAATGTGGGGATTGTGTCTTTCTTTGAGATAATTGTACAGAATGCATTCATAAAAATTTCAAGATAGACTGTGGGATATCTTATTACATTGATGTAGGACAACATGATGATGAGAATACGTACCAGGCATCAGCACACTGCACCCACTCTTTATACTTTTAAGAGAATTAGAAATCATAATACTTAGAAATTGGTTGACCTATTTGCTCACCTAAGGCTTTATTCTCTATGTTATAGAATGGTAGCAATCATTCTCTGTGACTATCTGAGAAATACAAACCCTAGAAATCCAACTTATCCTAGCAGGAGCTTAACTGTAACAAAAATCTCTTACTATGCTAGGCGTATCATTCTCGTCAAAGATCTTCCTCCATTTTTTGCTTTTTATTTCTAGAGGATGACCTACACACACGGTTAGATTCTGACCAAAGTCTTTATCCTTATAAATAGCCCTTTGCCTTCCCTCCTTGGCTCATGCTTAGTGAATCACTATTTCATGAAGAGGTAATTACATATTATTAGGCTGCTACGTGGCACCAGATATGTATCTAACCCTGAAAACGTGGTTGCAAATGCATTGTTTTCATAAAAATCACTGTATCTATTGCATACTTACTATATGCCAGTTTTTTTTTAAGTTCCCTGCATGGACATTTGAACCACTTCTGCATGTAACTTACTTGTACCTTCAGGACCTTCTCCAGCCCGGTCATGTATATACCACTTCCGTTTGATGATGGAGTGATGCTGTGCATGATCCACTTTATGATTAGATGGGTCAGAAAGCACCCAGTTCATGAGAGGCAGTTCAGGTCACATGGTGACTTGATGAACCATAGTCAAACGTTCAGTTTCCATGAAAGCCCAATAACAAGCCAAGAGCTGTCTCTCAAAAGGAGAGTAGTTATCTGCAGAAGATGGCAGGGCCTTGCTTCAAAATCCAAGAGCACTCCACTGTGATTCACCTATGGGGGCCTGCGAAGGGCTCCAAACAGTATCCCTATCTCCACTGACACCTCAAGCACCACTGGACCTGCTGGGTCATATGGCGCAAGTGGCAGAGCAGCTTGCACAGCAGCCTGGATTTGTTGCAGAGCCTTTTCCTGTTCTGGACCCCACTCAAAACTGGCAGCCTTTCTGGTCACTGAATTGACTGAGGAGCCATGATTCTCTGTTTTTACAATTCAAATTAGTCTTTTGTCCATTCTACCTAGAAGTTTTCTGCTTATATAAATTAAGAAGAATTAAGTAGAAATGCAGTAGGCTTCCTATCGATTTCACTTGTAGGAACACCGTGGTTAGTCAATGCTAGAGCTCTACATGACTCAGCTATCCTGATTGCTGCTTTGCCTCTGCCATCCATTACAGTAGCTACACCCACCTTCCCTTTGACAGTTAAGTGCTGCCTCTTGGCCCTTGCCACCTTGGGATCCAATTATTCCCATTGCATTTAAATTTTGTAGTTGAATGTCTGTGGTTCCCACTCTTAGACCTGACATACAGAGATGAGCAATTACAGGGCTCTTTAAAATGCAGGTGCCACTCTCACAAATCTATTTTGCAAAGCATTGGTCAAGGGTATATCTTCTGGACCCTCCCAGCTGGGATGAGTAGGTCTAAAGTGACTAATCCACTCCACTCTCCCAATCTCCCTTCCTCTACATTAACCCAAGGGAGATCCCTTCCTCTACATTAACCCAAGGGAGATCAAGAATTTCCAGCTCGCTCACAATGGGCAATCTTTTAATCCATATTTCAGCTAACCAAGCAAATAAACTATTTACACCTTTTTGTAACTCCCCTAGCTGCACCATTAAGTGCAGAATCCCTACTTAATGGGCCCAAATCAATAAATTCAGCCTGATCCAACTCTATGTTCCTTCCACCATTTTCCCACACCCTTAATATCCATTCCCATGCCTGCTCTCCAGATTTCTGTTTATATAAATTAAAAAACTCAAGCACTTCTTTTCCAGTGTAGGGAACTTCCTCATGGGTCACACTCTGAACCTCACCTCTGGGGGCCCACCAGGACTTTAGTCTAGTTATAGGTCTAGAAGCAAACAGGGGTGTTGGGGGTGGCTTCTGAGGAGAATCAACATTATCTCCACTGGCCACTGCCTCAAGAGAGGCCATGACTGTTGCCTCATGAAGCACAGGGTTTATCTCTTCAGACAAAGGTGGAAAGGATATATATATATATACATATATATATATATATTCACATATATGTGTATATATATATACACGATATATTTATGTTATATATATAAACTACTATATATATAGTATATATGTAGTACTACTATATATAGTACTACTATATAATAAACTACTATATATATACTATATATATAATAAACTATTTTATATATATATATAGACAGAGAGAGAGAGAGACAGAGAGAGAGAGAGTAGTTTATTAAGTAGTATTAACTCACACGATCATGAGATCCCACAATAGGCTATCTTCAAGCTGAAGAGCAAGGAAGCCAGTCAGAGTCCCAAAGCTGAAGAGCTTGGAGTCCAATGTTTGTTTGAAGGCAGGAAGAATCCAGCACGGGAGAAAAATGTAGGCATGAAAGGCTAAGCCAGTTTAGCCTTTTCACATTTTTCTGCCTGCTTTATATTCACTGGCAGCTGATTATATGGTGCCCATCCAGATTAAGGGTGGGTCTGCCTTCCCCAGCCCACTGACTCAAATGTTAATCTCCTTTGGCAACATCCTCATAGAGGCACCCAGGACTAATACTTTGCATCCTTCAATACAATCAAGTTGACACTCAGTATTAACCATCACATCACTATTACAAGGTAAGAAGTATTTTCAATGAACTTACAATTCCAGAGTGCTGTTTGTTTTAAGGTTATATCTTCTAAATTTATAAAACAGAACACAACAACGACAATGACAACAACAAAAACCCAGGTAGGTAGTGCTTTCTTACTGTTTAGTATTTGGGAAAAAAGAAAAAAAGGACTTTTAACTTACTAAAATATTTGGTTATTTGGTTAAATTTACAGGTGTTCATATTCCTCAGAGGAAAACAAAATAAGGCAAAATCTTTGGGGGAACACGATGGAGATTAGCAACTTTTCTTTTTAGACCTCTAAATTGCTTTTATATATGCTTGTTAAATGATTTTATTTTTATACTTTTTAAATCACGAGCTGCATATTATAAAATGTTATTTATTGGTAAAGCTCCTTATTGTAGCATTTTTACATACAGTGAGTTTTGTCAACTCTCAGGTCACTCAAATGACCTTACATTATTCATTTCAGTGCACCATCTTTTATGTGGTATCATGATTTTTTTCTATGTCTTAAAATAGTGATGAAAGTGAGATTTGATGTCACAAAGACTTGTGTTCCTATCATCTATAGAAGCTTGATCTTGGGCAAGTTACACATTCTCAATCCCAATTTCCTTACCACTAAACTATGAATAATAATGCCTGTAGTATTTGAGGGCTGTTTTAGGATTAAATGAAGTACTTAGCAATTATTTATTAGTTTCCTTCTCTTCTTCCTACATCAGTATCTTAGACAAGGTTATTTTCTGTCAAAGCACAGAAATTCACTTCAAAGTTTAAGCATAAAATAAAAGCTATTGAAAAGATATTCTGCAAACTCAGAATATCCAAATAAAAGATAAGCAACTAGGTCTCAAGACAGGTGGGAAAGAGTACCCAGCAAGCTACCAGGAACCTAAGCAGATAGTTTAAAATTCTTCCTCTCTACTGCCAGATGAGTTCTCAAACTACTTCTCTCTGTGGAACTACCTCATTTTTCTTTTATCTGTTGATCTGATTTATCTATTTTTCTGTGTAAATAGCTGGCTCAATTTTTTTAAATTAATTTTACCTCGGAATCCACATATTGAATCTAATTTCAGATTTTAGAGGAGAGAATCTGATTGGCTTCAGTTGGGCCAGTTGCCTGGCACTGATCTAATGGTCCCCTGGAGGAACATAATTTCATGTGAAGTATTGTACATGCCAGGAGTCTACCTCTGTTTGTCAATACAAAATGCCAAGTATAAAGCAGGAACTGTGTTTGATATTATGTTTCCTATGTAAGTGTTCACCATCTTTTATCTTTATATTTTCTCTTCTCCTAGTGTAGAACTACGTACATAACAGTTTTTCTAATGCTGTTAGGCAGAATAAGAAGTCAATCAATACTTATTGAGCATCTGCTAGATAATTCACACCTTGTCATTTAATCCATAGAAAATACTCATAAAGCAAGTCTTACCATTCTAACATTTTACATATTTATATAACGAGTCACAGAAATTCTAAGTGACTTTCCTACAGTCAAGGCACAGTAGAAGTAGGTAATAGAGGGGCCTCCTCTGTCTTACCCCCAAAACACAAACCTCCTACTCTTAACCACTGCCCACATCATCAATAATCCACTACAGGACCTTGAGAAAGATAAGGGATGCATTTAAGAAATCCTATGATTTCCGTCAGCTCTACATTCAGAGTAATGGCTAAGTAAGTGTATGAAAACCATAATGCTGCAGACTGTGTGATTTTTGGACTGCTGACCTAACCTCTCTGTGTTTCCATTTTTTTCCCTTGTATAAAGGAGATAATAATAATTTCTACTTTATAAGATTGTGAGAATTCAACGACATAATCGAGTGGCACATATTAATACTAACAGCTAACAATGATTGAACGTCTTATGACAGCTATGCTTTAATCGCTATTTTTGGTTAACACTCAATATTCATAGTGACTTCATGTTATCCATTTTACACATAATGAAAATCAATAGAGAGCTTTCCTTCTCAATTCCACACAGCTAGAGAGTGATAGGGCCAGAATTCAAACCCAGGTGTATTAGTCTGCTCTAATAAATATATAATAATACATAATACATACATAATAAAGACATAATAATAAAGACGCTGCTAAGAAAGACATACCCGAGGCTGATTATTACTTTTTTTTAAAAGAGGTTTCATGGAATCCGCGTTCCACATGGCTGGGGAGGCCTCACAGTCATTGCGGAATGTGAAGGAGGAGCAAAGGCACATCTTACATGATGGCAGGTAAGAGAGCGTGTGAGGGGAATTCCCCTTTATGAGACCATCAGATCTCGTGAGACTTATTCACTGTTGTGAAAACAGCACAGGAAAAACCTGCCCTCATGATTCAACTACCTCCCACCAGGTCCCTCCCATGACATGTGAGAATTATGGGAGCTACAATTCAAGCTGAGATTAGGGTGAGGACATAACCAAACCATATAACCATGCAATATGGTTTTTCAAAACCATGGCTTTTAAGTATGGCATTACACTGCCAACCAATAACTACAGAATAGTAAGGACTTAGTAACATTGGCTAGTCTTCTGATTTGTTCTCTGATGGCTCATGTCATATAATCCATATGTTAAATGACCCTTCATAGTTATGCACTGCACAACATGATTTTGGTCAATGACAAACCACATATATGATGGTGGTCCCATAAGATTATACCATATTTCTACTGTACCTTTTCTATGTTTAGGTATGTTTAGATATGTAATTACTTGTCATTGTGTTATACTTGCCTACTGTACTCAGTACAGTAAGATGCTATACAGGTTTGTAGCACAGAAGCAATAGGCTATATCATAAAGACTAGGTGTGTAGTAGGCTAAACCATCTAAGTGTGTAAGTACACTCTATGATGTTCACACAACAACAAAATCGCCTAACTCTGCATTTCTCAGAACATATCCTCAGCATTAAGCAACACATGACTGTAATTGTATAATTTGGCACTATAATGTAGATTGATAATTTATGACTGTCCCTTCAAATATACATCAGAATCATCTTTGCATTTGTTTTTTACACACAGGTGTCTATGCCTACTGTGTCTAGTGACCCTTCAAAGGAAGGTCCAAAACAGGTGTAATTTTAGTTAGCATCATGGTTGAATTCATATGTAAGAATCAATAAATTAGTTCTTGGGCGTAGTAGTGTTTACTGCAGAGGGGCCCACTTACTACCTTTATGACACTCAACTTTGGTGCCTAGAAATTGGAAAGCCCAAGGACAGGGCCTGGGAAATTTAACAAATTCCCCAGAAAAAAATTGTGTACAACAAAATTTGAGATGCATTGGCTTAGAGTTAAGACTTAAATGGTGAGAAAAATTTATTTCCCAATTAGGCAGTAGAAAAGTCATGGAATAGAGGTGCTGATAAAATCTCCCCATTCACTAACCACGATGAGATTGAGCTACCAGGCCTGCATCTTACCCACATAGCAGATTGGTTGCTTTAGAATCTTTCAGGTTAAATGAAAGGCTGCCTAAGCACAATACATTGTTTTGTGTTTGGCTTGTCTTTGGGCATGACAGCCCCTTCAGTGTTTCTTCAATCAACTAATAGTTAGAAAACTTAGACTAGGGGATATTAAAGAATGCTTCTGTCAGCCACAAGGTTTGAGATTTAATTTGATGTGATTTATAAATTGCTGCTGTTATTGATTCTGTTGTTGCTGGCAAACCCTGCTGCTATATAAAGCAGCTGCCTTCTGTAGTTGAGGTGTGCCTGCATCCATTAATGGATGTCTTGGGCACAGACACAATTTCATAACAGATGTCATTTACCTAGACTGACACTGCATATGGAAATCCCTGCTGCTTTCCCTTTGCACACAGTGAGAGGAAGCTGTTTTCTTGCTACATTCAAAGTTGTATGGCTGTCAGCTAATGATTCAGAACGCAATAGCTACCTTTTAAAAAAAAATTCCACCAGGAGACATTTCTCAGTATGGCAAAAATAACTATCCTTGCAACACATTTCTTGTGAAACAGACAAAAAAAACTTGATATAATATCAAGAAGGAGAAGAGTGATTGCACACAAATAGTTATACATCTGAAGTCCTATTCCTATGCAGGTTTACCATTTCAGGAGAATGATTGTTTTTATTTTTGTATTATACAGATTTTTTAAACTCTCATTTTTGTCTTAAGTCTAGAACATCAAAATTTTTAGCAAACAACAATCATTTATTAGCAGATTTTCAGAAACAAAAATGTTTAAATGACAAATTGTTTATCAGGTGTGTGTGTGTTTCATTATAAAATACAAAACTTACTGAGAAATATTTATATGTTAAGATTAAAGAGTACCCTTGCATTATGACATTCATCAGGCCTTTCTAAAAACTTTCTCCTCAGATGCCAAGAATCGATTCATAATTGTGTTAATAGGCCTGGGGATAATGTTTCAAATTAGAAATTAGATTTCATCTACCTGGGCTCTGATTTCATATGTGTGTGTAATGTGCTCTATTACAACTTTCCTTTTTAAGGAAAAAAAAGAAAAACCTTTTGAGAAAATAGGGCTGCTTATTGATATCTTTAATAGCTAACACTTGCTATGTGATTGGTACTTTCTAAGCATGATCTCATTAAATACACACAGAAACTCTATGGCATGGATACTATCATTATCCCCTGGGGTAGTAATTAGTATTATTCACCAAATGTTACTTACTATCCACGTCCTGAGTATTTGGCATGAATGCATCCCCCTAATTTTCTGCCTCCTTTGAAATTAGGTGTGTGTCTGCCTGAATCCTGAGGAACTGAGCACACTATCAATTGCCTTCAACATGAGAGAAAAATAAACTTTTGTTCCGTTAAGCCGCCGAAATATGGGTATTGTGTTACCAGCACATAACCTAGAACATCCTTCCTGATTTATCTTCATTTCTATTAAGAATCCTGGCCAGGCACGGTGGCTCACGCCTGTAATCCCAGCACTTTGGGAGGCCGAGGCGAGCGGATCACGAGGTCAGGAGATCGACACCATCCTGGCTAACACGGTGAAACCCCGTCTCTACTAAAAATACAAAAAAAAAAAAAAAAAAAAAATTAGCCGGGCGTGATGGCGGGCGCCTGTAGTCCCAGCTACTCGGGAGGCTGAAGTAGGAGAATGGTGTGAGCCCGGGAGGCAGAGCTTGCAGTGAGCCAAGATTGCGCCACTGCACTCCAGCCTGGGCAACAGAGCGAGACTCCGTCTCAAAAAAAAAGAATCCTGCTGTCAATCTCAGGAGGGTAAAAGCCACGAACCTACGGTACTTTCTCCACTCTCCTGACTGGGTTCTAATTTTCATTTCCTCCTGAAAACGCTGTTACTAACTGCTCTGCTCATTTCTAAATTTTGTTAAAATTCCCATTCACTCCTCAATTTCACAGCATAATTTTCTCAGCTCCTTTAACTACCTCTTTTTCAGCTGTCTAAAGTTTTTAATGTTGCTTAGAAATCATCACCCTAAAGTGGGGATCATGTGGGAAGGAGTTAAATGTTACAGGGAAAATCTATTCTATCACCTATCTATTGAGATACAATTAACAATGACCAATTTCAGAGCTGCTCCTCAAAATCATTGTGTGAGTCTTCATTTTCCTCCCTGGTTTAGGAAGTTTGAGTACACTCACTGCCCTCAAATATGATGGTCAATTTTTATTGTTTATTACATTTTCACTCTGAGTATTTCACTTTAAATATTCCTAAAGGACTTCTTACCTAACAGCTCAGTCATTATTGTCATTGAGGGTTGACAGAGAAGTAAGCAACTTGACCCTAGAGTTTGCTTAGATTTAAAAATCTAAACCATTTTTTTTGCTTATTGACCTTAGGCAATTTAGGTAATCGCTATGTATCTTTTTTTCATATGTAAAATGGGGATTATAATAGAACATATTTGTTAAGATCCTTGGAAATATTAAATTATTTAAAACATCTATAAGGTTTGGGACAGCTCCTGAACACAACCCACATGCACGACAAAAGTTATAATCAGTAATTGCTCAAAGTGTAGCAGACTGTATAGCAGCCCTAGGTAAATAGAGCATAGTCTTTGCTCTCAGGATGCTTGCTCACGGGGGAGGAAGATTGCACTGATTATTGCAATGCAATATGCTAATTTTTCTAATGGCTCTAGATAGAAAAGCATATTAACATGGAGGAGGGAGAATTTAATCTTGGCTGGGGTACACAGAGGAAGCAAGACATGAGCAAAAACCGAAACATAAGTTTAATAGCTGGACAAGGAAATTCCTGGCAAAGGGAACAGCAAAAGCATGGAAATAGGAGCATGGACTTAAATAGTAGCGAATGGGAACATTCGAAGGAGCTGGAGAATGAGCCTACAGTTTGACCTTGCATTTGTGCTTCAGCTGTTTCTGTCTTGTGTTTTTGGTTTTTGTCATAAGCCACTGCAAATCCTTTTTGCAAGGATGTGAAGTACAAAAACAGATAATTTACAACAACAGTGCTTAGCCCTTAATACTTTTGTGAGAGCTGACAGACGGCTGAGATGTCTGAAGAAAAGCTGGTCCTGACAGTGGGACATAAGGAAAGAGGAAGAGCATAACCAGAATAAGAATGGGGCCAAGGACTAGGTGAGGCCTTTTCCACCTTTTACTTGTTTCTTATAACACTTCCACATTTTTTTTGCAATGTCCCTATGTCATTTCTACAAGTATTTCTTAGGCATTTTCTTTAAATGTCTTATTTTTTATATTTTCTCTGATTTTAAGTAATGTCAGTGACCGTTAAAGGCATGTGCTTGTTATAATTTTCTAATACATATTAAGATAAATATGAAAATAAATTTAAAAATTATTCCATTGCCATCAAAATCATATTATTTACTCCACATGGTACATGCACCATATTTTAGAGAAAAATATTCTTAACCAATCATGTGAGAAGATCCTGGCTTGAAGATAATGATATGTGCACTGGCCTGACTATTTTCATTCATAAAGCTTTTTAGAATGAGCAGATTTCTGAAAAGTAGTTAAGCATACTGAGGAAGTTACGAGAAAAGAAGCAAGCAAGCATCAACAGGAATGAGAATAAAGGGAAAAACCCCAGTTGGTGTGTATTGCCACGTTCTGTGTCGGAACCTGTGCTTAGCACTATGAGGAATTAGAGGGTATACTCACCATTCTGTGGAATGAGGTAGGGAGGTGTGTGGGGGCATCTGTGAGTAGGCACCTAGCCTTACTAAATAGAGGCAGAATGTGTGCTTCAAGGGAAGTTCAAAGACAATGTTGCATGGAATTGGAAGCGGACAAAATCACATTTGGTTGGGAATGTCAGGGAACAAGTACCATAAAGCTGCTATTTCAGCTGGGCATTAAAGGGCCAGTGTAAATTTTACATGAGTAAAGCAAGAAAAGGAATACAAGGAAGTTTCTATCTTCCACTGCATGATGCTGCATATCTGGTCATATACATAAGAACTATCTTCTTGATGCTTGGAAACTAAGCAGATGAGGGGTATTGGGCCTCCAAAGCACATAAGATATCTTCCATTTGTACTTACAGATCCATGTCCCACACTTCTGTACCCACGCTGCCATGTGCCTTGACAGGCTGACCCATATGGCTGCACCAACAAGCTCTCTGGCCTTTTGATATCTGGTTGGGTTGGACCAATAGTAACCAGTGTCAAGTGATTCAGTGGAAGTTAATTTCTGATTATCTTCCTGTGCAGCCATATTCCTCTACAGAAGGTTTGAGCTTATGACGGGCAACCTTCTCCATATACTTACCTTCTCCTGGGAAAGGCTTTTTTTTCTCTTGTTCCTTCAGATAGGCATGGTAGCTGCTGATATCCTTAAGATTTCCATAAACTCCTCCAGTTTATTTTTTAAACTCTCCTCACTGACCCTGCTGAAAAATGGCATCTCTTTTCTTCTGGGACTGTGACCAATATGATGAACACAAATTATACAAAGAATACAAGTTGAATATAGTAATATTATGTGGATATTCTAGATTTATATAAAGTGTCACCCACCTAGTCCTTTTGAATGGCATTCTGCATGCATTATGGGAAAGAAAGAAATATTTACTTGATTTTGCTAACCCAGACCATCTGAGTCAGTGTGATGGAGCCAATGTATTTCAGATTTCTACACACCTGAGAGGCACTATGGCATAGATGTTAAGACCAGAAAATCTAGCAGCTACTGTCTGGATTCAAATTATCTCTCTGCTACTTGCTAACTATATAATTTTGTCAAAATTCCTTGTATTCTTTGTGTCTCGGTTTCCCCATCTTTAAAATGAGGCTGATTAGAATACTATCGGGTTTTTGTGAGAATTAAATGAATTGATGTTTGCAAAGTATCTGAAATGATGCCAAATAAGTGCTATATAAATGTTAGGTACCATTATTATTATTTGATATAATAATACGTTAATGAATCCTTTCCTTTGGGGGATATTTGAACCCTATAAGGGATTTTTATAACCTATTCAACTGACTGAATAAAATAAAACCAAATGTTCAGTTTGATCTGTATATGAATGGATCACAACCTATTATACAATGCAATAGGGTTCAGGTTTAATAGTGCAGTCAGGATGATGAAAGGAAAACAGGTTTTTTGAGATCCTTTTCTTCCAGGTTCTGATCTTCTTCTGTGTCCCAAACCAGGATAATCCTACACCTATACATGGATAATGGTGCTATGTGATTCTTGTCTCACAGTATTACTACTAAGTTTAGTACTTCTTTATTTTAGAGTGATAAACTATTTGCAGAAAATTTAATTTACATACCTGCATTGACTCAAAGTTAACTTCATATGCTACTTTAATTAATTTCCTTCAGATGTCTGCAGTAATTTTTCAGTCTCCTTTGTTTTGTATCTTAAGAATAATTACGTTTAAAATGTTTGGACTTACACTTCTTCGCAATATTACACTATACCTCAAGTCCTACTTCTCCATCTCAATCAACATTCTTTGATACTTGGCAGATTTTAATTCATAGTTGTTCTTGCAGCACATTTATTTTACTTTTGGACCTCAATCCCCTTACTCAAAAAGGAAAAGATATGACATTAAATGAAAGCTTGAAAGTCATTACAGTGCTTGAGTAATACAACCAAACCTACTCTTCAGCTGCTGCCTGTGGTAGTTCTACTTAACTGTTTCATGTCTTATGTGACTGCAGTATGAGAACTTTCTACAACTAAACTTTGTTTCCTTCCATCACATGAATTTGTCTGAATATGGTCAGAGATCCTAGTCTGTGGCGTTTAAGTGACAAATCATCGCCCATGATAACCATGAAAATTTTCAGAAGGCACACAAATAATGCCTTTGAGAAGAAAGTTTCAGAAGCTACTTTCACCATTGGTGCTGTGGTGTGAATGTTTGTGTCCCCTCAAAATTCTTATGTCAAAACACGAATTCCCAAGGTGATTGTATTAGGAGGTAGGGTATTTGGGAGGAAATTAGGTCATAGGGACAGAGACCTAAGAAATGGGATAAAGTCACTTATAAAATAAGTCCAAGAAATATCCCTGACCACTTTTGCCATGTGAGCACACAATGAGATGCCCTCTATGAACCAGAAAGCGAGCCCTTAACGGACACTGACTCTGCCAGTATTTAGATATTGTACTTCCCAGCCTGTGTAACTATAAGAAATAAATTTCTGTTGTTTATTACCTACCCTGTTTATGGTGTTTTATAATAGCAGTTTAAATGGACGAAGATAATGGGGTACCCCATAGGCCAGAATCCATACTGAAAATAAAGTGTCATTCCTTGTACAGGTAAGGATGAACTTAAGTGATTGGGAAACGCGAAGGATGTCAAAGAAGTAAGATCAATCCTAAGGTAATAAAAACTACGTGTAATTATTAGCCAACATAGATCATTTCTTGAATTAAGAGCAAGCTTGTTGAGCTCAGAAGAATTACATAGTGAAAATTAGTCAGGAGTCCTCATTCCAAGGATTGTAAAACTAATTATCCTCATTAAGTCTCTTGCTATGTTTTGCTCCGGGTCAGTTGCCAGGCTGATTTTTGGTATTAACGTCTGTACTTCTGGTTTCTAGGAGATCTGTACAATAAACTTCTTCCAAATTTCCAATAAATTTCTTCTATTTCTTACAAATAGAAGAAATATATTTTTAATTAAATAAGAATAAAATTCTTATTAAGGAAAGAACAAATTTCTAATTGCTTCTTAAGGAAATATCTGGAAAATATCTCACTGTATTTTGCAAAATGAATGTTTCTCTATTATTGTTTTTTATTAACTCAAGGAGAAATTTCACAGTATACTTCTATCTTTTGACACATTCTTCTCAGTTTTTCAACCATGTTTCCGTCATTTTCTAGGGCCCACATCAAAACAGCTCTATTATAAATTTCTGCACCTCATCTATTCTCTCCTTTGCTCTGCTACAGACTCAGTGACTGACAATTTTGATGAGTTTTTTACCGCACAGTAATGTCTTTGCACCATTGTTTTCAATGGCTTTTATAACTCAAACCATCTGCTCTTTTTTTTTTTCTCCTTTTCCTGTTGTGTAAAACATTTTTGAAATACAGTGAGGGAAAGAAATGCAATCACAAACTGCTGTTTAGTGTTGTGCCGCGCATTAATTTTCAAGCTGCTTTGCTTTGCAGCATTCATTTCTCCAGTAGAATAGCAAAGTGTGGATGCCTTGAGGGCCTGAATTTGCTTTTTTCTTAATCATAAGTAATTAGAGAAACTGCCACATGTTGTTTCGGATAGTGTTTAAGTGCAGAAATGCTTTGAAAAGGGTATATATACAGCCAGATTAAAGATATCCAAAGGCAAATTGGTACCTTCAAAAGCTCAAATGGGTTGATTTGTTACTTCAACACTCTACAACACCCGGCTCTGTATAAAAGTGAAGACTCAGCTAAAGAAAAAAATACGTAACGAGTCATCAGAAGGAAATCATGGTTCAGTCTCATTCTTTGTTGTACAATTAACCTACTAGACAGGAAGATGGCTATACATGGGATGAGGCATACCATTAAAGGCCCTCCATAAAGTCTCTCTCTCTGTTTCACAAAACTCTTATTGGCTCTGTAGGATTTTTTCTTTGCGGTCTTGAAAGCATCTTAACCACAAAACTTCACTTTTAAATTATAAGTATCTTCCTCAAATGATACTTCTGTAAAGATAACGTTCATTTAATTATCTAAATGTCTGCCAGCCAGGAGTAAAACTGTGTTGAAAAATCAGCTTAAATAGGTTTTGAGGTTGAGAGAGCAGAGGCAGAAATCTAAAGGAAAGGAGAGCTGAAGGGATAATAGTGAGTCACCAAAAACCCAAGATAAACTCTTAGGATCTCTGTGGGGAATGAAAATTAAAGATGAGCTGATTCAATTGCTTATACATACAACAAGTAGCTACCTGGCTTCCAGTTTTTCCTAATGCAGTTAATTACAATGAAACTATTGAAACAAGCATATTAGTCCATTCTCACGTTGCTAATAAAGACATATCCAAGACTGGATAATTTATAAATTAAAGAGGTTTAATTGACTCACAGTTCTGCAGATCTGGGGAGGCCTCAGGAAACTTACAATCATGGCAGAAGGGGAAGCAAACACGTCTTCACATGGTAGCAGGAAGGAGAAGTGCAGAGTGAAGGAGCAGGAAAGCCTATCATCAAACCATCAGATCTCATGAGAACTCACTCACTATCACGAGAACAGCATGAGGGTAGCCGCCCCCATGAATCAATTACCTCCCACTGGGTCCCTCCCACAACACATGGGGATTATGGGAACTAAAATTCAAGATGAGATTTGGATGGGGACACAGACAAACCATATCAGCAAGCTTTTATTCTCCTACCCAGCAATAACCACTATTAAATGTTAAGTGTAACAATAAGCCTCTTAATATTTCCGTTTAATGAATAATATCTCCAGTACTCCCAATTAAGCACTGAAACATTCTTGGGGAGTTCTGACCATCATCTCATCTGGGCAACATGTTTAAAGGGAAGAGAACTAAAGAATAAAAAGGAAGCTGAAGCAATAGCCAGTAAAATCTGGAATGCTCCTGTTCATATCAGCCTCTTCCATACCTTCCTGACCTGAATCAAGGTAGGATCCTGTAGCTGCATTGCCAGGACTATAGAAGCTGCTAGTTCATGGATTATTTCTGGGTAAAATGTTAATGAAGGAAACTACATGCCTTTCTAATTTTTAAGATGAAAATTTAAAATGCTAATAAAGATACATCATGTTGTAATTTGGCATTTATCTTCGATATAAATAGGTTATTACCATGTGTTTCATTCTAAAAGGAGTTGTTAACATCTAAATGTCTCCTAGACTATGCAATTGCAACTTTTGGATCTTAAATGAAATTCTTAAAAATTAAATGTCAAGACACTTCATGACTCTGAAAACACACAATTTTGATCACTTCAAATGATAATAACAATGGCAATAAATATAATAGTGATCAAGAATACACATACATTGCAATAGATACTTGCTTGTCTGCTAATGTCCATGAAATCTAATGAACTCTGTTTTTCTTAAGGAACTGGTAATTACAAGAAAAACTGAGACTATTTCCAGGAAAAGCAAATCACTAAGGTGTGAAGTAATCAGGAGAAAATGCCTTGAAGCAGTTTACAGCTACCAATCTATAGCTGAGTGCTATGAAGCAAAATCCCAAGAATAGATTGTTGTATGATCTTGTTCAAATTATTAATGAACTCCAAGCTGTGGTTCCTTCAGTTGTGAAATGTGACAGATGGACTTATATGGACTAAAAAAAATAAAAACCTTTTAAATCCTGTCTGTGGAACCCTCTGGTTTCTGTAAAGTCACCCCAGGACCCACTACAGGGTTGTGTAGAGAGAAAATTGGGTGATGCTCCCGTCACAAATGTCATTTCCTCTTCTAATTCTGTCTTTACCCAGCAAAGGGCCCTCAGTCACCAGAACAATCTCCCCAAAGCACAGCTTTCACTATCAATATCCTTTCAAAATGGACCCACGCTGTCCTTAAAGTAGAACTTTAAGTCTGTAAATTGTGGCCTATATTTATTTTCTCTAATTTTTTATGTTTTGAAGCTTCTGCCTTTGTTCCTACCACTCTCATGACTGGAACAACTTCTTTTTAAATTTCTGCCTTTGAAATATTTTTTCATGACTCAGATACCAGGTCAAGTAATATGTGTTACTAGAAAACCTTTCCTTTTCACATTTCCCCTGCAACACTTTTCTCATTCTTCCCCACCTTCACCCGTGTGCCCATTATATAGCTCCCTTTTATTTATAAATTCAAGGAGCATTGTGGAGTGCATGTGCACGCATGCGTGTGTGTGTGTGCGCGCACACACTTGTCTGTTTGACAGAGTGAGAGAAAGAGATGCCTTTATTAAACAGAATCATTTCTAAGATAAGCACTATATGCTATTCATATCTGTATTTACATATGTGTATGTGCTCAGTAAATGTACATTGAGTAGAAAAGCATCTTCACTAAGAAGTTTTCCAGCCAAACTTTGTGTGAAAATCACCTGGATTGGATGATCTAAAGCTTCTTTCTATTTCTCAAGCTGTGGTGTTCTTTCAAAAATGTCAGTCCTATATGAACTTGTGCATGCATGCAGATAAGCTTGTCACAATACACCAGAAGGCAATGCTCTCCTTGTAGGGACTGCCTAATGTGACAGTTGGTGATGGTTTTTGGTGATAACCTGTGGGCAAAATAAGCAACATAAAATTAGCTCTTATCACTGGAAGTGACTTCAAGGGAGTCTATAGCTAGAAGGGCATCACAAATTATCCCAGCTCAGTTCTGGCCCTCATTTTCTCACCCAAAATGCCTGACTGCAAACATATTCTTCACTATCAAATATTTCCTATAGTCCCCAGAGGATTTTGCATGTGTGGTCATGATGAATCTATGCCATCTGGGTACTACGCTGTTTTGCTAGGTCTCCACTGGAAATCCGCTGTGCCCACCGGGCATTTCAGCGCTCACTGAGCAGCTTCGGTTTTCTACCATGGTTCTGCTGAGTTGGCCACCCCAGCTAATTGCCTGGGAAAGCAATGCTCTGCCTGAGGTGGTGATTCTTGGTGCTTCTAAGGGCACTCGAATAGCACTGTTTCTTAGACTTCTCATAAAATTTTGTATAAGACCAGTTACTTCAGTTTCTGCCTCTACCCTTCTTCTTGAAGGACTGAAATGTAGAGGCAGAAACTGAAGGACCTGGGGCCAGGTAAGGGAAACAAGAGGTGTTCTTCTACCCTCTTTGTCTCTAAAACAAAGAAACAATACAGCAACAAAAACCGCTTCCCTTGGTCAAAATAAATAAATAAACAAACAACTGTACAACGACAATAGCCCTACCACAACGAAGTCAGAAAAAGATACACACATACAAAAATCATGCTTACCTAATGATACCACTAAATACCCAGATACTCAAGAAGTAACGATTTAGCAGGAAACCCAAGTTCTGAGTCATAGGATTGAATTAGCAGGACTCCTATCTACAGAATCTACCCCCATCACCAAGGACATCTTCATTTTGTGCACTTTCTCAAGCTTCACGTTTGGGTTTGTTTTACTGTCATTTGTTGAACAATCATTTTGTTCTAGACTCCTTCATATAACACCAAAAACAATTCTTGGAGGTTGGTGTTATTATCCTTACACATCTCTCTTTTAAAGTTGGCTCTGAGAGTAGCTTTAGTTTGGTTTTGCTTATTTTAATTGCAAACAGAGTAGATCGTCAATGTGCATATGCAGAAGTCATATACTTCCACAGAAATAAATCTTCATGTGTTCTTATACTGTCTCTGTATTGTAAACTCCAAATCCAAAATCAAAAGAATAAAGACATGCATTTTTATTTTTTTTCCATATCTGTTTATTTTGCTTAACTTGACCTGATTTTTACTTTGGCAGGAGGAAAAAAAAAAAAACATTATTTGTGAGTGTGATGAATAATGTGAGCAACACAAACAAAATTACAAATGGGGTGACTGCTTTAGACTATTGATTTTTTCCACTGCTTAAACCAGCACATCAGACAGTTTAAGCCACAGAAACCACATTCAGGTAATTAAGTAGAGAATCTGATCTACACTCAGAGGGACACAAAAGTATAAAGACCAGTAGAGTCCACCGAGGTAACCTGCACAGAAAAGGTTACCCAATCTGACTAAATTCCCCTAGGAATTAGCTGAAGAATGAGGGCACAAACAAGGCCAAGTGCATTTGGAGTAGAAGAATGTCCTTTTCTGAATTAATTCCTGAGTTCATATGAGTATATTTTGTTAGAATAAATTATGGGGATAGACGAGTTCTATTAAAACCACTTCAGAAACTGGAGTCATCGAATCTAGGTCAGAGAATAGAAAATTTAAGAAAAACAAAAGAACAAAGGCAAATTCCATCCAAAGTGGCAGTTATAAAGTATCTGCTGAAGACAGAAGCACTGGCTGAAATGAAAAATAAAGCATTCCTACCTGTGTGGAGCCTGAAAAGGAAAAGAAAATTACAAGAGGAAAGAAGATATGACTGAATTGAATTGACTTGGGTGTGTGAGTGCCAACTTGGGAATTATTTTCCTAGACACTCAGAGGGAAGAAGCATACCCAGTGTCACCTGCCTTATTCGCTCCCAAGTCCTTCCTCCAATGTTCCCTGCATTTATCGCACCATTGATTAATTTCTTTAAAACAACATCTTTTACGCTTCTCCCCTATTCCTCTGAAATTCACCAAGTAGTCCTAACCTTCTCTCTTCATCTCTCCTGCAAATTATCTATTGGTAAATTCCCTTTTCAAAGTTAAAGGTCAAATCAAATAGCTTCTGAGACCTCTTACCCATTCTTGGCTCTAACTAATGAATATGAAAGACCCCATATTACACTCGCCTCACAATTTGGATAGCTTTCCTTTCATGCATAAGGTTGAAAGTAAATCCATATCTCATTTCCTATTTGTCAATGAGGTAGAGTATTTTTCTCCTTCAGTTCGCCAATTAAATTTATACCAGTATCTCCAGTTTAAAAGTAAAATGAAAGCACAACCAGCAGTTCTGATTTCTTCTCCATTCCTGACAATTTCTTCTCATGTTACTTCATTTATGACAAAAAGGTGTAATGTTTCATCTTTCCTCAGACATCTTCATTCCTTATGTTATATCTTATATAGACCAAATTCTTCCAAATTGTCTCATCCTCTTATATTCAATACAACAAATTTCAGCACAAACATTACATACCTAAAACACTTTATATTATGACTATCATTTATTCACTTAACAAAGTTTCATGGTGCATCTATTAAGTCTGCAGTGCCAAAATGAAGACCTTTCCCTAAACAAACACATCCTTCTGTTACTCACAATTGAGACTACTAAAGAATGAAGTTCAGAGAAGTGAGTGACCCTCACAAAGTTTAAAAATAAAGAGTAAAACAACTCTGGATACTCTAGAAGTCTTAATCCAACAACTTTAATAACAAACATTGAAAGCAGGAGTTTATAGCATCAATTTCTTTAAGTTGTCTTCTGATTCGTTTTCTTCCACCAATATTTTTCAATGGAAAGTGGAGTAATATATGAATGCATGTAATGCAAATGTGCCACATTTTTCTACATGTCTAAAACAACCCAGATACCCAATGTAGACTACAGTCTCACTATTGGTGGTTGTCATAATAGTAGTGCCACTTGTCTTGGATTGCTATGATCTGAATGTGTGTGTTCCCCCAACATTCACAGGTTAAAACATAATCACAAATGTGGTAATATTAGGAATCAAGGCCTTTGGGAGGTGATTAGATCATGAGGGTGGTGCCCTGGTAGATGTGATTAGTGCTTTTATAAAGGAGGCCTTACTATTATTGAAAAGTCAAAAAATAACAGACGCTGGTTAGATTGCAGAGAAAAAGGAACACTTCTACACTGTTGGTGGGAGTGTAAATTAATTCAGCCATTGTGGAAAGTAGTATACCGATCCCTCAAAGAGCTAAAAGCAGAACTACCATTCCACCCAGCAATCCCATTCATATTCCCAGTGGAATATGAATCATTCTACCATAAAGACACATGTAAATGAATGTTCATTGCAGCACTATTCACAATAGCAAAGACATACAATCAACCTAAATGCCCATCAATGACAGATCAGATAAAGAAAATGGGGTACATCTACACTATGGAAACCATGCAGCTATAAAAAAAACAAGATCATGTCTTTTGGAGGAACATGGATGGAGCTGGAGACTATTATCCTTAGCAAACTACAGCAGGAACAGAAAACCAAATACCACATGTTCTCACATATAAGTGGGAGCTAAATGATGATAACTCATGAACACAGATGAGGAAACAAGAGACTCTGGGGTCTACTTGAAGGTGGAGGTTCCAAGGAGGGAGAGGAGCAGAAAAGATAACTATTGGTTACTGGACTTAATACTGGTATTATGAAATAACCTGTGCAACAACCCCTGTGCCATGAGTTTACCTATGTAATAAACCTTCACATGGGCCCCCGAACCTAAAATAAAAGTTGCTTTTTTTTGTTTTTGTTTTTGTTTTGTTTTAAAAAAAGGAGGCCTGAGAGAAGTTGGCTGTTCTTTCACTACGTGAGGAAGCAGCAAGAGCGCATTATCTGTGAACTAGAAAGTAGACCTTCACCAGACATAGAATCTATCTTGATTTTGGACTTCTCAGACTCCAGAATTGCAAGAAATAAATTTGTTATTAACAAGCTACTCAATCTGCGGTGCATTGATACAGCCACTTGAATGGACTAAGATATTATGATTCCAGTCATGAACGGAAACTTTTTCACTGAATAATGAAGTTAGATGGAATCAAACAACTAGTAAGAGTGGTCGTCATCCTGGGTCGAGTTTTTAGGCACAGTTTACAGTGAAAAGTGGTTTATCAACTGCTTACTGACAATACGAACAAGGAATTTGAGAACTCTGAATATGACACACTTGCAAACTGCCACTCAGCTACCATATCTCTCCTTCTGCCATCAAACAACTTCACCTAAAACAAAGTTCACATTTTGTTTTACTCTGCCCTACTCCTATGCTTCCTCATTAACAGTGTGGTAGAAATGATGTCTCCTCACATTTGTAAAGGGAGATACACACATTTAGAGCTCTTCAACATATGGCACCTCACCCTTCTGCTCCTCCATTGCTATTTCTACTTGTTCCTCTGCATTCCAATTCCTCATTAAGTCTTATTAATGAGGAAGTGCCACTGGAATTTATCCTTTCATTTTTATCACCACTGTCACCTCCGTGATTCAAGTTTTCCCAGTTTCTCTGTTGAATTATTACAAGTGTATCCCAAATGGTCTGTCACCTTGTCCCTATCCATCATCTACCTTGGAGCTAGAATGTTCTCTTTTAAATAACAAAATGAGTGTTGTCATTTTCAGTGCCTGAAATACTTGAAATTAATTTGGTGAAGTCTGAAGATCTTAACATAATGTATAAAGTTGACCATCATATGTACCTGGCCTACCTCTCAAAGCTTACCTTTTTCTATGTATATAAAGTCAGATTTAGAGATACCAAAACACGTGTAAGTCATCAAAATCGCCACTCTTTCTGGCCTCCAGGACTTTGCACATTTAAGCTCTCTGCCTGGAATTCCAGCTTTTCTTTCACTAATCCCAGGCCTACATGGTAATCAACTTATATCAAATCTCATCTAAAATGTCCGTCTATCTCTGAAGTTTTTTTATATAGTTAGCTTAGGCTATGCATTCCCGTGGTACCAAATAACCTCAGATTATAGAGGCTTGCAACAAAACTTTATTTTGTACTCATGTTTGTGTCTGTTACAGATCAACTGTGCATGAGTGATGGAACAGATTTAGTGTCTGAGACCAACACTGAAGGAGTATCCTTTATCTGGTTCAAGGCAGTCTCATGAAAAAGTGAGAAGAGACATGATGGAACCATATTTTATAGCTTATGGGCTTCTGCTGACACAGAAACATACCACTTCTACTGATATTTCTCATTACAAAGCCAGTCATATAGGCAAGCACAACAACAATGAGAGATAAAATCTTGCTGCAGGGAGGGACTGGTAGAGAAAAACCTAGTAAGAAGAAGATGTAAATATTTAGATATCTGCCATACCTCCCTATGGAATACTACCTTTATCTAAGTCATGTTTCTTTAATGGACTATTTTATATATATCTTAGTACAAAGATTATCACATGGCTATACGTATTTACATATCAGCTTTGAAGAAGAGAGGTAGTGATGCCTTCACACTTACAATGTTTGCTGTAAAAATGAAGAAATGTGGAGCAGGGATTAAAATTGCCATTTTTTTTAGAGCAGGTGTTCAACATATGTCAGTTGAGTTGATCAAAAGTTAAAGAACCTGAAGTTTAGAGATATTTAAGAACTGGCTGAAGGACATAGGGTTGAGTACATTTAGGGCCCAGGATTAGAATTCAATTTTTTTTTTAACATCTAGTCTATTGCTCCGTGTGAGGGATGGAAAAAAAGGATTTAAAAAAAATCACAAAATAGTGGTAGCAGCCCCAAAGACTGGCATTATACTATTAGAAAGTTGAAATGTTTGTATAGAGTTTATCATTACATAGTAGCAGTAAAATTACATAATTTAAAATAGCAAAGTTACTGTTATCATGTTATAAATATTAAAACGTGCACATATTCACATGTATTTGAGAAATAGCTTATGTCATCTAAAGCTTTGCATCTATTATCCTTCCTTGGTTCTATTAGTTGATAGTAAAACATAATCCTCATCAGAACATAGAATATTTTCCTCCTGTATCTCAAGTTTATGTAACAGTAGAAGTCCTTGCTCATAAAAATGCTTGGTAAAAGCTCCTGCAAGAATTTTTAAATAAAATACACTTTGGGAAACACTACCGATGGTTCAAAGCTAGTTTGTTAAAAGGAGGAAAATTTTTTTCCTATTAATGGTTTCTGTGCTATTAAAACTCTCCAGTCAGCTGTGTTTAATGTCTAGATACTCATTAGCTTTCTAGGTAACATTAGCAAGAGAGAGGCAGTTTCCCTTCTCTCAGTGTATTTCTTCTAGCCTCATCTGCCATAATCTGTACTATCACTGGTACACTCAGATGGGAATTTTAAACTGATTGGTATTGATTGGTACTGTCCTCTTTTGTGTATTTATTTACATAAAATGTATATGTTAAATATTTATTTAACAAATACTAAACATGTACTATATATCAAGCATTGTTTTAGATGCTGTGAATAAAACAGTTAAAGAAAAAAAGAGGACAAAATATACCTGACTTATGAATTATAAATTCTAATAGAAGGGAGACCAACAATCAACAGAAAATAAAATACGAGGTTTGCCAGATAGTGACTTGATGAAGTGCAGTAAGAAAAATAAAAGCACAGAAAGGAGATACAGAGTGGTGTGGCAAAGGGATTGTAATTTGAATACAGTATTTAGAAAATCCTTCACCGATGTGAAGATACCTGTGCAAAGACCTGAAAAAAGTGAGAGATAAAGCCCTAAGACTACCTGGGGGAAAAGCATTTCAAGCTGAGGGAACAGCATGTGCAAGGGACCTGAGGTATAAACCTATTTACCTAATTGAAAATCATCAGGAATGTCCATGTGGCTGGAATGGATCATCCAGGGGAAGTGTGGATCAAGGATAGGTCAGGGGGGCAGCATAAGTCCAGGTCATGCCAGTCCTAGTAGGCCATGTAACAACTAGAGTTTATTTAATGAATGCTATATGAAACCAAGAGAAGATTTTGAGCACGGAGATTAAATGAACTAACCTGCATTTTAAAAATATTATTTTGGCATCTGTATAGACTGGAATATATGTGTGTGTGTATGTGTGTGTGTGTGTGTGTATGTAAAATATATAAATATATTTAAATATACAAATATATATTTGTATAAAATTTATTTGTATATTTAAATATATATAAGTATACATATATACTTATATATAACATATATATCTACACATACATATACATACATACACATATGTATGTATATATGGTATGGTGTGTGTGTATATATATATCTATATATATAAAACATATGTATGTATAGTAGAAATTGCAGCTTGTTTAGAAACAAGAATCCCTATTTTCTAGTTTAAGGAAAAGATTAATCACATGAGAAACAGATTTATTCCTGGATCTAGAGTCTTGAATAATTGAGAAAGAAAAGGAAACAGAGCCTCAATAAAGGGGCTGCCTGAGGGGTACAGGGTCCATTCCCAGTAAAAAGTGAGCAGGCAAGACTTTCAGGAACAGATGCAGAAAGATACATAGATATGACAGTGGGAGCCAAAAGAAGTCGTTTTCTTCAGTGAAATACAAAGAAAAATTCTAAGTCTAGAAGGAGGAAATTATAGGAAAATTTGGAGGTTTGAGAAGGGAAGAGACAGCATGAAGTAGTTATCTACAGTAATGGAAGGGTGAATGGAGCAGGAAAATAAAACAGGATTGTGTGGCTGTACTAAGGGACCATTTCTGGTTAGCATCATAAATTTAAAATGAAACCTGTAAGCATGTTTGTGAATCTTTCATCTGCAACAATCAGCTTCTTAAATGTAGGTGTGTATGAGTAGAGATTTTTATTAGTGTTGGAATTTTCCAGGTAAGTATGGTAAATGTTAAAAGGGATGAGTGTGATGATGATGAGGAGCCATAGGGTCTAAGCTAGTTTAATAATAAACCTGTTATGGGGAAGGAAAAGTGAAACATAGCAACAATGGATAGCAAATACTGCCTCCGTTAAAAAAAAAGTGGGAATTAGAATTCTTGAAGGATTGAAGTGGAGAAATAGGAAATGGTGTCTGATATAAGGTATTTGAAATTGAGATTGTAAAGGAAATAAAGTTTTATCAATCATAAATGAATAGCTGAAGTGGAGTTAGCAAAAGATAATCAAAGGGAAGTGAGTTAAAGAACTGGTAATTCGTGGTATTGAAAGGATCATCCACACGGTTATTGAAAACAGTTGAATTATCACAAAACTACTATTGAAGAAAATGACAACAAGCCTGAACCCAAAATCTCTAAGGAATGAAGGTGAGTAATCCAAGAATCTAAAAGTGACCACAGCAAGGAAGATAGTTGCTAGTACTACCTGGAGACATGAAATTATGTGATTCAAAACTAGGGGGTTTGAGGAAGAGGAAAAGTGACAGATCTATAACAGCACGGGGGACCCAAATGACATATATCTTAATTCCAGATAAGGGGGTATGTCTGTCCAATAATCACATCTTGAGAGGGATGAAAAGGAAATAGTATCCTCAGGAAGGACTCAGATTCTCATTAGAGCAGGAAGATGTAGAGAGCAGTCAGAGAAGAACTTGATGATACAAATAGTTTAGATAATGGGTTTTGAAAGCCACAGTGGAAAGGTTTCAGGAGTTGGAATGAGCCAGGATATGGGGTGATAACAGGCAACGTACAGAATATGAGAGTCTAGGGCTGTAGGATGACATTAGAGTTTTAGACTGATGTAGGCAGGAATGAAGAGCAGAATGGAATTTGCCCTTGTCTTGCCAAGATACAAGGGAGTAATAAGGCTGCGATGGCCAGACAAAAAGGAAGAGTGAGTCTGACCAGGAACACAAAGTTCTGGGGCTCTTAACTCCACATGGACAATGATTTTTACATACTAGTACATGTGTGTAATAAACTTACATCTCTGAGTATTGTTAAAGCAGCAGCAATGCATTCTTCATAGTTTTATCTTGTTTTCTTCTATTTTTCAAAGAAAAAATTCCAGCTTCATAATCTGACATGGTGATTTCCACATCTGACTCTAGAATATTTTTCCTTTTATATTTTTCTTCTCAAGTTCAAGTTCTTGCACTTTTTTATGAAGATGCATTTCATCATTTCACACAATGACCTGTTTTAGGAATACAAAGAACAAAAGTTACTGATTAAATTGTAGTTATAAAAAATGTTTCCTTCATAATGTGCTTTCATTTTTTTGTTTGTTTTAAAGCAGTGGAGTGTGGTGGCTAAAACCATTAGCTTGGAAGAAAGATAGGCCTAAATTTGAATCCAAGCTTGGACATGCATTGTCTCTGTGACCTTGGACCAGTTATGCAACTGCTCTTTGCTTCAGTTGCCTAATTTTTAAAATGGGGACATTTTTAAAGCTAAATCAGGCAATGATTATACAGCACCAAGATACTGCCTGATACATACAAAGCAATAATAAATATCTGACATAAGTACAGCTACATTTTAGCATTCATTATTACAATGACTACTAATCATTATTAAAAATGTATGATATCTTGAGTAGTGATTAGCTAATAATATCAAATTTTCCTTAAAAATTAAGAGTTGTTAAAGGAATTATTAATTCAGTGCACCTGTATAATGTGTGTATTTTCCAAAATATCAGGAGTGTAAATCACCACGAGATAGAGGATCTTGTTCTATTCCTGCAACAAGAAAGCTTCATGATTTTATGAACAAGATTAAAATTAAAATTTAAGCCCTAGAACAGTGGCCTTCCCTTGGTAGGCATGCAAAATATGTTTATAATTTTAAATGCATTATTATTTCAACATCATAACCCTAAAAAGTCAGTATCTTATATCAGCATTTTGTTGAATTTCTGATATCACAAATATGTAAAATTAGAATGCCCTGGGAAAAGGATGTAAAGGAAGAGGAATTCCAGCAAATACAAAAACTCATGTAGTATTTATAGACACATTTTCCATAAAATATATTAAAAATCCAAGAAAACGGTTTTGAACTTACACATTTTTTCTCTCACTCAGGGCTTTAAAACTTTCTTCTATAACTTCATTCTTTTTTAACTTCCAGCCACACAATCAATCTGGATGCCACCCCTACACAACTGTTCCTTTACATTCTATGCTGCTGTCATGAGATGTATTTTATTAAATGACACAAAGGTCTGGTATTTTGTGAAATGATGCTAATTAGCTGAGACTCTCCATTAGGGCTCTAAAAGCAGGTAGAAACTTGTCACATGAAAATGATCCTTACCTCTATGAATATGCTTTTTAATTAGTGTTCTATTAACTGGCTGACAATAACTCACGAGCTTAGTGAACAGATCTGAATGTAATTAAACATTTATTAAGTGGCCCAGATCCCTGTTACAATTATAGCCTATCTACCCTTCACATAGGTTGGAGCAGGAAAGGGAGAGGGAAAAAGAAAACAAAATTATAGTTGCCTCCATAATCCACCTCTCGTTTCCATCAAATGGTCCTTACTTAATTAACAGAGAGTTAAAATAGTGCAGTCAAAGTCTGTTTATTGGATTTTTAAAGCACAGAGTCCAGAGACTGCTTGTTCATTATAATGGCACTTACTAAACTGCCTTGACAACTTTCACTTTTGGTAGCAAAGACTCGGCGGAGGACTGATTCAGGCATAGCACCAGTGAACCAAGGAGCAGCTCTGCATATCAGAAATGTAAAATCAGGTCAGGAAATCAACCTAATAGTTTCCTGTGAAGATGATTTGGCTCTTTCATTATGTATTTTAAAACAATAGAAAGTCTCCTCATTTTTCACTTATTGATACTGATTTATCAAAATGTGGCATTACTCATGATGTAGACAGCAGGGAAATCTGGGGTTTGAACCACTGCACTGTTAAGAAGTAGTCTAACACTTAGAATAAAAGACATTATTTTCAACTATATGGAACCAGGTACTTTTTTTTCCTCAGATATTAGTGTTTCTATTCTAGTAGAAACCTTCATTATCTGTTTCTTCATTGTCTCTTTTTTATTTCTTTTAGGGAAGGCAGCTGAAAGTATCAAATATACCTACACATAACTATGAAGTTCCACATTATTTTGTCTCATACACTGAGAATATGATTACATTAGAATGATGAAATTCAAAGTTATACATTCTGAAATTGCTCTATTTCTAAGGCTATGTCAATATTCTATTTCTTATATATTAGTTTGAAAACTGGCCTCCTATCTGATTAGATGAATGCTGGCAGTTACTACTAATGATAACTTGAATATAAGTAAGTACAGAATATATGCAGTCATAAACCACGTAATGGTGGAACGCATATACAACTGTGGTCTCATGAGATTTTCATGGAGGTGAAAAATTCCTACCACCTGGTAACGCCAGAGCCAACATAATGTCATAGCACAACATATTACTCACATGTTTGTGATGATGCTGGTGTAAATAAGCCTGTTGTATAAAAGTATATGATATGCAATTATGTATAGTGCACAATATTTGATAATAATAATAACTGGCTACTGGTTTATATATTTACCATACTATACTTTTTATTATTATAACCAGCTATAATAATAATAACTGGTTACTGGTTTATATATTTAACATACTACACTTTTTATTGTTATTTTATAGTGTACTCCTTCTACTTATATTTTAAAAGTTAACTATAAAACAGCCTCAGACAGGTCCTCCAGGAGGTAGTGTAGAAGAAGGTATTGTTATTATAGATGACAGCATCACGCATGTTATTGCTCCTGAAGACCTTCCAACGGGACAAGATGTGGAGGTGGAAGACAGTGATATTGATCATCCTGACCCTGTGAAGGCCTATGCTAATGTGTGTTCTTGTGTCTTAGTTTTTAACAAGAAAATTTAAAAAGTAAAAAAAAAAAATTAAAGCAAAAATAGAAAAAACTTATAGAATAAGGATATAAATAAATAAAATGGTTTTGTACAGCTATACAATACATTTTGAGCTAAGTGTTATTACAAAGTTTAAAAATAACATTTATAAGGTAACAGTTACAGTAAGCTAAAGTTAATTTACTGAATAAAAATTTTTTTATAAATTCACTGTAGGGTAAGTTTACTGTATTTTTAAAACCTACAGTCAAGTACAACAATGTCCTAGGCCTTCAAATTCACTTAAACCTCACTCACTGACTCACCCAGAGTAAATTCTAGTTCCACAAGCTCCATTCACAGGAAGTGGCCAATACGGGTATACCATTGTTTAATTTTAAAACCATGCTTTTACTCTAGATTTTATATGAGTAAATATATTTAGATACATAATACTTACCATTGTGTTACAATTGCCTGCAGTGTTCAGTACAGTAACCTGCTGTACAGGTTTGTTCACACAATGATGAAATCACCTAATAATGCGTTTCTTAGAACATATTTCCATTGAAGCAACACAGATATCTGTATCTTGCTTTGAGTTCTCCTTATTATCAATAAATTATCATTTTATTCATTTTCACAAACTGTCATTAAATAAATTCTTGAGAATATGGATATTTATATTTAAAATGAGTCTGATATCTGAAAAAGCCTTAAATTTTTGAAAGAATAGTTTATATAAACTTTGAATTTCTATTTGAAAGAAAAAAAGCATGTACAATAACTCAAGTATTTTTAAAAAATCCTAACAAATGAGAACAAAAGTTCCAGCCTAACTTTTACCTGGATTAACCTCCCTGTTCTGTCCCATAGCCGTCTCTTAATGATGAGTCAATGAATGTTCACTGGACTTAGTTACGAGCCACTCTTGCTTCTTCGTCATTTAAATGTTTAAAAAATAACTGAATAAGTGAAAACTCAGGAATCGTATAAAATGGAGGAAGTAGTTCTGTACACAGAAGGTTGGAAGCTCAGTTCCTAGGGTCAGAATTAGTAAACACATGTGACTGACTGCAAAAAGTCAACCTAATAGACTGGAGCAAAGAAGCATCAATCAGGGAGAATGACTTACAATACCATTTATAAGCTAGCAACTGCCAACTTTGTCTTTAGCCTAGGTTTTGTACTGAGCCCCTCATGTATCCAACAATCTGCTTGATATATCCGCTTTTGTGTTTCACCAGTATTTCATCTCAACATGTTCAGAAGTAAACTCTTAAATTGCAACTCCTCAAAATTAAAGTTTCTCCTACTTCAATAAATCATGCTAAATCTATCCAAATGCTCAAACCAAGACTGAAAGATTTTTTTTAACTCCTGGGTACCCTGCCACCCATATTTATTCACAGACTATTATAACATTTGATACAAAATGTACATATCTCGAATGGATAAACTTCTCCCTCCTGCCACCATTATAGTCTAAGCCACCATTCTCTCTAGTCTGGATTAGGGCTACACAAATTCAGACAGTAGAAACTAAGTTAGAAATTCCAGCTAGGTAAAAATTGCAATTATAAGTTGTGAGACACACTGCTTCTCTAAACAGAGATAGATAAATTATAAAGTGTAAAATTTATGTTAAAGGCCCACATGGGGAAAAACATGATAAATATTTGCATGGATCAACATGCAGAAGAAACTCAAAGTGTGAGCAAGGCTTAAGCCACATACATACTGGTCTCTGTGTTCAAAATCAGGCAGAGGTACCTGGGAGTTCAGGTTTATGGGGTAATAGAAACTAAGGATTCCAAGTGAGATAGTGAGCCAGATGTAAATTCAATGTTTGAAGCCAGGAGCTATAGTAGGACTGTCAGTCACAGGAAAGAAGGGCCACAGAGTCCGATGCAGGTCACTTTCCAGGGCTACAGAAGGCTTCAAGTCTGCTGCTGGGATTTCTAATATAACCACTAAAAGTATGAAAATGGTAGGGACATGGATGAAAGTGGAAATCATCATTCTCAGTAAACTATCGCAAGAACAAAAAACCAAACACTGCATAATCTCACTCACAGGTGGGAATTGAACAATGAGAACACATGGACACAGGAAGGGGAACATCACACTCTGGGGACTGTTGTGGGGTGGGGGGAGGGGGGAGGGATAGCACTGGGAGATATACCTAATGCTAGATGACGAGTTAGTGGGTGCAGCGCACCAGCATGGCACGTGTATACATATGTAACTAACCTGCATATTGTGCACATGTACCCTAAAACTTAAAGTATAATAACAATAAAGAAAAAATTTAAAAAAAATAAAAATAAAAAATAAAAAAAAAAGAAAATGGGATGAGTAAAAATGTGAATTAGAAAGAAAGCTAGACATTAAAAAATGAACAGAGTAGGTAGGACAAAAAAGTTACAAAATAGTATGTCAGATATAAACACGTCAGCAATAATATAAAATAAAAATTGGCTTACTGTAGTTAAAAGATAAAGTTCATAACACTGGGTTTTTAAAAATCAGGGATCTACTTTCTGTCAATGGATTATATCCAGGGATAAAAGTAAGGTTCTCAAATATGACCTGATAAAGATATTTACAAAGTACTACAGCAGACATCACTCTTAATGGTAAAATATTATCTTCTTCCAGAGATCAGTGTCTGTCAGACAAGAATTTTTGTGAGCGACACTGTAACATTAATCTTAGCTACATCCGTAACACAAAAAATAGGAGAAACAACAAAATAAATATTGGAAAAGAACACCTACAGCCTCCTCCAGTTATAGATTACATGACTTTGTATATAGAAAATAGAGCAAAGTATTTAGAGAAAACCTAATGGAAAGGACAAATAAATTTAGCAAGGTTACTGAATATAAGGTAAATAAACAAATGTCTATTTTGTTTCTATAAACTAGTAACAAACAATTTAGAAAACATAACTGATTTATGATACAATTAGAATAGCACAAATAATATAAAATATCTAGAAATAAGCTTAATTAAAAATAAGCAAAAATCATCACAAAGCAAGAAAGCATTGTTAAAAGCAATTTTAAAAGAACTAAATAAATGGAAAAATGTACAATATTCATGAGTAAATTATTAAATGTGCTAAGGATGCCAATTTTATAAAAGTTGATTAATATAATCAAAATAATCCCGATCAAAATATAGTCAATATTTGTGTGGAAATTATCAAGGTTATTCCAAAACTATTTGGAAATTCAAAGGCATATGAACACCCAAGTTAATACTGAAGTAGAAGTACAAACTTAGAGAATATGTAGTAGCAGATATAAATACATACTATTAATTTATTTTTAGTGTGATATTGATGCAAGATTCACGATGGGATAATAAAACAAATTAGAAACCCCAGAAACAGACTCATACATCTCTAAGAAAAAGTAAGGAAAATGGTTTTATATATGCATAGAAATACTCCTGATCAATGAAAATACCAAGAACTATATAAAGATATTAATCAAAAGAAGCAATGCATAAAAGATTATATAAAGTATGACAACACTTATATAATAAGGCAAGTAAATAAACTTTAAACATATGTAGTTATGCATAAATAGATTGTAAAAATATAAAGAAAAACTGGGGTATCATTGCCACAACAGCCAGTGATAACCTCTAGATAGGATGGAGAAGGTTGTGATAAAAGATATGCATAATGTTATTAAAAGAACAAAAAAAAATTAAACATAAAGGTAAAAAACAAACTTGCTTTAAAATTTATTTTACTGTTAATAATTAAAAATCAATCTATAGAGTGAGACAAGGTATTGAAACACATATAACAAAATAATTTATATCCAAAGAATATATTCATACAAATCAATTGCAAAAAGACAGAAGCCCCAATTAAAAAGGCCAAAAGAGTTAAAAAGGAATCTGAAAAAGGAGAAATTCCAAATGATGTAAAAACAAAGGAAAATATGCTCAACTTCATATTGAGTGAAAGAAAATTAAATCCAAAAGGAGATTTATAGACACCATGATTAAATAATTTGCCTAAAAATAGAAACTGATAATACATAGTATTAGTGATAATGCAAGGCAGCTGGAACTTTCATACACTTATGATGGGAGTGTAAGTTGAAATGACTGCTTTGGATCACAGTGGTTTTCTACTACTGTTGAACATAAGCAAACATTATGATCAATTACACTTCTAAATATATTTATTTTAGAAAGGTGTCCACACACACCAAGAGTCACATAGAATAATGTTCATAACACTATTAATTATAATAATCCAAGACTAGAAAAATATGTCTTTTAATCAACATTTAAAAAATAAATTGTTGGTATAGTCACATAACAGAATACAATATAGCAAGAACAATGAATGAAATGTAACTAAATGCAGCATCAGAGTGGACATTATAAATATAATGATGAGTAAAAAAACATGTGGAACATATAACAGCTTTCTAGTAATATAAAATTTTAAAACAAGCAAAAGTTAATTACAAAACTCAGAGATAAATGTTTTAGTAGTAAAAAATAAAAATGTAGCAAGAAAATGGTAAAATCAAGACATTTTACCTTTGGAGAGGATGAAGGATGGAGGATATATGGATTAGTCACGGCCATCAGAGGGCTTTGAAAATGTCACCATATGACACCATTTCTTAACTTTGGTATTATTTGCATAAGTATTCTTAAATAATAAATAATGAAGCTCTTTATTCACTTCTGTAAAGCTACTATATTTCAATGAAAAATATAATAGACCAATGTCCCTCTTGGAAGTATCCAACTGAACAAGACCATGTCCTAGGTTCGTACTCTAAACTGAACAAACCAAAATAAGGGATGAGAACTTTCTAGCCCTTTCCTGATACAATGACAGATGCCTCATAATTACAAAGGATCTGGAGATGCTAGATTATAGGTAATGAAATCAACATAGTGGTCCACAAATATTATTTTAAAAAATAGATATAAGATGCAGTATATATAATAAAAGTAATTTTATGAAACATGTTTTAATTTTTATTTGTACATGTGTACATATAGACGTGCTGAGTAACAAGTGACTATATATTTCTCAGCATAGCATAGGGGAAAATATTGATAAATACTACTACACTGGGTGAGGAGAGTACCATCAATTAAGCTCACATTCCCTTTGGATAGTAACTTTTAATTAATTTTTTTAGACAAAGATAATATAAACTACTCTGTAAAAGATAATATATATCTAAAAATAGTAGAGCATGGTGGTGTGTGCCTGTAGTCTTAGCTACTGGGAGGATTATTTGAGTCCAGGAAGTTGAGGCTGCAGTGAGCTGTGATCACTCCTCTGCACTACGGCCTGGGTGACAGAGTGAGACCTTGTCTAAAAAAAAAAAAAAATGATATGTACATATTATTTCTTATATTTATTTATACATGTAAACATGTTTTATTTATATGTATGTATACATATAATGCATATTTGAGGGGAGAAAACATGAAACTTGCAGGATGGAAGCTTATTAATAATTACCATTTATAACTGTCTAAGCTTGAAAATGTTCAAAAGCCATATGGGGGGGAGTTGCCAATTTTGAAACACATGATAATGAGCAAGAATCTTAAGGAAGATATAGAAATAACATTATTTCCGGCAATTAATTACAACACAGCAAAGGCATACATGCTTGAAAATAATGAGTTCAGAGGTTATCAGAAATTATCACTTCCAACATAAATTCTGGGTTAAGAATTCAGCGAGTTTTGAAACATTCTACATGAAATTACATTCTGGAGTTGAGTTATATTTTAAAAGTTAGTTAAGCAACTTATTTCACTAGTAGTGAGGTTTTTTTAGTGTTATATAATGGCTTGTGAAATTACAGAGCTGGTAAAATCTATTTAGTGCTTTTTGATATCTGGAAATCATGACTAACTGGAAGGAAATACAAGTGGAGGCTGGAAAGTTTTCCTTACCTACTCAAGTGAAAGAGTGACTGATGTAAAGAGTGAATTATTTTTCTTAGAGACTAAGCTATCTTTTAAATAGAGAGGAACTTTTAAATAGACAGAAACTCCCCAATTCTCAAATTTCTAGGGAGAGGTATCTTTGTCAGGTCTATATGACAATATTGCCAAAAATTATTTAATCACATTCATGAGAACATTAAGAAGCAGAAAGGAGTGGAGCCTTCCCAGAATCTCCATTAAAGCAGTCCATCATTACCTGTGTGAGGTTGCACAAGACACCATCCAAACTAAATTAGCCCGAGCCTAAAAAATTTGATACATAGCAATGAAAGACAAAGCACATGACAATGAATGTTAAACTATACAAAACTCATAAATAGATCATGTTTTTTTAAATTTGTTTCTTTTTCTCTTCCTCTTCTAAAATTTGTGCTTAATGGAAACATTATATCCAAATATTTAACTCAATTGTCTACAAACACCAAATACTTTCCAGTATGTATACACACTGGAAGACATGATATATACATCGTGGGTTTAGATTTATTCTCAAACAATGCTGCAAGAAAGACGTGTTTTATTCACATCGTGTAGAAGAGAAAGCAAAGAAGTTTTAAAATGCAAAATATATCATTAAAAAAATCCTCAGGCAACTATACCAGAGAGAAGATTGAGAATATATGTTTTACTTCTATCCCTGCTAAATCCTCATAAAATGAAAATGAAGAGACATAAAATACAATAAATTAATAAATCTATAGCAATATTAAGAATGAGAAAGGAAACTTCAATAGACCAAAGATTCTAAAATTTTCCTAGAATACATAGATAACATGGAGGAATTTTAGCCTACAACAAAAGAGAGCTTTTTATTGGACTTGGGAGCCATTCATTTTAGTGATAAAAAATGGGAGTCTCTAAACTCAAAGCTATCAAGATTACAGAATAGGAATGGTGGTTGTGTAGAAATCAAGAGGAAGAATTGATTTTTTTTTCTAACAGGATAGCTTCTTAAATTACCCTCCTATCTCTTCTCAATTTTGAGTCAGCAGAGTGTTTTTCCTCAGGCCAAAATGTAAGTACTGTTCCCTAAAGAAACGGGGGGAAAAAAAAGGAAGAAAGAAAGAAAAAATTTGCTTTGGAAAAACTAGAGCTGCTGATGTGAATCTTGTTGCAGAAAAATGCTCTTTTTAGTTACAGTGTGAATGTCATTTAAAAGTAGTCTTATTTCCAAATTTCTGCTTATATAACATCAGGGAAGTGCAGCCATCACACTTAAAAAGTCCACTGAAGAAATAGGTCTGAACGAGCAATAAGCTCTAATAGCCACTTACATTAAGTATGCTATTGTTTTTAAAGACAAATCAGAGTTTTGAAAATAAAAACAAAACAAAAAAGTTAAGGATTTAAAAAAACAACGAATGTGCACTAAAAAACATCTATAAATTTGGAGATGATAAGGAAACAATAATTCAAGAAAGAAATTTTAAAAGATTAGTCGTATTTTATGAAAATATGTGGCTTATACAGTTCTTCTTCTGGGAACAAATAACTGATGGAGAGTTGCCCTCTTGCCATAAATAATGAGAAACTGAATAAAATAAATTAAATGACATGCTTTATACTTTTGGACATCAGGCAGAACAGAACTGTGACCTTTGCAAGAAGAAAAACAAATGGCAACAAGTTTATTAGAGCTTTTTGTCTGGAGACAATTTATTGACCAAGGCATGGAGAGGTTGTCCAAACTCAGTATGGTGGGCTCATTGAGTTGAGGAGATATTGAACAAAGTTCAGGATGGACAAGATATCTAGAGCTTAAAGAAAGGAGTAGGAGATAAAAATTGATACCTAGAGAAAGAACTCCATAAATCGGCAAAGGAATGTTACTGAATGTTTATCTGAATAGTCACCTATGTTTCACGGGGAGAAACCCTGCAGGACAAGGCCAAGAACAGCCAGGAGCCATAATATGGACAAATCCCACAATGATCTAAAAGACATCTGAAATTTGACAAAAAGTGTGCTCAGAATTAAGACCTAAACACTAAGATGGTTTGTAGACACTCCAAAAGTGTGAAGCACTTGCAGTATGGTTAAATTTGTCCTAAAGTAAAAATCACACTGGACCTGTCCTAACAAGCTTAAAAAAAAATAAGACTTGACATCCAAATAGGAAGAGAGGAAGTCAAACTATCTTTCCTTGTAGATGAGAAAATTCTCTACCGAGAAAAACCCATAGTCTCCGCACAAAGGCTCCTAGATCTGATAAACCCATTCAGTGAAGTTTTAGGATACAAAATCAATGTACAAAAATCAGTAGCATTTCTATACACCAATAACATTCAGGCTGAGAACCAAATCAATAACACAATCACATTCACAGTAGACACAAAACTAATAAGATATCTAAGAATACAGCTAATGCAGGAAGTGAAAGATCTCTATAAGGAGAATTTAAAAACACTGCTGAAAGAAATCAGAGACAATACAAACAAATAGAAAAAATACTCTATGCTCATGGATAGGAAGAACCAATGCTGTGTAAAATGAATATACTGCCCAAAGCAATCTACAGATTCAACACTATTACTATCAAACTACCAATGACATTTTTCACAGAATTAGAAAAAACTATTCTAAAATTCATTTGGAACCAAAAAGAGTCCAAATAATGAAAGCAATCCTGAGCAAAAAGAATAAAGCCAGAGGCATCACCCTACCTGATTTCAAATAATACTACAAGGCTATAGATAGACACATAGACCAATGGAACAGGTTAGAAAACCCAGAAGCAAAGCCGCACACCTGCAACCACCTAATCTTCTAAAAAGCTAACAATAACAAGCAAGAAAAGGATTCCCTATTCAATAAATGGTGCTAGGATAACTGGCTACCCATATGCAGAAGATTGAAACTGCACTGCTTTCTTTCACCATATACAAAAATCAACTCAAGATAAATTAAGAACTTAAAAGCAAAACCCAAAACTACAAAAGCCTAGATTCAGTCCGATGTAAGAGATTATGGAGGGAAATAGTAAAAACTCTAGAAGTAAACCTAGGAAATAGCATTCTGGACATCGACTCCAGCAAAGATTTCATAATGAAGACTTCAAAAGCCGTTGTAACAAAAACAAAACTTGACAAGTGGGTTCTAATTAAACTAGAACTTCTGCACAGCAACAGAAACAACAGAGTAAACAGACAAACTACACAATGGGATAAAATTTTTGCAAACTATGCATCTGACAAAGTTCTAATATCCAGAATCTATAAGAAATGAAAAAAAAAGGAAAAAACAAAAAACTTCAATCTAATACCCAGAATCTATAAGAAACTTTAAAAAAGGAAAAAAAACAACTCCATTAAAAAAATAAATGAGCAATGGACATGAACAGACACTTCTCAAGATAAGACATACATTGGCCAAGAAGCATATGAAACATTGCTCAACATCACTAATCATTAGTGAAATGCAAATCAAAACCACCATGAGATACCATCTCACACCAATCAGAATGGCTGCTATTAAAAAAAACAATTAGGCCAGGCACGGTGGCTCACGCCTGTAGTCCCAGCACGTTGGAAGACCAAGACAGGCGAATAACTTGAGGTCAGGAGTTCAAGACCAGCCTGGCTAACATGGTGAAACCCTATCTCCACTAAAAATACAAAAATTAGCCGGGTGTGGTATGCATGTCTGTAATCCCACCTACTTGGGAGGCTGAGGCACAAGAATCGCTTGAACCTGGGAGGTGGAGGTTGCAGTGAACAGAGATCCTGCCACTGCACTCCAGCCTGGGTGACAGAGTGAGACTCTGTCTCGAAAATAATAATAGTAATAATATAAAAGTAAAAAAAAAACACATGCTGGCAAGGTTGTGGAGAAAAGAAAACATTTATACACTGCTGGTGGGAATGTAAATTAGTTCAGCCTCTGTGGAAAGCAGTTTTTTCAAGATTTCTCAAAGAACTTAAAATACAACTACCATTCGAATCTGCAATCCCATTACTGAGTATAAGCCCAAAGAAATATAAATTGTTCTACTACAAAGACATACACATGTTTATGTTCATCACTGCACTATTCCTAATAGGAAAGACATGAAATCAACCTAGATGCCCATCAATGGTGGACTGGATAAAGAAAATGTGGTATATACAACATGGAATTCACAGCCATTAAGAAAAAAATTTGTGTCCTTTGCAGCAACATGGATAGAGTGGAGGCCATTATCTTAAGCAAATTAATGCAGGAACAGAAAACCACATACCACATGTTCTCACTTGTAAGTGGGAGCCAAACACTGAGTACACGTGGATACAAAGAAGGCAACACTAGACAGCAGGGCCTACTGAGGGTGGAGGATGGGAGGAAGATGAGGATAGAAAAACCACCTACCCAGAACTATACTCATTATCTGGGTGACAAAATAATCTATACACCAAATCTCTGCAACATGTAATTTACCCATGTAGCAAACCTGAACTTGTAAACCCTGAACCTAAAATAAAAGTTGGAAAGAAAAAAAACAAGCCTTGAAAGAATCAACATGATCCACTAGTCACTAAATTCTAGCTATCAAAAACTTCTTTTAAAAGAAGAAAAAGGAGTCCAAACATTTAAAACATGCTGTATAGAATGAAAATTTACCAGATTTGTGAAAAAGTGATACAAAAGGATACATAATTAGAAAGAAAAAATAGTTAATAGAAAGTTAAAGAACCATAAATGAGAGACAAGATGGAAACAGTAGACAATCACTTCATAAAGTTCTTATACATATGCCCAAGGATTTAAATAAATACATAAAGAAGATAGCATAGACATGGAAGGTACAAATGAGACAAAAAACTGAAACTTGTATAGCTGAAAAATACAATATCTGAAGTAAAAAATTCAATGAATATAATCAAAAGTAGATTATACATCAGCAAAAAAGTCTCAGTGAGCTCTTAAATGGCATTAGAACTTATCAAAAATAAATCCCAAAGAGAAAAAAATGATAAATATTAACAAAATCAGTAAGTTGTAAGACAATATCTTGTCATCTAACATAAGGTGACAGAAAAAGATTGGAAGAAATGATAGCCTAGCTTGTTCCAAATATGAATTTAAAAACCTATAAAGCAAAATAAATATAAAGAAAACCAAGAAACCCAAAGAAGAATACATATAAATAAAACCACCTCCACAAAAAAACACAGAATTAAATTGTTGAAAAATAGCAATATAAAAAATTATCAAAGCTAATAGAAAAAAAGAAAGATACAGCAGATTCAAAGGAACAAAGGTAACACTGAAAACAGACTTATCATAAAACAAATATAAGCTAGAGGCATTAAAACAAAACATTTACCCAGTGAAAATAGTCTTCAAAAAGAAATTGAGATAAAGAAGCCTCTAGAAAAACAAAAGTTGAGAGAGTGTATCACCAGCAGACCTATACTTTCATAAATATTAAGGCAAATTTTCAGGCATAAGAAAACTATACTGAGTAGAAAAGAATAAATAAGGTCAGAAATAGTAAATATGTAGATAAATATTAAAGACCTTTTTACTTTTATAAATTTATTTAAAAGTTAATTGTTCAAAGTGAAAGCAGGCCAGGAAGAGTGGCTCATGCCTGCAATCTCAGCCCTTTGGGAGGCTGACATGGGAAAATTGTTTGAGCTCAGGCATCTGAGAGCAGCCTGGGCAACATGGTGAGGTCCCATCCATACAAAAAAATTTAAAAATCAGCCAAGTGTGGTGGTGGTGTGCACCTGTTGAACTAGCTACTTTGGAGGCTGAAGTGGGAGGATTGCTTGAGCCCAGGAAGCAAAGGCCACAGTAAGCCATATCGTGCCAGTGCACTCTAACCTCGGTGACAGAGAGAGAGAGACAGAGAGAGAGAGCCTGTCTCAAAAAATAAAAGAAAAAAAGAAAAAGGAAAAAAAGTGAAAGCAGTACCAATGTAATTAGGTGTTTAATACACCCACAGAAATAACATTTATGACATAAAAAGACAAAAGGTGGAAAGAAGAAGATAAAATAATTGTTTCAAAATTCTATCATTATACGCAAAGTGGTAGAATATTAACTGAAATTAGACTGTGATAAGTTAAAGATGCATAGAGTAAATCATAGAACTCTCAGTTATAAAGTAATGCACTTTCAGAAAGATGGAATAGACATACTTTTTCTTATTCTTTCCACTAAGTAAAGCTAGAAACCCTTATCATTATAAATTAAAAAAAAAAATAAGAAAACTGGCAAAAGTGAAGAGAAGTCAGGGCAGCTCATAACTTGGGGGATAACATGGTAGTGAGCTCTTTGGCTCCCTGGATTTTCTTTTTTCCTTCTGTATCCTAGACTGAAAATCAAAGAAGCTGGCCACCCAGAAACACCAGTGGGCACAGACAAATTAAAAAGATTGAGAAGGCAAGAAAAGTCGGCTTTTCTTAGCCAAGGGATCAGAAAAGAGGCAGGCTAGACTGTCACAAATCTTTAGATGAAAACCACTTTTATCCACAGAATAAAATACAATGTGGCTGTAACCCAAAACCCACCAATAAAGGCCAAGTGGAGAGCACAGATTCCACCCTTCCCAGGCATTAGTGAAGCATTCCAAAGCCACCACCAGTGTGTTGTTGGAGAAGAATGAGTGAGAAGCTAGAATGCTCAATGCTGTTGGGTAGTGACAAAGCTCCCACACCCCATGATATCAGTGGAGACCACAAGCGGAGCCTGACTTCAACTCCCACTCAGTGGTACTTAGGCACTCCTCCCTTTCTTTGCTGGGGTGGTATCAGCAGAGTTTTAGTGGAGAGCCTAAAATTCCACCTTCATCAGTAGTAAAAAAGGCTCCCTCTCTCGTCCTAGTTAGGGTATTAATCATGGATGCCAACTGGAGAACCTGGATCTCCAGCCCTACCTGGCAGTAGCAAGGAAATGACCCCATTTATCCATCAGAGAAGTGTCAGAGTTGGCCATCTATGAAGTGTGCAAGCAGTACACAAGGCTATGCCCTCACTTCTGACAACAAATGCAGGTTTAGAGATGTTCAAGACCATCTTATAAGACCAGTTGAAAGTTCAAATGTTCACACGACCACCCTCAGGTTCTATAATTCATTTGAAAAGCTAAAAAATTCACTGAAAGCTATCACACTCTTTAGTAAAGTGTATTACTGACAGATAACAAACTATATAGATAGATATTATGGATTATATTATAGAAATCAACCATAGGAAGAGATGCATGAGCCTGAGCCCAGAAAAATGCCAAGTGTGATGCTTCCAATTATGTTCTCCCAGTGTAGTCATGAATAGAACTCACTTTTCCCAGCAATGATGTGTGACTATATACACAAAGTATTGCCAACAAGGAAGTTCACCTGCGCTTTGGTGTCCAGAGTTCTTATTGGCACTCCGTCATGTAGACATTATTGGCCACTGGCACAGCTGACTTTAGTTTCCAGCCCCTCTGGAGACCAAGCTGATATTGCCTAACCCAAAGCCCCCACCAGAAATGTGAAAAATTCCAAATATTTAAAAACAATATACTTCCAGATGACTCATAGATAAAAAAGAAATTAAAAGAGAAATTAGAAATTATTTTATCTGAATTAAAAGGAAAACAAAGCATATCAAGAATTGTGAAATGCAGCTAAGGTGGAATAAAGCTAAATACACAGAAACACATATATATACATATATATGCATATCTATGAAGTATCTACATATATATGAAGTATTTAGGTATTCTTGGAATTAATAAGCATATCTATATGTATACTTTTATGCTTTTCCAAATTTTTCTATCTATATTTGTCATCATGTTGCATACATTTAATCACATCAGATTATATTGCTTCCTGTATGAATCCAATTATCCTACAGCATTATGTCTTAAAGAATATTGCATAATAAAATGTATACTAGAAACTAAATTTTAATTTTTGAAATAAAATTGTAGACAAGTCATAAACTATTCTTTTTTATATTTTATTTTACAGTGTTAATGCTCTAAAATTTGACACATTATAAAAGCTGAAGTTTGGATGATAGAGTATGGTGAGAGAGAGGTGGAAGAAAGTGAGTAAGCAAGAATAAATGTTTCTCTGTTAAAATTATTAAAGTGTTTGATAAAAAATTAAAAGAAAGAGAAAATTATGTGGTTATTTGGCATAGACTAAAACAGAAAAGAGAGATGGAGCAGTTTAAGTTAAATTCTCTTTCTCTTAAATAAGTCAATACATAAAAAATAAAGATAAATGAATAAAAGTATAAATATATTATCTACAGTTATGGAAGTACCTACAGAACAAAAAATTGCTTACCATAATTACCTCTGGAAAGTGGAATTGGATTTTAAGTAGAGGAAGGTGAACTTTTTTCCTTTTTTATGTTTCTATACCATATGGAGAAAACATCTGAATCTATCTATATATCTACCTCTTAAAGACAACATCCTGGTAGTTTAGTGGTAGCTATTCCTTAGAATAAGATAAGGGTTTTCATTTATTTAAACTATGAGGACATACTACCTGTATCTAATCATATTAAACCAAAAAAAAGAAAGAGAAAAGAAAAATTTGTCATTGGATATGCATCTCAAGTATTTTTGTTGTTGTTCTTATTTTATCTTACTGTTGATTTTATCCTTATCTGTTTGACCAGCAATGTGACTGAATTTTTTATGGAAAATCAATATTAACTACCTACTTCCAAATGACAGGCAAATACACCAAAAGTCCTATAAAAGCCACATTCCTGTGTCAAGAGAAGCAGCCTGTATATTGCAACGTATTTCTACATACAGAAATAGGTGTGTGTGTGTGTGTGGATATATGTGTTTATACAGTTCTTTAAGCAGTCTTGTTATACATTTAAAAATTCCAGGTATAAATTTACTTTTCAGGACTTGATCCAATTATCAGTGATGTAAATTTAGCTTAATCAAAAGTATAAAGATGTAATAGATGCTATCAGATATCCAAACACTCAACTGTTGCAGATGGAAAACAAATCTTTCTGTGGTATATGGCATATTTCACCTTTCTTCCAGTTGGTTTTAGACTGTGTAATCAGACTCTTGCATATAGGTTTAGAAACCAGTAAAACACAGATAAATTCTATTGGGGCATGTTTTGTATGAGTACTTTTAATTTTCTTTTTTCTTTCTATTTTATAGTTGTGTATTTTTCCTTGAGTCTTATCGCCATTATCAAGTGTCAATAGGCTTGTAATATTATAGTGTTATAAGAAAGAAAAATTAAGCAGAAGAGTGGGAAGCAGGAACACATAAGCTGTTATGTAACTCCTCCATTGTTCAATTTAAAGAGCATTTTTTGAGTAAATAGTACGTTGTCTTTTGCTTCCATAACTGTACATTTGAGAATGACTGATGACTTAACAAATTTCTTTGCATTCAGCAGCCCACAGAGTGAAATGCACTGTGTGCTGCTATAATTGGCCTGGAGATGTACAATTCATCTCACTTGATAAGAGTTTGTGATCAGTTTTCCAGTCGGTTTTCTTCTTGGTGCTTCTTATCTAATTTCTCATCTCTTAATTGCTTTATATCTTGTTTGCAGCATGCATTATCAGCCATGCTTGTTCCTAAAAGTGTTGTAACACAGTTTCACTATCTAGAAGAGCTTAAAATGACAGAAATGTATTCTCTCACCGCCCTGGAGTCTAGAAATCCAAAAACAAGGTGTCGGCAGCATCATGCTCTCTCTGAAAAGTCTAGGGGAGAATCTGTTCCATGTGTTTCCCTTAGATTTTGGTGTTGTCAGCACTCCCTGAAAATCTTAGTTTGAAGAGGCTCCACTCCAATGTCTATGTCTCATTAATGGCCACCTTCTCCTTCGGTCTCTGTATCTGTGTCTCTTTCACTCTTCTTAAAAGGGTACCAGTTATATTGGATTCCTTAATTCAGTATGGAGTAGGACCCACCCAACTGTTATATGGTCTAATTTTAACTAATTACATGTGTAGTGACCTTATTTTCAAATAAAATTATATTTTGAACTACTAGGTGTTAGTAATTTAGCATAACTTTTAGGGGACAAAATTCAGCACATAACACATTCCCAGGAGGAACATGTCTGAGAATATCCTACTAATACGGTTTGACTGTGTCCCCACCCAAATCTCATCTTGAACTGTAGCTCAGGGACCCAGTGGGAGGTAACTGAATCAAGATTTTTCTTGCTGTTCTCCTGAGAGTGAATAAGTTGCATGCAATCTGATTGTTTTATAAAGGGGAGTATCCCTGAACAAGCTCTATTCTCTTGTTGACTCCATGTGAAATATGGCTTTCACCTTCTACCATGATTGTGAGACCTCCCCAGTCATGTGAAACTGTGAGTTCATTAAACGTCATTGTTTTGTAAATGGCCCAGGCTCAGTTATGTCTTTATCAGCAGTGTGAAAATGGACTAATACAGTAAATTAGTACCAGTAGAGTGGGGCACTGCTGAAAAGATATCCAAGAATGTGGAAGCAACTTCGGAACTGGGTAACAGGCAGAGGTTGGAACAGTTTGGAGGGCTCAGAAGAAGACAGGAAAATGTGGGAAAGTTTGGAACTCCCTAGAGACTTGTTGAGCAGTTTTGACCAAAATGCTGATAATGAAATTGACAACGAAATCCAAGCTGAGGTGGTCTCAGATGAAGATGAGGAACTTATCGCGAACTGAAGCAAAGTTGACTCTTGTTATGTTTCAGCAAAGAAACTGGAAGCATTTTGCCTCTGCCCTAGAGATCTGTGGAACTTTGAACTTGAGAGAGATGATTTAGGATATCTGGTGGAAGAAATGTCTACGCAGCAAAGCATTTAAAAGGTGACTTAGTTGCTGTTCAAGGCATTCAGTTTTAAAAGGGAAACAGCATAAAAGTTTGGAAAATTTGCAGCCTGACAATATGACGAGTTAATAGGTGCAGCACACCAACATGGCACATGTATACATATGTAACTAACCTGCACGTTGTGCACATGTACCCTCAAACTTAAAGTATAATAAAAAAAGAAAAAGAAAAGAAAATCCCATTTTCTGATGAGAATTTCAAGCTGGCTGCAGAAATTTGCATAAGTAAGGAGTACCTGAATGTTAATCACCAAGACAATGGGAAAAATGTCTCCAGGATATGTCAGAGACCTTTGCAGCAGCGCCTCTCATCAGAGTCCTGGAGGCTTCAGAGGAACAAATGGTTTCCTGGACCAGGCCCAGGGTCCCTCTGCTGTGTTCAGCCTAGGGACTTGGTGCACTGCTTCCCAGCCATTCCAGCCATGACTAAAAGGAGCCAAGGTACAGCTCAGGCCATGGCTTCAGAGCATGCAATCCCTAGGCCATGGGAGCTTTCATGTGGTGTCAAGCCTGTGTGTCCACGGAAGTCAAGAAGTAAGGTTTAGAAACCTCCATCTAGATTTCAGGGGATATATCGAAAATGTCTAGGCAGAAGTTTGCTTCAGGGGCAGGGCACTCATGGAAAACCTCTGTTAAGGCAGTACAGAAGGGAAATGTGGGGCGGGCACCCCCTCACCAAGTCCCCACTGGGGTGCTGCCTAGTGGAGCTGTGAGAAGAGGGTCACTGTCCTACAGATGCTGGAATGGTAGATCCACTGACAACTGGAAGCATGCATCTGGAAAAGCTGCAGACACTCAATGCCAGCCTGTGAAATCAGCTGGGAGGAAGGCTGTACCCTCCAAAGCCACAGGGCTGGAGCTGCCCAAGACCATGGGAACCCACCTCTCGCATCAGTATGACCTGTATGTGAGACATGGAGTCAAAGGAGATCATTTTGGAGGTTTAAGATGTGACTGCCCTGCTTGATTTCGGACTTGCATGGGGCCTTTAGCCCCTTTGTTTTGGACAATTTCTCCCATTTAGAATGGGTGTATTTATCCAGTGCCTGTACCCCCATTGTATTTAGGAAGTAACTAACTTGCTTTTGATTTTACTGGCTCATAGGCAGAAGGGACTTCTTTGTCTCAGATGAGACTTTGGACTGTGGGCTTTTGGGTTAATGCTGAAATGAGTTAAGATTTTGGGGGACTGTTGGGAAGGCATGATTGCTTTCAAAATGTGAGGATGAGATTTGGGAGGGCCAAGGGTGAGATGATAAGGTTTGGCTGTGTCCCCACCCAAATATCAACTTGAATTGTAGCTCCTACAATTCCTACATGTGGGAGGGACTGGTTGGGAGGTAACTGAATCATGGGGGAGGGTCTTTCCTGTGCTATCATCCTGATAGTAAATAAGTCTCAGGAGATCTGATGGCTTTATAAAGGGAAGTTTCCCTGCACAAAGGTGCCTTCCCCTTCCACCACGATTGTGAGGCCTCCCCACCCACATGGAACTGTGAGTCCATTAAACCTCTTTCTTTTGTAAATTGTCCAGCTTCAGGTATGTCTTTGTAAGTGGCATGAAAATGTACTAATACACCTACCAAAAGTCCTATATCAGAATTCCTACTTGGTGGCTGGGCACAGTGGCTCATGCCTGTAGTCCCAGCACTTTGGGAGGCTGAAGTGGAAGGATTGCTTGAGCTCAGGAGTTTGAGACCAGCCTCGGCAACATGGCAAAATCCTGTCTCTACTAAAAATGCAAAAGTTAGCCAGGCGTAGTGGCATGCACCTGGAGTCTTTGCTACTTGGGAGGCTAAGGTGGGAGGATCACTTGAGCCCAAGAGATGGAGGTTGCAGTGAGCAGTAATTATGCCACTGCATTCCAGCCTGGGCAACAGAGCCAGTTGCTGTCAAAAAAAAAAAAAAGGCTTGTCTATATTTTCTTTGAACTCATTGACATAACCAATGCTTTTCATAACCACTGACTGATTAAAAACAGGCAAGTATATTTCATTAGAGTTTGAGGATATCACTAATCCTTCTTTTTCAGATTTATTACTTGTTCTATATTTGATGTGATTCCCATCTTATTCTTGGCTCCATGTCTCATTTATATAAACTAGGTCACATTATTTTTTATACTATGGCTAGGGATACCGTTGCCTAGGCTGTGTTTGCTATTTCCCTCATCTTTCCTATTTTATGTAACCTCCATTCAAGCCTCTCCAGTTATAAGTAGCAGATCCTCAAGAGGGTTCACACATACTTAGCTGCCTCTTCAAGGTCAGCTATATGCAAGCCACTTGGGGAGATGTCTTTTTACTGTCATCATTGCCAGTTCCTTCTATGAGTAGTTTGCTCTTCTCTGTACTGCATCATTCCTCCAGCACTGAGTGGCACAGCAATTCTACATGGGAAGTTAGGTGTGGCTGCTCACTGCCTGTCAAGTTGAATACACTAGAGGCAAAGTCTGGTGAAAGGAAAGGAATTTTTATTTCCAATGCCAAAAGTTGGAACAATGGCCAGACTCAAGCCACAGAGAAACCATCTCAAATTCTGGGGCTGATTGTGGGGTTTAACAAACAAAAATTTGTATGGGAAACATGAAGTTTGTACAGGGTGCAGGTCTGCATGTCTTGTTTTAATAGCTATTTTGAGTGTCCAGAGGTCTGGTTGGCATTATCCTGACTTTGGCCCAGTGGCAGTGGACTAATTGTTCATGATTCCCCCTAAGTGGGAGGATTCCATAATGGGGGATCTGTGCCTGATTTGTTTCAAATTTAGCCCCTGGAATTTCTAAGCAAGCATATAGTTAGATAAGTGTGCAGGATGCCAGAGAGTGGCTGGTGGGAAATGCAGAGAAACAAGGAGTTTCAAAGTACATTCAAAGGCCTCTTATGGGAAGTCAGGGACCCTAAATGGAGGGGACTGGCTGGAGCTGTGGCAGAGGAACATAAATTGTGAAGATTTCATCTTAATATGGACATTTATCAGTTCTCAAATAATACTTTTATAATTTCTTATGCCTGTCTTTAATCTCTTAATCCTGTTATCTTTGTAAGCTGAGGATATATGTCACCTCAGGCCCACTGTGATAATTGTGTTAACTGTACAAATTGATTGTAAAACATGTGTGTTTGGGCAATATGAAATCAGTGAACCTTGAAAAAGAACAGAATAATAGCGATTTTTATGGAACAAGGGAAGACAACCATAAGGTCTGACTGCCTGCGGCGTTGGGCAAAAAGAGCCATCTTTTTCTTCTTGCAGAGAGCATATAAAAGGACATGTAAGTAGGAAACATATTGCTAAATTCTTTTCCTAGCAAGGAATATTAATATTAATACCCTGGGAAAAGAATGCGTTCCTGGGGGGAGGTCCATAAATGGCCGCTCTGGGAACGTCTGTCTTGTGCATTTGAGATAAGGACTGAGATAAGCCCTGGTCTCCTGCAGAACCCTCAGGCTTACTAGGGTTGGGAAAACTCAACCCTGGTAAATTTGTGGTCAGACTGTTTCTCTGCTCTTGAACCCTGTTTTCTGTTGTTTAAGATGTTTATCAAGACAATACATGCACCGCTGAACATGGACCCTTATCAGTGGTTCTGCTTTTGCCCTTTGCCCTGTGATCCTTGTTGGACCCTTACCAGTAGTTCTGCTTTTGCCCTTTGTCCTGTTCCCTCAGAAGCATGTGATCTTTGCTAGACCCTTATTAGTGGTTCTGCTTTTTGCCCTTTGAAGCATGTGATCTTTGTACCTACTCCCTGTTCTTACACCCCCTCCCTTTTGAAACCCTTAATAAAAACTTGCTGGTCTGAGACTCAGGCAGGCATCATGGTCCTACTGATATGCAATGTCAACCCTGGTGGCTCAGCTGTAAAATTCCTCTCTTTGTATTGTCTCTCTTCATTTCTCAGCTGGCCGACACTTACGAAAAATAGAAAGAACCTACACTGAAATATTGGGGGTGGGGCCCCCAATAAAGGCCACATTTTTGACTAGAGAAAAACATTTCAAAATATGTTTTAAGGCTAAGATACATGTTACAGTTATAATGAGTCTTCTGGGCAAAACCTCCACAATAGTCTATGGGAGAGTAAGAAGTTTGTACTCTTTATGCAATCATAATTATTATATCACTAGTGACCCAATAGTGGATATTTTTGATGTTTCTAGTCAATCCACAATGATTCCCCTGCTTTTGCAAAGACCTTCATATTATGTAGGCATATGCCACCAGAAACCATGTTTGTTTAACATGTCATAACCCTAGCTATGACATCATTCTTGGGTTCTATGCAAGATCCTGTAATCATGTAATAAAACCTCTGTTTCCTTAAACTTACAAATTTTTTTTCTATTACTTACAGCCTGCAGTAATATATCGATTAAATGATACCATTATATCTTAAACCTCACAAATGTTTCTTAAAACCTCTTTATTATCCAGATCTGGCACCCCTCCTCACAGAGGACTAAACCAGTCCAGGGGACCAGGATGACATATACCATTACATCAGTTGCATTTTCTAATAATTTTATTTTATTTTCTACCTGCCTTGTATCCAAATGTATTTTCCTCATTCAACCAAAAGCAGAGCCCACATGCATATTAAGTCAAATAAATAAATATCCCATAGGGGAGCAGTGCAATGGTGGGAGGTCTGTCAGGGAGACACCAGAAGAGGAAACCTTAAAACAAATTAAAACCTCAATAACAAGTTAAGCCAAGAGGTACCAGAAGAGTGAGCATAATACAGATTACAGTTGAAATAAATAGAACAGATAATAGAAAAATGACAGAGAGAGAAATAAATAAAACTAGGAGTTATTCATTGAAAATATCTACAAAATTGACAAAATATAGCTGGACTAAGAGAAGATTCAAATAAATAAAAACAGAAATGAAAAATAGACATATTTACTGATTCCATAGAAATATAAATGATTATAAGAGACTACTATAAACAATTATATACCAACAAATTGGATACATTAGAAGAAATGGAAATACTCCTAGAAACATACAACTTACCAAGATTAAATGATGATGAAATTAAAAGAAAAAACAAAACTTATAACTATAACTAGTAATAAGATTGAGACAAAATCAGAAAAACCCAGGGCCAGATGGCTTCACCAGTGAATTCTACCAGACATTTAAAGAATTAACACAATCATTCTCAAACTAAACCAAAAAACTGAAGAAGAGAGAATACTTCCAAACTGGGGTTCTGTGTCAGCATTCCTCTGACACCAAAGCCAAAGGCAGTATAAGAAAAGAAAAATATATGACAATATCTATGATGAATATAGATGGAAAAATTCTTAATGAAATATTAGCAAACAAAACATTAAAATCATTACACACAATGATCAAGTAAAACTTATCCCTGGATGCAAAGAAAATTCATCACACAAATAACCATCTATGTGACACTCCATATTTGATGGTGAATTTTATGTGTCAACTTGACTGGGCTAAAAGGATGCCCAAGTAGCTGATAAAACATTACATCTAGGCTGGGCACAGTGTCTCACGCCTGTAATCCCAGCACTTTGGGAGGCCGAGGAGGGTGGATCACTTGAGGTCAGGAGTTTGAGACCAGCCTGGCCAACATGGCAAAACCCTATCTCTACTAAAAATATAAAAATTAGTCAGGCATGGTGGAGCATGCCTGTAGTCCCATCTACTGGGGAGGCTGAGGCAAAAGAATGACTTGAACCTGAGAGGCGGAGGTTGCAGTGAGCTAAGATTGTGCCATTGCATTCCAGGAGCCTGGGCAACAGAGCAAGACTCCGTCAAAAAAAAATTATATCTGTGTGTGTCTGTGAGTTTTTTTCTGGAAGAGATTGGCACTTGAATCAGTAGACCCAGTTAAGATCATTCTCAACAGTGCAGGAGGGCATCATCCAATCCCTCAAATGCCTGAATAGAACAAAATGTCATAGGAAGAGGAAATTTGCTTCTGTTTGAGCTAGGACATCTGCCTTCTCCTGATCTGGAACATCAACACTCCTGGTTCTCAGGCTTTCAGACTCAGACTGAAACTTACATCATTCTAACCCCTGCTCCTCACCACTGCAATTAATTTTATGCAGTTATGATTTAATACTGCATATTTACATTTGTTTACATTTCTCTTGAGTACCTATGATGCCATGCATGGTCTATAAGTGTCTGTATGCATAAGTTTTGATAACTTTTAACTCATGACTTCAGTCTCATACTGAATTACACCATTGGCTTTCCACGTTCTCTGGTTTGGAGAATCAGATTGTGTGACTTCTCAGCTTTCATAATTGCATCAGCCAATCTCTATTTTGTGGGTTTGTATGTGTATATACACACAGTCATGTATCACTTAACAATGGGGATATGGCCCGAGAAATATGTTGTTAGGTAATTTCATTGTTTGATTGATATCATAGAGTGTATTTACACAATCCTAAATGGTATAGCCTATTATATACATAGGCTATGCGGTATTACCTATTGTTCCTAGGCTATACATCTGTACTGCTTGTTACTGTATTGAATACTGTAGAAAATTGCAATACAATGGTAAGTGTTTGTATACCTAAAAACAATATATACAGTTAGTTGTTGAGTGAAATGTCATTATTCAGCACACGATTGTGTGTGTGTGTGTGTGTGTGTGTGTATGTGGTGTGTGTATATATACACAAACATACTGTTGCCTCTTGAATAAGATGAGCTTAAACTGCACAGTTCCAAGTATATGCAGATTTTTAAAATAAATATATTGGCAAATTGGCAAATTTCTTTGAGGTTTGCAACAATTTGAAAGAAAACCCACTGATGGACAATGTAGTCTAGAAATAGCAAATAATAATAAAGTTAGATATGCAATAACTACAGAAAATATATGTGAATACTAGTCTATTTTATCATTTATAACTATAAAATAAATACAAGTCTATTATAAAAAGTTAAAAGTTATCAAAACTTATGCATACAAACACTTATAGACCATGCATGGCATCCTATGTACTCAAGAGAAATGTAAACAAATGTAAATATTCAGCATTAAATCATAACTGCATAAAAGTCATTGCAGTGCATATTGTACTACTGTAATAATTTTGTAGCCACCTCCTGCTGCTATTGCAATGAGCTTAAGTGTCATGAGTATCTATGTAAAACCCCACATGACCTTAGTCACTCCACATGAGCAGTTTGTCTCTCCAGAAAATTGTGTATCACAGTGAAAAGTGACCTATTGCAGTTCTCGCGTATTTTTCATCATGTTTAGTCCAATATGGTAAACCTCAAATAACACCAAGGTGCACATATGAAGCGCCTCTAGTGATATTGGAAGTGCTACAAGAAGCAGAGAAAAGTCATGACAGTAGCCCCAAAAAGTTAAACTTCTTGATATGTACCTTAGATTGAGGTCTACAGCTGCAGTTGCCTATCATTTCAGACATATGATTCATTTTGTAAACCAATGATGTAAACTTATAGTATCAATCATTACAGCTCTATAAAGGTATTTTCTCTTCTTTATGATTTTCTTAATATTTTCTTTTATCTAGCTTATTTTATTGTAAGAATACAGTATATAATACATATAACATATAAAATATGTGTTAATTGACTGTTTATGTTTTCGTTAAGGCTTCCAGTCAACAGTAGCATATCAGTAGTTAAGTTTTGGAGGATTCAAAAGTAGTATGTGGATTTTTGACTCTGTAAGAGGGCCTGCACCCCACATGGTTCAAGGGATGACTGTATAAATTATTGGTCTATTTTTCTGGAGAACCCTGAGCAATATGTGACATTAACAGAAAAAAAATCTATAAATATGTTATCATTATCTCAAGAGATGCAAAAAATTTTCATCTGACAAAATTTAACAGCCTTTCATGATAAAAATGCTTAAAAAACTAGGAAGAGAGAAACTGTCTCAACATAATGAAGGTTATAAATAAATGTCTACAGTTAACATCATACTCAACAGTGAAAATCTGAAAGCTTTTCCTATAAGATCAGAAATAAGGCAATAATGCCCACTCTCACCACTTCCATTCAATGTAGGGCTGGAAGTCCTAGCTGGAGCAGCTAGATAAAAACAGAAAGAAAAGACATCTAAATCAGAAAAAAAGAAGTAAAATTTTCCCTATTCACAGTGACTTAATCTTATACAGAAAAATCTAAAGATTCAACACAAAACTGTGAAAATAATTGAAATGAACAAAGTTGTAGGATCCAAAATCAACAAAATTAGTTGCATTTCTATACAGTAACAATGAACAATACAAAAAGAAAGTTTAAAAAAATCCCATTTATAATAGCAGTAGAAAAATATAAAAAATAAACTCAACCAAGAAGGCACAAGTCTTCTACACTGAAAACAACAAAACACTGCTGAAAGAGATTAAATAACACACAAATAAATAGAAAGATATCTGGTGTTCATGGACTGGAAGAAAATATTGTTAAAATGTCAGTACTACCTATCTTAGTTGATTAAGGATGCTACAACAAAGTAACACAACTGGGTGGTTTATAAACAACAGAAATTTCTTACAGTTCTTGCGGATGGGAAATCCAAGTTAAATGTGCCAGCAGATTCGATGATTGGTGAGAGCTCACTTCCTAGTTCACAAAAGCACAGGTTACCAAAGCAAAAATAGATAAGTGAGACTACATCAAACTAGAAAGCTTGTATGCAGTAAAAGAGGCAATCAAAAAAGTGAAAAGGCATCCTACATATTGGGAGAAGATTTGCAAACCATGTGTATTAGTCTGTTCTCAAGCTGCTAATAAAGACATACCTGAGACTGGGTAATTCACAAAGGAAAGAGGTTTAATTGACTCACAGTTCAGCAGGGCTGGGTAGGCCTCAGGAAATTTACAGTCATGGCAGAAGTGGAGCAAACACATCCTTCACATGGCGGCAGCAAGGAGAAGTGCCAAGCAAAAGGGGGGAAAGCCCCTTATGAAATCATCAGATCTTGTGAGAACTCACTATCACAAAAACTGTAGCATGGGGGTATCCAATTACCTCTCACCCGGTCCCTCGCACACATGAGGATTATGGAGACTACAATTCAAGATGAGATTTTGTTGGGGACACAGCCAAACCACATCACCATGCATAAGGACTTAGTATTCAAAATATATGAAGAACTCCTACAAATTAATAGCAAAAAACTAACACAATTTAAAAATGGACAAAGCACTTGAACCAATGTTTCTCCAGAGAAGACCTACATATGACCAAAAGGTGTATGAAAAGATGTTCAACATTGCTATTGATCAGGGAAATGCAAACCAAACTACAATGAGGTATCTTCTGACACCTGTTAGGGTGGCCATTATCAATAAAACTGAAAATAACAAGAGTTGGTGAGGCTGTAAAGAAATTTGAATCCTTATACCCTGTTGGAGGGACTGTGAAATGGGTCAGACCCTATGAAAATTCATCTGGTGGTATCTCAAAATATTTAAAATAGTACTGCCATGTGATCCATGTGATCCAGCAATTCCACTTTCAGATATTTATCCAAAAGAATCTAAAGCAGTATCTTGAAGAAATATTTGCACTTCCATGTTCCTTGTAGCCAATGAGGTAGAATAAACACTACACCCAAAATATGGCACTTTGAAAATTGAAAAAACAACAGAAACTGGATGGTTTCTCTGATCTCTTCCCCCTTTCTCCCATGAAGCAGGCCATAAAATCTAGGAAGGTGATCTCTAACCTTCTCTCTTTCTTCTCCCATGAAGATCCTCATGTGACTCGTGTCTTCCTCTATCCCCAGAGGGAAGGAATGTCACACAGGGGCACTAAGAAGAAACCAAACTTGCCTTACTATTCACCCCCTCCACTTCTGACCCTCTAATTATTACCATTAGATCTCACCTTTTTGTCCCCTAATCACACTTCTGCATGACTGTCCATAAAAATACTCAGATTTGTTAGGGAAATGCACATCAAAACAATGAGATACCATCTCACTCCAGTCAAATGGCAATTATCAAAAAGTCAAGAAACAACAGATGCTGTTGAGGTGGCAGAGAAAAAGGAATGCTTTTACACTGTTGGTGGGAATGTAAATTAGTTCAACCATCATTAAAGACAGTGTGGCAATTCTTCAAAGATCTAGAAGCAGAAATATCATTTGACCCGGCAATCTCATTATTGGGTATACATCCAAAGGAACAGAAATCATTCTATTATAAAGATGCATGTACACATATGTTCATTGAAGCACTATTCACAATAGCAAAGACATGGAATTAACCCAAATGCCCATCAATGATAGACTGGATAAAGAAAATGTGGTACATATATTCCATGGAATACTATGCAGCCATAAAAAGGAATGAGATCATGTCCTTTGAAGTGTCATGGATGGAGCTGGAAGTCATTATCCTCGGCAAACTAACACAGGAATAGAAAAACAAACACTGCATGTTCTCACTCATAAGTGGAAGCTAAAAAATGAGAACACATAGTGGGGAACAACACACACTGGGGCATGCTGGGAGTGGGGAGGGAGGGCATCAGGAAGAATAGCTAATGGACGCTGGGCTTAATATCTAGGTGATATGTTGATCTGTTCAGCAAACCACCATGAAACATATTCACTAATGTAACAAACCTGCACATCCTTCACGTGTGCTCCAGAACTTAAAATAGAAGTTGAAGAAAAAAAATATGCAGTTCTCCCTGTTTCTTTGGGTCTTCATTTATTAAGGGTTCTGTGTCACATAAAACATTAAATAAATTTGTTATGCTTTCCTCTTGTTAATCTGTCTTTTATCATAAGATCTCAGCCACAAATTTTGCCCTGGCTACAGAAAATGTTTCTTTTTCACCCCTACACAACATTATTCATAATAGTAAGAGGTGTAAGCTACCTAAATGTCCATCAACAGAACAAATAAAGAAAACGTGGCCTATGCATATCATATACTACAACATGGTAAACCTGGAAGACATTATGCTAAGTTAAATAAGCAATTACAGAAAGACAAATACTGCATGATTCCATGTATATGAGGTATCTAAAATCATAGAAAGTAGGAAGGTGGTCATCAGGGAATGGGGCAGGGGAAAATGTGCATTTGCGTTTCAATGGGTGTAGAGTGTCCGTTATCCAAAATAAAAAATTTCTAGAGATCTGTTGTACAACAACATGCACACAGTTAATAATACTATAATGTGTTGTTCTGGCTTCTTGGGCTATAAAGTGCCAAGCAATAACACTCCATAGTAGAGTGTTGTTCACAGATTAGAAAGCAAACTGACATAGTGTATACTAAAATGTATGTCTCTGTCATGGTTGTAGAGCTTCAGTGTTTTGTATCTGTTTGCATTGTTTGCCATTTATTTATTCACTCAAACATTAGCTTGAGCACCTGCTTCACGCACATCACTAAACTCAGTGCTTTGAGGGATAAATATACTGAAAAATTTATCATTTAGTGAAAACACACACACTTATTAAGCAAAACTAAACATGGTAGTTTTAAAGTGTTCTTGAAATATAAACATGAAAAAATGCTGGAGTGGAAGGGAGACACAAGGAAAATAACAGTATTTGAACTGTGTTTGTGGAAGTAGATAAGGACTTTCTTAAGCACAGAAAGAGACTGGCAGAAAGGGCATTCTAAGAAAAGTATGAGTAATGCTGCAAAAGCATGGATAAGGATGGAGATTTAGTAACTTCTAGTAATGTTCGCTTATGACTGCATTTCAGGTGTAGGTCCTGAAGGCCAATGACACCGAGGAAACAGGTGGGAGCCAAAGCCAAAGAATCTAAATTTTACACCAGGGGAAGGTCAGCGGGAATGAGCATAAAGTATGCACTGAAGAAAATGCAATTTTTGAGGAAAGTCTACAAAATTAAACTGGTAATACATTTCATGTGCAGGTGAGGGGAAAAAAATCAAATCTGGGTATGAATGCTTGAAGGAATCTTAAACTGGAAGGACATTCCAACTTAGCTTCTTCATTTTGTAGATAAATATTTTGATGTCCCAAAATAACGAGATCTTACCAAATTCCCCACAAGTAGTTAATAATAGGTCTGAATTAAATCAGGAAACTAAATTATCTAATTCCAAGCTTCATAAAAAGTTAAGACGAAATGTCTAAACTACAAAGTGAAGTCATTTATCATTCCACCTTTAGCACTCTTGCAGACTTTCTCCCAAATTCTTCTTTATGTACTCTGAGGTCCAGCCAAAGTGACCTTATGTAACCCTATATGTGTACAATGATTTTCTGCCTCCATGACTTTCTTTATAATACTCTCATCAGTTGCTCTGTGCCTTTTCCATTAATGCTTGTCTACACGATTTATCTCTCAAAACTCAGCTCCAATGCTGCCTTTTCTAAGATCATATACATTTTCCTCACCACTCTACTCCAGTCAGAAGTAATCTCTCTTTCTGAATTCCCACAGGACTGTGTGACTCCCTTGATGTTTACTACATTACATATTATATTGAAGTTATAGAAACATATTGTTTCAGGCAATAACCTAAGAGGCTCTCAAATGTAGCAAATATAGAATATTCACATTCAGTATCTCCCATAGCATCAGCCCCAAACTTATCAAATAGGTAGAGGCTAAATAAATATCTCTCAGATACATAAATAAATATTTTGGCTTAAAGTGTGGGGGTGGTGGGGGCAGAAGAGAACTATCTTTGCTTTTTTGCTATGTGAATACTTGTTTAGTTTGGACATAATTAATATTTAATTCAATTTTCTCTATTACACTATTTTAATCACAATGGTAGTTTTCATTTCTAGCATAGCCATTCCTTTTGGGACACAACTCCTCATTTCAAAAAGACATTGCAAAGGTAGATTTATCATAAAAGCTTTACTGCATCAGTCCTCACCCTTCTCAAACTTTTATTGCTAAGCAATTTCTTTCTTGACTTGCCGACAGAGGAAGCCACAATATATCTCCCAGGCAACCAGACATGTACATAGCTGAGATTATTAAAATAAACCTAGGGTTTATCCTAAGTATTAAATAAAGGTTTAAATTGTCCTGCAGATTGATATAATCACATGGATGGTGGATAGGTCTTTATTTCTATAATGATTTTATACACCTGCATGTTCCAGTTTGGAATTCTTGAGATTGAGGGTCTATTTGTTGGGCAACTGAAAATGAGGCTAAACATGCTATTCATCTCTCTGAAATTAATCAAGATGGACCTAGAGTTGATCCTCTATGTTAAACAAAGGTTTAAATAGTCATTCAATAATTGTAACACCCTATATAACAGATGGGCTTCTATCCCTGTAGTGATCTTACCTATCTGCTTACTCTTGCTTGAAATCTTTTTGGGTAAAAACAGGGGTAGAGAATTGTATTATGTAGTCAAAAATGAGGCTGATAATGTTTCATTGACTTAAATTCACAGTATGGTGTAACTGATTTTTTTTAGATGTGTTCTTAAAGCTGACTTTGAGAGAGGAAAGAGTCTTGAGTGTGTTAGAAGAAGAAAAACAGATTCTGTAATCAAGAGTAAGAAGGATGCCTCTAGTAGTTGTTTCTAATTTTGCCAAGGACCCTAGAGAACAACAACAAAAATAGCTTCCTCATTATCAGTGTTTTGAGATTAATCTAAGGGTTTGAATTATTCAGGTAATTGTTCCTTATGTGTAGAGGTTGAGTCTGGATACACAAAGTTAAAATTAAACATTTAAAACTGAAATGATGATTGTTCCTTTAAAATGTGTTTCCCTTTCATTCCCTTTTTTTAGAAAAATACATAATTATTAATCTAGCTGCAGAAGCCAGAAATCTAGGTGGCATCCTTAACATTGCACTCTTCCTTGCCACTTTTGCTCAACTGACCACCAAATGTTTGCCCATTATGTTATAAATACCTCTTGAAAACATATACCTCCTTCCTTCCACCACATAGTTCAAGCAAACATCATGCATCAATAACTTCTCATTTCAAGATGCACCCATTCTGTAATCCCTCCAAATTAACGCATCTTTTATACGGCATTCACTCATTCACTCATATATTCATTCATTCAAGTACATACAGATATACTTCATTTTATTCCACTTTGCTTTATTGTGATCTGCAGATAATGTATTTTTTAAAAATTGAAGGTTTATGTCAACCCTGCATTGAGCAAGTCTATCTACACCATTTTTCTAATAATGTGCTCACTTTAATTATCTGTGTTACATTTTTGTAATTCTTGCAATATTTGAAACATTTTCATTATTATTATATCTGTTATGGTGATCTGTAATCAGTGATCTTTAATGTTACTATTGTAATTGCTTTGAGGTGCCACAGACTGCACCCATATAAGATGGCAAAATTAATCAATAAACGGGTGTGTTCATACTGCTTCACCAACTGGTCATTCCCCCAACTCTCTCTCTTTCTTTGTGCCTCCCCATTTCCTAAGATACAACAATATAGAAATCAGGCTAATTCATTACCTGATAAATGGCCTCTAAGTGTTCAGGTGAAAGGAAGAAGTACACATCTCTCAATTTAAATCCAAAGCTGGTAATTAATAAGCTTGGTGAGGAAGGCATATCAAAAACTGAGACAGGCTGAAGGCTAGGCCTCTTGTGCCAAACAGTTAGCCAAGTTGTGAATACAAAGGAAAAGTTCTTCAAGGAAATTAAATGTGCTACTCTAGTGAACACACAAATGATGAGAAAGAAAAATAGTCTTTTTGCTGATATGGAGAATGTTGTAGATCAACCCAGCCATAACATCCCCTTAAGGCAAAGCCTAATCCAGAGCAAATCCTTAACTCTCTTCAATTTTATGAAGGATAAGAGAGGTGGGAAAGATGCAGAAGAAAAGTTGGAGGTAAGCAAAGGTTGGTTTGTGAGGTTTAAGGAAAGAAACCCATCTCCATAACATCAAAGTGCAAGGTGAACAGCAAGTGCTCATGTAGATGCTGCAACAAGTTATTCAGTCCTTGCTAAGACAGTTGATGAAAGGGGATACACTAAACCACAAATTTTCAATGTTGATGAAACAGCCTTCTCTTGGGAGAAGATGCCATCTAGGACTTCTATAGCTAGCGAAAGTCAATGCTTGTCTTCAAAGATTCAAAAAACAGGCTAAGCTCTCTCATTAGAAGCCTATTCATGTAGTGACTTTGAGTTGAAGCTAATGCTCATTTACTTTTCTGAAAATCCTAGGGCCCTTAAGAATTATGCTAAGTCTTCTCTCCCTGTGCTCTATAAAAGGGAAAACAAAGAGCCTGGATAACAGTATATATGTTTATAGCATAGATTACTGGCTATTTTAAGCCCACTGTTGAGAAAGAAAAAGAAGATTCCTTTCAAAATATCACTGCTCATTGAAAATGCATCTGGTGGCTGATCCAAGAGAGCTCTGATGGAGATATACTAGGAGGTCAATGTTGTTTTCATGCCTGCTAAAACAACATCCATTATGCAGCCCATGGATTAAGGAGACGTTTCGACTTTCAAGACTTCTTATTTAAAAAACGCATTTTGTAAGGCAATATAGCTGCCATCAATAGTAATTTTTCTGACGGATCTGGGCAAAATAAGTTGAAAATATTCTGAAAAGGATTCACCATTCTAGATTCCATTAAGAACATTTGTGATTCATGGAGGGGAAATCAGAACAGGAGCTTGGAAAAAGTTGATTTCAACCCTCATGGATGACTTTGAGAAATTCAAGACTTCCGTGGAAGAAGTAATCGCACACATGGTGGAAATAGCAAGAAATCTAGAATTAGAAGTGGCCCCTGAAGATGTGACTGAATTGCTGGAATCTCATGATAAAACTTTAATAGATGAGAAATTGCTTCTTATGTATGAGTAAAGAAAGTGGCTTCTTGAGAAGGAATCTAATCTCGATGAAGATGCTATGGACATTTTTCATATAACAACAAAAACTTGAGAATTTTGGCTGGGCATGGTGGCTCATGCCTGTAATCCCAGCAATTTGGGAGGCTGAGGTGGGTGGATCACTTGAGGTCAGGAGTTCGAGACCAGCCTGGCCAACATGGTGAAACCCCATGTCTACTAAGAATACAAAAAAAAAAAAAAATTGTTGAATGTGGTGGTGCTCACTTGTAATCCCAGCTACTCAGGAGGCTGAGGCAGGAGAATCACTTGAACTTGGGGGGCAGAGGTTGCAGTGAGCCAATATTGTGCCACTGCACTCCAGCTTGGGTGACAGAACAAGACTGCATCTCAAAAAAAAATGAGAATATTCTATAAACTTAGTTGATAAAGCAGTGGCAAGATTCGACAAGATTGAATCTAATTTCTTAAATGTTCTACTTTGGGCAAAATGCTATCAAACAGCATCACATGCTGCACAGAGATCTTTCTTGAAAGAGTCAATCGAGGCAGCAAACTTCATTGTTCTATGATTTTAAGAAACTCCCACAGTCACCTCAACCTTCAGCAACCACCTCCATGATCAGTCATAGCCATCAACATAGAGGGAAGACCCTCTACCAACCAAAAAGGATTATGTACAACTCACTGAAGACTCTGATGATCATTAGCATTTTTTAGCAAGAAAGTATTTTTAATTAAGGTGTGTGCACTGTTGTTTTAGATGTAATCCTATTGCACTTGTAATAGACTACAGTGTAGTATAAACATAACTTTTACAAACACTGGGAAACCAAAACAATTTGTGACTTGCTTTATTGCAATAGTCTGGAACCAAACCGACAATATCCTTAAGGTGTGCTTGCATTGAGCACCTACTCAGGGCCAGACGTTATTCTAGACAGTGGAAAATATTAATAAATAAACCAAATTTCTATACTTATACAGCTAGCACTCTAGTTTGGGAATATGAACAACAAACAAAGAATTATGCAGAGTTATATAAACACAGATATATAAACAAAAGTCAAGAATGGTAATTGCTGTGAACAAAGTGGGAAGAAAACAGAGCATATAGGGAAAGCCTTTTTTGATACAATATTCAAGAAAAGCTTCTTGGATAAGGTGATATTTGAGCCAAAACCTAAAGAAATAATGGAATAAGACTTATAAAGAACAGGGGAAAGAACATTCCAGGGACAAGGAGGAGCAATTGCAAGAGCCCTAAATATACTTATTATGTTGAGGAACAGCAAGAAAGTAGTGTGACTGGAATATCATGAGTGATTAAGAGAGCAGTAAAATGTTAAATCAGAGAAGTAATGGTGGCAGGGGAGCAGAAGACGGAGGACTTCGTAGGCCAAGCTAAGCTTTTGAAATTTATTTTGAGTGAGATGGGAATCCATTAAAAGAAGTCGAGCAGAAAAGTTACTGAACCACTTCAGATTTTGAGAAGAACTCTCTGGCTGTTGCATAGAGCAGACCCCGTAGGTACTATTAAGAGTGAAAAAAGAGAAACTCAGTATGAGTCTTTTGAAATAGCCCCGACAAAAGGTGTATGCAGCTTGAACTATAGGGTCATTGTGGAGAGCTGAAAGAGGATAGACCTCCAGGACTTTAGCTCTATCTTGAAGGTGGAGCAGACGGGATGTGCTGACATATGACATATACATTGCACACTGTGAGGAAAATAGAGGGATTGGAAATGACCGCAAGGTATTCAGCCTCAGCGCTGGGAGGATGACACTACTAGCCTTTTTGACTCTATAAACCTGGAGGAGGATCAGAGTCGTTTGTTGTGGGTTTTTGTTGTTACTGGTGCTTGTTATCAGGGTGGTTTGTGGAGGAAAGGAAAGTCAAGAGATCTGTTTTTTTATATGCCAGGTTTGAAGTACTAATTAGTCTCCCATTAGGAGTGTTCAAGTAGCTGATAGGATGTAGAAGGGTGCAGTTTTGGAGGAGTGCTTGGAACTGAAGATCTAAACATTTCAATTTACAAATCATATTTCTCACCAGGAGACTGGAGAAGACACCCTCAAGTATAGGTGTAGAAAGAATGTAGTTCTGAAGTCTGAGTGCTAGGGAACTACCATATTTGGAAGTCAGAATAAAGATAAGGAACCAGCCAAGAGAACAAAGGAGGAACAGTTAATGAGGTATGAGAAAAATCAAAAGAGTAATGATTTCCACCAAAATGTGATGCGATCACAATACCTTTTTGTCCAGTAGTTCTCATTGGCCTAAGTTTTACATTCTCCTTCCTATGTGTTTTTGTACCACCAGAGTTGAAGGCCTGCAAAGTACATACCAGACCCCCAAGGCCATCTGAGTATTTGTCGGCTTCTCCCAGTGAGAAACACTGAAAAGAGAATTGCAGATGATAGAAAAGGAGTAACCATTTAATTTTGATTCTGGAGGCAATTAAAGCAGTGGGGAAATTGACAATGGCACATGATGGTAGCTCCAACTGAGTCAATGGAAGTTTCAGAAAATTTAGCAATAGGACAGGCATTGTATCCTAGTGCCTGGGACATAATAGGTAGTAAATACTTAACTTCTTAAATAAATGAGTGGATGCACCAGAAAAAAAAAAAAAAAAAAAAAAAACAACTCTTTTCTCTCCCCCGTCTCTTACATCCAATTAAGGACTGTCAAGCCCTGTATGAGATATCATTTCTCTCACATCTGTCTTCTCTCTGTTACCACTGTCATCACTGGGTTCTTATAGCCTACATCATTATAGTGACCTAAATGTTCTCTGCTTTATACAACTCATTGTGCATCTATAGCCATATTACCATCAAGGGTGCTACTCAAAGACCTCAAAGGGTGATTAAAAATTAGCTAAAGATAATGTCTTATTTTCTAAAACTACCTCCATTTTGTGTATTTTTAACTTGCCAGCCAAAAAAAAAAAAAAATGCCGATATTTTGATGTCAGGAACACCCAGGAGCTACCCTTCACTGGAGCAGATGATCTTAAGCATATGGAATTAGAATCTCAAATAAAAATTCTCTGAACCACCAGGCCTTACCTGACATTCATAAAACATGCACATTTTCATTCCTCTGCTCAGAATGTAGTTGTCTTTTTCATGCATTGGGAATGAAAAACTATTCAATATTTCCCTGTGGTGGATTAACCTAAACCAATCTAGAACAAACTTTTTCTTCTTGAAGGCTTACATTACTTCTTGATCACTTTATTCCACCAAGAGGTTACTGGTTTTTCTATCCCAAATAAATAGCTCTCTTTAGTTACCCTCAGTGGTATGGACAGGGGGCTTGACTGCCAAAGACAAAACAAGCTGAAAGAGTCAGTCTGAAAGCAGGGAGATCACCTCCCCAGCATTCCCTAATGCAATGAAACGATTGCATTGCTTTGTTGGTTATGCTAGCAGAGTGCATTTCTAATGCCTCTTCTCTTCATTCATGAGTGTTTAAACATTTTAATGAATATGCTATTTACTGTAATAAAGTCAGAGTCCGCTACTAAATTAATAGAGCAGTATAACCAAGAATCCCATAAGAGCAATTTATTCCTGCTCAGTGTTACTGAGTTCTAAACACAGGATTCCTGGCCATTTGCATTCTCTGCTAGTCATAGACGTTGCATAAACACTCTTTAGCTGCAAATAATTACCAAATTCAAGTTAATATATATATTTGTGTGTGCATGTTTGTGTACATCATGCTTTAGCATGGTGAATAAAATCAGTGAGTCCTAGAAACAAAAAGCCTAGCTTCAAATTTGGTTCTAGTAGCTGGATATGCTTAAGCAAATTACATTCTCTCTGAGGTACAGTTTTCTCATCTGTCAAATGGGGATAACAACAGTATCTCCCTTGTTAGCTTGTTCAGAGAAAATAAATGAGATATTATACACAAAACATAATTCCTGACACATGTTAAAGCCCTATAAATACTAGATATGAATACTATCAAATGTAAGGACTGAACAGGGTCATCATTAACCCAGAGGAGCTTTTTGAAAATTAGAAAAAGTCACCTCTTTTGGCAGGGGAAACAATGCTGTGTAGAGCTTCATGAGTGAAACATGAACTGTATTTTAGCTCACAATCCCCCTCTTAGCTGAGCATGCTTGAACAGAGTTCCCTTGGTCCTAGAACTGACCTTGCTTTCTTCTTCTCTACTTCAATCACACTGATTCCTTTCCTTTTCCCTTCCTTCATCATTTTAAGGATTTCAGAAGGAGTTGGGCTTCCCATGATCAATTAAAATGCTCTCAAAACAAAGGAGGTGGTCTCCCAAAGTAAAGATTTTGTCTTTTTAAATGTTTGATTCCTGAGCACTAGCCATGGACTTATTCTTTAATGGAAACTTAATAAATGAATGAATAAGTGAATTAATAACAAAAAGGGCATGCCATTTTATTGACTTAAAATTCAAATTAGGCTTCAACTGATAAATTCTGTCAGCTGGAATTCATTTTAAATATTCATAATACCATAACAAAACAAATATTTAAAATTCATCCATAGAATCATGTTGTATCACAAAAATAACCATCTGATAAGCCCATGTAATTGGTGAAGAAAAGCCAAATGATATGGAAAATGAAATTCTTAACCAAACATTGCCCTCAGTATAGGAATTGATCTTAATTTAGCAGAGTAGTTTAAAATTTTCTGCAGAACAGTCTTGCTGTTTCTTAATCAGACCTGAATTCATGATTACACAACCAATATTCAGTAATAAAACATACTAAAATGTTTAAGCAATTGACTCCCTTCTGCTGTTATTTACTGAATTAGCCAATTTTTTGAGATCTGATTGGTGACTTGGGTAATCCATTGAGTATAATAACAAAACTATTTTTTCTACCATATAATCAAAAGCATATATTTCTAAACTATCTTACATTCAAACAGTGTGGCAAGAACCAAATGCAAGCACAAAACAATAGCGCTCACTCAGTCAATCAATCACAGCCATGCAAAACCCAACAGGAGGCTTAATGTCGATGAAACAATGGTCACAGTTACAAACAATCACACTTATATGCAATCTTGATATAAACACAGTTTGTTTTATATTAAGGAGAGCAAAAAGCATTTTCATTGTCTCAGTTTCACAGTCTAAAGAAAACCCAAATATCTAAAACAGAGTTCTTTATGATCCATAATTTAATAAATAAGGCTACTCTGACTGCTTTACTTAAAATTGCAGGTTTGTTATCTTCACATCCCATTCCTGACATTCCTGACTTTTCTTCTCTAGTTCTGTGTTTTGTTTTATCTAGGGGATCCATCACTTCCTGACACTATAAAGTTTAATTATTTACAATTCCTACTGTCTGTTGTCTGTCTCCATCCCCTGTATACAAGTAGGATACAAACTCACGTCCAAAACAGGCTAGAATGTGTGTGTGTGTTATCTCACTAATACATACCAAAAACCAAAAAACAGTTCCAGGCACACCTTAAGGATCTCAATAAATATTTTTGAATGAAAAGAATTTATGTCACTCTTTTGATTAAAATAATTTTATTGGTTTTTGTTACAATAGAGTATAAAACTTATACTCTTAACCAGGGCCTAAAATAGCTATGTGTCCCAACTCTCTCTCTCCCTCCTTTTCATTTTATCCTTCTCCTCTTTTGTTACAGTAGATTATAAAACTCATACTCTTAACCAGGGCCTACAATACTCTTAAAACTTATATTCTTAACCAGGGCCTACAATAGCTATGTGTCCTAACTCTTCCTCTCCCTCCTTTTCATTTTATCCCTCTCTCCTATTGCCTATGTTACTGCAAACCTAATGGACTCCTTTTAAAGGGTAAATATGCTAAGTTCTATTCTGTATCAGGGCATTCTCACATGGTATTCCTTCTGCCTGGAATATTCTCCTCCCTACCTCCTTTTCTGCCTTGGATTTTCATTGGCCAACTTCTTATTGTTTAAGCATTTATTGAAAGGTTATTTTTCTAGAGGTGTTTTCCCTCATCACCCTAAATAAGCATCCCCCACCACCACACATGTACCTTATACACTTCATTTTTTCCTCCAGCCTAGTACTAAATACAATTTACAACTGCACATTTGTGTACTTGGTTTATTCTCTGTTCCTCCATTAGCCTCTGTGTTTCATGAGGATAAGAACTTCAAATTTCACAAGTACTTTGCTAGGCCTAGCACATAACAGATGCTCAATAAATGGTTGATGAGTAAATGAGTACACAACATATTATCTTAGAACAAAGCTCTTAATTCCTATTCGGAGAAGATTTTTCTTCAAGAGAACAAAATACATACCATCAGTGGGCTTGACCCCATATTTCCAGGAGTTAGACTTCTAATTCTAATTCAAAGTCAAAATGAATTAAATCATATGTTCATTCTTCATTAAGTTTCACCATGGCCATGTGATGCTACACCTGCAGCTGTTCAGGAGTGTCCAGATGGCTACTGTCATAACTGAAACTGACAAGATGTTTAGGCAGCCTTTGAATATATTCTTTGTGAGTATGTGTTTTGAGAGAGAACACTCAACATCTGATTAATATGCAATGCAGATTGACCCTAAATCCTACCCACTTTTATTTTATATAAGTTTATTACTCTTCACTCAGTGCTGTAAAGTTTAATTAAAGTTAGTGGCTGCATCTTGATTACTCTAATTACTTGACATGTAGCTCATGAGCACTTATAATCCTAAATACTAAGCAGGCATCAGTTTCTCCTATTTTATTCTATGAGACAATTTTTTTCTTACTATCAATTATAGAAAAGACATTTTGCTGGATATTGGAAAGAGGGTGACCTACTCTCACTGCTTTCAGTTAGGGATATAATGGGACATGATCTATCCTGATTTAGTAGTTGTGTTTGTTTTTGTTATTTTTATTTATCTGTTTGTCTCAGGGAACTTAAAATATCCTCAACAATATATACTGATTATTAAATTTGCACAATAAAACTATGCATGTTTATTTAAAAATAACTACATCGGCCAGGCGCGGTGGCTCACGCCTGTAATCCCAGCACTTTGGGAGGCTGAGACGGGCGGATCACAAGGTCAGGAGATCGAGACCATCCTGGTTAACATGGTGAAACTCCATCTCTATTAGAAATACAAAAAAAGTAGCTGGGCGCAGTGGCGGGCGCCTGTAGTCCCAGCAACTTGGGAAGCTGAGGCAGGAGAATGGCATGAACCCGGGAGGCGGAGCTTGCAGTGAGCCGAGATCACGCCACTGCACTCCAGCCTGGGCAACAGAGCGAGACTCCGTCTCAAAAAAAAAAAAAAAAGTAACTACATCACCAACCCATTTTACCCCCATCTAGGTATCATACTCATATAACCTGCTAATCTGGACTGTCTGCCCATGTCAATTTCTCTTAAAAACATGTCTTAAATCTCACTGCCACTGAAAGTGTAGGGGTGAGATTCCTTCTATCTCAAATTACCACAAATTCCTTCCATCTCAGCTCCGTGGTGTTTATAAAAATCACATCTGTTACTACATCTTTTTTGTTCTTTTATATATTACCTAACATTATTTTAGAACTTTTAAGTATACATACCTGTTTTCATGAATTCTTTATTACATTTTCATGACAAAGACTAAATTATATAATGGTATTCCCCACAATGATTATTATAGTACTAGAAAAAATATTTCATTTATATTTGTAAAATAATGCAAATAGCAAATAACATTAAATCTACCATAAATTTCCTCAAGATTTATTTAATATGAAGTATTAAGGTTACTTGTAATTTTATCCCCATTCCTGCTATCTCACCTATTATGGCTATTACAAAGTGATGCCAGGATTTCCTTACTTTTTTTCTCCACTTTTGAAGTTGGTAAGCCCCTTCAGCAAAGACTAAATATTACATACAATCCTCCTAAGTCAAAGGGAAGAACAAAGACATGTATCAGGAAGTTCACTCACTGTGATTCCGTCAGTATTTTCAGAGGGGTTCCTTTTCCTGAACTTAAGGTCAATCATAGCAGCCATTTGCCTAAAAATCATATTTATCAATCACAAAGGATCTCAGGTATAGACTTTTAAATTTGTTTTCTATTAAGGTATATATGTATATCTAGCTATCTGTCATTGGTGTATGTACATCTGTATCTAACTAATCATCCATTCATGTGTATATGTGCATGTGTGGCCACGTAGTCATAGAAATACTGGATACAAAAGCGGAGAGGTGAAGATACAGAAGAGAGAAGGAATCTTGAGGTTTCTGGATCACTGTAAGGGCCTTCTTGAAAATGGAAAAGAGGCCCTTAACTTTATTTTCTTCATGAGTTTCTCTGTCTAGTCCTGAACTCTAAAGAAAGGTTAAAGAATTAAAATGACAATAAAATCCTCACCTAAAGTTCATGCTTATAAAGTTTACCCATCTGGTATATCAAATATTTTAAGTTCTATTTTTATGTCCATAATTTTCCATTTCCCCAGTAAGAACTCCTTTATGTGAAGTTGTTAATAGCTGCTTCCTTAAAAAACTTAAGAGGGTTTCTATTAATATATTTCACCAAGAGAACAGGGTGTGTTGGGCTATTTCATAAATCTCTTGCAGACACAAGGGAACAGCCTGCAGAGAGAACTGTGAACAACTGTTCTATTTTCACTGCGGACAGACTAGAAAGATTCTTCCCATGGGTCTCAAGAAATAAGAGTTAAAACGGCAGACTGAGTATACCCATTTAACTTGCTTCCTCCTGAGTCTTTATTAAACATACACTGAAGAGGTTTTGTTGTTGTTGTTGTTGTTTTTGAGATGGAGTCTCACTATGTCACCATGATCTGGGCTCACTGCAACCTCTGCCTCCCGGGTTCAAGCGATTCTCCTGTCTTGTCCTCCCGAGTAGCTGGGATTACAGGTGACGCACACCCACGCCCAGCTAATTTTTTGTCTTTTTAGTGGAGACGGATTTTACCATGTTGGTCAGGCCGGTCTTGAACTCCTGACTTCAGATGATCCGCCCACCTCAGCCTCTCAAAGTGCTGGGATTACAGGCCTCAGCCACCATGCCCAGCCTGTTGTTGTTTTTGAAAAGGCAAAGGGCTGGGAGAAAAAGAAAGGATAATATCAGTAAAACCTGCCAGCCAGAAGGTGGATGGATGTGTCGTAACTTATCTTTCAGCCTGAAAGCCAAACCCTGGAATTTTGGTGAGAAAAGTAGATAAGCAAATCAATTTTTATCAAATTCTCAAAAGCCACAATCACTGTCAGCACCAGGTATGATGCAAATGGGAGGGAGAGCAGCTGGGACACTAACACAGACAGCACTGAATGAATGCGGTTTGGGAGGCAATTTGTTGCCAGATTGTTTCTATCACTCCACACATTTGGAGGGCTGCCCCTCCCCCCAGTTTTCCGATCTGGTAAGTGGGGAGCTTAGAAGTCACCATCTCCTCCCAACAAGTAAAAAGCTGAACAAACTGAGAAATCAGCTCTTCTCAGATCTGTCAGAGAAATGAGATTGCAGGGCAAACCACTACCCTAAAAGCTGGAGAGGCAGACAGGCAAGTACAGATACTCACAACTTAACGGAGCAGAAACCCACCTCTGCAGGAACCATTACTGGGGTAGGAAACCCTTAATTGTAATTGATGGATTCCTAGAGATTGAGTGTGGAAAAGTCTGAGAGTTAAAAACTCCCAAGGGACCAAATAATAGGGGAGTTCCCATACTTTTGTGAGTTTTATCTCTAGGAGCTCAACCAGGTTCTCACAGCAAATAAGAAAAATCCCTCATGCTTCTAGGAGGGGGAGAAGAAAAGTAGCCTTTTGAAATAGACCAGAGCATTTGGTTTTTCTTCATAAGTCCTGCCCTCAAAGAAATTATTTTACTAGAGCCTAAACTATTAGAATTTTTCAGTGCTTAACTGACCTGGGGGAAGGAAAATACCACATTCTAGCTCACTTTAGCCATTTTGTCCCAACCAAGTGGGGTGAAGGATAATTGACAAGCACTTGTGAGGCTGAGATTTCTGAAGCACAGGCTCACTGAAAGACTCAGACTTAATCTCAGGAGTACAGAATGCTTTCCCTATCCCACACCTCACCACATTTTACTGAAGACTTACATACAGCAGTTCCTTCTACCTGGTACATCACATCTGGCTACCAAGAAAAAATTACAAGGCACAGTAAAGGCAAAATACACCGTTTAGAGAGACAAAGCAAGCATCAAAACTAAACTCAGATATGGAACGGATATAAGAGTTATCCAACCTGAAGTTGAAAACAACTGTGATTACTATGCTAACAGCTTTAATGGATAAAGTAAGCAGCATTAAAGATCATATGGCCATGCAAGTAGAGAGATAAAAATCCTAAGAAAGAATCAAAAAGAAATACTGAGATCAAAAACAGTGTAACATAAACGACAAATGGCTGTGGTGGGCTCAGCCACGGACATGGTTGAGAAAAGAATCTCTGAGCTTGAGTAGGGTATCTCAATAAAAATGTCCAAAACTGAAAAAAAAGAGAAAAATGACTTAGAAAATAGACCAGAATATCCAAAAACTTTGGAACAAACAATAAAAGGTATAACATACATATTAGCTTGGTGCAAAAGTAATTACGATTTTTGTCATTGAAAGTAATGATAAAAACCACAATTACTTTTGCTCCAACCTAATATAATAAGGATATAAGAAGGAGAAGAGAGAGAGGAAGGAAGGAAGGAAGGAAGGAAGGAAGGAAGGAAGGAAGGAAGGAAGGAAGGAAGGTAGTTTGAAGCAATAATGACTGATAATTTTACCCAAATTAATGCAAGACACAAAACCACCGATTCAGGAAGCTCAGAGAAAAACAAGCAGGATAAATGTAAAATACATGCGCATGCGCACACACACACACACATCATATTCAAACTGTGGAAAATCAAGTCCTGAAAAAACGCAGGGGATAAACAAACAAACAAACAAACAAGAAACACCTTATCTATAGAGAAGCAAAGATAAGAATTATATCCAACTCATCCTCAGAAATCAAGCAAGAACAAAGTGGAGTGAATAAAAGTGTTGAGAGGAAAAAAAAGCAAAACACTAACTAGAATTCTGTGCCCTAATTCTTCACAAATTGAAGGAGAAATACTTTCTCAGACAAATAAATGGCGTTTATTGCCAGTACACCTGCTTTGTCAGAAATTTTAAAATAAGTTATTTAAAGAGAAGGCAAACAACATATGTGAGAAACTCAAATCTACATAAAGAAAGAAAGAGTATCAGAGATGGAATAAGTAAATTAAAACTTTTTAAAAATTCTTAATTGATGTAACAGATAACAGTTTATTCAAAATAAAAGCAACAATGTATTTGACTATGTGTTTGTGTGTATGTATATATAAATACACATATAGGTATATAGCATATGGGGTGTCTGTGTGTGTGAATGTATATATGTATGCATGCTTATATGTGCTGTAAACAAAAAAAAAAAGTATCTGAGAAAAGTCTCAGTCAATTTAAATGTTTATTTTGCCAAAGTTGAGGATGCAACTGGGAAAAAGAGACAAGAGCCAAAGTAGGATCAGTGGCTCATGTGTTTTTGGAAGAGGATTTTGAAACTTTCAATATTTAAAGGGAAAAAGAAGGAAGGAGGGGAAACGAGAAAGTGAAAAAAGAGCAAAGGTATGGTTACCTCTTGTGAATCCACATCTGGCATGTGAAAAGGAGGGGTGATGGAAATACAGTCAATTAGTATTCATCTTGCACTCAGCAAATCTGCACTTTACATGCTATAAAATAAACATAGAGTAAAGGAAGCAGTTAAATATGCATTAATATCAGGGTTAACAGAAATTAATTTCTCATCTCCCTTGTCTCATGCCATGAAGATAAGCCATTAATTTACATTGTCAAGGTGAGGAGGGCCCCCTGTGAAGACATGTGGCCTTCTATCTGTAGCTATCAGTTTAGGAACAAAAAGCAAGGCAGGAGTGTGTGTGTGTGTGTGTGTGTGTGTGTGTGTGTGTGTGTGTGTGTGTGTATGAGACTTGGCTTCTAAGTTTAACTTTTCCCTTTTGGTGCAGGAAACTTGGGGTCTCAAGATTTTATCTTTCTTTCACAGTCCTTATGAATAAGTGAAATAAAGGATAGCAACAATACAGAGGATAGAATGAATAAATTAAAATTATTTTGTTATTATAAGACAGTTGCATTACCCATGAAGTGGAACAGTGTTATTTGAAAATAGACTAATTATTTGTAAATGTATATTGCAAAGTTTAGGGTAACCATGAAAAAGAAGAACTATTAGAGTTATGCTGAGAAATTAGAGAAAATGAAATCATATAAAATGTTCAACCGATATCACAAAAGGCAGAAAAAAGTGTAATACAAAATAGGAACAAAGAACAAGGGCAACAAATAGAATAACAAACATGGTAGTCTGAAGAGATTGGAAAAATTAACCTATTTTTCCCACTGTTGTGCAGTCAACACAGAATACTTCACCTCTAATCACCAACAGGTATAGGGATTTCTCCTCAACAGCAACCACTTAATTCTCCAGTGAACACTAATAGGATATCCTTTAATTCAATTCAATTCTGAGACTACCTGGAGGTAGTGTCAGATCCAGTGGGCAAAAGGCTCAGTCCCACAAGACTTTCCCCCCACTTCAGACGGCAGTCACAAGCCCCAAGTTGTGACCTGTGCTTCTGATTGACTTATTATCAATTAGAGTTCACGCAACACCCTCTTCAGTTTTAATTAATTTGCTAGAGTGATTCAGAGAACTCAGAGAAATACTGTACTTACATTTATGCATTTATTATAAAAGATATTACAAAGGATATAGATAAACACCAGATTGTGGAAATACATAGGGTAAGCTTTGGGAGGAAAAGTACATAGAGTTTCTATGCCCTCACTAGGTATATTAGTCTGTTCTCACATTGCTATAAGGAAATACCAGAGACTCGGTAATTTATAAAGGAAAGAGGTTTGATTGACTTCCAGTTCCGCGTGGCTGTAAACGCCTCAGGAAACTTACAATCATAGTGGAAGACAAAGGGAAAGAAGGCACCTTCTTCACAGAGTGGTAGGAAGGAGAACTGCTGAGCAAAGAGAGAAGAGCCCCTTATAAAGCCATCAGATCTCATGAGAACACACTCACAATCAAGAGAACAGCATGGGGGAAACAGCCCCCCATGATTCAATTACCTCCACCTGGTCTCTCCAGTGACAGGTGGAGACTATGGGGATTATAATTCAAGATGAGATTAGAGTGGGAACACAGAGCCTAACCATCTCACCGCACATGCTACCTTCTAGGCAACTTCACATAGTCAATTATTCAGAAGCTCCCTAAACTGTTCTTGTTGGGTTTGTGGCAGTTTCATTACATAGGTATGATTAATTAAATCACTAACCATTGATGATCACCTCAACTTTTACTCTTTCTCTCCATTCTGGAGGTTGGGGGTTAGGATAGGAAGCTTTAACCTTCTAATCATATGTTTGCTTCCCCAGGCAACCAGTTCCCCATCCTGAGGCTATGCAAGAGCCCCTAGCCATCAGTCATCTCATTACTATACAAAAAGGCACTTATCACTTAAGAGATTCCAACAGTTTTAGCTGTATTCCAGAAAACAGGGACAAAGTCCAAATACGTATTTTACAATATTGGAGGTAGCTATTAATCTAACTATATCATTAATCACTTTAAATATTAATGATCTCAATACACCAGTTAAAAAACAGAGACTGTTACATAGACAAAAAAAGAAGGATTCAACTATATGTTGTTTATGAGAAACTACTTTAAATTGTAAAAGTGCATATAGATTAAAAGTAAAGAAATGAAGACAGATATACCATTTCAACACTAATGAAAAGAAAGTGGAAATAGCTATATTAATTTCAGGCAGAGCAGATTTCAGAGGAAGGAAAGTTATCAGCAATAAAGAGGGGCATTACATAATGATAAAGGGGTCAATTCTATAAGAAGATATAACAATCCTTCCTGTTGTATATGCCTGACAATAAAGTGTCAAAATAAATGAGGCAAAAAATGATAGAACAACAAGTAGAAATATATGAACTCACTGTTATGGTTGGGGATGTTAACACCTTTCTATCAGAAAAAAATCAAATCCATCAGGCAGAAAATAAGGAAGGACCTAGTTTAAACCAATAGCACCATCAATCAACTGAATATAATTGACATCTATCAACTACTTCATCCAAAAACAATAGAATACACATTATTCTCAACCTACCTAATACGTTTTCCAAAGTAGACCATTTTCCAGGCTATAAAATATACCTTAAAAACTCAAAATAATTAAAATCATACAATGCCTCTTCTCAGACCACCATAGAATTAAACTAAAAATCAATAACAGAAAGATAGCTGCAAAAGCCCAAAACACTCAGAGATTAAACAGCACTCTTCTAAATAAAATATGGGTCAAAGAAGAAATCTCAAGAAAAATTAAAAGTGTTTCAAACTAAATGAAAATGAAAACACAACTTGTCAAAATTTGTGAAATGCGATGAAAGCAGTGCTTATGGGGACATTTATAGCATTGAACAAATGTATTAGAAAAGCAGAAAGACCTAAAAATTAATAATCTAAGATTAAATATTTAGAAACTAGAAAAAGAGAAAATTAAATTCAAAGTAAAAAAAGAAAAAATATAACAAATACTAGAATGTAAGTCAATGTAATATAGAAAATCAATAAAACCAAAGGCTAGTTTTTTTGAAAGATTAATAAAATTGATAATCCTCTAGATAGGTCAACAGAAAAAATAGAGATGACACAAATCCTAATATAAGAAATAAAAAAGTGAGCATCACTACAGATACCAAGGGCATTGAAAAAAATAAATATTATTAACAAACCTATACCCACAAATTTGAAAACCTGGAATAGACTGAATCTGTGAAAAAGAAAATCTGCTAAACTCACAAAAGAAGACAAAAACAATCTGAATAAACCTATATCTTTTAAGGAAATTATCAATAATTAACACATTTCAAAAACAGAAAGCACCAGGCCCAGTTTGGTTCACTGGTGAATTATATCAAACAGTTAAGAAAGAAATTATGCCAATTCTCTACAACTTTTTCAGATGATAAAAGCAAAGGGAATATTTCTGAACTCGTTCTATGAGACTAGCACTACTCTAATACAAAAACAAAAGCAAAAAAAGACAGAGACTCTACAAGAAAAGAAAACTACAGATTACTATGTCTCATGAACATAGATGTAAAAATCCTCCACAAAATATTAGAAAATCAAATTCAACAGCTTATAAAAAGAATTATACTCCATAACCAAGTATAATTTATTCCAGATATGCAACGTTGCTTTAAAATTTGTAAACTAATTAATGTCACTGATCATATCAACAAGCTAAAGAGGGAAAATGACATAATCATATCAATAGATGCAGAAAAAGCATTAGAAAAAAATACAACATCTATTCATGATTAACTCTTTTCTCATTTAGAAAAAAAAAGTGCAGCTCCCTATTATTGCTCATTTAATTTTACATAAACAGGTTCTTTGAGGCTAAAGCAAATCTGATTTTCAACGTGAAAATAAAATATTAAAACTGTTATTGGAGTTATTTCTAAAAAGGACTAACATCAGAATTATCTGCATCATCAGAATTGTCTCTTGGAAAAATGGGATTCATCAAATGAATCCTTAGCTAATAAATGTTTGAGAATGATGTAAACACACGCATAGGAATGCTACATTTTCTAGGATTTGACATTTTCAGTGATTGAGAATTAGTACAGTTTGTAAATGGAAACACTACTATGAATAAATGCCGCTACTAAAACCAGAATGCTATAAATAGAATGATGTCTTTTATTTTCAAAGTCAATGTAAGTATTCATATCATATATTCTTATTGCCCCAAGTATTCTTGGGTCAAATGAGAAAAGGGTTAAAAAAGAAAAAAACAACTTCAGCAAACTAAGAATAGAGGGGAACTCCCTCAACTTGATAAAAACCCATCTACAGAAAGCCTATAGTTAACATCACACTTAATGGTGAGAAATGAGATTTCCCACTAAGACTGGGAACAAGGCAAGGATGCCTCCTCTCACCACTCCTTTTCAACATCATTTTGGAAGTCTTTGTAAATGCAATAAGACAAGAAAAGTAAATAAAGATACACATATTAGGAAGTAAAACTGTCTCTGTTTGCAGATGATGTTGTTTATACAGTAAATCTGAAAAAATGAACAAAAAAACTAATAATCAATGACAGTCATCCCCTGATATTCATGGGCGATTTTTTCCAAAATTCCCTGCAAATACCAAAATCGAAGGGTGACAATTTCTTCAGAAAGTGAATATATGAGAGAGAGCAAGCTAGAGAGTTTGATACCTAGACAGAAGTTACAATCTTGTGTAATGTAATCACAGAAGTAAAATCTTATCAGTCTCCATAGTGTATGAGTTAGAAGTCACAGGCCCTACCCACATTCAAGAGGATGGGATTACACAGGTCATGAATACCAGTCTGTGGAAGTAATTGGGGGTCCATTGTAAAGTGTGTTCACAATTGCTGAACATAAATTTTCATCATGAGGAAAATGTTTTACACCTAAATTTAGGTGGTTAAATTATAAAGTCTATCTTTTGAATCAATCTAACTCAGGTGTTTTACTTCCCCACACCTATCCCCCTCCCACACATATCTGTGTCAGTTTTCTTGTATTAAAATCTCTCTATACAACCCTTACTGGGCAACTATTTATTGTCAAGGTCAGGGATGCTTTTCTTAAAGAGAAAAAAACCTGACTGTTGAACTAGATCACATTGGTAGAAATCAATGAAGAAGATATACAAGCCTCTTCATTGGAGTTCTTAGGGTCACACTACTGCCTGCTGACATGAGTTGATTCCCACCTCTTGAATAGATGGAGATTAATAGGCCACTGGCAAACCTAGGGTTTTTACTCAGCTGAAACTCCAGCACTGAGATCTCATCGAATTGGTTATGCTAGTTTAGAACTGTCCTTTTAGAAAGTTACTATAATTTATTCTTTTGAAAAATGTCTGTTTATGCCCTTTGGCCACTTTTTAATGAGCTTACTTGTTTTTTTTTTTTTTTCTTGTTGAGATATTTGAGTTCCTTGTAGAGAATGAATATTAGCCCTTCGTAGGATGCATAGCTTACAATTATTTCCTCACATTTTGTAGGTTGTCTGTTCACTGTGTTGATTATTTCTTTAGTGATACAGAAACTTTTCAGTTTAACTAAGTCCCATTTGTCTATTTTGTTTCGTTGCATTTTGTTTTGTTGAGGCCTGAGTCATGAATTCTTTGCCTAGAACAATGTCCAGAAGAATTTCTTTCTAGGTTTTCTTTTAGAATTTCAACAATTTTAATTCTTACATTTAAGTCTTTAATCCATCTTTAGTTAATTTTTGAATATGGTAAGAGATACAGGTCTAGTTTCATTCTTCTGCACATGGCTCCACAACTTTCCCAGAACCCTTTACAGAAGAAACTATCTGTCTTCATTGTTTATTTTTGTCAACTTTGTCAAAGATCAGTCGGCTGTAAGTACGTGGCTTTATTTCTGGGTTCTCTATTTTGTTCCATTGATATATATGTCTATCTTTCTACCAGTACCACACTGTTTTGGTTACTACAGCCTTGTAGTATAATTTAAAGTCAAAAAATATGATGTCTCCAGCTTTGTTCTTTTTGTTTAGGATTGCTTTTGCTATTTGGGCTCTGCTTGTGTTTCATATGTGTTTTGCAGCAACATGAATGAAACTGGAGGTTATTATCTTAAGTGAAATAACACAGGAACAGTCATATACTCTATGTTCTCATTTATAAGCAAGAGCTAAATAATGTGTACATATAAACATGTAGGGTGGGATGATAGACATTAAAGACTTGGAAGATAGAAGGGTGAGAGGGGTTGAGGGATGAGAAATTGACTAATGGTTACAATGTATACTTTTGTGTTATTATTACACTAAAATCTCAAACTTCACCAATACATAATACATGGACCTTGTACCACCAAATCTATAACAATACCAAAATAAAGAAAATGAATGTGATTTTTACAAGGCTCTTACCATACAGCTAAAACAGTCAGAAAATAAGTGATTTATTCTCTTTTCCTTACAGATGAGGTTAAGTGGTGAATGGTTACAACATTATTATACAGTTGATAAATTTGTGGTTGGACCACTATAATGAATACTATGATGCTCTACCTAATTCCTCCCTTGACAAATGGGAAGGATTTACTTTCAAATAAACAAAGCTATCTCACCCAAGTTTTCATTCCCTCCCCTTACAGGCAGTCCGTATCTAATAAGTGGTCAATGTGAGAACATAAATACAAGCTTCCCTTCTCTCAATTGGAGTCAACTTTGAAGGTCAATCACAGCTTCAGAACTCGCCATAAGTCCAACTGAAGTCAGAAGTTGGAGGCACCTGTGTCTGTATTCAAATTCTTCTTCCATCCACTCACTTCCTCACAGGTGTTGTTGCTCATAGCACTCCTCAATAATCTTCCTCCATACAAATTTTCATTTCAGAGTCTATGTGGGAAAACAGATCTAGGGCAACATCTTAGCTGTACTCTTCTAAACCTGGATGTTGGAAGAATTTATCAATTTAGGAATCCTCAGCAGGTTGTTTATAATAGGGATGATGAAAATGATAATAGCAACGATAGTTGATATAGTTTTGCTGTCCCCCCACCCAAATCTCATCTTGAATTCCCATATATTGTGGGAGGGACCTGGTGGAAGGTAATTGAATCATGGGGATGGTCTTTCCTGTGCTGTTATCATTACAGTGATTAAGTCTCATGAGACCTGATGGTTTTATAAGGAGGAGTTTTCCTGCACAAGCTTTCTCTTTGCCTGTTGCCATCCATGGTGACTTGCTGCTCCTTGCCTTCCACCATGATTATGATACCTCCCCAGCCATGTGGAATTGTAAGTCCATTAAACCTCTTTCTTTTGTAAATTGGTGAGTCTTGGGTATGTCTTTATCAACAGCATGAAAACAGACAGGAAGTAACAATAAAATGAAGCAGGAAGCATAGGCAAGTTTTTAGGGTAGATGAGTTATAGTTATGTAGCAAATAGTGTTTCTACCACAATGAGTATATCTATGCTAATTGTAATTATAAGGCCAATCACTGAATCATGAGATTAACAACACTGACCAACATATGCAAAAAATCCATTCTATCATTGTGTTCAGTTTGAAGTTTTATTTCTGCTATATCCGCTATAGTGAAAGCCATTAGTTACCAGGATGACCGGAAAAAAAAAAAAAAAGCCTTGTGTGGCTGTTTTAATTCTTCACATTTGCATTCTGGAAGGAACTGTTTTAAGAGTAGAAAATCTGCCAAAATTTTTTCTGGAGCCTAAATTTTTACAAGGAAATCAACAAAAAGGTCTTTCAAACATGCTGGAATCACAACAGAACTACATCTTGAAAGGAAGGTAAAGAATAGGTAAAGGGGACCTCTTCCTGACATTTTAACTCAGAGAACTACACATGTTTTGTAGTCTAAAACTGTCTATTTTTGTCACTACCAGGCCATTGGAAATCACTGTACTTTTGATTTTGAGAATACAGTGAAATAAAAAAACATATGAATAATCTTTAAAGATCTTTGAGTTTGATTTGAGAGCTCAAAATAATAATTATTTGTCTATCTAGTGGGTAAAGAGAGAGTAAAGAAAGGCTAATTAGTCCTCATGCAAATAAAATTACAACATTTTAGAGCTGGAAATATTTTTATAAACCCTTTAAAAGAAACACAGACATAATTGTGACCATATTGAAAGGTAAGCATAAAATATTTTATCTATTACAACTGCAAGTCTTTTCTTCAGTCATTGTCATTGTCATATGTCTGAAGAAAAGAAGGTTCATGCTGTGATAAAAGCATAAGTAGAATATTAATAATGCAGAAAACCCTGGCTTCTCATTCAGTAAACAAACTGATCACATCAGAAATTTATAAGAAGAAAGAGAAATGCACTATCTCCTAATGGCCCCCTGCCTGCCTAATTACTGTTTGGTTATAGTGTCTGAAAATTAGCATAAATATAGGTCATACCTCAAAGCATAAATATTACATTCCATCAAATATTCTTCATACAAATATAAATATTAAAGTAAATTTACCATGCTGGGTTCTTGTTCAGCTCTGAAAGTTATATAAAGGCTCTAATTTAAATTTTATATATGGCTGAAAGCCTAGTTTATTTCAAAAACTGATGATTTTTATTCCTTTGACATGGGTCAAAGATATTTGTCTCCATTCATTAATAAAACACATAGTGAACACTATGTGCAAATCACTGTGCTAAGTATTATGGAGAATGCAAAAATGAATACAATTTCACTCTGCACTTAAAGTCTATTAAGTGCAGAGTGAAATTGTATTCAATGGAACTCAAGTCAAAATGTATTCAATGGAACTCAAGTTTTTATAGATAACAAATAGGTAATAGATAAACAAAATATTTAGATAATAATAGATAAAATATTTAGATAATAAACAAGAACTCAAGTTTTTATAGATAAAAAATAATAATAAACAAAATATTTTATGCTTACCTTTCAATACGGTCATGATTATGTCTGTGTTTCTTTTAAAGGGTTTATAAAAATATTTCCAGCTCTAAAATGTTGTAATTTTATTTGCATGGGGACTAATTAGCCTTTCTTTACTCTCTGTTTACCCACTAGATAGACAAATAATTATTATTTTGAGCTCTCAAATCAAACTCAAAGATCTTTAGGAACTCAAGTTTTTATAAAATGGAAACTTCTGACTTGTCACAGTAGGAGAATAAGGGCAAGTTAAAGGAGCTGATGTTTTCCCAAAATTATCTTCACTTTATTCATACCCATATTTCTTTAATTTCATGTGTCTTAATGCTTCTGAGGAAGTCTCTATTAAATCAAATGGATTTTTTTTGTTTTAGAAGTTTGAAAATCAGTGAATGAGTTGGAAAAGAGCTAGGTCAATTTCTATGGTTTAGTAATTTATTCAATGCAACATATTTTTACTGCATGCCTCTTGATCCTACAGACATTAAAAGAATATGAGAGAACACTATGAAGAACTTTAGGCCAACAAATTTGACAACTTACATGGAAATGTACAGATTTCTTAAAAAAAAAAAAACCCAAGTAACTAAAACTGATACGAGAAGAAATAAAAATTCAAAATGCCCTAACACTTACTTGAAAAATTAAATTCGTCATTAAAATTTTTCACATAAAGAATGCTTAGGCCTTAATATCTTTAACAGTGAGTTCTGTTGAATATTGGAAAAGGAAATAATGTCCATCATATAAAAGAACTCCCAGAAAACAGGGGCTTGGCCTCTGAATCTCTAATACCAAAATATGACAAATACATAAATACATTACAAGAAAACAAAATTACTGACCAACAACTCATGAACATAAACACAAAATCCTTAATAAAATACAGCAAATTAATTTAGTAATTTGTACATAGAATAATACATCATGACGATGTAGAGCTTATTTCAGCAATACAAAGTTTATCTATCAAATGAAAATCTATTAATGTGATTTCTATATTAATAGAGTAAGGCAGAAAAGCCATATAATCACCTCAATAGATACAGTAAAATAAGTGAAATAATTCAACATCTATTCATGAAAACAATTACCAACAAACTAGTAATAGAAGGAAATGTGCTGAAACTGACGAAGGACATCTACAAAACTACTAAAGCTAACATTATTCTTAAGCGAGAAGCATTAAAAGTTTCAATCTAAGACTGTAAACAAGGCAAATATTTCCGCTCTCTTCACTATTCAACATTGTACTAGGTACTGGGAAAACAATAAAAAACACAGAGCAAAATGAGCAAACATCCTTCTATCAAAATTTTATATGCTTTGATATAATGAGAAATAAAATATGACCTTCAGTAAAGTATGAGAATATGTCTAGTTGTTTTAGTTTAGGGGTCTAAATATGTCTCAAAATTCATATGTTAAAATCTGAACCCCAAAGGTTATGCTATTAGGAGGTGGAGCCTTTTAGAGGTGATTGGTCCATAAGGGCAGTGCCCTCACAAATGGGATTAGTGTCCTTACAAAAGAGGCTCAAGGGAGACCTCTCACCCCTTCTACCATGTGGGGACACAACAAAGGCACCACCTATGAACCAGAGAGTTGGTTCTTACCAGATGTCAAATCTACCAGTGCCTTGATCTTGGAATTCCCAGCCTCCAGAACTGTGAGAAATAAATTATTGTTGTTTATAAGCCACCCAGAATAATACATTTTGTTACAGCAGCAGCCTAAACAAACTAAGACAGACACCCCCTGGACAGATTACTTATTACCATTTGACTTATATAAAGAAACATGCTCCAAACTAATATAATCATAGCTAGTCTTCTGGCTGCATCATTACAAATGGAAACTGAAAAATATTCAACAGCTCAGATGGATGCCATCATCACAAGCCTTCTAGATTATCCATTTGTTATCTATGTACTATTGAATTAAAAACAAAACAAACACACACACACACACCATTTCTGAACTTACTGTTCTTTGAAAGCACATATTTTATACCTGAGAATAATCAAGTGCAACTCCAAAAAGAATAGGTCTATTCAATATGCAAGCTTTCAGAAAATATGCATGCCCATGATGAGGCCTATGTGAGGTGCAAAGCTCCAATTACCACAGTATAATCAAACCTGCATTTAATTCCTTTATACCTCTCCCAGACCGCACATGAAGCACTTTCGGAATCTAATTGGCATGAAAGGCAGGATAAACTATGCACAACAAATTGGGTATGAAACAATGTCCATTAAGATTATCCTCATTCCACAAAAGTGTTGTTTGGAAGTTTTTAAAAAACTCTGAGGGGTTTGAAGTCTTCCTTAATTGACTTGAGTGCAGTCTCTTGGCTGAGTTTTCTGGGAATTGTTTGGTTATGACTTGATGCTTTTCCTAAAAATGCTACACTTTGGAATAGGCCTTTTTTATATTAAAAAAAACATGGCATTACAATCAAGACTGCTCCAGAAGATGACCAATTAGTCTTTTGAAAATGGAGATTATTAAAATCAGATCATTTTATTAAGCTTGGATACAAATTACAATGGAAGAACAACAGATGCTTTGAAACAAAACCTATATTAGCTATGTTCCATCTATCCAAAAACACTGCTGAAAGAAATCTGATTTCATAGATGATCAATAGTAATTCCCATCAAGTGTTAAACATTGTTGTTTAAAAAGTAACGTCCTCCAGGAAGAAATTCCATAGTGCATATATTCTGAATGGAGTTGTTTGTCATCCTCTGGCTGTCAGGGCACTAATCACTTATTTCAATTGCTTATTTCAATTATTTGTTTGCTTGGTTCTTATTCTTAAAGAACTTCAAGCTCCTGAAACAACTGTCATAGTGGTCCTTTCATGTACTAATCCTTCGTACAGGCCCTACTTCATAGTATGCACTCATATATTATTATGGAAAGAAGGAGGGATAAGAGGAATGGGAGAAAGAAAGGCAGGATGAAAATGTGAAAAAAATAAGCTTTCACTAGCCTGATCTAATTTTTAAAAGTTTAGTTCATAATGGAGTCCAATTTTTTTTCTAAAATTGTCTCCTCATGGGACTCTCTGAGGGTATTTATTAAAATAATAGTTTTCATCTCTATGCGATACTTTCCATCAACATATAAACAAATTATATTTACCATATTAAAAAAGAGAAATAAAACTATATTTATTTGTCTTCTTTACTTCCTATCTTCTTAGTTATATGATCAAAGAGGTTGCATAGCTTCCCCAAAGGCTCCACATGCAAGGATTAAGGTGAAGGCTAAACACCAGAACTGGGTCTTCTGTCCTTATGCTATTTTATTACTCTAAACGCACATGAAGCAAGACAACGGGATATGATCACACAATGAGATCATCTCCTGCACTCCCCCTCACTCCTTCCTGCAAGGCTTGACTCTGAGCTCCTTTCCTGGCAGGACTACAATGGCAAAGCCATCTGTTTTGTAATTTTATTCTTTCACTTGGCTTCCGTGTAGTGGACTTTTGTGATTCAACTACCAGACTAATCTGAAGGGAGAGACCAGCCTATTTCTCAGCCAGGATGTGTTCAGTGTGCAGATTTAGGGGTAAAGTGTCTTGGCTCTCTATGACTATGGAAGAAAGCACCTATTCTTAAGCTTGGCATTGGAGATTCATCTTGGGCAGGTTCCAAGCTATAACTCCGATACCTTCTCTGCCTCTAATTCTGCTCTACCTATGCCCATAGCAGCCTGGATTGCCTAAGAATGAATATGACCTAAAAGCAAGCCTCATCTAATTATTGTTATGAGGTGGTCCATGAATAGCCAAGCTTTCTCATTCTTCTTGTTGGATACTCTAAAATACACATTTACAGTGGCTCCCAGAGCCTCTTTATAGCATTAAGTTTTAGTTGCCCACAATGTTAATTTGCCTAATAACTTTTCTTTACTGGCCATCTTCCCATCCTACTCTCACTTTCCCACTTCCTTTCCACTATTTCTGTGTTTATATCCCAAAATAAATTAATTGCACTTTAATCCTTGCCTCGGAGCTTGATTCTGAGATGAAAATTAAAGAACAAAAAGCACTTTTAACTGCAAACTTATATTCCAGCTGGGGATTACACATCTCTATTTGGATGTTTAATAGGCACTTCAAATTTTACATGCCCAAAACTGAATGCTTGATTTTCCATTTCCTGGAAACGTTTATTATGTCTGTTTTCTCTTCTCAGTTGATGGCAACTCTATCTTTACAGTAGCACATTCTCCAGCCTCTAAATCACTGTTGATTCATCTCTATTTTTCACAGTCCAAGAGTTCCCTACCCCGTTTAATTTGCTCTAACTTTTTTTCTACAGTAATTATCATCTTATATAATATTATATAATCTACTTATATGTTATGTGATGTTGTTACTGTGTTACTCTGCTAGAATGTAAACTCCCTGAAGGACTAAATTTCTATCATGTTCATTGGACATGACTTTGCTTTTTATATATTCATAGTCTAGCTTATATCCAGTGATTTTTTTTATACTTGAGAAATTTTATATTTATTTATTTTTATGGAAACACGTGTTTATGTGAGTATTTCTACATAGATAATTGTGAAATTAGAGTGAAAGCGGAGACAAATAAAACTAATAATCTTGGTGGCCGAGATCTACGGTCACACGAAAGAAAACACTGGCCGGGAACGGTGGCGCATGCCTGTAGTCCCAGCACTTTGGGAGGCCAAGGCAGGTGCCTTATGAGGTCAGGAGTTCGAGACCAGCCTGACCAACATGTTGAAACCCTGTCTCTACTAAAAATATAAAAATTAGCAGGGCATGGTGGTGGGCACCTGTAATCCCAGCTACTCAGGAGGCTGAGGTGGGAGAATCGCTTGAACCCTGGAAGCAGAGGTTGCAGTGAGCCGAGATCACGCCACTGCACTCCAGCCTAGGTGACAGAGGAGACTCCATCTCAAAAAAAGAAAAATAAATAAAATAAAATAATAAAAAATAAATTTAAAAAACATTATACGGTAGCTGATTTCAAAGATACACACGTTTAGATGCTCTTACATTAATATATTTTTATTTTATTAAGTTAGAATGATGAATAGTTAGGTACTTATAAAATATCTCAAATTCCAATATGAAATGATACATCATCAAGGAAATCATGTTCTAAATTTTCAAGAAAAAATATCTGGAAAGCCATCACAATTATTGAAAAAAAAAACACACTAAAAGAAGAGCTCCCTTTTACCTTTTATTTTAAACACAAAAGGCCTAAGTTACCTTTTTATTATATCTTTGTTATAAATTTTTGAAATTTTGACTGTTTCTCAAAGGCATGCAGTTCTACTTCTCCATTTAAATAGTGGAAATATATTAAACACTGAATCGGTATCTAGTGTTTGCTTTCCTTGCTTGTTTGTTTTGCATGTTGGTGATGTTTTGGTTTTATGAAACAGTATTGCTTGATTTACTCTTAGGAAAACAGATTTTATAATGAATTTGCATGTTGGCTTAGCAAAAGCTTAAAATACAGAGGTTGATTAAAGTATTGCAATTCTGTTATGGAAACAAAAATAGTATGATGTAATCAAATAATACCCAGTTAAATAAGCTGGCAAATTAGGTAGCCACTTATGTTTTGTGTTTTCAGTGACAATGTCCCATTTACCCTCATACATCCCTCTGCTTGACTTTATTTTAATCAAATCTTCTTCTGTAGAATTAACCTGAAATCATGTTTTCTAAATTCTCATCCAATCTATGATTCTTCTTTACAGGATTCCCAACAGTTTAAACGCAAGCCCTTTAATAGAACTTCTAGTGACTCAAAGATTCACTCTTCTTAAAAAGCAGTAAGAGCTAGCGTGTGATTAAAGGAATGTGGACTTTCACTATACCTGTGTTCAATTACTCCTATAGATCATTGTGGACTTCATATGACAGTGGGAAACAAAAACAAAAACAAACCTCACTAGCTGTAAATTTGACTTCTTGAACTTCACTTTCCTCAACCAAAAAGTAAAGCCAAAATGCTTTGTGTGGGATGTTACGAAGAATGCAATATATGTAATGTGTGCCTGACCCACAGAAGGTATTCAATAAATGGTAAATATCATTATTATTCATTTCGGCATCTCTTCATATCTCCACTTGTTTTACAACTGAGAATATTTTCCTTTTTATTACTTAATAAGCCCTAGACAACAGTGCTGCTTATTGGAAGTCTATTTCCTATTTCAGAAAACCATTTGTCTTTCCTAAACAACTGTTAAATTTCTGCTTCCCATTTACTAGTACATAACTCATGAGTTTCTGAATCTCCCTGAATTACCAAAAGCTCTAAAGGTTTTAAGTTCCATCAGTAGCAATTATATGGCTCCTACAGTTACTATATTTATATTTTTATACTTAAACTGCAATGCTAGCTGGCAACAAGCTTTTTTGTTGCCATTTTTGGTCAATCATTTCAACCTTTTATTGGAAGTGTCAGGATGTAATAAATGACATTAAAATTGAACATGGTTCCCTAAAAAGTGAACAACCATTATTTTAGACTTAAAAGGATAATTTAGCCCCCATCTATGTTTATCTTTGCATTCTCCTTAACAAAGGTTTTTACTGAGCAAAATAAAGGGTAAATATGATTATGAAACAGGTTGTCCCACTAGTTTTCATGTCCTTTATAAACATTTCATACGCAAGCTACAAATGCTTCACTCGATTAAAGCAGGATCTCTAAAAGTCATATACCTGATAATATGTTGTTAGTCTAATTTGAGTTATAGCAGTGCTATAGATACTAAAAGACTATTTACTTAAAGTCTCATAGCAGTTTTATTTTCACAAATTTATTGCACATTTGGTGTGAATTAGTAAGATTAAGTCAGACATAATCATTGAATTAAGGGAAATTTTTTTTCTGTAAGCTTCCAGGAACACATTGGCTCTGAGATATATACCAGGTATTATTTTCACAGTTCTGTATAACTTTAGTGTAGTTTGTGTAACACTTCTTAACAGCCTGAAGACTTGCTTCTCTTGTCAGGTAAAAACTAAATTCCCCTCATCCATTATTAAAGATTGTTTATCAAGATGCTACAGATGATTAGTGTAAGCCTTATCATCCAGTGTAGCCCAGCTGGATACCTTAGCTGGAAGGAGTTCTTGAAATTAAGAAGCTTAGTAATGATAAGGGAAAAAAATCATTCATTCTTGTTTTCCCCAGATTCCAGAAAATAAATCAGCGAAAAAAGAGCTTTGAGAGGCAAACACCTGAGAAGGAAATAATTGTACTGCAATTGGTACACCATGGCTGCAACCTGTCATTTATAACCCTGAATAATACATCTTACATTCCTTATATCTTGGCATATACTGAAATTGAATATATTCATTTTTGTCTTAATTCTTTTGAAATGGTTGATAGTTGGGTAGCTTTGAGTGTTGCTAGTCCTTCTGAAGACAGCGTTAAGGAGAAATCTCTTAAGGTATCTGTTGCTTCACTATTAGACCCGTATAAGATATTCAAAGTAACTACAAGGTAGAAAACGTTTTTCCACAGGTCTCAAACTACATCTTCTTTTGGAACAACATTCCATGATGCTTATTTGACTTCAAAAGGCACTGATGATAGACTTGTCTAAAGATCCATTTCCATCATGTATGTGCCATAAAGCAATGCCTAACTTTGTCAAAATAAGGTTGCAAAATTCAGAATGAAAAAGAAAGAATTTCAGGGTAAAAATTAAAGTCTATGAGTCATTATTTTTTGAGTATACAATAAGGAATTAATAATCAGATAACATTTTAAATCTTAATGAAGAGATGAGCTTTAAAAAGTACACATTTGCTTTTTATTCTTCTCTTTTCCTGAACAAGTTTTTAATCCCTTCTGATGTTCTGTTTTTTTCCTTTGATACCAAAAAATACACCTGCCAGCTGAGATGTTATAGAAACCTACTTACATAATCAATTCTAACTCCCTGCTATTTTCAAAAGAAAAAAACAAATTTCCAGAATATAATACAGAAAGATGTGGAACTCTGCAATGTTTGATTATAATTTTTTTTTATAATTATACCCCACTCTAAACTGAATTAAAGAAGGAAAAAGTACATTTTAAAAATATTGTTTTAAAGCTTATTTTAAAGGGTCTATAACTAATATACTTTCTCTGGAATAAGCTAGTTGCTGCTTCATTCATCATCATATTTAGTTCAGAACTTCTTGACAAATTAGGGAAACTGAGAAGTTTATTAGGTAATCCAGTTCTCAATGTCCAATAAAATTACTTATTTATATTCTTCTGTTGCCTAGAGGGGATCCTAGGCCAACCAGCCTCCCATTAATCTGCCGGCTGACTGCAGCCACATGAATAAGCATGGCAGAAAAGATTAGGAAAATAATTGCCCTAATCAAATTGCTGACTCAGAAAATCCTGAATAAATAAACAGTCGTTGTTGAAGTCCTATGTTTTAGCATAGTTTGTTTATACAGCAAAAGTTAACTGATACATGGCATTTAAACCAGTCTCTTTTGTTTTTACCAATATCAGTGCCATTATCATACAACCACCCCCTGAAAGAAATGAAAATGATTAAATAATGTACCTAAACATCTCTCTTAATCCAGGCTTCAAATCACCTTCGTATTGTAAGGGTTTTGCTATTTGCTATGAAACATCCAGTTTGAGTTTGCAGTTACTCATTGAAAGAACCTATTAAAAACAGAACATACACAATAGGTTAATTTGTAAACTACTCTTCTCATTACAGAGTAAACAAGAAAAGCACTCACTTCTTTCTTTCATGAACAAAGAATGCAAATCCTACCTTGGGTTTGAAAACCAACCAAGACCTTCCCATCCAGCTGAGGCAGGTGTTAAAGTCACTTTGCATACAATTCCAACTATATTAATCAAAGTAAGTATTCATGTCTATTTCCTTACAAAATTGCTTTCCCCTTCCAAACATTAACATCAAGTGTTAGGCCCATTTGAATCTCTAAAATAATAAAACATTCCAAACTAGCAAAGAGGAAGAAATCATGGTTCTTATATAGTTGTGTTACTTTACCAAATCAATCACAGTGGGATCATGCTTTATCACTTTTTTTTTTTTGAATTAGCTTTAAGTATTCTACACTAAAATTCTACAAAAAGTTAATTCCACCCTGAAACAATATTTCTCAGTTTCAGGTATTTCTGAATTTCTTTTGGTAGCCTATGTGTTTTTACTGGCGACAGATTTATTGTAATTTTTGATCTATTTTTCTAAATAGGAATATAATTTTTACATTTAGTAATATTAAAATATAAAATTATAATGAAAAATTATGGTGAAAATTGCAAAACAACCAAGAAAAATATTTTTTAAGTGGGAATTAATCGTAGGTGAGATTTAGAACCATTCTGAATATTACCATATCTATTTCCATTGCCAAAGCTTCCCCACTGAGCTTCTGGATATTTGCATATCAGAAGTACCTCCAGTTAAACTTTTTCAAAATAAAGCTTTTATTTACTACACCTTCCTATATTTCCGTATATTTTTATTGTCCCCATATTGGTAAGTTGCATTACCATCTACCCAATTACCCATGTTAGGAATCTGGGAGCTATTCTTGAATTCCACCTTTCTTTCCTTCTGTCATCTACATGAAATCAATCACTAAGTTGTGCTCATATTGTCTCCTGAAGGTCTCTTTGATCCATTCATTCTCACTGTCTGTTACTTCTATTCTAGTCCAAGATAATCATTCTCCACCTCGATTAATGTGTTTCAGCTGATATCCTTACTTTCCCTCTTTTCTCTCCTCCAACCTACCATATCCAGAAAACACAAATACGATTGCGTAACCCTCCTCCTTCAACACTTCCAAGGCCACTGCCTTTTAGATTTAACTTCCAATGACTTCATAACACCTTTGTGATCTTGCCCATCTTTGTCTACATTCTTATCTTGCCAGCCTCTCTCTGGTATTCTGCAATCTTCACCGAATTTCTCTCCATTTTGGTCCATGTCATTCTCTGTCACACATAAAAGGCCTTCTCATATGTTGTTTCCTCCTATGGACACTTTCTTACTCCCCCTCATTAATTTGGTTTATTTATGCATTCCATGATTATCTCTTACACACATGCTTGCATGTGCACACAACACAAACATATATACTGTCCTCCAAGATAGAGAAGGTCCTCTGTTCTGAGCTTCTGTAATACCTTCTGCTACCTCTAGCACACAACTTACTATACTGTGTTTTTAAATGTGTATTTCCTCCAATAAACAAAATTTCAGAAAGTTGGGAATTGTGTTTTATTTCTAATTACTTATTGAATGCCTGTAAAAATGTCTGCTGTGTGGTAGGTATCAAAAGGTACTGAATAAAATAGCAAACAGAGGTGGTGCATTAATACATCCCATAGACAGACCATCTTAAATAACACATGGCTTACATAAGGTTTCAACCAATAATAAACTGTGGATAATGCATAAATGAGTTTGTGCACAAACGCCTAAACACCTTGTATGCCATATTTCTAATCTACTAAAGACATAATATTCCATGTTGCTAATCAAAAAGCACTTCAAATGCTTTAGATACCATACTTAGTAATGGCAAAAAACTAGCTGTGAAATTTTGCTGTGATATAAAAAACTACCTACTCGTTCGTGGCAGTGGGTTACAGAACTGTCTATAAATAATACTAAAGCTTATTTTATCATTCAAGAGCTTTGAATTTGCTTTAGTATCTTGGCAAATATTCAGCTGAGATGATATATTCATATGCCATAAAGTGTGGAAAATATAATTTGTGCATGCCTCAAAATTTTAAGACATGCTATCAAAAGGCCAATTTGTGAATCATTGAAAATGAATATAGTACCTCTATAATGTGTAATTTGGGGAACTATGTTTATTTATGGGCCTAACTGATGTTCAAAGACTATTGTGACCTCCTTGAAGAAAAGGATTATACTTTAATTGTAGTCTCTTAGAAAACAGTGAGAACTCAATCTGCGTTCACACAATGAAAGAAGGAAACACAGAAATACAGAAACAGAAACACATACACATACAATAACAGCTAAATCAAGTGCCAGAATCATAAACCAACGATACCATATTAAGAGTTGGAAAAACTGATGTGTGTGTTCTTGGCCGTCTAGACTACTGGAATCTATGTAGGCTAATATGCTTTAATTTAAACTTAATTATAAGAAAACTAAAAGTTCCAGACAGAATTTTCTTTGATAACAGCTTTTGTTGCATGGAAATGTGATAAAGACTTCTTAGAGTTCACCTTCTTTTCTGAGCACTTGGAGGTTTACACATATCTAAACCCATAAACTTAGGCTCAGCTATATAAGTATTTATAGCCAATGGCTTGTAAGCAAATGTAATATGTGTCACTAAAAGATTAAATAGTTAATTTTAGTGAGAGTGTTTTCTGTTTGTTTGTTTTTTGTTTTCCTGATGCATCAAGGAGTTCCCACAATCTTAATAGTACATACTACATGATGGAAGAAATGATTCTCTTTGTCTGTATTATTGAGTGGTGTCATGGAGGACATTGGTCTATAACTACAAAGCTTCTGATAACAAATAAGTCTTGTGTTGTTTTAAGTCTCTGAGATTTGGGGGTCTCTGTAATCACAAAGTAACCTAAACTAGGACTATTACAGCTTAAATTTGCAATTACCAGAGGTACTCAAATTGCCCAAATGCAATAGTAAACTTAACAAGGGAGAGAAAGTTTCCAGAAATCTGAAAGTACTCTCTTTTCACCTTTCTGAGACTGCATTGCCTGAAGATTTTTAGTCTAAAAAGAGTCTCTTCTTCAGCATAAAGTGGCTCAATGTCTATATAAGTCTTTAATTACCTTGATATTTAACAGATGAAGTAGAGAAGTTAATATAGACAATGAATGTAGTCTTAAGTAGCTACCCCAGGGAGGTACAAAAATTGGTTGCTGGTAGTGGTGACCTTTAACTAACAGAAGAATGGTATAGCACTGGTCACCTTAGGGATTTAATGTCGTTGTTTAAAAAAAGAGATTGCCTGTTGAAGGTGGCCTTTGGCAGCTATTGCTGTATTTATGCTATCAGCAATTCAGCCAACACTGCGATTTTATGTTCCAAAAATTTAGACCAAAATAAAATGAACTACTGTATATTTTACTAAAGAAAATTAGAAAATTCTATTGCCAGTAGTTTAGAACTTCAGACTAAAATAAAACTTAGGTATCAATTATGTTTTCCCAGATTAGAAAGCTTTGATCCAAAGAGTACCTTGTTCAAGGTCAGAGGCAGATCCAAGACAAGAACACAGATCTCCAAATTCCCAAGCCAGTGTAGGCCAATCAATATTTAAGGAACAATGACTGAGACATACTTAAAGTTTTTATTTTAAGATCTGAATAATAAAATTCTAGCCTTAATTTTTGCTTTTTGATTCATACATGTGATAAAACTTGACCTAGCAGGATAACTATCCATCTTTCACAAACAGCCAAAGCAAGATAGAAAAAGCTGAATCATCCATTGGTATTAACACATCAGGCTCGTAGCTCTGGACAGTACATTATCGCCAACGGGAAATGACAAATGAAAATGCAAGTCTGAAATGTTCGACCTAACCCCCCTTCATCCTTTAGGTGTCGGGTGAAATGAACACTTCCACATGAAAGCTGTCCCTGGTCCTCTATAGTATGCAGAACTGGCTTCCTGGACATACAACCTTTACATTTCCAAGTCCTGTACTTGTTCCATTGTCATCATCTTCAAATTCTTAGTAATTTTTGAATAAGAGGCTGAAATTTTATTTTGCATGGAGCCCTTGAAATTACATGGCCAGTCCTAATGTTGTGTTTATTTGCTTTGGTGTTTACACTGAGAACACCTCGCATTTCTCCTTCATAGCATGACTATGTTTAATTATTTAAGACCTTTTTTGCTATTTATTTCCACTTTTATAGTGTCAGCTCCAGGAAAACAAAAAGTAAGTTTTATCTATTTCACCTTTTTATTCATCCTGCTTAGTGGAGTTGCTGGATTAAAATAGCTTTGATAAAAATCTGTTGATAAATATACAGATGAATAATAAACTGATTCACTTTTAGTAAATAGATGAATAAAAGAAAATTGGAGAACATTTTTGACTTGAATAGAATGATAGGCATCCTGGAGTTTTTTGGGGAGGTTAAAAAAATGACAGCAGATATATAGAGAGGGAGTAAAGTACGGCGAGTTATAAAAGTCAAGCAAAAAAGTTGGTACTTGACATATGTGGAAATACAGAAGTTCTCATGAGCTTTTAAGGTACAAAATTATAACACAGTTAGTGCCTAGGTTTCTAGGTTGAATTTTATATCCTTTAACAATGGTATTCCTCTCTTTCTGTAATAGGAATAAAATGTCATGGCATATTTTACTATTTAGTAACAAATTCCATTCACCATCAACTATGTCACACGTTTTACCTGACAATCCTCACAAAAACCCTTTAATGCTGGTTCCAAATTTTTCAAAAAAAAGGAAATTGAAACTTTAAAAGATAAATAATTTTCCTAATATAACATCAGAAGAGAAAGTTATGGAATTTGGGAACAAGTTTCTTTGAGAAAATTGTCAAAATTTTCCTGCCATTTAAAGATGTGTTCTTAGCTTAACCCTTTACTTTTTAAGTGAATATTTAACTACTTTGTATAAACTAGCTCTGTGTGACTATTGGAAGAGAATCACACAGGTAAAATATGCTTAGGACAATAGAACAGCTACATGTTCTATTGAGAACATTTTCTATATGAATTAAATCTCAAAGAATTTAAACAATGTCTCTGGAAATTTTCACCTTTTGTCAAGTCCTGGAGGAAGATAAGAAATTTTGAGATGATTTTTCACCAAAGATACTCCAATTACAAACGTATTAACCTTTTTCAGAGAGAATTAGAGGAGAGAGAATAGAAAAGATTTAGGGCCAGAGCAATATTGCATAACATCTTTTTAAACACTGCAATATTTAAAGAAAATGGAGCTCCAATTGAATTTAAGAAGACATAAAACAGTTCAATTTGATTATAATTTAACCTAGTTAAATCATAAAATAATTAAAATATTCAAATCCAATCACTTTGAGATAGCTCTTGGCATAGGCCTCTGAGTAAATGTTCATGGTCATCTCTACCCAGAAGTTTACTGTTATTATTGATAGTTTTATATCATTACTACTATTATAATTAACCATTAATCGAATGTGTATTATGCTGTCTTCTCTCACTTTAGATACTAGCTGTGGTCCTGCTACGTAGATGTCAAGAAAGAAAGATATCACTTAAAGCCTTCAGCAGGTTGGAAATAAATGTCATATGAAATTTGGCTGAATAATCTGGTTGCCCTACATAAAGAATACAAAGTCTTCACTTCTATATATTCACAAAATATATATATATATATTCACAAAATCTATATATATTCACAAAATAAATTCAATTTTATTAAAGGGCTGCCTTTCTTAAAAAAAAGAAAGCATAAAATTACTAGGTTATTAGTATAGGTTTGAGGATCAGAACAGCTAAGATTTCATTTTTGCTCCACTTCTTATTAGATGTGTGACGTTAAACAACATAATTTATCTCTCACCCTACCCTCGTCTTTTAATCTCTAAAATAGAGATTATTATTTATTTTATAAAGTTGTTGTAAGGGATTAAATTAGATAACATGTAAAGTTCTTAGTATTTTCTGTAGGTATATAAGTATACAGTTATGTTAATATCACTGTTATGTTCAATCAGTATGAATCTGTCCTCACAGATTACTTTGTCATTTTAATGTAACAAATTTAAATAGAAATATGAGATAAGAGGCCGGGCGCGGTGCCTCACGCCTGTAATCCCAGCACTTTGGGAGGCCGAGGCAGGCGGATCACGAGGTCAGGAGATCAAGAACATGGTGAAACCCCGTTTCTACTAGAAAATACAAAAATTAGCCGGGTGTGGTGGTGGGCACCTGTAGTACCAGCTACTCAGGAGGCTGACGCAGGAGAATGGCGTGAACCCAGGAGGCGGAGCTTGCAGTGAGCCGAGATCATGCCACTGCACTCCAGCCTGGCGACAGAGCAAGACTCAGACTCAAAAAAAAAAAAAAAGAAAAGAAATAAGAGAAATACTGTTATTGATTTTAATGTTGAAACATTATCTAAATAAGGTTCAAGAAAAAAGTCAATTTTCTACTTGCCATTCTTTGTACATACATGCATTAATTTTTTAACTTTACTGTGACAAAATTTATATACATTTGGAAATCACAGATATTAAGTGCACAATTTGATGGGTCTTGATACATGTATAAACCTGTGAAGCCAACACTTCAGTGAAGATATAGAATAGTACCATCATCCCAGAGAGTTTTCTCATAGCCCTTTCCTGTCAATCTTCACACTCCAAAAGAAATCGCCGTTTTAATGCCCATCTTAATGGCTTTGTTTGCAGATTTTATATAAAAGGACTCACATATTTAGTACTCTTTTTTTGAATGGTTTATTTCCTTAATATCACGTTCTTGAGATTTAGTCATGGTGTTATATCTATTGCTGGTAACAACATTTCAATATATGAATACATTACACAATAGTTTATTTATTCCTACAGTGATGGACATTTTTTCCCCATTTTCTTTTCCTTGAATTTCTTAAATATGTTTACAATGGGGTTTTAAATTTCTAGTCTTCTAATTTTATCAGGTGGAGCATCTCAGGATCTATTTATATTGACTACTGCTTTTCTTATGTTGTATTTTGTGTTATATGTTTCTGCTTTGTCATAGACTTATGAATTTATTATCATATACTTAGATAATATAGATACTACATTTAGAGCATCTGTTATACTGTCTTTATTTAAAAAGTATTATGTTTTAGTCTAGCCAGCAGAACTAGTTCTAGCAAGTCTTTTCCATACTTTCACACTTTTTTTTTGTTTTTCCCTGGCAATATTTTAAGAAAATTGTTATAGACAGAAATAATGAAAGAATTATACAGTGATGGTAGTATGAGTGAAAACTGAAATCCCATCATTTTGAGAAAGTTCTTGGCAACAATCTCTCATATACCTCTCATGTGAGTGAAAATTCATATACCACCATCTTTTACAATTGTCACAACTTTGCTACATTGATTTGGTTTTACATCTGTTTATCCGTCCATATGTCATTTGTTGATACATTTCAAGGTGAGTTGCAAGCATCAGTAAACTTCACAACTGAAAAGTTCAGCATTTCAGGCTTATTAATATGGAGCTACATTGATTTTTGTCCTTAGTCTTAAGAGCATATCCCTTCCTCCAGGGTGTTGTCATTACTGTCAAGGTGGGGATTTTCTATAGCCTCAATTGAATGTTTGAGGTTCTCAAGATTACTCTGACTGCAATATAACTCTAATGTCTCCCAGCACGGTATGACCGCTAGTGTCTTGAGATCTCAGTCACACAGTAGCCACTACCTTTGTGGAGTCTTACTGTGTGTATACTCAGTGCAGACTAGTGTTCAGGAAGTTCTTTCTTATGCAGACATATCTTATAATCTCTCTACATAGCTCTCTTCTCTTTATACAATGCCCCATTAACACTAGCTGCTTCACCACCCTAGAATTCATCACCCTTGAAGTTTAACTCAAACAAAATCTTGCGCTCTGCTTGGACTTCAAACCCTTGCTTTAACAGCTAAATGAGCGCTGTTCAAAAGAGCCTCCTGTGATGACAAAAAAAACTGTCCAATTCTACACTGCCCAATATGGAAGCCATTAGCAACACACTGAGCACTAGAAATGTGTATTGTTTGAGGCATTGGATTTATAATTTTAGTAAACTGCTGCATAATCATTTGGCTTTAAGAAAGAGGACCAAAGCAGCAGTCCAGGTGGAAGCTGATTCCCTGAACTGCCTTTGTGCTGTCTTTGATCTTGTATTTCCCTTTATCATAACATTTGCACCCTAGAATTTAGTTACTGTTACTAGACTGTGAGCAACTTGAGGGCAAGTCTTTCATGTCCATGTTGTCAGTCCCCAGCATAGTACTTACTACATAGTACACATCAATAAACTTATGTTAAGTGAACAAATAAAGGAAATACTCATTCCATCTGCGCCTTTTAGTAAACTGATTAAGAAGAGCAAAAAGTTTTAACTCAAAGCCTTATTTTTTTCTCAAGTTTGTGGGAATGGCAGAAACTTCCAAAACACCTACCACTAAAGGTAGATCACAGGAATCACAGAAAAGAGGGATTGCTCTCTTAACTGGTTGTTGAAACTTAGGCCTGCAGAGTCCCAGTCTTGACCTTCAACAGATTTATAGAATGCCATGGAGCAAATCTAACATCACATACATAGAATAATAAAGATGTTATGTTGCTTTCACTTTGAGATCCAGCCTTCCCCCAAATTTTTACTTTTTAGCCCAAAGGCATGGATGTCTACTGGAGAAGACTGTGTTAAATAAAGCAGCCAATTATTTTATTTTCCCATACTTGTGTGATGCTACTCATTAAGTTTGTCATTTATACAATGATCTAAACTGAGAGTGCATGCACAGCATTAATAAAATGTTTTATCCATTTTCTGCTTAATTCCTCTACTTAATTTTCTTGCCATTGCACATTTTGCTTAATTCAGCTGGATGCATGGTTTCTTCTTTAGGTCTACACAAAATGACTGAGAGTTCCTCTGCAATTATAAGTAATCCTACAAAGAAAGGAATAAAGACTCAATTATGGAGTGCATTAAATATAAGCTGCACTGTGGATAGGAATACATCTCTCTCTACAAGTTCAGTGCAACATGAAGAAAGATGGGGATGCAACATAATAAGATTTCAACAGGCTTACATGGGGGAGCATTTTCCACATTTGTACAGTTTGAAATGCAGCAAGCTGTCTTAAACATAAAATATTTTTATAAAAAGGTGACTCTGATGCTGAAATTGTTTCTTTGCACAAAAAAAGTCACTGTTGTGTTTGGCAGACAATTGCTCATAGTCTAATTTTTGTTTATGTTTTAAATTTACTATTAATATTCAAAGAAATGAATATACACATAATTTTGTGCAATTTTCCATTTTTCTTCCTACCAACAATGTTTGGAATTAGTTCAATTCTGTATACATTGAAATGTCAGTTTTAAAATAACAAATACATGGAAAGCTCCCTCTAGGATAAAGAGAAGGCTGATTCTGTGACCATCATACATTATTTAATTTTTAGGTTTAGTTTTAATTTTCAACCTTCCACATGTTTATTTTCCTTCACTTTCTGTTTTTTTTTTGTTACTCCTAACTTCTTCTTACATTAATGTTTACCGATGGAGATAGCTGTCTAAATTTGACTAGAGCTAGAAGTTAGATTTTTCAAGCATATCTGATAAACAGGGATTAGTGTTTGAGTTGCTATGATTCAGCCAATATTGTTAGGTATTTCTATCTCTGTGAATGTACTAAATTCTGTAATGCTTAGATATTTGGTAAGAGCTATTTATAAGAAAATTTAGAAAAATAATGGCCAATAGATCACACTGCCAATTAATCATTTAGTTCTTAGGGAAGGGCAAAGCAAAGCAATCACATCAAATAAGCAGCACTGATTGTGCAAGAGGGAATAGCCTACAGAAGAACACTGATTTTTGATTATAAAAAAGTGAAAAAATTGCATTTGACATCTAAATATGTAGTTAACTTTATGGAGAGGGGTTCCAGTGGTTTGCGAACAGTTATTACTAATTCAAACATACTTGTTCTTTTGACATCCTACTCCCTCAAGAATACAAGTACATAATTAATATGATAGCAACACACTTTGTTTAGATGAGGGTGAAAAAGCATGGTTTTACATCTTGTCTTATTATCTAGCAGCCACACTAACTTGATAAATACTTAGCAAAAGAATGTTCATCCTTTCCTAGCTTGATTGTTCCTATGCCTGTTCCTGTTATTGCCTTCATGAATGTATTTCCAACTTGGAAAGAAACAAATAGAATTAGTCTTTGAAGGAAGTAGGCCAACTGCTCATTAGAAAAAATAGTAAAATTAAGAAAAATAAAAGGTTTAGCTACGTGGAATCCAATAAGGGCTTTTTTTGGCCTTCTTTTTTTTTTCTTTGCATTATCTCCAGCTCATATTTTTAGTTACATTTTAGAAAATTTCTTAACTTTCCTTTGGCCACCCTTGGTTCCCATTCTATCACTTTCCACTTTTTCAATTTATAACTACCTAAATGCTTCTTTACATGTTGACAAAGATGCCCTCCTTAACCAAGCTTTAGGCGGGCCCATTGGACATGTCTTTAAGAGCCAAGTGTTAGTGGGAATTGTCAAGTCAGTTGACCCAGAATTCCTCCTTCTCTTCATGTTTCCTTTTAGTAATTTTCTTTTCACCGACACACCCACTCTGCTCCATAGCTATAAATCCCCAGTTTCCTTGCTGTTCTGGAGTTGAGTCCAATTTCTCTTGCCTGCTGCAAAATCCCCTTGCAGGAGTCCCTGTACATACCTCAGTAGTCCTGAATAGTTTGCCTTACCATTTAACAAGAGTCAGAATAATATCTTTTTCGACAAAATCATAAAATCGATCTTCTTCCCTAGCTGTGGTAATGGCAGACTATTTGAGGAATTGTTTCAGGTAACTTTGCCTTGCCTGAGAGTCTTCTCCCTACCTCATGCTTCATCAAGCTCATTTGTTTCTTGTTCCGTGTCTATTATGGCATTTAAAATGAGGATAATTTAGCACAAAGTTTTCATTTAGTATTTTATTATAAAATGAATATATATTTGAACATTGTAGATTTTTTTTAATATAGAAAATAAAACACAAAAGGAAACAGACACATCGAAGGACCAAAAGCCTGAGAAAAACCTCCAGCTGTCCATCGGCATGCCTAGCTCAGTGATCTTTCAAAAGTCAAATTTGGTGAAAACCTTTATCTGTTGAGACCTTTGCCATAGATTTTTACAGCCCACAGGACAAAGTCCACATTGCTTACCGTGGCAAACTAAGCTCTGCATAACCTGGCTCCCTCCAAAGCATTCTAATAATCTCAAAAATCTAATGCAGTGGTTCTCAAACCTGAGAATATATATAAACCACTCTCACCTGAATCTCCTGAGGTTTTGTTTATTTATTTGTTTATTTTTATACCAAACCCTGGCTGGTGCATTCTAAAACTGTGACTGAATAGGTCTAAAATGAGGCCCTCAAAATTACATTTTTAAATCCCACAGTTTACCCTCTGGGATTCTGGTGCAGGTGGCTGTCAGGCAAGTCTGAAAAATATTTCTCTAGGGACCAAGTTTACACGATTGTCTCTATTTTACTACCCTGTGATTCATATGTGCTATTTTCACTATGCAAAATGCATTACTCATCTTTTCAAACAGCAAATTCTTAATAATCCTTCAAAACTTAAGCATAAAGAAAAATTATTTGATGGTAGGGAGAACAAACAACAACAAAACTTTCCTTATCATATCAACCCACTGTTTTAAACTCCAGTGTTTATTATTCTTTCTGTATTCCAGCTTTCAATTAAAAACCTAGAATAAAAACAAAGGCAATATTTCTACTAAGAACACCGATTTTTTAAAACAATCTATCTTCTTGAATTTACACATCTCTACAACCCCCAGGCTATGGACTGGTACTGGTTTGAGGCCTATTAGGAACTGGGCCACACAGCAGGAGGTGAGCGGCATGTAAGGGGAGCATTACCACCTGAGCTCCGCCTCCTGTCAGGTGGCATTAGATTCTCACAGGAGTGTGAATTGTGACTGCGCATGGGAGGGATCTAGGCTGCGCATTCGTTAGGAAAATCTAATGCCTGATGCTGTGAGATGGAACAGTTTCATCCCAAAATCATCCCCCTGCCCTCTCACCCCCACATCCATGGAAAAATTGTGTTCGACAAAATTGACCCCTTGTGCCAAAGTGGTTGGGGACTGCTGCTGTGTCAGGCATTATGGAGGACAAAATCGTGAAAAAAATTCAGAGCCTGAGGATGCTCATTACCAAAGGCTAAGACAAAATACACATTAGAGAACAATAATATATATATATATATATATATATATATATAATTAAGGGCCAAGGTTTAGATTATACATCTGTATTAGTCAGGGTTCTCCAAAGAAACAGAACCAATAGGATATGTGTATGTGTACGCAAATAGAGATAGATAGTAGGTACGTAGGTAGGTAGATAGAGAGAGAGAGAGAGAGAGAGAGATACAGAGAGAGGGAGATTTTAAGGAATTGGCTCATATGATTATGGAAATTGGCAAGTCCAAAATCCACAGGGTAGACCAGCAGGTCAAAAATCCAGGGAAGAGTTGCAGTTTGAATCAAAAGACCATTTTCTGGTAGAATTCCTTCTTGTTCAAGGAGGGTCAGTCTTTGTTCTATTAAGGCCTTCAACTACTTAGATATGGGTATTCAAATTATGAAGGATAACCTGCTTTACTCAAAGTTTACTCATCTAAATGTTAATCTTATCTAAAAAAGGCTTTCACGAATACATTTAGAATAATGTTTGACTATCTGGATCATGTGACCTAATCAAATGAACACAAACTAACCACTACAGCATCAGAATTGAAATTTAGGATTTTCTGTGGATTGACAGATTGATTAATTCATAAAAATTCACATTAAAAGTGAGGCATAGTATGAAATGCTATCCTTTTTTTTTAGACCAAAATCTTTAGAGCTAACCCCTCCAAAGAACTTTCATAGTAGTTCATGGAATTCTTATTGAGCAAACGATATGATTCAGAGTTTAGCAAAGGAAGAAACCAATACAGTAGGTAGACTTACCAAAAATTTCAAAATGTATAAAAGTGGAAGGTGAATCAAAAATATAGAATCTCTCCTTCCAACACTTAACAAGAGAAAAAGCCAAAGACAAATAGAGCAAAAATAAATTATCCAGCAATAGCTGAACAAAGAAAAATTTGAAAATCTGTATCCAGCTAGAGAGTTGGAATATTACCTGAAGTAAGGTTCGATGGACCTTTTAACTATTTCCCCACCATAGCCCCAAACTGCCAAAAGTAGAAATTAAAATACTATTAAATAAAATTCTGAAAACTTTCACTAATAAATTCTATATTGGGAAAGGTGGACCAAGGCATCAGTAGATAACCTTACACATAGTCAAGAAAATACATTCACACCAAGACCTCGATACAACGAGAAAAGCAACCAGAGTTTGTCATCTTCCACGGACGTATGCTGAGTTAAAATAACACTGCAAGATAAAATGCAGAAGACCTAGTTAAATTTTAATTGCAGATTAACAACAAATATATAAATATACAAAAACAGACACATACATATATATGTCTGCATGTGTGTGTATGTATGTATACACACACTTAACCAGAGAAAAAGTCAAAGACAAATAGAGCAAAAAATAAATTACTCAGCAATAGCTGAACAGACATTAGTATATGTTCTGAACATTACAAGGGGCATATTTATACTAAAATATATATTTGATGTTTATATGAAGTTAAAATTTAACTGCTCACCCTATGTTTTTATTTGCTAAATCTGGCAACTGTTGGTTGGAGCCACCAGCTGATGGCCACTGGAGTGAAAAGCATCTCTGGATGAGTAAAGAATCCTGGAACAGGATTTGTGACAGAATCTATCCTAGTTGAGTTGCTTCATTCTCCCATTTTCGTACCTACAAGCCAGAGAGAAATGTTTGAAAAGCAATACTAATAACTCAAACTGTAGCTCAAACCACCAAACAGAAATTGATACTTTTAAAAAAAAGGAAGGTAAAGTACAATAAGAAAAGGTATCTGAGATTATATCAGGGCAAACTGAAGATCTGGAGATGTCCATAGTAAAGTTTGGTAGGAAGAAAAGATAGGACATGGTAACCAAACAAATATACCAGACGTGGATGGTGAGATGAGGAATAAGGTCTGGTGGGGATTTGTGAGGAAAGAACGAAAGAGGGAAAAAAGAAGGCAAAGAATGAGAAGGAGAAGTAGAAGAGGGGAGAAGAAGAAAGAGGATATGGAAGGGAGGAAGGAAAGGAAGAGAAAGGGAAATATAAATGAAGGACTTATTAGGCATTGGGTGGTGCCTAGCCCAAGGAACGGAAGCACACTCACTACAAAAGCAAAGATTCTAGAAGAACTTTAGAATAATGATATTTCAATAAAAGACTTAAAGTTCAAAAAGACATCAAAGATGACTTAATTATAAGAACAGAATTCATTAAAGTTGAGATAAGAAAATATTCAAAGTAACACAATTATAGAAGTAATAAATAAATTAGAAAAGCTCAAACTGGCATGTCTGAAAATGCAATTACTGTTATAGATAAAAGGCTTGATATGAACATAGTGTTTGCAGAGAAACAAGACAAAGATTAAAGCAATTACAAAAGACATTATACACACACAGGACAAAGACCTCTGTGTACGTGGGTGTTTGTGCACATGTGTCTTTATTGCAGAAAATCTTTCCTTAAATGAGGAATTCAGTGTGTTACATAAAAAAGCAGGCAGGCCAGGTGCAGTGGCTCATGCCTGTAATCCCAGTATTTTGAAAGCCCAAGGCTGGAGAATCACTTTAGGCCGGGTGTTTGAGACCAGACTAGTCAACATAGCAAGACCCAATCTCTACCAAAAAAAAAAAAAAAAAAAATTGATTTTAATTATCCAGGTGTGGCATTGCATGCTGGTAGTTCCAGCTACTTGGGAGGCTGAGGGAGGACTGTTTAAGCATAGGAGGTCAAGGCTGCGTCGAGTCCTACGATCACACCACTGCACTCCAGCCAGGGCAATAGAATGAGACCCTATTTCCAAAAAAATAAAGAACATGCAATATAATTGAAAAATAATTGGTAATTAACACACATAAAATATATACCAGGTGCATTATCAAACTTCATAAATAAAGGACATGATTCTTCAAGAGCATAGGCAAGGAAAGCAAATTACTGGCAAGAAGAGAAAGCAGACTGGCTTCAGGCTTCTCTACAACCACATTCAGTGATATTAAAAAAAAGGAGTTATGAACACAAGCTTCTAGGAGGAGAAAAAACCTCTCACCCAAAAATATTCTACCCACACAACTTATCATTCAACTACAAAGGTATCAGACAATGCATCTCAAATCTGATAGAACTCTAGAACTATATCACCCATGAACTGTTTTTTTAGAAAAAAAATTGATGCAATCCAGCTAACCAACGGATCAATAAAAATAAAATGTAAGGAATAAAAATTATAATAAAATGTCTGGTAGTTAACATTAAATCCAGTAAATGTTTTCTTGTGACTGAACATCTGGGGAATTGTAGTTGCAGGACAGATGGTAAATTTTATAAACTTTAACAGTTTAAAACATAACTAATAAATACTGGAAGGTTTAGGGTGGAGAAGCAGGAGAAAGTATGAGAATGCTAATTTTCCTTCTCCCAAGGTAAAGAATTCATTGATGCTACCTCAAGCTGAAAGTTGTAGTTAGAAATTACAATGATTAAAACCACTTAGTAAAATTAATCTTTTTGGAAAGAAAAATTAGCCCAGCTTCATTAATCTCAATGCTATTTCTTTTTTTTCTGCCAAATTCAAGTAAACTTAAACTTAACATTTTAATTTTAAAAATATTATTATCTACATTTTAATATGTATTTCTATATGCACGTATATAAAGAGACATATCTGGAAGGCTATAAAACAAATATTAAAACTGGTAAGATTTTAGACAATTTTTAGTTTTATAATTTTGTGTATAGCTTGAATTTTCTCTTATGATGACCCTATGTAATTTTGATAGGAGAAAACAAAATTGTAGTGACATGTTTTACAGGCTGGTAGAAATATTTCTTGTGTCTGGGATCTTTTGTTTGTTTTCTGTCTTTTCTTTTTAATTTTATCAGTTCAAATACTATAGAAATGTCTTGAGAGAAAATTATTGCATTTGTTTCACTATGGGAAATATTTTGTCCTCATTGTAGCATCCATACTAGAGCAAATGAATGAAAGGATATGCAATGGCAGAAAATAGTGTTGAGTAACATTTTGTAAAGAAATCTCTGATCTAGATTGTTTCATAATAAACTATACGGCCACTCTTACTGTTCCCATTCACATGTTGACCCTGGAGATCAAGGTTCTGGACACAGCTGTTGCTTAATAAGTATCTTTTGGGTTTTTCTGTGCAATAACTTCAAAGGCTTTTGCCTTACGGACAGGTTATTGAGTACCAGTCAACTAAAGTCAGCAAATTTTTATTAAGAGCTGTACTCTCTCCTAGATGTTGTTTTTTTTACCTCGTGAAAATGTACACAAACCAAATGTGCAACTGCTCAAGAAACAATCCGTAAGATTACACTCAGGTAGGAAGAGCTCCGTGCCAAATGGCCTGAAGATCAGTATGCAACCCCCATCAGTTTTTGGCAAGATCTTTTTATATATTTCCAATATTTCAAATGGTTCTTTTTATTTTATGGTTTTTTTTCACATAAGATTAAATCTAACATCCACCACATTCAACACTCCCAATGTTTTCCTTCTTTATTTCAATCATAGTACTGTTAATACTAGCTGTTTGATTTTCTTTTCCATTTTCCCTTCACTTTAATAAAACAAAGCAAGATGCAATAAACATTAATGTAATGTAACCAACACAGCTGAAATTGAACAATTGATCTATTTTGCATGAGTCAATACATAAAAGTCAAAAAGTTTCAATATAGAATATGAAAATGCCAGGCATGATGGCCTTTAATACCAGCACTTTGGGAGGTTTAGGTAGGAGGATCACTTGAGGGGCAGGAGTTCAAGACCGGCCCATGCAACAAAGCAAGACTCCGTCTGTATGAGATATAAAATAAAATTAGCTGGGTCTGGTGGCATGTGCCTATAGTCTCAGCTATGCAGGAGACTGAGGCAGGAGGATCACTTGAATCCAAGAGTTTGAGGTTACAGTAAGCTGATCGTGCCACTGCCTGCAAGCCTGGATGACAGAGGATGACAGAGTGAGACACAGCCCCTCCCTACAAAAAAAAAAGTGCTAAGTGTACAAGTCAAATAAATGTTCACTATTCAAGGACCAACTCTAACCTGAAGAGCATCAGAATGCTTTAAGACTCCTTTAAATTTGTTGAGATAGGGATTTTGGAAATTTGATCACAGGCAAAGAGGAAAAAAATTGTCGATAAATCATTACAGCTGTAGAAAGGGAGAGTGTTGGCCAGAGACCCAAACATAACCAACAAGCCAAATGTAGTGGAATAGTTTCAAAAAGTGCTTACTCTAAACTGAATATGAAACACAGGGAATGACAGAGCTGTGACTGAAACCTAGGCAAATTTAAATAAATGCTTCAGTCTCTGGAAAATATGCCTACAGCAGTTACAATAGCACTTTAGCTAGAGAATGTGATAAACATCTCCTCCTCCACTCCACAGGACTATCCTTCTTTAAATATGAGGATGAACATTTGCAGAGAAATGTTATCATAAATATTTCTGGTATTGTTACTAACTAGAAAAAAGTAATCCTCTATTTGGATCCTCACAGCTGTAGAAATCATTATGTCTTCAGAAAAGGAAGGTAAAAAATAAACCTTCATCTCAAAAGAAATATTATTTTCATGCAAATATCCCTAGTAATATAATAGAAGGAAGAGAAAGTGGGAATATGGTAAATTCATATAGTCAATTGTCTGGAAAGAAAATGTCTGTCAAAAGCCAATAAGTATTTTGCAAATTCTTGTTTCATGGCAAGAAAGATAAGGTAAATGAGGCACTTGTACACAGACATGGTCATTATTTGGCACATTTAGAGAAAATCTTGATATTAATTTTTTATTTTATTATATTTGAAATATTTAACTTCCTAATACTTATCAGAGCACATTTTATTTTCATTTCAATTTATGGCTTTCATTATGTGCTTTGAATTCAGACCACCTGAGATTGCATCTTTGTGAAATACTTAGAAGTCTTAGGCCTAGGGCTTGCAGTGAGCCGAGATCGTGCCACTGCACTCCAGCCTGGGCGACAGAGCGAGACCTCGTCTCAAAAAAGAGAAGAAGTCTTAGGCCTTAGGAAAAATTCCATGAAGTTCAGTGCTTCAGTCTCCTTGTTTGTAAAATGGGAATAATAACAGTATCATTCTCATAAGATTGTAATAAAGGTTAAATAAAACAATAAAAAGCACTGAGAATGATGCTCAGTTCATAGTATATGTTCAATGAAGGTTGGCTACTATTACAATGGATTTATCTACCAAACAACTACAGTTGTCTACACTTATGTGCTAGACAAAGATCTAAGTGTTACAGTAGATAGGCAGATGTGAGCAGGGCAGGAGAGGACCCACCTACCAGGAATTTCAGGTGACCATCAGGTACTGGTTAGGTGGTTGTTAGCTGTCTCTCTAAAATAATAACGGTCACAGCCAACATCAGAGAAAGGCAATTTCCCAATAGATAGAAACACCTACCTGAAACTGGTGATCATCAGCTACCCAATAAGATCTCAGGAGTAGGGCAAGTGGGCTCAAGCATGTGCATTGAGAGGCAAAATGGCAGAGTTTAACTGGTATATGACTTTTCAAAGACATCCCACTAGTAAAGGGAAGAATGCATCAGGTGAGCATGCATAAAACTCCAGTAAACACACTGCGCATGCTCACCTCCCAAGTGATAGCAGGCCACTGCGCATGTAGGCAGCCCACTGAAAGGGAAAAATCAAGGGAAAAGGGATGCAAGATTCCAGATGTATGCCAACATATAAAACCACAAGTCAAAAGGGGAAACCCTACATTTGTCCTCCAAGATGCCCACTTGGCCCTCTTCCAAGTGTACTTTACTTTCTCTTCATTCCTGCTCTAAAGCTTTTTAATAAACTTTCACTCTTACTCTAAACCTTGCCTTGATCTCTCCTTCTGCCTTTTGTCCTCAGTTGAATTCTTTCTTCTAAGGAGGCAAGAATTGAGCTTGCTGTAGAACTGTACAGATTTGTTGCCAGTAACTTGAATACCCACCACCAAAAATATAAGTGCTTTACATATACTAACTCACTAAATCCTCCCATAGCCTATAAATTAGTTTTTATAATTATTTTCCCCATTTAACAGCAGAGGAAACTGGGTAGGTGAAAGGTTAAATAGATTTTTTCAGAGTCTGTGTTCTTAACCATCAAGTTGACCGCCTTTGCAAAAATTATATCATTGAGAAAATTATGATAATGAAAGAGATGTGAACTAATCCACCTACCATCTTGCCTTCCCCTTAATTATTCCTGGGCTATTGGGCTAAGTTCGAGAGACAAAATAGGCCTCCCCCAAAACTCAACTGCCTTTATAAAGCTAATGGGAGGCCACCAGTCTTGGAGAAGAGAAGCCTATGTCCTGCTAAGGCGCAGACATAAGTGATTGCCAGCAATTATCCCAGAGGTTATAAGATATGCAATTGCCCCAATCACTCCTTCAAACAACACCACTCTTGCAGATTGGCATTCTGAGATAGCTTTTCAGGTTTTTCGAATGTCTGACATCCATAGTTCTACCTGGACCTGCCAACCACACTCCTGCAGCCCCACTCAGAGGTAATTCAGCCCACAGAAGGACAGCTTCAACCTGCTATGCCTTTGAATAATCCCTAACCTACTAGCTTCAAAGGATATAATTTGAGTACTAACTCCAACTCCCACATGGTGTGGCCAGCCTTGTGTCTATTAAACACTTTCTTTACTGCAATGCTGTGGTCTTTCTTTATGCAGTGAGAAGGAAGAACGCCTCGGACAGTTACAAATTGATTCTCAACTTCAGCTGTACTACTAGAATCACTTGGGGAACTTTCAATAGTTCTGATTCTTGGTTGTACCCTAATTCAATTAAATTGGAATCTCTACAAATGGCCTCAGTAGTTTTTAAAACTCCTGAATCGTGGCAGTGGGCTACTCTATAACACATGCCTTTCAGAATGAACAATCAGAAAGACACTTAAAGTAAAAGAAGAAAACCTGATAAAGCAGACTCTTCTCACAGCTATTCCAGCTTCTCGTTACAACAGCTAGACCCAGAAGTCTGATGTGTCTACAAATGAAATGAGGTAAATAAGACCCAGCAGCAATTGCTTACTAAAGCAATGGTAGACAATATACTTACCTTTGTTATGATTAATGGCCTCAGTAGGAAGGAACCATTAGCAATTCCATTAGTCAGTGTTCTGTTCACTCTTGCTCTGTGGACCATAACCATGGGGTAGCTTAAGAAATAATAAACTATTCTTGTCAGCATGTAATCCTGATTTCTTGTTATGTGAGGCAAAATCATTTGAAATGAGAAACTATGTTTATTCACAGCTACATGTAGTGTAATCGAGACAGAACACATTTAAATGAATCAATTGCATCATAACAGACAAAATGATTCCTGATTAATACACTTATTAATTTTCTCTCTTCACTTCGGGGAAGGGTCCTCTCTAAACCTAGAGAAAAGGAGTGTCCTTCTCCTCATCCTGAAGATTAACAGAACACAGAGAGAAATCTGAACAAACAGATGTTGCTAAGTTTCCCCATTTTATTTCATTTAACTCAAACCCTTTTTGCTGTGATTTCTCCATGACTCTCCACTCTTCAGAAGACCTAGCATAAAAACACTAAGGTTCAAGTGCTTCTTCAGGTCTTTATTTCCTGATGAAGGCTCCTGTATTAAGCTGTTCTCATATTGCTATAAAGAAATACCTGAGACTGGGTAATTTAAAAGAAAACTGGCTTAATTGACTCACTGTTCTGCAAGCTCTACAGGAAGCATAGCAGCTTCTGCTTCTGGGGATTTCCTTAGGACACTTACAATCAAGGTGGAAGGTGAAGGAGAAGCAAGCATGTCTTACATGGCTGGACAGGAGAAAGAGAGGGAAGGGAGAGGTGCCACACACTTTTAAACAACCAGATCTTGTGAGAACTCACTCACTATACAATACCAAGGAAGGATGGTACTAAATCGTTCATGAGAACTCTGCCCCCATTATCCAATCTCCTCCTACCAGGCCCCTCGTCCAACACTGGGGTTTATGATTCAACATGAGATTTAAGTAGGGAAAAAGAACCAAACCATATCAGCTCCCATGTCACGTAAAACTTGAATTACATAAACGTGCACACTTTTCCTATTAATTTTTCTTTTGTTATAAAGGCCCCAGTCAACAAACCTAAAATTGGTAGAAGAGCAAGATACCTTTCCTCCCCTACGCTTCCAAGACATCCTTGCTCATTTATGCTCCTCCAATATCATCTATATGCTACAAGAAATATGCTAAAACGTATTTTTATGCTACTAGGGAAGAGCGAGCATTTATGTGAAAGTACCAGCTTACATTATAAACAAAGAATCTTTTTTATGATAACACAGTGGTATTGGGAATAATATGTATTGCTTCATAATTGTTGCCAAAGCTTCTCCTAGGAGTTTGGTGCAAGGCAATGAAGAATAAATAAACTATATTTTAAAAGAAAAAAATGTTTTAAGTTAAATTTTAAACCCAAGTCTTTTTCTACTCCTTTTTGCCTCCGATCTTCCTTAATACCGGAGGATCCTTATAATTAGAAGGAATCTCCATTCAAATTTAATTATAGATGAAATAACTATGTGTTAATCTACTTAACTTCATAAATTCTAAGTGCTGAAAACCATGGAATGTTAGAGATAGAAATAAAATAGCATACAGCTGTAAGTGTCTATTTAGTGCCATCTGGGTTTTCATTCAAAATATGTCCATTATCTAGTCCCTCACACCTGCTATGCTCCCTTAAAGCCTCATGAATTCACACTGAAAGTGAAGAGAGAAAACATTTTCTTCCAACCTTTTCTTTGTCCTATACTTCTTCCGTAAAGTTATGTTCCACACGGTGTCTTTGATACTACATAATGACAAACTTCTGGAATTCTTTCTTTACTTACTAAGATTCAATGCCTAAAATATTTTCTTATCATCATCCTATAACCTTTATGAGTTGCTCATAGTGGAAGATCACTGAAGGGATTAGAAGACAAATCTTATCTCAACTGCTTCCCGTATTTGACCAAGGCAGGTTCTCCTTAAAATACAGCTACCATTAACGCCACTCCTATAAGGAAGTTTCCAGTTTGGAAGATTGATCCCTAGCATGTTGTAATTCACCTGTCCAGCTCTAGGGGAGCATCTAGCTAGGGAGACTGCCCTTAACATCAGGATGAAAAGGCCCAAGAGAACTTTAGTAATTTCCAGTCGAAGTCCTAACTCTATCCCCTTTTGTGAAACTAATATATAAACTCTTACCTTAGGCTATTCTTCCAGTTACTTGCTGACAAATACTCCAACATAGGTAATGCATTTTTCTCCTGTGAATCTGTCTATTATCAGTTAATTCACATCCCCCCAAACACTTGGATCTAGGTGGGTAAATGAAAAGTTATTCCTCCAAGTGTCAAAATTCCACACATACTCTTGAAACTCATAGATGTTTCTGAGGGAAAAAAAAATCAAAGACAAGTAGATAATTTTTTAAAGATTTCTCTAAACACTACAAGGAGCTTATGAATTTCCCCCAAATACATGGATTCTCCTATTGTGGAAATTTAAGTCATAGCCCAGAGTATATGTAGATATAGCTAATCCTAGGAGGATTTGATATATATCACTGCTTCAACTGACAATTCGTTTCAACCACAAATTAAGTCCTGAGGAACTGGAGAACAAGTAAAAGAGGAAATTGTTAAACTCATTTGTTTGCCTTGAGAGAACAGAAACGTGCTCCTTGAAAGTTAAGGATTCACGTGACAGCCAATTGAAGTTTCCATGTTTCAAGCGGCCCATATTCTAGGCTTAGATGAAGATGATTTAGATTTTGAGTTGGACCAAATGAGTTTAAGCCAATTAATGCAATCCAGTTATTGTTACCAACAAACAAATGATATAATATGTCCCAAAGATTGTATGGGACATCCTAATATGTCCCATCATTGCTTCTCTAAAATTCAAATTTAAGAGGACATCCTGTATTTTATTTAGAAGTCTTATTTTTAATTTCTCTAGAGCACAAACAGGATTGAGAGTTATTACAACACAGTGTCTACACTCTCCATTTATATTATCTTTTTTATTCTTTGTTGTTTGGATTGTTTCTTTTTGGGGAAAAGAGTAAACAACAGAATATGAACAAACATTTAGTAACAGTGCTTTACTGGGCAAAAATAAGTCTCTATATCTAACTATACATAAATCACTGCCAAATAAAAATACAGAAAAGCTCAATAAATCAAAGCATTAATTAAGCTCCACCTCTAATGCCTAAAATAATAATTACTCATTCACCAAGACTTTGAGGGAGTGGTAAGAGGAACTATTAGAACTAAATGAAAAAAAGAAGGGTAAGGGAATGCTAGCTCCTTGCTACTCAAAGTATAATACATGGACCAGCATCACCAGCAATATCTGGGAGCTTGTTAGAAATGCAGACTCTCGGGACACATCAAGACCTACTGAATTAGAATTCGTTTCAGCAAAATCATCAAGGGATTTGTATACACACCAAAGTTTGTAAAGATCTTTTCTTGATCATGCAATTCAAAATAGGGTAAATACGAGCATTAAGGGTCACAAAAAGGAGTCAAGAAGACACAAAATAAAGATGTAAAGCATTTTGAATATAGATTTCTTTTCCACTGGTCAATTTCTATAAGCAGCAAGTAGCCTAGTTGCTGTGAACAGGAGTTGCCTAGGTGAAAGGACATCCCTTGGCCCTCTACACTCAACAAACCTAACCAGGTGAATTACTTCAGGCTAGTTCACTGTCCTTTATCTACTACTTCTCTGAAAGAACTTAGGATATAACCCTGCAAGTTTGAAAGGGGAATATTAGGCACTTTCTAATCGAATTTAAAATTGAATAAACAAGTAGATATAATTATTCCAGGTACATCAGCAAAATCTGCAGCCAGAATACCAAGTCAATCTTGTTTTAAGTGCATACATATTGATAAAAATCTGATCTTAACTACATTTACTTGAGAAATATTCCTACTATAATATATGACAGCCATAAGAATGCCAAGGACAGGCTATATTTAATAGGGTTTGTAATCTCATCCCCTTAAAATTACCTTGGGGGGACATAGCCATTTTCCAACCAAGGACAAGAAATATCAATAGGTATAATAAAATTGAATCATATTTTATTTAGATAAATTCTCATTCAGTATTTTTAAAGTGTTAGCACAATGTTTTCTAAGCTTCAGCAAGCTTCTGAGAAATATCTAATTTGTGAGTGCTGCCTAGCAAAGGAGGCACAATGATTCAAACACAAGTTAATTATATTTATATATGCAAATAACTGCCCCATTCATCAGGAGAGAGAAGGAAATATGCAGGAATTGGTTGGGTCAGGTAATTGGCCAGTTGCAAAATGGGATTTGCTATTTGCTAATCAATTGATTAATCATGATTTCTCAGCCTAAGCCTCTAGCACCATTTCTGGCAATCCATCCAAAAGAAGCTAAGTTAGAGTATGGTTGCATTAAAGCCACAAATACTCTGGCAGGATTGCACTTTTGTGTTTCCCAGGAAAGTACAGGTGTGTAACAAAACTATCCCAAGAAGCTTGCTTCTTTTCTGTTTCAGAGGCAAGTGATAGGCATTTACCAAAGGAAATTAGACTGAGGCTGTTCCCATAGAATTGGAGAGAAATTAGGTTCAAATTATCTCTACAAAGTAGGCCAAAACCCCCAATACAAACACACAAATCTATTTTCTCTATCTCTCCATGTTCCCTGCAGGCAGAATTCTAATTCTATAAAATCAATTCCTTTCCATTTAGCCACTAATAAGGGAAGAAGCTTCTTCTCAGGCTTCTCCTTCTCAGAAGTGGAGAGTGAATGTGTGTTTATGCCAATCAAGATAATTTATTTTTTCTCTCCAGTGATTGGTTTAGAAACAAGTATGCGATGTCATTTTGCACAATGTGATTCTACTGAGAGGTTAGAGTTTTCTCGACTTTTAAAAAGAGATTCATAAAGAGAAACTTCCACTCCTGTCTCTGGGTGAAATCGTCTGCACAAGATACTTGGAATTGCCACAAGCCATACTGGGGCCATGAGAGAAGCAAACCTAAGAAAAGCCAACACTCTGAAGCTGGCAGAAAGAAAAAATAAGAAGACTTGGGTCACTTATCATATAATTGAGCCAGTGAATAAATCAAACCTGGAAACACCCAATCTGTTATATAACATAATAAATCTATTTTGAATTTGATTTCTTTTACTTGCAGCCAAAATTTCTTAACTAACAAAGACAACTAGCCAGAGATTCTATCATTCCTGTTGCATCTGTTTTAGAGAGAAAAATCATGTGGAAACGCACAGATTATTACACAGGTGTATGATGACTCACAAAATGTGTATATCTAAATAAAGGGAAGGGTGTCCTGCAAACTTAAGACAAAATGTTATTTCATTCAATGCCAGGGTAGACCACTAGTGTTTCCTTCTATAATATTAAGGCATCTATATACTATACTACATGTAATCTAATTAAATTGATATATTTCTGAGTTAATAATCAGAATTTAAAATATCAAGCTGCTTTTCACCTAATATGTGATCTTCACTTAGGTTCCTATTAACTAGTTTTCTGTTCATTGTATATGACATTCATTCAGATTGCCCATAGCTGTCATCCAGAAATCTATGTTTCAAGTAAAAGCCTGAACTAAAATTGGCTTAAAAAATAAAGATAATTTATTGGCTCAAAAAATCCAATTGCTCTAACTATGGTATCTACAGACAAAGTTCTATTTTCTCTGAAGTCTAAACAAACATTTCACAACACATGGGCTGTGATTTGTATATAACCCCAGGCTAGGGTGAAGAAATAGAATACAATTGTGCATGCTAATCATTGCCTACTCCTGGAACATGATTGGAGTTAATTCTACCTAAGCCAATTGGCAGATAAAGAAAGGGGTACATCCAAAAGAGAAACCACGGTCCTCTTGGTGAGATAAGTAAGGAAGAATGAATATGATGGAAGCAACAAATAAATATTCATTACACCATGGAGAAACTAGCATTAATTATTTAGACCGTGTGTGCAAATGAGTAAAATTTTGTTTCCACTTATTATGCTTAAATCCTGCTATTTTTAAGTTGTCATTTCTATTTAATCAGTTTAGGGATAAAGGTTACAAATTTGGCCCACAAGAAATAGACAAATAACATTATAGAAAAATGACAGATACTACAGGACACCTCTTGAGTAACAAGGCTTATATTTGGCAGGTTGATTATACATTGCAAAGTTTTTATGCTCTAACATTAAATTCCAAATGTGTCCACAACCCTCACAATGTCTGTCACTTGTTTTCTCTTGTAAGCACCGAGAAAATGACCCACAAAGGAAATTTCAGAGAAAGTCTAAATGCACTTTTGTCTATGATTAAATTCTGTGCACAAACTTGCCTCACCTTTTTTTTTTCCTCTCCGACACCTCTACTTGGCAGATTACTAGGTGGCAGAGGGATAGAAAAAGGAATTTTAAGTAGAAATATTAGTTTTTAATGTCTGCAACTTTCACATAATAATTTTTTCTCTCACATTAAATACTTGCACAGTGTATTCAGCTATGCCCCATTTAGCACCACGTTATACAATTTTTAGCTAATTGTGTCTTGTTTCCTGTATAAGATTACTGCTATGTTATGTCATTCATCTTATTGTAAGCTTTCTGCTCTCTTGAGCAATGCAGCATATGACTTTCATTATTATTATGATACTTTAGTAGTTTTAATGAGGTAGGGCTTGGTGATTCATAATAAATATTATGCAATTTTCAACTTTGCAATTTTAAAAGTGGTTTAGTATCTGCTCAATTTACCCAAAGTTATTTCACATATATATCACATTACAAAGTTCAGGTAAAAATTATAGCCAATTAAGCCAAAATAATGATATAATCATCATCTGATGCATTTATTAAGAATAAATGCAGAATAAGATCCAGACGACACATTGTATTGTAATTGAATTGTATTTCATTTGTTTATCCATTCATTCATTTATGCATGAATGTATTCAAGCACATTCTAAGTTAGTTATTACATATACAAAATGCAGTAAGACACAAACTTTGTCTCCATAGTTTACTGTTGTCCATTCACTTGGGCAATTTATTAACTTATGTGAGTCTCTCAGCTTCTTTGTGGCTCAAAGCTCTCATCTGCCTGGTGAAGATAATAACAACAGTACCTTCTTATTGCCTATTTTTTCTTTTTCTTTTTTTAAGACAGGTTCTCACTCTGCCCATGGTGGAGTGCAGTTGTGGAATCATGGCTCACTGCAGCCTTGACCTTGCCAAGCTCAGGTGATCCTCCCAGGTGTGTGCCATCACAACCAGCTAATTTTTTGTACTTTTTGTAGAGATGGGGTTTCACCATGTTGCCCAGGCTGGTCTAAAACTCCTGAGCTCCAGAGATCCTTCCACCTCAGCCTCCCAAAGTGCTTAGATTACAGCTGTGAAGCACCTTGCCCAATCTACTCTCTGTTTTTTTTTAAAGTCTGTTGTGACCTTGAAATAAGAAAATATACATGAAGTGTTCAGAATTTATCTAACAACCTAATATATGCTTATTTATTGTTAGCTATTATTGTTAATATTATAGAAGGAGAGAAAGAGCAAATGAAGTTCTATTAATGTGTTTAATGTGCTCTAAGTACTGATGGCAGTGGTGGTCCATCTAGAGTGGCACTGCTATGATGCTGGCTGCAGTGGGGGAGGCACAACCAGGGCTGTATGCTCCATGGAGCCAGTGGGTGCTGGGAACAGGAGAAAACCTTGGCCCCCTTCTGAGTTGACAGGGCTGGAGCTTTGTGCTCCCCGGGTGCAGCTGTGGCCACCCAGCAGCAGCAGCTGCAGACACAGGCATCTCTGTGTACTTGGAGACCAGGAGCAGGCAGAAGCTCTGCCCTCCCAGGTGCAGGTGCATCCACCCAAGCTGTGGCTGCAGAATCAGGGATCTCTGCAATCTCAGGGGCCCAGGAAGGCCCCAGCTGCCACCATAGGCTTGGAAGTGTCTGCTCCCACTGTCTGGCCTCTCCCTACTCCCAGTGCCCACTCCAATCTTGGAGCAAAGTTGAGGCCAAGCCTGGATGCTGTCACAACCTGGCCAGGTATGTGCACAATTGAGGCAGCACTGACATGACAGCCCCTTGCCATTTTGGCCCCCTCTGGAATTTGGGCACCAATGAGCATGGGAGGGAAACCAAGGGGCTGCTGAAGGCAGCTTAGCACTGGCTTCCAGGCACCCCTCAGCAGGAAAAGCCTGGGTCCCATAAATAGCAGTAGAAGGCAGACAGTCTCCTGGGAAAGGGGTAGGTACTGGGTGAAGCCCCACCTTCAAGCCAGGGAAGACTCACTCAAATCCTGGAGGCCAAGCTGCCAGTCCTGCAGACTGGAGTGGAAACTTACTATGTTTTTTCTGGGCCTGCCCATGGCCAACCACAACCAATCAGCATACATTTCTTCTCTGAAGCCCATAAAAACCCCCAACTCAGCTAGACTCAGATAGATGTCAGAACAATCACCTGCAAAGAGGAGCTACCCACTCCAGGGTCTCCTCTCTGCTGAGAGCTGAGCAGACGTTGGGACGACCAGCTGCAGAAAGGAGCTAACCATCCAGGATCTCCTCTCTGCTGAAAGCTGAACACTTGTTGGGACACCCTGGATGCAGAGAGGAGGTACCCACTGCAAGTCTCCTCTCAGCTGTACTGTCACACAATAAAGCTCCTCTTTACCTTGCTCACCCTCCACTTGCTCAGGTACCACATTCTTCCTGGACATGGGACAAGAACTCAGGACCCACCAAATGGTGGGGCTGAAAGAGCTGTAACACAAATGGACCGAAACACGCCCTTTGCTTGCTACATTGCAGGCACCAAGAAGGAGAGAAGAGCTGTGGCCCTTCAGGGAACCCAGATGTAGGAGCTCCTGAAGCCAGGGCTGTGACACCCTCCCTGGGGCTCTGTGGTTCCTAGTAACTCCAAGCTTCTGGGTGCCACTGCGTTCCCTGGTGCCAGCCGTGGAAGCTGCTTCCAGGGTGCCTGGTCCAGCCATAGCCTCACAGGGAGCCAGCATCGATGCTGGCACCTGGAGCTTCCTGCCCAGCCACAATGAGCATGCTTGGCTGTGCTCAGTGGCTGGACCCCACACTCACTCATTCACACACTCCTCACAACTCTGCTCCCCCTTGGCAAGCATGGGATACAGGCTGATAGCATGAGCTGAGTGCAGCCTTCCAGGCCTAGTGGGCCCAGTGGGTCTGAGCAAAACTTAGGCAAAGGTGCCACTGGCCACTGAGGTGTCTGGCTAGTGAAGAGACACCCCAAACATCCTGTAACAGTACTCACTATATTCCATCTTATGCAAAGCCCTCAGAATATAGCAAAGAGTATGACAGACATGTTATCTGCCCTCATAGGATATTTAACCAAACTCATATATGAAGAAAAACACAACAATATTAAAAGGGAAGGGTAAAACATGGAGAATACAATTAAAATATGTTGATTATTTAGTATGTTTCATATCCTGTGCCAGAAACTTTAGAGAAATTGCTCATTTCATTATTACATGAGGAATCAGAGCTCAAAGAGTGATCCAAAGTCACATATTTTCTAAGAGTAGAACCAAGATCCAAATACTGATTTATTTTCTTAACTCTATACTGTAAGAAATCCTAGCTTCCAGAGAGCAGTTAGAATAGTTGTGGATGTCTTCACCAAGAAAGTTAAAAGCTATGAAAAATACCACTTTGAAAAATATATTTGAAGTAACTAGCTAACACTGATATTTCCTAATGTGTATTCTGTGGGACTATATTTGCATAAGATATTATTAAGATCAATTGATATCGGGAATATAGCAGCAGTGCTATAGTTTATAATCTCCTTAAGTCCTATCATAAAATCAAAGCCACCAGGAAATAAAGCCAAAACCCACAGAAAAATGGCAAGTAGTAAAATGGCAAAGTAGCCTCATGACTCAATATGAGAGGTAGAAAGCCACCAACCACTATAATATATGTATAGTATCAGTGTCTATATGGAAAGAAACAAAGGGAACCAAATGAGTGTCTGATAAATCAAAGAATAGGAAAATTTGAAAATTGTTCACAGATTTTCAAGAGTGGTCCAAGATTTTGAACTAGATAGTGTTGTTACCCATTTATAGCTGATTTGAAGGAGTCAGTTGTAAGGTCTAAAAGGTTGAAGCAATTTGGGCCTTATGCAATTTCTAAACCAATTAGCCAAATACCCTAAGACAAATATCAACCAAGGAGAAACTTCTGGAAATTGACTTGAAATTGGACAAGACAGCAGCAATAGAGAGGAAAAAAAAAAAAAAAAAAAAAAAAAAGCATGTCCAGGTAAAAACGGGAGTGAGGAACAGAGTAAGAATATCTCTGAAAGTATAAGAACAGATTTTTAAGACTTCAGAAAATGACAGAAGTGTTTATAGGCCAAGGTTGTTAAAAACAACTAAACAACTATTATGACCTATTTTTCCCTTCGAAAAATATCAGGAAAATAAATTTTATTTTAACAAAGTCAATAGAAAAAAATACACTAAAATCTAAAATTCCTTTAAAAGGTATTATAATAAAAAAGATAATAAGGATTAGAATTACATTCCTATAAGTAAGTTGTGACAAAAATACCTTCTTAAAAACTGATAGGCCAGGCACAGTGGCTCATGCCTGTAATCCCAGCACTTTAGGAGGCTGAGGAGGGCGGATCACAAGGTCAAGAGATTGAGACCATCCTGGCCAACATGGTGAAACCCCATCTCTACTAAAAATACAAAAATTAGTTGGGCATGGTGGCATGTGCCTGTAGTAAACAATCCAAAATATATAAAGTAAAACTAGGCAAAACATGAAAGAACATGAGGAATGATGAGGAAAACTCAGAAATAGGTTCTAGAATTTAGGAAAAAAACAGACATTTGAAAACATAAAAACTCAGTTTACAAATGAAGGCTAACCCAGGAGGAACACATGGACAAATCAACACAAACACACACAGAATGCTTGAAGAGAAATAGAAGTGAAAAAGAAGTTTAAAAAGTAAAAATATTAAATAATTTGAGTAAATATCGAATATAACAAGTAGAAAAATATTCAATAATATTTTACATCATAATACAAAAATAATATATATTATATATAATCAATGTTCTCAAAGAGGAAAACTCAGTGCATAAGAACAAATATTTTAAAACTATAATTTTTGAAAACTTACTTGAAATATACATATGAAATGAAACTAAATATTGGAAAACATATTTATGAAACTTCATATTAAAATGTAGTTTATATATTTTTTGAAAATACTATTTATATATATAATTCTATTGATATTTACCATTATAAATTAATTCTATAAAAATACATATTTTCACAAATATACAAAATGGCATAGTAAACATAATGAGTTATGGTATTAGTTTCCCATACTTTCTGATTCTTAATTTGATAAATTCACTAAAACTTTTCAGTAATCATACAGCTCAAAAGCTACTACATCAAGGAATTTTGAAACAGCCCTTTCTTTTAATCCATTTATTGTTTTCAGAAAAATTATTATTCTTAAATATGTGATTGTTCTTATAACTCTTTTAAACTGTAAAGAAAAATACTACTTTGTCTTTTGTTTAAAAAGTCAGATATTCTCATTCCTTTGAACTAGAGAATTTATGAAAACTACAGTATCCCTCTGGACTATGTTGATGAAAACTACATAACTAACTAAAGTTTCATAATTTTAAGTATAAATTAAAGTAAGATTAGGCTCCCACTGTGTTTGATCTGTCGTTACATATTTAACTCCTGCAACCCACCCAAAACATTTGCAATCAAAACCAATCACACTCACACCCAAAACACTTGAGCTCTAGAATGCTTTCAAATCAATCTATGCAATACCATCTAGCCTGCCTTATCTGCAGTTTCGCTTTCTGCAGTTATAGTTACTTGCAGTAGATAAGGTTCAAAAATACTAAATGAAAATTCCAGAAATAAACAATTGATAAGTTTTAAATTCTGTGGTGCTCTGAGTAGTGTGATGAAATCTCACACCATCCTGCTCCATTCCCCTGGGATAGGAATCATCTCTTTGTCTAGCCCATGCTGTATATGTTACCCATATACTAAATGACTACTAAGTTAATCACTTAGTAGCCCTCTAGGTTATCAGATTGACTGTTGTTGTATCACAGTGCTTGTGTTTAAGTAACAGTTATTTGACTTAATACGGCCCCAAATTGCAAGAGTAGTGATACTGGTAATTCAGATATCCCAAGATGAAGCTGTAAAGTACTTCTTTTAAGTAAAAAGGTGAAAGTTCATAACTTAATGAAAAAAAATATTGTATGCTGAGGTTGCCCACCCCCATAAAAGAACACCAAATCAAACAACTATCCACACACAAAAAAGAACCTTCACAAGAACCAAAAATCAGGTGAGTGATCACAGTGCCTGGTTTTAATATCACATCAAGGAAAGAGACACTGAAGAAGGTAGAAAAGACAGTCTTGAATTGCTGACGCCACTTCCCACATTCCCTGGCAGCAGCCATGTGGCATGGAGAGAGAATCTTTGTGCCTAGGGGAGAGAGAATGCAGTGATGGTGGGACTTTGCATTGGAACTCAGTGCTGCCTTGACACAGCAGAAAGCAATACTGGGCAGAATTCAGCCTATACCCATGGAGGGAGCATTTAGACCAGCCTTAGCTAGGCAGAAATCGTCCATCCCAGTGGTCAGAACCTGAGTTCTGGCTAGCCCCACATTTGCAGGCAAAAGCACTCTGAGGCTCTAAATAAACTCAAAAGGCAATCTAGGTCACAAAGAATGCAGTTCATGGGAAATCTTAGTGCTGGGCTGAGCTCAGCGACAATGGACTTGGGGTGCACGTCACCTAGCGAGAAACCAGCTGGGGTGGCTAAGGGAGTGCTTGTGTTCCACTGCCCCAAACCCAGACAACACAGCTCATAGCTCTTGGAGAGACTCCTTCCTTCTGCTTAAGGATAGTAGAGGGGAGAGTAAAGGGGACTTTGCTTTGCAACATGGATACCAGTGCAGCCATATTAGAATAGGGCACAGTATAGAATCCTGAGGCCCTCGTTCCAGGCCCTAACTCCCAGATGAAATTTCTGGACACATCCTAGGCCAAAAAGGAACCTGCTGCCTTGAAGGAAAGACCCAGTCCTGACAGGATTGATCACTTGCTGACTAAAGAGCCCTTGGGCCTGAATAAACATCAGCAGCACATAGGCAGTATTCTCTTTGGGCCATGGGTGAGACCCAGAGCCATATTGGTTTCAGGAGTGACCCAGCACATTCCCAGCTGCAGTGGCCATGGGGAGACTCCTTCTGCTTGAGGAAAGGAGAGGAAACAATAGAGAGAACTTTGTCTTGTAGCTTGGGCACCAGTTTGGCACACAGGGGTAGAATAAGTGGGCTCCTGGGGTTCACAATTTCAGGCCTGGATGTTGGATGGCATATTTGGACCCACCCTGAGCCAGACGGGAACCTGTTGCCCTGAAGAAAGAGATTCAAGCCTGGCAGCATTCAGCATGAGCTGGCTGAAGAGCCCTTGGGCCTTGAGTGAATATCAGTGGTAGCCAGACAGTACTCGCCATGGGCCTGGGGCAGTGGTGGCCATGAGGAGAGACTCCTTTGGCATGAGGAGAGGGGAAGAAAGAGTGGGAAGGATGTTGTCCTGTGGCTTGGGTGCCAGCTCAGCCACAGTAGAATAAAGCACCAGGTAGATTCCTAAGATTCTCAACTCCAACTCCTGTCTCCTAGATGAAATTATTGGACCCACCCTGGGCCATGTAAGCAGGTGGCTACTCCAAAGGAAAGGAGACAAACTTGGCTGGATTCACCAAATGCTGACTGAAGAGTCCTTGAGCTTTGAGTGAATATTGGTGATAACCAGGCAGTGTCAGCTGAGGCCCTGGGCCAGACCCAATGTGATGCTGGCTTCTGGTCTGACCCAGTGTGGTCACAATAGTGGTAGCTACAGGGGTGCTTGTGTTACCTCTCCCCCAGCTCTGGCAGCTCAGCAGAGAGAAAGAGAGACGGAGGGAGGGAGAGAGAGAGAGAGAGAGACTCCATTTGATTGGGGAAAATTAAGGGAAGAGAACAGGAGTTTCTACCTAATAAATCCAGGGAATTGTCCTGGATATTACCCAAGACCAGCAAAGCAGTGCCTCTATAAGTCTGCAAGAGTCTCAGCATTACTGGGCTTTGGTTGCCCCTGAATGCACATATGGCTGCAGTGACCAAAGATTTAGACCATTTAATTTGCTATCAATACTTTGGCTGTGGCCCCACCCCAATTTCATCTTGAATTGCATCTCCCATAATTTTCACTTGTCAGGAGGGACCCAGTGGGAGGTATTTTAATCATGGGGGTGGGTCTTTCCCATGCTGTTCTCATGATAGTGAATAAGTGTCACGAGATCTGATGGTTTTATAAAGGGGGTATCCCCCTACACAAGCTCTTTTGACTGACAGCATGTAGGATGTTACTTTGCTCCTCATTTGTCTTCCACCATGAATGTGAGGCCTCCCCAGCCATGAGGAACTGTGAGTCCATTAAACCTGTTTCCTTTATAAATTGCCTAGTCTCAGGAATGTCTTTATTAGCATCATGAGAACAGACTAACACAGTAAATTGGTACTGGGTAGTGGGGTGCTGCTATAAAGATACCAGAAAATGTGAAAGTGACTTTGGAAATGGGTAGAGGTTGGAACCATTTAGAGATTTCAGAAGATAAGAAATGTGGGAAAGTTTGGTACTTCCTAGAGACTTCTTGATAGTGATATGAACAATAAAGTCCAGACTGAGGTGGTCTCAAATGGAGATGAGGAACTTGTTGGGAACTGGAGTAAAGGTCACTCTTGCTATGCAAAGAGACTGGTGGCATTTTGCACCTGCCCTAAAGATCTGTGGAATTTTGAACGTAAGTGATTTAGGGTATCTGGCAGAAGAAATTCCTAACCTGCAAAGTATTCAAGAGGAAGCAGGGCATAAAAGTTTGGAAAATTTGCAGGCTGACAATGCAATAGAAAAGGAAAACCCATTTTCTGGGAGAAATTCAACCCTGCTGCAGAAATCTGCATAAGCAACAAGGAGCCAAATCTTAATAATCAAGACAATGAAGCAAAGGTCTCCAGGGTATGTCAGAGGTCTTCACAACAGCCTCTCAAATCACAGGCCCAGAGGCCTAGGAGGGAAAAATGGTTTTGTGGGCCAAGCCCAGAGCCCCCTGCTGTGTGCAGCGTAAGGACATAGTGACCTTCATCCTAGCTGCTCCAGCTATAGCTAAAAGGGGCCAAGGTACAGGTTGGGCCCTGGCTTCAGGGGGTGCAACCCCCAAGCCTTGGCAGCTTCCACATGGTGTTGACTGGGTGGGTGCACAGAAGCCAAGAATTGAGGTTTAGGAACCTCTGCCTAGATTTCAGAGAATGTATGGAAATGCCTGGCTGTCCAGGCAAAAGTTTGCTGCAAGGGTGGAGCCGTCATGGAGAACCTCTGCTGGGACACTGCAGCAGAAGAGAAATGTGTGGTGGGAAGCCCCACATGGAGCCCCCACTGGGGGACTGCCTAGAGAAGCTGTGAGAAAGGGCCACCATCCTTCAGACCCCAGAATGGTAGACCCATCCAGAATGGTAGGTCCACAGACAGCTTGCAGTGTGTGCCTGGAAAAGTCACAGACACTCAATGCCAGCTCATGAAAGCAGCCAGGAGGGTTGCTAGCCTGTGAAAGCAGCCTGTGAAAGCAGCCAGCAAAGCCACAGGGTGGGGTTGCTCAGGGTTGTGAAAACCCACCTCTTACATCAGTGTAACCTGGATATGACACATGGAGTCAAAGGAGATCATTTTGGAGCTTTAAGATTTGACTGTCCCGCTGAATTTTGGACTTGCATGGGGCCTGTAGCTCCTTGGTTTTGGCCAATTTGTCTCATTGGAATGGGAGTATTTACCCAATGCCTGTACCCCCATTGTATATAGGAAGTAACTAACTTGCTTTTTTGATTTTTTTTTTTTTTTGAGATGGAGTCTTGCTCTGTCACCCAGGCTGGAGTGCAGTGGTGTGATCTTGGCTCACTGCAAGCTCTGCTGCCTGGGTTCACACCATTCTTCTGCCTCAGCCTCCCGAATAGCTGGGACTACAGGTGCCCACCACCACACCTGGCTAGATCTTTTGTATTTTTAGTAGAGACAGAGTTTCGCCATGTTAGCCAGGATGGTCTCGATCTCCTGACCTTGTGATTTGTCCACCTCGGCTTCCCAAAGTGCTGGGATTAGAGGCGTGAGCCACCGCATCCGGCCACTAACTTGCTTTTGATTTTACAGGCTCGTAGGCAGAAGAGAATTGCCTTGTCTCAGATGAGACTTTGGACTGTGCACTTTAGAGTTAATGCTGAAATGAGTTAAGACTTTGGGGGATTTTTGGGAAGGCATGATTGGTTTTGAAAAGTGAGGACATGAGATTTGGGAGGGGCTGGGGCAGAATGATATGGTTTGTCTGTGTCCCCACCCAAATCTCCTCTTGAAAATTAGCTCCCATAATTCCCACATGTGATAGTAGGGTCCTGGTGGGAAGTAACTGAATCATGGGGGTGGGTCTTTTCTGTGCTGTTCTCACAATAGTGAATAAGCCTCACAAGACCTGGTGGTTTTATAAAGGGGAATTCCCCTACCCAAGTTTTCTTGCCTGCTGCCATGCGAGACGAGAGTTTGCTCCTCATTCACCTTCTGCCAGGATTGTGAGCCCTCCCCAGCCATGTGGAACTGAGTCCATTAAACCTGTTTCCTCTATAAATTACCCAGTTTCGGGTATGTATTTATTAGCAGCGTGAGAACAGACTAACACATTTGGAAGGCCTTCCCAAGAAAAATAAGTACAAACAAGCCCAGACTGCAAAGATTATAATAAACACTTAACTCTTCAATGCCCAGACATCAAAGAACATCCATAAGCATCACAGCCATCCAGGAAAACATGACCTCACCAAACAAACTAACTAAGGTACTAGTGACTAATTATGGAATGACAGAGATATGTGACTTTTCAGGCAGAGAATTTAAAATAGCTGTTTTGAGTTAGTGCAACAAAATTTAAGATAACACAGAGAAGGAATTCAGAATACTACCAGGTAAATTTAACAAAGAAGTTAAAGTAATTGTTTAAAGTCAAGCAGAAATTTTGGAGCTGAAAAATTCAACTGACATACTGAAGAATGCCTCAGAGTCTCTTGACTGCAGAATTGATCAAGCAGAAAAGTGAATTAGTGAGCTTAAAGACAGGATATTTGAAAACACACAGTCAGAGGAGGCAAAAGAAATAACATAGAAAATAATAAAGCATCCTTACAAGATCTAGAACACAGCCTCACAAAGGCAAATTTTAGAGTACTGGCCTTAAAGAGAAGGGAGAGAGAGAGAGAGAGAGAGAGAGAGAGAGAGATCTGGATCAAAAGCTATTCAAAGGGATAATAACAGAGAACTTTTAAAACCTAGCCAAAGATATAAATATTCAAATACGAGAGAGTTATAGAACACTAAGCAGATATATGTCAAATAGGCCTCCCTCGAGGCATTTAATAATCAAACTGCCAAAAATCAAAGCTAGAGAAAGGATTCTAAAAGCAGCAAGAGAAAAGAAACAATGTACAAAAACAATACATCTGGCAGCAGACATCTCAGTGGCAATATTACAGGACAGAAGAAAGTGGCATAACATATTTAAAATGCTGAAGAAAAAAAACTTCTATTCTAGAATAGTATATCCAGTCGAAATATCCCTCAAACATGAAGGAGAATAAAGACCTTCCCAGACAAACAAAAATTGAGGAATTTTAACAACACCAGCAGTATCCTACAAGAAATGTTAAACAGAGTTTTTCAATCTGAAAAAAAAAGGGTGTTAATGAGCAATAAAAAATCATCATCTGAAGGTAAAACCTCACTGGTAATAGTTAAATATATAGACAGAACATTATAACACTGTAATTATGGTATATAAACTAACATCTTCAGTAGGAAGACTAAAAGATGAAACTATGAAAAATAATAACTGCAATAACTTTTCAAGATATCCAGTATAATAAAATATAAATAGAAACTACAAAAAGTTTAAAAAATTAGGGAGGATGAAGATAAAGTATATAATTTTTATTAGGTGTTTTTTTCTGCTTGTTTCTAAGTGTGTTTACTTTTGCAATCAGTGTTAAGCTGTCATCATGTTAAAATAATGAGTTACAATATGTTATTTGCAAGCCTCATGGTAACCTCAAATCAAAAAACATACAACAGGTACACACAAAATAAAAAGGCAAGAAGTTAAATTATACCACCAGAGAAAATCACCTTCATAAAAAGGAAGACAAGATGGAGAAGAAGAAGGAAGTAAAGATCGCAAAACAATTAGAACACGAACAACCAAATGGCAGGAGTAAGTGCTAACTTAACAATAATAACATCACATGTAAATGGACTAAACTCTCCAATCAAAGGATATATAATGGCTAAATGGATAAAAACAAGGCCCAGAAATCTATTGCCTACAAGACACACATAGATTGAAATTCAAGAGGTAATAAAACTTATTCCATGCAAATGAAAGCCAAAACAAACCAGTACTAGCTATACTTACATTGGACAAAATAAATTTCAAGAAAAAAATCTATAAAAAAGGAGACAATGTTATTGCATAATGAAAAAGAAGTCAATTCAGCAAGAGGATATAATAATGGTAAATACATATGCACTAAACACTGGAGTACCCAGATATATAAGGCAAACATTATTAGAGCTAAAGAGAGAAAGATGCCAATCTAATAATAGCCAAGGAATTCAACACCCTGCTTTTATCATTTCACAGATCATCAGACAGAAAATTAACAGAAATATTGGACTTAATTCATAAAATAGACCAAATAGACCTAAGATTTACAAAACATTTCATCCAACGGCTGCAGAATACACATTATTCTTCTCAGCACATGGACAGTTTTCAAGGATATACATGTTAGGCCATAAAATAAGCTTTCATAAGTTAAAAAAATTGAAATAATATCAAATATATTCTCTGAACACAAGGGAATAAAACTAAAAATCAATAGCAAGAGGAAGTTTGGTATCTATATGAGCATATGGAAATTAAACAATATGCCCCAGAATGACCAATGGGTCAATGAGGAAATTGAAAAACTTTTTGAAACAAATGAATATAGAAAACAACATACCAAAACTTACGGGATACAGCAAAAGCAGTACTTAGAGGAAAATTTATAGCCATAAGCACCTATATCATAAAGCAGAAAAACTTCAAATAACCTAATGATGCATCTTAAAGAACCAAAAAAGCAAGAGGAAACAAACCCAAATTATTAGAAGACAAAATAATAAATATCAGAGCAGAAATAAATGCAATTTAAACTTAAAAAAATCCAAAAATCATAAAATGAAAAATTTTTTTGAAAAGATAAACAAAATTGACAAATCTTTAGCCAGACTAAGAAAAAAGAGAGAAGGCTCAAATAAATAAAATGAGTGATGAAAAAGAAGACATTTGATATCATAGAAATTCAAAAGATTATTAGAGACAAGTATGACCAAGTATATGCCAAAAAAAATGGAAAACATAGAAGTGGACACATTCCTAGACACATGCATCCTATCAAGTTTGAACCATGAAGAAATGTAAAACCTGAATAGACCAATAACAAATAATGAGATTTAAGCCAGAATCAGTAGTCTCCCAGGGGTCAAATAAAAGCCTAGTACCCAGTGGCTTCACTGTTGTATTTTTCCAAACATTTAAAGAGGAACTAATACCAATTAAATTCGAACTATTTTGAAAAAGAGAGGAGGAAGGAGTACTTTCAAACTGAAACTCATTTTATGAGACAACTATTACCCTGCTACTAAAACCAGACAAAGACACATTAAAATATATATATGCAAATATTCCTGATAAACATTGATTAAAACTCCTCTACAAAATAAGAAAAATGACTTGAACAATGCATTTAAAATATCATGTGTCAAGACCAAGTGGGCTTTTCCCAGGGATGCAAGGATGATTCAACATAAGCAAATCAATCACAATGTGATACCTCATATCAACAGAATGAAAGACAAAAACCATGTGATCATTTCTGTTGATGCTGAAAAGGCATTTTATAAAATTTAACATCCCTTTATTTAAAAAAACCATTAAAATACTAGGTAGAGAAGAAACATACATCAGTATATTAAAAGTCATATATGACAGACCCACAGCTAGTACCATACTGAAAGGGGAAAAACTGAAAGCCTTTCTTCTAAGAAGAAAGGAAGACAAGGATGCCCACTTTCACCACTGTTATTCAACAGAGTACAGGAAGTCCTAGCTAGAGGACAACAGATTACAGAGCAATCAGACAACAGAAAGACATAAAGGACATCCAAATTGCAAAGGAAGAAGTCAAATTATCTCTGTTTGCATATGAAATGATCTTATATTTGGAAAAGCCTATAAAGACTCTGTCAAAAAACTATTAGAACAATAAACAAATTCAGTGTTGTTGCCAGATACAAAATTAACATACAAAAATGAGTAGCATTTCTATATGCCAACAGCAAACAATCTGAAAAAGAAATCAAGAAAGTAATTTACAAGGGCAACAAATAAAATTAGATACATAGGAATAAACTTAACCATAATGTAAAAGATCTCTACAATGAAAACTATAAAACATTGATGCAAGAAATTCAAAAGGACACACAAAAAAGGAAAGATATTCCATGTCCATGGATTGGAAGAATCAATATTTTTTAAATGTTCATACTACCCCAAAGCAATATACAGATTCAATGCAATTCCTACCAAAATATAAATGATATTCTTCATAGGAATAGAAAAAATATTCTTAAATTTACATGGAAAAAAAAGACTCAAAATAAACAAAGCTATCCTAAGCAAAAAGAACAAAACTGGAGGAATTATATTACCCGACTTCAAATTATACTACAGAGCTATAGTAACTAAAACAGCATGGTACAGGCATAAAAACATGGTTCTCTATTCTATTCCATTTTTTCACATAGACGAATAGAACAGAACTTAAAATCCAGAAATAAATCCATACATCTACAGTGAATTCATTTTCAACAAAGGTGCCAAGAACATACATTAGGGAAAGGACAGTCGCTTCAATAAATAGTGTTAGGAAAATTAAATATTCACAAACTGAAGAATAAAACCAGACCCTTATCTCTTGCCACATACATAAATCAAATAAAAATGGACTAAAGATTAAATCTAAAACCGCAAACTATGAAACTACTACAAGAAAACACTAGAGAAACTCTCCAGGACATTGGACTGGGGAAAGATTTATTGAGCAATACTCCACAAGCCCAGGCAAACAAAGCAAAAATGGGATCACACCAAGTAAAAAATAAAATAAAATAAAATAAAAATAAACAAATAAATAAAAACCTTCTGCATGAAAAAGGAAACAATCAACAAAGTGAAGAGACAACTCCTGGAATGGAAGAAAATATTTGCAAACTATCCATCTGACAAGGGATTAATAACCAGAATATTTAAGGAGCTTAAACAATGCTATAGTATTCCTGGGCAAGATGACCAAATAGGAACAGCTCTGGTCTTCAGCTCCCAGCGAGACCAATGCAGAATGCGGGTGATTTCTGCATTTCCAACTAAGGTACCTGGTTCAACTCATTGAGACTGGTTAGACAGTGGATGCAGCCCATGGAGGGCGAGCAGAAGCTGGGTGGGGTATTGCCTCATTCGGGAAGTGCACAGGGTCAGGGAACTCCTTCCCCTAGCCAAGGGAAGCCATGAAGGACCATGCTGTGAGGGACAGTGCTATTCAGCCCAGATACTATGCTTTTCCCATGGTCTTCGCAACCCATAGACTAAGAGATTCACTCGGGTGCCTATACCACAAGGGCCCTGGGTTTCAAGCACAAAACTGGGTGGCCATTTGGCCAGACACTGAGCTAGCTGCAGGAGTATTTTTGTCATACCGCAGTGGCACCTGAAACGCTAGAAAGACAGAACCATTCACTCCCCTGGAAAGCGAGCTGAAGCCAGGGAGCCAAGTGGTTTTGCCCACTGGATCCAATCCCCACAAAGCCGAGCAAGCTAAGATCCACTGGCTTGAAATTCTTGCTGCCAGCACAGCAGTCTAAAGTTGACCTGGGATGCTCCAGCTTGGGGTGGGGGAAAGGGGTTCACCATTAATGAGGCTTGAATAGGCAGTTTTCCCCTCACAGTGTGTAAAAAGCAGCTGGGAAATTCAGATTGGGTGGAGCCCACCACAGTGCCACAAAGCCACTGTAGCCAGACTGACTTTCTAGATTCCTGCTCTCTGGGCAGGGTATCTCTGAAAGAAAGGCAGCAGCCCTAGTGAAAGGCTTATAAGATAAAATTCCCATCTCCCTGGGACAGAGCACCTGGGGGAAAGGGCGGCTGTGGCCAGAGCTTCAGCAGACTTAAACATTCCTGCCTGCCAGCTCTGGAGAACAGCAGATCTCCAGCACAGTTCTCAAACTCTGCTAAGCGACAGACTGCCTCCTCAAGTGGGTGCCTGACACCTGTGCCTCCTGACTGGGATACACCTCCTAGCAGGGGTCAACAGATACGTCATACAGGAGAGCTCTGGCTGGCATCTGGTGGGTGCCCCTCTGGGAGGAAGCTTCCAGAGGTAGAAGCAGGCAGCAATCTTTGCTGTTCTGTTCTATAGCCTCTGCTGGTGATATCCAGCAAACAGAGTCTGGAGTAGACCCCCAGCAAACTCAAGCAGGCCTGCAGAAGAGTGGCCTGACTGTTAGAAGGAAAACTAACAAAAAGAAAGCAATAGCGTCAACATCAACAAAAAGGACCATCATGCAAAAACTCCATTTGAAGATCACCAACAGCAAAAACCAAAGGCAGATAAATCCACGAAGATCAAGAAAAACCAGCTCAAAAAGGCTGAAAATTCCAAAAACCAGAAAGCCTTTTCTCCTCCAAAGGATCACAATGCCTCACCAGCAAGGGAATAAAACTGGACGGTGAATGACTTTGACTTATTGACAGAAGTAGGCTTTAGGAGGTGGGTAATAACAAACTCCTTTGAGCTAAAGGAGCATGTTCTAACCCAATGGAAGGAAGCCAAGAACCTTGAAAATAGGTTAGACAAATTGCTAATTAGGGTAACCAGTTTGGAGAAGAAAATAAATGACCTGATGGAGCTGAAAAACACAGCATAAGAACTTCGTGAAGCATACACAAGTATCAATAGCCAAATCAATCAAGCAGAAGAAAAAATATCAGAGACTGAAAATCAACTTAATGAAATAAAGCATGAAGACAAGATTAGAGAAAAAAGAATGAAAAGGAACGAACAAAGCCTCCAAGAAATATGAGCCTATGTGAAAAGACCAAACCTACATTTGATTGGTGTACCTGAAAGTGACGGGGAGAATGGAACCAAGTTAGAAAACATACTTCAGAATATTATCCAGGAGAACTTTCCCAACATGGCAAGACAGACCAACATTCAAATTCAGGAAATACAGAGAACACCACAAAGATTCTCCTCGAGAAGCACAAACCCAAGACGCATAATAATCAGATTCACCAAGGTTGAAATGAAGGAAAAAAATGTTAAGGGCAACCAGGGAGAAAGGTTGGGTTACCCACAAAGGGAAGCCCATCAGACTAACAGTGTATCTCTCTGCAGAAACCCTACAAGCTGGAAGAGAGTGGGGGCCAATATTCAACATTCTTAGAGACAATAATTTTCAATCCAGAATTTCATATCCAGTCAAACTAAGCTTCATAAGTGAAGGAGAAATAAAATCCGTTACAGACAAGCAAATGTTGAGGGATTTTGTCACCACCAGGCCTGCCTTAAAAGAGCTCCTGAAGGAAGTACTAAATATGGAAAGGAATAACCAGTACCAGCCACTGCAAAAACAAACAAAAATATAAAGACCATTGACATTATAAAGAAACTACATCAATTAATGGGCAAAATAACCAGCAAGTATCACAATGACAGGATCAAATTCACACATAAAAACATTAACCTTAAATGTAAACAGGCTAAATGCCACCATTAAAAGACACAGACTGGCAAATTGGGTAAAGAGTCAAGACCCATCAGTGTGCTGTATTCAGGAGACCCATCTCATGTGCAAAGACACATATAGGCTCAAAATAAAGGGATGGAAGATATTTATCAAGCAAATGGAAAGCAAGAAAAAGCAGGGGTTGCAGTCCTAGTCTCTGATAAAACAGACTTTAAACCAACAAAAATCAAAAGAGACAAAGAAGGGCATTACATAATGGTAAAGGGATCAATGCAACAAGAAGAGCTAATTATGCTAAATATATATGCACCTAATACAGGAGCACCCAGATTCATAAAGCTAGCTCTTACAGACCTACAAAGAGGCTTAGACTCCCACACAATATTACTGGGAGACTTTAACACCCCACCATCAATATTAGACAGATCAATGAGACAGAAAATTAACAAGGATATTCAGGACTTGAACTCAGCTGTGGACTAAATGGATGTAAAAGACATCTACAGAACTCTCCACCCCAAATCAACAGAATATATATTCTTCTCAGCACCACACTGCACTTATTCTAAAATCGACCACTTATGTGGAAGTGTTTTACTTCCACATAATTGGAAGTAAAGCACTCCTCAGCAAATGCAAAAGCATGGAAATCATAACAAGCAGTCTCTCAGACCACAGTGCAATCAAATTAGAACTCAGGATTAAGCACCTCACTCAAAACTGTACAACTACATGAAAACTGAACAACCTGCTCCTGAATGACTACTGGGTAAACAACAAAAATAAGGCAGAAGTAAATAAGTTCTTTAAAACCAATGGAAACAAAGGCACAATGTACCAGACTCTTTGGGACACAGCTAAGGCAGTGTTTAGATGGACATTTATAGCACTAAATGTGCACAAGAGAAAGCAGGAAAGATCTACAATCAACATCCTAACATCACAATTAAAAGAAACAGAGAAGCAAGAGCAAACAAATTCAAAAGCTAGCAGAAGACAAGAAATAACTAAGATCAGAGCAGGACTGAAGGAGATAGAGACACAAAAAACCCTTCAAAAAATCTATGAATCCAGGAGCTGGTTTTTTGAAAAGATTAACAAAATAGATAGACCACTAGCCAGACTAGTAAAGAAGAAAAGAAGAATCAAATAGACACAACATAAAATGATAAAGAGGATATCACCACTGATCCCACAGAAATACAAACTACCATCAGAGAATACTATACACACTTCTAAGCAACTAAACTAGAATATATAGGAGAAATGGATACATTCCTGGACACATACACCCTCCCAAGACTAAACCAGGAAGAAATTGAATCCCTGAATAGACCAATAACAATTTCTGAAATTGAGGCAGTAATTAAAAGCCTACCAACCAAAAAAACCCCAGGGCCAGAGGGATTCACAGCTGAATTCTACCAGAGATAAAAAGAAGAGATGGTACCATTCCTTCTGAAACTATTCCAAAAAAGAGAAAAAGAAGGACTCCTCCCTAACTCATTTTATGAGTCCAGCATCATTCTGACATCAAAACCTGGCAGAGACACACATAAAAAAAGAATTTCAGGCCAATATCACCGATGAAGATCGATGTGAAAATCTTCAATACAATACTGGCAAACTGAATCCATCAGCACATTATAAAGCTTATCCACCACGATCAAGTCAGCTTCATCCCTGGAATGCAAGGTTGCTTCAACATATGCAAATCAATAAACGTAATCCATCACATAAACAGAACCAATGACAAAAACCGCATGATTATCTCAATAGATGAAGAAAAGGCCTTAGATAAAATTCAACACATCTTCATGCTAAAAGCACTCAATAGTTTATAGTTAATGAAACGTATCTCAAAAGAATAAGAGCTACTTATGACAAACCCACAGCCAATATAATACTGAATGGGCAAAAGCTGGAAGCATTCCCTTTGAAAACTGGCACAAGACAAGGATGCCCTCTCTCACCACTCCTATTCAACATAGTATTGGAATTCTGGCCAGGGCAATCAGGCAAGAGAAAGAAATAAAGCATATTCAAATAGGAAGCGAGCAAGTCAAATCATCACTGTTTGCAGATGAAATGATTGTATGTTTAGAAAACCCCATTGTCTCAGCCCCAAAACTCCTTAAACTCATAGGCAACTTCAGCAAAGTCTCAGGATACAAAATCAATGTTCACAACTCACAAACATTCCTATACACTAATAATAGACAAACAGAGAGCCAAATCATGAGCAAACTCCCATTCACAACTGCTACAAATAAAATAAAATACCTAGGAGCACAACTTACAAGGGATGTGAAGGACGTCTTCAAGGAGAACTACAAACCACTTCTCAAGGAAATAAGAGAGGACACAAACAAATGGAAAAAGATTCCATGCTCATGGATAGGAGGAATCAATATCGTGAAAATGGCCATAATGTCCAAAGTAATTCATACATTCAGTGCTATTCCCATCAAGCTACCATGACTTTCTTCACAGAATTAGAAAAAAATACTTAAATTTCATATGGAAACAAAAAAGAGCCCATATAGCCAAGACAATCCTCAGCAAAAGAACAAAGCTGGAGGCATCATGCTACTTGACTTCAAACTATACTACAAAGCTACAGTAACCAAAACAGCCTGATAGTGGTACAAAAACAGATATATAGATGAATGGAACAAAACAGAGGCCTCAGAAATAACACCACACATCTACAACCACGTGATCTTTGGCAAACCTGACAAAAACAAGCAATGGGGAAAGGATTCCCTATTTAATAAATGGTGTTGGGAAAACTGGCTAGCCATATGCAGAAAACTGAAACTGAACCATTTCCTTACATCATACACAAAAATTAACTCAAGATCGATTAAAGAATTAAACATAAGACCTAAAACCATAAAAACCCTAGAAGAACACCTAGGCAATACCCTTCAGGACACAGGCATGGGGAAAGCCTTCATGAATAAAACACCAAAAGTAATGATAACAAAAGCCAAAATTGACAAATGGGATCTAACTAACTAAAGAGCTTCCACACAGCAAAAGAAACTATCAGCAGAGTGAACAGGTAACTACAGAATGGGAGAAAATTTTTGCAATCTATCTACCTGACAAAGGGCTCACATCGAGAATCTACAAGGAACTTAAACAAGTTTACAAGAAAAAAACAACCCCATCAAAAAGTGGGCAAAGGATATGAACAGACACTTTTCAAAAGAAGACATTTATGCCACCAACAAACATATGAAAAAATGCTCACCATCACTGGTCATTAGAGAAATGCAAATCGAAACCACAATGAGATACCATCTCACACCAGTTAGAATGGCAATCATTAAAAAGTCAGGAAACAACAGATGCTAGAGAGGATGTGGAGAAATAGGAATGCTTTTACGCTGTTGGTGGGAGTGTCAATTAATTCAACCATCGTGGGAGACAGTGTGGTGATTCCTCAAGGATCTAGAATTAGAAATACCACTTGACCCAGCAATCCCATGACTGAGTATATACCCACAGTATTATAAATCATTCTACTATAAAGACACATGCATACCTATGTTTCTTGTAGCACTATTCACAACAGCAAAGACTTGGAACCAACCCAAATGCCCATCAATGTTAGACTGGATAAAGAAAATGTGGCACATATACACCATGGAATACTATGCAGCCATAAAAAAAGAATGAGTTCATGTAATTTGCAGAGACACAGATGAAGCTGGAAACATCATTCTAAGCAAACTAACACAGGGGCAGAAAACCAAACACCACATGTTCTCACTCATCAGTGAGAGTTGAACAATGAGAACATATGGGCACGGGGAGGGGAACATCACGCACCAGGGCTTGTCAGGGGGTCAGGGGAAGTGGGGGAATACATTAGGAGAAATACCTAATGTAGATGACAAGTTGATGGGTGCAGCAAACCACCATGGCACATGTATACCTATGTAACAAACCTGCACATTCTGCACATGTATCCCAGAACTTGAAAGTATAAAAAAAAGCTATAGAAAAAAATTTAATAATCTAATTTTTAAAAATGAGCAGAAGATCTGAGCAGTCATTTCTCAAAAGAAGACATACAAATGAAAAACAATAATATGAAAAGGTTCTCAACACCATTGATCATCTGAGAAATGCAAATCAAGATTACCATGAGATGTCATCTCACCCCAGTTAAAATGGCTTTTATCCAAAAGACCGGCAATAACAAATGCTAGCAAGGACGTGGAGAAAGGGAACCCATGTAAATTGTTGGTAGGAATCTAAATCAGTATAGCCACTATGGAGAAAAGTATGGAGGTTTCTCAGAAAACTAAAGATAGAACTACCATACGATCCAATGATCCCACTACTGGGTATTCATCCAAAGGAAATGAATTTGGTATGTCAAAGCAATATCTGCACCCCCATGTTTATTGCAGCGTATTCAGAATAGCCAAGATTTGCAAGCAACCTAAGTGTCCATCAACAGATGAATGGATATTGAAAATGTGGTACTTATACACAATGGAGAACTATTCATCCAAAAAAAAAAAAAAAACAGAATGGGATCCTGTCATCTGTAACATGGATGGAACTAGAGGTCATTATACTAGTTAAGTGAGATTACCCAGGTACAGAAATACAAACTTCTCATTTTCTCACTCATTTGTGAGAGCTAAAAATTAAAACAGTTGAACTCACGGAGATAGTAAAATGATGGGTATCAGAGGCTAGGAAGGGTAGTGGGGATGAAGAAGAAGTAGGGATGGTTTATGGGTACAAAATATAGTTAAATAGAATGAATAAGGTCTAGTATTTGACAGCACAACAGGGTGACGAAGTCAACAATTATTTATTGTACATTTAAAAATGACTAAAAGTTCAACTGGTATGTTTGTAACATACAAAAAGGGATAAATGCTTTAGGTAATTGACACCCTCCCACAAAAAAAGAATGATTCTTTATCCATAAAATTGTAAAGAAAAAAAAGGAATCTGCAAAATAAATTAAAAAGTAAGTTACAGTCACAGTTCATAATAAGTACTTAGTTAAGATAGAAAAAAACAGTAAATTTGTGAGTGTAAGACATGAATATAAACATCAATCCAGTTTACTATTATCCAGAGTTTCAGACATTCACTAGGGGCCTTTGAATATATCCCTTGAAGATAAGGGGGACTGCTGTACCTACAATAATAATGGCTAATGTTTTATGAATATTATTTATGAATCAGGCACATTGTGAAGTAGTTTTTGACGTGTATATAATTATTAATTTTATGTGTCAATTTAGCTGAGTCACATTATTCAGATATTTCTCCTAATAAGCAAGTCCTGTCCTCTTGGATCTGGAGAGAAATTCTAGGTCATACTCATTTCCACAACAAACAACAAAAAATTTTAGAGGACACGCACAGGATACGTGTCAAGTTATTTTGGTTTACATCCTACAGAGTAGGACTTATTATCTAATTCCTACAGCATGCTGACATGGAGCTGATCTAATATCTACCAATTTTTCTAATTATCTCCTTAAAATTCTTCCTGTATACATATGTTCATGTATCAAGGACACAATTTGATTTGGATATCTACCACACTTATGTGGCATATAATGATTCATGTACTTGTTATGAAGAAATGGATTTCTTTCCCATGTCCACTTATTTCCACAAAGCAAACCTGGTCTCAATCCAGAGGTATAAAGAAGCTAATATACCTCCCAAAGTGCCCAACTCATGATTAACACAGTCAGGTCACAATGGCACCACTCAGCAGTTCTGGAAGAAGGCCTAAATTACTGCCAGGCACTGGTTCAGATGCCCCGGGAATTTGGCTCAACATATTTTTCTGTAGCTCTGGGAAGCATGCTAAATCATACTCATCATGATTCCTGCCAACAGTGATGCTGAATGGGTGCCACGGTTTTCCTAAAACCTTTTGAGAGATACTTCCTGTGGTAACACATTCCTATGCTTTAGAATAAAATTGTAGAAGGTCAGAGCACTAAGAAAACGTAAGAATCATAAATCGGCACCCTAATTTTACAGATATAGAAAAGAAGACTCAAAAAGGGGGGGGGGGGGTGACAACTTGTTTAAGTGTACCAAGAAGCTAGCTGCGTGCTCTATTTTTTTGTAAATGTTTGGTTTTGTTTTATCTTCACCATCCCAAATGCTCCTCCTAATAAGGTATGCTTGTCAGCAAAATCAGGCCAAAATAATTCCGTCAAAAACTGTAGATTTTTATCTTCTGTCTATTCTTTTATTCCTTTCATGGTAACTTACCCCAACAAGTCGTTTTTCTTTAATTTACGAATGCTGGGGGCAGCCTTCTCTGAGTAATTTTGAGTTTATCGTGATTTTTATTAACTATAGTGAAAACACTTTCTTTTGTCTAATGTCTAAGGCTGCAAGTCTGCATCAGGTAGCCCCAGTAGCGAAGCCCTGAAGTTGGTTACTTTTCCCTTTTTTCCTGTTTTTTTTTTTTTTTTTTTTTTTTTTTTGATACGGTGTCTCGCTCTGTCACCCAGGCTGGAGTGCAGTGGCGCGATCTCGGCTCACCGCAAGCTCCGCCTCCCGGGTTCACGCCATTCTCCTGCCTCAGCCTCTCCAGTAGCTGGGACTACAGGCGCCCGCCACCACACCCGGCTAATGTTTTGTATTTTTAGTAGACATGGGGTTTCACCATGGTCTCGATCTCCTGACCTCATTATCCGCCCGCCTCGGCCTTCCAAAGTGCTGGGATTATAGGCGTGAGCCACCGTGCCTGGCCTCACGTTTCCCTTTCAATGCCCTAGCTATAAACCCTGCTGCTCATATTTTCCAAACATCAGGGATTTCTGCAATGCTTCTGCCACCAACAGCAAAACCCAAAGTGGGTGAGAAGAGTGAAACTCAGAAGGCTGGAGCAAATGCAGACAGCCCAGGGGGTGCAGACGAAGCCCAGAGAGACATAGTACTTGGTGGGATCAAAATGGACACCTTTCCTGAGTGTCAATATATTTTACCCCATATGTAGAGTGCAACAGGAAAGCCATCTAGCATTTATTAAGTGTTTCTTCTCTACCACAAACAGTTCTCAGTGCCTTATGTATGTTACATCCTCTATGGCTCTGTGAGTAGGTATTACTTAAGATTTACAGGCCGGGCACGGCACGGTGGCTCACGCCTGCAATCCCAGCACTTTCAGAGGCCGAGGCAGGCGGATCACGAGGTCAGGAGATTGAGACCATCCTGGCTAACACGGTGAAACCCCGTCTCTGCTAAAAGTACAAAAAATTAGCCGGGCGTGATGGCTTGTGCCTGTAGTCCTAGCTACTTGGGAGGCTGAGGCAGGAGAATGGCGTGAACCCAGGAGGCGGAGCTTGCAGTGAGCTGAGATCCGCCACTGCACTCCAGCCTGGGCAACAGTGCAAGACTCTTGTCTCAAAAAAAAAAAAAAAAAAAAAAAAAGATTTACAAAGAAACTGAAACTCAATACACAGGTAGTAAATGACAGAAACAGGAGCCTGACCCCAGAGTCCTTGCTCGCTATCATGTGCTTAAAAGGCAGGGACATTTCAGGGGGTGTAAAAATGTGTAGGACACCAGAAAATGCCATCCCAAAATATGCCGCTTCGGTGTAAGGATTATTTTGAAAAAAAAAAAAAAAAAAAAAAAGCAGAAACAGGAGGAGCTATGAAAACAGAGTAGAAGTTACCCTTTTGCAAAGAAAATTTACATCTATAAAGGAAATCTTTATAAGTAAGGGTGTCTTCCTCTCTACCAGCAAAAGAAAAAAATTACTAAATCATAAGAAATTTGTATTAATGAAGAAGGCAAAGATTGAAATCTGCATAACAAACCTTACTCTTGTTTGCTGGACTTTTCCTGGTCAGCTTCCCATAACTGTCCTCTCCAATCCCCTCCCTCTTTTGTCTTTAGTGGAAGATGGTATTTAAGCCTCGATTCTAAGCCACCTCTCAGAGATTTACTTATTTTTCCCTGAGTATCTTCTGGGCATACGTGAGGTAACAAGTTAATAAACTTCGTTTTTTCTCTTGTTAATCTGACTTTTGCTGCAGGGCATCCCAGCTAAGAACAAAGAATGGCAGGAAAAAATATATACATTTCTTCTCCTAGAAATGCTAATTAGAGAAAGCAATCAATTGCTAAACGGTTAAGAAAACCCAACTAGCTTCTCATAACAGTTGCAACCTAGACTTTCTGATGATTATTGATTAAAAGGCAAATCCAAGACTTTTCAATTCTAAACCCAAACCAGAATGTTCAATCAACCCGGTCAAATGAGTTAATTTAATTAACTTTAAAAAATAAGCAAAATTTATTTATATTACTAAAAGGAATGGAAATTTACCTTGAATAATTAATCAATTCCATCAAAATAATTTGGTGACAGATTGTGAACGCAAGCACCCTCTTGGGAAAAACAGCAGAGTAGTTCAAACACACAGCATGGACTTCCATAGCTACCATGGTAAAAAAGGTGAGACCACAAGGATGCTAAAATGCCAAAGCAAAAATTGCTAAGTCAATAAGATAGCAAATGAGCAGCTGAGGCAATGAATGAAAGCAAAATAAAAAATAAAAAATCAGAGAACCAAGACTGGAACAGACAAAGGTCTTGAAAACATTTCTGTAAACTCAGAGGAATTTTGCAGTTTGAGCTTGAAGGACCCACAGATAAAATGAACAGAAGTTGAATTTGGAAGGTCACCAGTGTATAAGTGAGATCTCTAGTCATAGCAGCAACTGAAATGACACCCAGCAGGATTGCCATTAGTAATGTAAATGTAGATGTCTACACTGACAGTCTGATTGATGTAGGTTCAGAAGGGTAAACAAGAACCAATTCAAACAGTGCTAGCTCAGAAACAATAGCAGGTCTCAGTGCAGGTAGCAAGGAGTGTGGGAAAAAGATGAATTATCTTGTTATAAATTGAACTCAAAAAATCTTTATTTTGCATGTAAGGTAACTTGTGAGAAAATTAAGTTCCAGTAAAGAGTAGTCAAAACATGGTGTTATAATAGTTATTTTGAGAACAAGTGAACATCACCTACAACCTTCTGACCTGGAATAAGAAATAACAATCTTAACATCAAGCTTAGTCCTCCAGTTTAAAATGTCTAGTTACCCCTGATGCAGGCTTTCTTAACTTTTTAGCAAAATATTAGTGAAAGCGTAAAAAAATTACAACACAAGAGCACTAGGCTTCTCAAGGAAATAATATTGTGAAAAAATTTAGCTTTAGCTTTGATTGTTGAGCAGTTAGTGTGTTGAGCAGTCAGTGTGTTAAGCAGTTAGGCTGGGAACAGAAAGAAGAGCAATTTTAAATATCTTTTTGTATGCCCAGTAACCCTCCCTATATGTTACCTAGTTTGAAAATAAACATAGAGAAACACACAACAGCATACAACCTATTCAAAATGTACATTGCTACTTGAGAAACAGAACATAGCCCGTGACACAATGCAAAAATAAATAAATAAATAAATAAATAAAATAAAAAGTGACCACAATCCTTGATTTCTGTCTGTATCCATGTTCTTTGCTATGTGAGTTTGTATTCCCGCCATGAAAAAATGGAGTCTCCTTCCCCTCCCCTTTAACCTATGCTGAACTCCTGATTTGCTGATTAGTGAGATGTGGTGGAGGCAGAGGCAATGTTATGCCAGTTCCAAGCCTAAAGCTCAAGAGTCCTTGCACACTTCTTTCTCCTGGAAACTTGCTCATCTGCCATGTAAACAAGCCTAGTCTAACCTGAGGTTAATGAGAGACCCTGTGGAGCAGAGATGAGCTGTCCTGGGTAAGTGTGTCCTAGACCAGCCACCCCTAGCTGACCTGACACTGATAGCAATGTCAAGAATGAGCTCAGTTAAGGACGACAATCACCACAGTGAGCCCACCTCTGATTTCTGACCTGCAGGATAGCAACTTAATAAATGGTCCTATTTTAAGCCCTTAAGTTTTAAGGTGGTTTGTTTCACAGATTAATTGATATATCACCCAAAACACTTATCATTAGGAGTACAGGCTCCCTAAATAAGAATTTACTAGTGCAAGCAAAACATAATATTAGCATATGTTTGGCAAAGCATCCTAAATAGAATACTACTACTTGTTTATTTATTTGGAAGGAATGATGTTTTTATTTTCTTTGTGTTAAAACCACTCTTTATTTTTCTTAGTATAGATTTTTGTTCCTATGGTGAGGTCAGGTGACAAGGTCAGATTTTAAAAAATTTTAAGAAAATGAAAATGTCAATAGCAGAATTAAAGAATGCATTGGATGCTAAATAAAGCAGAACTGATCTTTAGAAAATAGATTCAGTGGAATAGAAGATAAAATTGAGATATTCTATCAGGATGCAGAGGAAAAAAACAAACAAATACTAAAATACCAAGAATTCACATAAAAATTCCAAAGCTGTAATAACTAAACCTGTGATGTTGGCACAGGGAAAGAAAAATTGACCAATGGCATACTTTTGGTCAATGGTCAACCTCCCCCTTTCCCACCTCTCAATAACATGAATAAAAATTTTTGACAGAACTGATTTTCCTAATAAGAGGATAAAAACTAATGTTTTTTGTATATTTAAGGACACACATGTAATAAAATTATAACAAAAGGCAATAAAACATAAATAGAAGATTTGGGGATTTATTAATGGTATAAAGTGAATGGTAAAGTTTCATTTCCTAAATGGGATGATAGGTACAAAAGTGCTAATGGAATTCGCCTGTTATCTTACATATATATTTGATTATTCTATTTATTCAAGCAATGTTTAAAGAGCCATCTTTTATAAAGGATATTTTAGAATGAAAAATATAATGAAAAGTCAAGTGTACATAAAGATTTTTAACTTGGAGTTCTGCATTTAACATCTAACTCAAAAAGAGATACATAAGCCCATATATAAAATCAGAAATATTGATAAATGTGTTAGCTGTTATCACTGGAATCTAAAATTAGATACTTACTGAATTTTTTAGTAAGTTTATAATGAATTCTAATTTTAGAATCAGGTTTTAGAAGGTTATGGTACTTTTAATAATACTACAAAATGTTTATCATTGCACCCAAACTGTGGTCCAACAGACATGAACTGGGTAAGAATGATGAAAATTTATTTTAGGTGACAAAATCTAGGTTTAAGAGAAAGAGACTCAGTCATTGAAATAAGTACAACTACCAGAACTACTATAATTTATTGAACACTTTTTTTATGTGTTTGGCATTGTGCCCTGTGTGAATTGCTCAAGTAATCAACACCTTTTACAAAGTGACAGTTGAGCAAAGCTTTTGCCTTCTTAAGAGGGATATTAGCATCTCTGATAAGTTTAGACAGAAAGATAAAGTGATGTGTTTACTTGTCAACCAGTTGCACAGTCAAGCGCTCTGGAAAGAACAGAAAATCTTTTGGGGACATATTATCAAGAATCTCGGGATTCTTACATGTAGACAGCTGTCATTAAAGTTCCTCAAATCAGAAAAGAGGCATTTAGTGAGCAAGGTACAGGGAAGACCTCCATGACCTGGTTTTATCTACTTTTGTGGGATAGTAGAGAGGATTCCATAAATAACATACTTCTTATCAGTCTAAATTCTGCATCAAGTTGCCCTGAATCAGTAAAGAACTATCCCTGACCAGGCGCGGTGCCTCACGCCTGTAATCGCAGCACTTCGGGAGGCCAAGGGGGGGCGGATCACCTGAGGTTGGGAGTTCGAGACCAGCCTGACCAACATGGAGAAACCCAGTCTCTACTAAAAATAAAAAATTAGCCAGGCATGGTGGCACATACCTGTAATCCCAGCTACTCAGAAGGCTGAGGCAGAAGAATCACTTGAACCCGGGAGGCAGAGTTTGCAGTGAGCCGAGATTGCACCACTGCACTCCAGCCTGGGCAACAAGAGTGAAACTCCATCTAAAAAAAAAAAGAAAAGAAAGAAAAAGGAAAAAAGAACTATCCCATAGTACTACACCATCTTCACCACAAAGTGGAATACATGACTGCTCCCAACAAAAGAGAGGGAAGTACACATTTGGCTGTTATCTCTTTCCAAATAAACCAATTACATAACCCATTCCCACTCCTCAGGAATACAGTAAATGAAAGAAATGTAACTTTCCACATTTTACCTGCTTAACTAATTGGACTCAATCATTTAGCCTATCTAGGACATGATACATCTTCTCTATAGAGAAGATCAAGTATCCTATTAAGATAGACTTTGCTATAGTTTAGTTGTTTGCCCTCCCAAACGTTATGTTGAAATTTGATCCCAGTGTTGGAGGCAGGCTATAATAGAAGATGTTTGAGTTAGGGAGCAAATCTCTCATGAATAGATTAATATCCACCCTGTGTGGAGACAGTGAGGGGGTTCTTGCTCTTTTAGTTCCCATGAGAGCTGACTGGTAAAAAGAGGCTGGCACATGCCCCACTTCCTTTTTGCTCCCTCTGTTGCCTCTGCACATGCCAGCTCCCCTTCACCTTACATTGTGAGAGGAAGCAGCCTGAAGCTCCCACCACATGCCTGATCTTCTAGCCAACAGAATTGTGAGTCAAATAAACCTTTCTTATTTATAAGTTACTCAGCCTCAGGTATTCCTATAAAGCAACACAAATGGACTATGACAGAAAATTGGTACTGAGGAGTGGGGTGTTGCTATAAAGATACCTGAAAATGTGGAAATGGCTTTGAAACTGGGTAGTGGGCAGATATTTTAAGTGTTTGTATGGCTGACAAGAAGGCAAAAAAGAAGAAAAATTTGGAACTTCTTACATATTGGTTAAGTAATTATAACCAAGATGCTGATAGAAATATAGACAGTGAAGGCCATGCTGAGGAGGTCTCAGATAGAAATGAGGAATTTATTGGAAACCAGAGAAAAGCTTAGCCTTATTATACAGTAGCAAAGAATTTAGCTGCATTATCCCATGCCCTAGGGCTTTATGGAAGACCAAACATAAGTGTGATGACCCAGGGTATCTATAGTAGAAATTTCTAAGCAGCAAGGCCCTAAAGAAGTAATGCAGCTACTTTTCTTACAGCTTACAAACTGATATGACAGCAAAGGGATATTCTAAATGTGGAATTTACAATTAAGAGGGAATCACAGTGTGAAAATTTGAGAAATTCACAACCTGGCCATGTAGCAGAGAAGGAAAGAGCATTTGCAAGAGACAGATCCAAGGGTGCTCTACAGCAACCACTTGTTACAGAGATTAGCTTGACTAAAAGGGAGCCACGTGCTAATAGTCAAGACAATGGGAAAAAGACCCTGAAGACATTTCAGAAATCTTTGAGGCAAAAATTCCCATCACAGGCCCGGAGGACTAAGAGGACAGAAGGGCCTGCAGTGCTGTTGCCCTGCACTGTCTCAGCATGCTGCTCACCACATCCCAGCTGCTTCAGTTCCAACTACAGCTAATGGGGCCCAAATACTGCTTGGGCCACTGCTCCAGAGAGCACATGCAGTAAGCCTTAGTGGCATCCCTGTAATGCTAAGTCTGAACATGTCCGGAATACAAGACAGGTAGAGGCCTGGTGACTTCCACGTGGACTTCAGAGGCTGTATCAGAAAGCTTGGGAGTGTAGACCTGCCTCAGGGGTAGAGCCACAGCGGTGGACAGTGGAGCTGTGGGAAGAGGAATGTTGCAGATACCCTAGAATTATGGAGCCACCAGCAGCATGCAACTTCAGCCCATAAAAGCCACAGGCACCAGACCCAAACCTGTGAAAGCAGCCACTTCTGCTGTGCCTTGCAAAGCCATGGGGCCAGGGCTGCCTCAGGCTTTGGTAGCCTACCCCTAGCACTAGTGTACCCAGGATCTGGGACACCGAGCCAAAGGTGATTATTCTGGAGCTTAAAGACTTAATGTCTGCCCTGATGGATTTTGGACTTTTATGGGGCCTTTTATTTCTGTCTTTTAACCTATTTCTTCCATTCCTCCCTTTTGCAATAGGAATGTTTACCAATTACATTTACCACCATTCTATCTTGGGAGTAAATAACTTATTTGATTTTACAGGCTCATAGGTAGAAGGAATTTGCCTTGAGTCTCAGATGAGACTTTGGACTTTGGACTTTTGAGCTGATACTGGAAGAAGCTAATAATACTTTGGGAGACTATTGGGAAGGGATGATTGTATTCTACAATATGAAAGGAATATGAGTTTTGAGGGACCAGGGGCAAAATGCTATATTAGGCATTGTTCCTCCAAACTTCATATTGAAATCTGATCACAATGTTGGAGATAGGGCTCTAATGGGAGGTGTTTAGGCCATGGGGGCAGATCCCTCATGAATAGATTAATGCCCTCCCTGTAGTGGGGTGGTGAGTTCTACTCTATTAGATCCTGTGAGAGCTGGTTATTTAAAAAAAAAAAAAAGAGAGAGCTTGGTATCTTTCCCCTCATTCTTTTCTTTCCACTTACGGTGTGATCTCTGCACATGCTGGCTCCTCTTTGCCTTCCACCAGAAGTGGAAGCAGTCTGAGACTTTCAACAGATGCTCAACCTTCCAGCCAGTCTTTATAAATTACCATCTCTATAAATTACCCAGTTTCAGGAACTGCTTTATGGCAACATAAATGGATTAAGACAGACTCGTCTGCCCCTTCATGAGGCTGCTTCTCACAACAGCAACCACTGATCCTATAGGTATCCTCATGGACAATGCAGATTTTTGTCCAGAGGGTTTCATTTTGCTGAGTTAAATGTCCAGCATCTGCTTAATGTTTCAAAGGCTTATGTTTTTGCTGAGCCTTGAGTGGCCCTAAATATTTCCTGAGGCCCAAGGTGTCTCAGACCTTCACTAAGACATGAGTTACTTCTCAACATTGCTGAAGTGTGCCTTCCATTTGCCTAATTCTCACTGGGCACATGTAGTACTGCTTCTACGGAAAGAGCTATTTGCCTGTGGACAAAGCTTCCATTAAGTTGCAGTGAGGTCAAAATAACTCAGGGCAAAAATCAAAGTTCCTTTCCCAGTTTGCAAGAAGTAACAGCCAACCACATAACTATAAAAACAAGTCTTATGGGCTAGCATAAACTTCCAAGGCCCCAAATCAACAAACAACAAATGAAGCCTAAGGCCTAAATCTGGGGGAGATGTTCCCCACTTAGAACCATTTGACAACCATTTCCCCCACAGAATTCTTCTTCCCAATTATTTCTCAAGGTTTGTGCCCCAATATACATTCTAACAATCCTAAATTAAATTACTCCCCTCAAAACAGCATTTAACTTCCCCATCACCCATCCTCATCTTTGACTTAGGGGCAAAACCTGTCTCTGTAAATGTAAGACACGGAGAAAACCAAATGGGAACAACTATACCGTACAGGTAAGCTGGCTCCCAACGGAGAGAAGAGAAAAAGGGTAGGAATATACAGTTCTAGTTTCACCTTCCAAACCCAGGTACATCAACCCCACCCACCGTAGGAGAGATATAAGTTGACAGCAAGAGGACAAGTGTGTTACACTAATGGATATTCCTCCACCTGGAAGAAAGCACAGAAATAAGAGCTGTTTTCTTTCATTCGTACTTTTCTCCCCTTAATATTTTGTACTCTAGTGCTTCTAGATTGATTATAATTCTAATTTTACACCCAGTGGTGTTTCATGCCATTGTGCCTTTGTCCATGCCATTTCCTCCTCCTCGTACTTCTTTTGGTCACCCTCCCATCTACCATCTCAGTACTCACAGACACATTCTCTTCCTTCTTCCATGAGTAACTTCTACTTATTATTCAAGCTGAGGTTTAATGCCCTGTTTCCAAGAAGTCTCACGTTCCCTCTGAAGATCCTTGCACTCTCAAATCATTCACATAGTTCTCTAGGCTGTTCTGTTTCCAGGCAATGACCATATATATTGGAAATATCTATGTATATACCTGTTTCTATGTTAAAGGAAAATGCTAGTGAATAAAATAATGCAGAAGTAATAATGTAAAATATGAATTCCTATAACACAAATTACACTCATGAAGTAATTTTCAATTGCAATAAAATGCTTTTAAAAATGTAACTTAAATAAAATAAAGCAATAATAGTAATTGTGCAGTGGAAATGTCATGTTTGTGGTATCTTTGATGTAGAAGCCATAACATCAGTGAGTGTTTTATGTCCTGACATCATCGATTCATTAGCTTATTTAGGAAAAAAAAAACCTTATGGACATGCTTGAATGAAACAAATTCTATACTCAGAAACAAGGAAGTCTGGGCGAGGGTGAGGAGTGAAGACTTTAAATCATCCTTAAAATTAGAAAGCAGCTATTATTTTTGAAATGCCCTTGTTGGGCTAGTTATTCTTACTTTACTATTTAGTTTATTAACAGACTTGTTTTTTTCCTACAAATTACTGATATTGGTTAGCTGTTTATAATTAGGAAAGACAAAACCTTTCTCAATGCAGAGATGAGTTGTTGGTCAAACAAGAACAAAATGTGCCCAGTTAGTACCTAGTTATAATATCCTAGTTGGTACCCAGTTTATATCCTAGAAGTAACTTTAGTCTGTTCAGGCACAGATAGTGAGTCCTCAGAGGGTCTTTGCTTTCTAAATACCATGATACCTTATAATATTTTGTAATTTACAAACACCTTTACTCATATATTATTTGGGTATCGCAGCAATTCTAGGTGGTAAATATTATTACTTTGCCATTTTTCAGATGAGGAAATTAAGGCATTTAGCAGATCTTCAAATGCAGAGCAACTTATTCTAGTTCCAATAATATTTCTATTATGCTACAGCTACACCCAGCCCAATCCTAATATGATATACAATAAACTTATTTCTGGTACACATATAATGCAGTATTCAAAGTACCCACTAATATGTAATTCATGATTTGTAACTGTTATTCATTCATATAAAATAGTTACATTCATCCACCCAACAAACATGTACAAATTCCTTGTAAAGAATGAAACAAATCCAGGACTGAGGAAGATTGAAAAAACTTAGCAAAGACAATAGTATACATCGTTTTGACTTAAAAAGTTATTTTTTAGCTTGATTAATCTCAATAACATAGTAGCTGTACTATTATTTACCTATTTATTATATTTCAATTCTTTGAAGTTATTGGCCCAATTCAGTTTCCTTCAGTTTCTTTGCTAATGAATTCACTTAATAGGTTAAACCATACGAAAAGGCCAACTTTAAGAAAGTTCTTGACCTATAGAAACAGTAATTTTATATGGTTTAATTTAGTGTTTCTGTAAATTGGGACAGAACAGGAATATTTTGTCTCTCCAAGTCAGGAAACAGATAACATCAAATTTGACGAGATGCCATCCAGCCTAAGACAGACTAGCAATTTCCTAAAACAGTCAGCATTTTATAAATAAATCTCATATTTAACATTATTTAATGCACTTTGAACGAAGATTTCTGAGCCTTTTGGGGATGACTTTACCTATATTTACATCACAGGAACATGAATACCATAACAGAGAGACACAAGTGTGTCAATGTGTTACACAAGAAGCAATATTTTAAGAGTATTTCAAATTATATCAGTCAATGGCAGTGACTCATTATGTGATTTTTTTCCAAGGTTTTTGTATATCTTATAATTTCTGTGGAGGAATTTAACAAGAAACATGTTAAGAAGAATCTGACTAGGTACACAAGGTTGAAATCCTGGCATGTGCTCTTACAAACTTTTTATTCTGATACACGCCATAGGTTAGAAGCCAGCATAATAAACACTAAGAGGTAAATGTTAAAGGTGATTGATTCATTCATATAGCCACACCAAGCCTACCATTATCTGCAACTGTAACTTATAAGGAAAGCTTGTTTAGAACTGAAAAGCAACTTATAGGCACATATTAAGGCTCCACATAAGAGTGTAATACAAAGACAAAATCAGAAAAGGCCAGTTTGTCACAAAGCTATTTCTACATATTCAGATTTATCATATTCTAAGCCAGGAACTACAGACAGACAGTAAAGCAATTACCACCATTCATTTCTATTCAGAATTGACAATCTCAACTCTTTCCTGGTCCACATCCCTGCTAAGGTCAGTAAGACTTTACTGTTCTTGAATTATTTACCTATATTCCTGTGTGATGATTAATAACAAGTGTTCACTTGAATGCATTGAAGGATACCCAGGTGGCTAGTAAGGTATTGTTTCTTGCAGTGTCTGTGAGGGTATTGCCAGAAGAGATTGACATTTAAGCCTGTAGGCTAGGAGAGAAAGACCCACCCTCACTGTGGCACCTTCCAATCAGCTGCTCGCACAGCTAGTACAAAGCACGCAGAAGAAAGTAAAAGTAGCTTGTTAAGTCCACTTGTGCACTGTCTCTCTCTCTCTCTCTCTCTGTCTCTCTCTCTCTCTTCCCTAGCAGAATGCTTTCCTTCTTCTACTCCTGCCCTTGGACATCAGACTCCAGGTTCCTCGGTCTTTGGACTGTGGAACTTGCACCAGCAGTCTCCCAGGGGACCTCAAGTCTTCGGCCTCAGACTGGGGGCTTCACTGTTGGCTTCCCTGGTTTTGAGGCTTTTGGACTTGAACTGAGACACACTACTGGCTTCTCTCTTTCCCCAGCTTGCAGAAGGCCTATCTTGGGACTTCTTGTAATCGTGTGAGCCAATTCTCCTTAATAAACTCTCTTTCACATGTACATACATCCTATTAGCTCTGTTCCTCTAGAAAACCCTAATACATGCTATAACAAATTATCACAAACTTAATGGCTCAAAATAATACAAATTTATTCTCTTATACTTCTGGCTGGATATCAAAAATCAAGGTGTTGGCAGGACTGTGTTTTTTCTAGAGGTTTCAGAAGAGAATCCCTTTCCTTACCTTTTTGAGTTTCTAGAGCTGCATTTTTTTTGCATTCCTTAACTCATGCCCCTTCTTCCATCTTCAAAGCCAGCAGCATGGACACATGTTCTTCTCCTCTTCTGTGGTCAAATCTGCCTCTCTCTCATAAGGATCCTTGTAATTACATTTAGCACCCACCCAGATAATTCAGGATAATCTCCTCATTTGAAGATTCTTAAATTAATCACATATGCAATGTCCATATTGCTTTATAAGATGGCATTCACAGGTCCTGGAGATTAGGTCTTGGATATCTTTGGGGGCCATTACTCAGCCTACCACACTTTTCAACACAACAGTGCTGGGCTGTGAAACCCATTTTTCTGAGATGATGTCTCTTTGAATTATGAATATAAAATATTAGAAATGTAAATTATCTCATTTGAACTTCACATTTTACAGATTGTAAAACTGAAGTCTCCTAAGGGCTTCAATAAACTGTCTTGAGTAGTATGGGTTATTAGGAGCAAAGCTGTGACTAGAGCCCAAGCCTCCTAATAACTATACCAATGTTTATTCCATCACCATCCAATGGTAGTGAAAATGGATACTTGGAAATAAAAGCTTGGAGGCAGTCATGTGGAAAGTTCAATATACTAAGGTAATATTGCTATCTCTCAAGCACTGAGACAGGGAAAGACCCTAGGTTATATAGGGCTTATACAGGCTTTTAGAACAGTCAATCAGTTAATTAGTCTCCTTTGTTGTAGTGGTATTTGTTACTCTGTTTGATTCAGAAATGATTCTAAAATCACAAAAGGTGGGTATTAGTGGCTTTCTCATAAACTTTTATAGACTATTTTTCATGCCTACCCTTAAGGAATGATTTGTTACAGCAGACAGAAAAGAGAGAGGGAGAAGGAGAAGAACAGGGTAAAAGGGAGAGGAAGAGGGAAAGGGAGGGAGAGAGAGAGAGGAAGGAGGAGAGAGAGAGATTTTCTTAGTTGGGCAGTAGGAGTCCCGTCTAGACAGCTCTAGCTTTCTTGAAAAACACAGAGGTAGCATTTTTTTGTTGCTATAGGACTTTATGTGAAAATTGTCTGTACAATTTTCCCCCGAGTGGCACATGACCATAGCATGGGACATTGACAGCCTGATGTTGAATTTGTGCCTCCTGTATTGATTAGGATGCATTCAGGTGAAAGTAACAGACTACCTCCCTGATGATGGCTTAACTCATAAAACTCAATTAGCTCATTTAACAAGAAATCTGAATGTAAGAATCTCAGGGATGGTCCTACAACTTAGCAATGCCATTAAGGAGCCAAACTTTCCATGCTTCCACACCACCATCCATAGTATGCTGATTCCTGTACTCAGTCTTATTGCCTCATGGATGACACCAAATTGCGGTCACAGTTTCAGTCATTATGTCTTAATGCAATAGCCCAAAGCAGAAATTTCATTTGGAAAGGGATGCAGAGGCAAAAACAATACATCTTCTTGTACCTCTCTCAGGAAAGAAAAGCTTTGCTAGGAGTTATCAATAGACTTCTTACATCCCGGTGGGCATAAGTGGGTGAAAAGCTTTCCAAAGATTATTCACTAACAAAGGGGAATTAAGTTATTATGATTGCCTTAGAATATTATATTTATCCTGTGTGGCTAAGTACATTGCTATATACGAAGCAAAGAAACATTTTGTGATGAGAAAGAAACAAGGAAGTATTGTTGGTCAGGCCAAAGCAAATGCATGCCACCATGATCACATATATACCACCTTCTGCTGCTTACTTGTCTCTTCTTCACTCTCGATCCCCTATCTCGACAGATGATATTTGTTTATTACTCTAGGTAATTTATCTGTAAATGAGTCTCTCCTCCAACTTATAACTCACTTAAAGGAGATGATAGATTACATAGATAGATGATAGCTAGCTAGATAGATAAATAGAAGGCTATTATAGAAGCCTAGATATATAGATAGATAGATAGATAGATAGATAGATAGATAGATAGATAGATAGATAGATAGATAGTACAAGGTAGAGGGCTAAGGCCTAGACACAATTTTCAGTGGCTTTTATTTTTACAAGCTGTTTTCTTACACACAAAGTATATGTTAAAACAACCATAGACATGGAAGAAGCTACTGAGAGGTTTAGAAAGTATACAGTATGGTATAGTACAACCCCAATTACTGAGGTTACCATATGTTCTACTTGGGCTGCGACAGTTCCATGTAACTGTTGCGCTGTGTAAATTTGAATAGTATCTGTTTTAACTTGCATAAATGTTCTGACTTGGACTATGAATTATGCAGTCACGTTACCTAGAGCTTCTTTTGCCACAGTGTATGAGCACATATACAGATAAGAATGTTTTCATTTGTTTGTTTATCCGACAGGATCTCACTCTCGTAGAGACTAGAGTGCAGTGGCATGATCACAGCTCACTGCAGCCTCAACTTCCTGGGCTGAAGATATCCTCCTGATTCAGTCTCCTGAGTAGCTGGGACTACAGGCATGCACCCCCACACCACACTAATTTTTAATTTTTTGTAGAGATGGGGGTCTCACTGTGTTGCTCAGACTAGCCTCAAACTCCTGGGCTCAAACAATTCTCCCTCTTTGGCCTTCCAAAATACAGGGATAACGGGCATGAGCCACTGTGCTCAGCCCAAATTTAAACTTTTGATCAAAAGTAATCCAGACTAGTTTAGGAAGAAAAGAAGAATTCATTGTCTTATGTAACTGAAACTTCCAAAGATAACTGGATTCAAGCATTATATTTTAGAGCCATGTGTCTTTTTCTGTGTCTCAGTGAATTTACCTTCAGGTAATAAAAGCAATCACCTGTGACAGCCCTGTAGACACACCCTAGCCACCTAGCAACCACAATGAAAGATGCCATCATTTTAAAGGCTCTGGCAGAAGATTCCTGGATGGGAGATTCGGTGGCCTGAATTGAGCCATGTGCCCATCTCTAAACCTACTGTTAGGTTCAGGAGGATAAAGTATTTTCATAGTCCAAGCCCAGGCTTCATGACCATCTCTCTGTCTGGGACAAATTTTGTGAAGTTAAAGAACTTAGCTCTGTTGAAACTCATGGAATAGCTTCCTCAGAGGAAAATCACTTCTGTTATAAGAGAATTGGAAAAAGAAAGCTAAATGAAACAGATGTTCACTACCCTCAGGGATAATTCTTTGAAAAAATCTTTCAGGAGATGCATGAGATGTTCTGCCTTTACTATTGCAACATGGCATTTGTTTTCTAGTCAGCAGTAGCCCCTCTATTTTCCTAGAATCCATTATATTCATAACATTAGAACAGAGAAGGAGGAAACAGGCTTCAAATCATAGTCCTTTATTGTAATAAAGTTTACTTTGATTCACATTATCCATATGACTGCAGTTTCTGATTGTAAAACCAAAAGCACATGGAAAATTCGAACATATGAGCAGTGCAAATTGTGTTTAAATGTCTCTTTCGAATGAGCTTTTCTCCCCCTACTTTTTCTGCCTGGGTTCTGTTTATGGCATGGAAAGACTCACATGGCTAATGGCACATAGAGAGTTTTGGCTACTGAAGTATCTCGAAGTGGTGATGTGTGTTTAGAGAGGCCCCGCCTTCCCTTATTACTTTGCATTGCCTTTGTTTTTTAGTTGTCCTGCCTACAGAGGGAAGGATCAACCCCCCACCAACATCAAGATAATAGCATCATATATCACCTAGAGGATATAAAAGGTTTATTAAACACATGGTGGGATTTTTTAATAGAGCAGGGTAGGCACCCAAGCTGGTGGGGGGCAGCTTGAGGAAAGAAAGAGACAAGTATCCCTGGTCTTTACTGTGGTTAGGGAATGGGACCGGGATGAGGAAGGTGAGGGTTCTTATGGGCAGAGGTTTGTAGGATTTGATTCCACTTTTCTATGGACTTATTTAGATGTGAGACAAAAGGGAAAGGTAGAAAGAGTGGTGCCTCAAGCTGTTAGCAATCAAACATTTGTTTAAAATGGAGGAATCTGACTGTTCACCATCTTGTTTTAGAATTTCAGCTGCACCACTGACTAGCTGTGTGCTCTTGTTAAGTGATGTCAAGTTCCTGGGTTCACTTATATTTTTGAAGAGGACCACCATACTTTCTTCATAGCGTTATTGTGTGGATTAAATACATAACAGTAGAGGGCTTAATGCTTTGCATGATTCAAAATAAAAATATAACAAACACTATTCCCCCTTTCCCCTGTGCCACTTTAACCTTCTTTATGCTCTACGTGCTGAAGTCTAGAAGGCCATTTTGATTTAAATATCTCTTCAAATATGTAATATATATATGTATATATTAACATACTACTGGCCTTCTGTATCCTTGTGTTCTACATCTGTGAATTCAAACAAATGTGGATCCAATTTTTTTTTTTTTTTTGAGATAGAGTTTCACTCTTGTCACCCAGGCTGGAGTGCAGTGGCACGATCCCCACTCACTGCAACCTCTGCCTCCTGGGTTCAAGTGATTCACCCGCCTCAGCCTCTCGAGTACCTGGGATTACAGGCACTCACAACCACGCCCGGCTAATTTTTGTATTTTCAGTAGAGACGGGGTTTTGCTATGTTAGCCAGGCTGGTCTGGAACTCCTGACCTCAGGTGATCCACGCACCTCAGCCTCCCAAAGTGCTGGGATTATAGGCATGAGCCACTGTGTCCGGCTCAAAATAATTTTCTAAAAAAGAATGGTTGCATCTGTACTGAACCTGTATAGACTTTTGTCTTGTCATTATTCCCTAAACAATACAGTATGACACCTATTTACATAGCATTTACATTTTATTAGGTATTATGAGTAATCTAGAGATGATCTATGTATAGAGAAGAATGCTCATAGATTATATCCAAATTACTGTGCTATTTTATATAAGAGACTTGAGAATCCCTAAATTTTAGTGTTCAAGGGGTGTTCTGGAACCAATCCCCCAAGATACCAATGACATCTCTATATTTATTCAAATAAATACAAAAATACATAAACACATCCAAATATGTCTATGTTTGTCCAAATATGTTTATAAGAAAGGAATCACAAGGTAAAAGTAAAAGTTAACCCAAAAGAATGAATGGCTTAAAGGGGGGAAAATGTTGGTGCAGTAGCTATCCCAGTAAATTCAACTCAACTTCCATAGACATCAGCCTACCTTATATATATGTGAATTATGCCATGTCATATCCAAAATGATGTTAAGGCAGATATCCTTTCTTCTTGAAGAAGCTTCCAGATGGATATAGGAAGTGCCCTCCATGACATGTGTCATTAACCTTTTCCTCAGCTTTACAAAATTTAGACAAGCATCTGCCTATCTCTAGGACCATAAAGTCCCTTGCCTTAAACCATTTACTTTAAGAAAACTTGTCATTGTAAATTCTTTCTCTGCCCCTTTAAAGTATATGCAAACCTTCCCCAGTCTTGTGACAGTTTTACAACCCTGGAAATGCCTTTCTCAAGGAACTGAGAACCCTCTCTGAAATGTCATCAATCTTCAAGGAAAACAGCACTCCTATCTCCCAGTCTTCATGAGAAGGTGAGTGTCTTGCTCCACGTTGTAAAACTACTTCCTGCCTTGAAAATAAGAGCAAGTTTTTTCCTATGGGGAAGGCCAATTAGCAAACACAGATGGCCTATGTTTCCCCACCATCTCTCCAGCTCTTAAAAGCTCTCTGGCATTTTGTTTCAGCAGAGTTGAGCTCATGTGCTGGTTTCTGACCTCTCTTTCCTATTGCAATAGTTTAAATAAAGTCTTCCTCACCTGTCAAACTTTGTCAAGATGCAAGTTAGCTTCACAAGTGCTCTCCTAACATCTGATTTTGTCATTGCTTTGCTTGCAGAAAGCAGTTTTATGCTGGGCTGGTAGGTTTTTCTTTCTCCATTCTTTTCTCTCTCTCACTCTGTGCATGTGTGTGTGTGTGTGTGTGTGTGTGTGTCACTGGGGAGCTCATGTGAATTCTGGTGCATTTTACCCAGGGAAGAAGAAATTTCATTTGAGCAATAAGTACACTCTAAATGACACTTGAGGAGTCTACACTGCTCACATGTTCCTCTGTGACTTCTAGATGAGATATTTACATACTGCAGATTTTTTTCCCTCTTATGGGTCACAAGTTGCCATGTTGTTTACTTCAGTGTGAAGAGAAAGTATTGCCTTCTGAGTATGGATAACCCTCTGGGAGGGGGGATGGCAGCACTTTTTATTCCAGGCTGGGCAAGGTGAAGCACACCTGTAGTTCCAGCTACTTGGGAGGCTGAGGCAAGAGGATTGCTTGAGCCCAGGAGTTTGAAGCTGCATTCAGCTATGATTGCACCAATACATTCCAGCCTAGGAGACAGAGTGAGAAAATTATATATATATATAAAATTTTGAGACAGGCTCTCACTCTGTTTCCCAGGCTGGAAGACATATATATATAATGCATCTGTTCCAACTGAAATTTCACGTCAGTGACAAATTGTCCTACCCACAGAAGGAAGCACCCTATTTCTTGATAATTCTGACCTGTTGCTGTCATGGCAATGTGGTGACGCTAACACGTTAGTGCCTGAATAGGAGGACCTGGAGCCTGAGAAATGCATGACAGAGAAAAAAAAATGTATATATATATATACACACATACACACACACACACATATATATATATACACATATATATACATATATATATACACACATATATATACATACATATATACACATATATATATATATGACACAAGAACAACAGATGGCTCCCGTAACAGAAAAGCCAGTCAAAACATTGTTAGAAGCAATTTATTTGCACCAAAGCTACCTCTATTTACATTACAAGTTTATGTATATTACGTAAGTTACATATCCAGATTATCTGAAAACCTACAGTGCAATTTACATGTATAAAGCATTTGTGATCTACTCATCAACATATTCCTACTCTCAGTTTCAAAATATAGCATATCTATAAAGAAATTCATAAGCAGAATCAAAAATAGTAGCGATCCTAAGCTTTTGGACCCTTTAAAATAATTCTGGTCACCTAAATCAAGGTGTATCATATGCTAGTGGTTGGAGTAAAAATAAATAATAGAGAAGAGGAGAGATAGGCTCATACCTTCAACCCCAAAGAGCAGAGGATTGTCAGAAAAAAAAATCAAAAACAAAAAAAGAAGAGTTTATTCAATAATACCAAGGAATAGAGCTCCAGGATAGAAGCTGCTGCAGAAAGATAAGAGCAGCAAGCAGAGAGGCCTCCTCAAAACAAGGAGGAAAATCTAAGTGAGTTCAGAACATTTCTTTCCACTAATAAAGAGAACATAAATGTTAATGTGATCCTGAATATTAAAATAATCTTTGTTTAAAATGGCTGAGTAAATAATAATAGAAAACATTTATTTACTGAAGCTTTAAAGATATTTTATCCTTAAAAGTTTCTTTTAATTTTTTTATCTTTATCTTATTTTATTTACATTTTAACATCTGTTAGGTAAGTTAGTTAAATTACATTTTATTATCTTAAATGAATGTTTACTATTTTAGATAATTTAAAAATCCTTCTAATCCGTTTTCCTCTCTGAAACATTATCAAAGCTTTAGATATAATGTTTTCTTTTAACAAGATAATCAATAAACTCAGTTTTGCCTTAACAATAGATTGTGTTATTAGAGATGGAAACATCCAACAATGTTCATGTTTAAATGGCTACACTTCCCATGTTATTCCTGAAGGCTTGAACTCCAAAGTCAAACTACAACTGTCTGGGCACCGGATTTCCTGACCAAAGGGGACATGAATAATGTTCTCACATAGCTGCTGTTGTTGTCTTCCCAACTTATCTTCCTCCCTCCCTTCCTCTGGTAACAGTATCCTTTTTTCCATGGGAGATCCACTCCATATGGTTTGGCTGAGACTTTCCCCTCTCACATTCCAAAAGTGTAACACATGATACTGTTGCAGAATTTTCTCCTTTGTTCAGCTAAAACCTAGCTATTGTCACACGACCAGGAAAGATCAGGCTCACAGACACGTAGAAGGGTAAGGAAAATGGAATTTACTGGGCGAAAAGGAAAAATAACTCTTAGAAAAGCAAGAGAGAGTCCTGCTAGCAGGTTTCCCGCCTCACAGATTGAATCCCAGGTCACCGCAAAGCAACAGGAGAAGCCAGACTCCTCACCACTGCAAATGGCGGAAACTGCCTGAAGCACCATGGCATTGTACCAGTGGGCAGGTGGGCATTATTCAAAAAGAATCAATTGGGAAAGGGCAAGCTTCATCTTGGACCAGAAGTCTGGTTTTTCAGCCTTCAGGCTGTTTCAGGATTGAAGGCAGGGTTCTGCTGAGTGGGGGGTACCTAAGATGCCTCTATCAATACCAACCTGGACAACAAGAGCTGCCCATCCTCAAGACACAGTTCTTAGCACACTGTTACCAGTGGAAGAGACCTGAGTTACCTAAGTCACTGTTGGCCTATCTGTATGGGTCTGTAGCAACTTCAGTCCTTGCCTCCTCAGTAGAAATAATTCAACTGAGGGGCATAAAGCAGAAAAAGAGATCAAGGCAAGTTCCAGAGAAGGAATGGAAGTTTATTTTAAAAGGCCTTAGAACAGGAAAGAAAGGAAAATTTGCTTGAGAGGGACCTAAGTGGGCACGCGAAGATTGAAGAGAGAAGGTTGAGTGCCCCATTTAACTGGGATCCTAGGACTTTTATAGACTTGACTCTTTCCCATGATTCTTCCCTTTGGGTGAGCTTCCTGCATGCATAGTGCTTTCCTTACCCTTTTCCCTTTCCAGTTGTAAAAAGTAAAGTAGAGGTTCCTCTTCAAAAACTTTCCTTTCCATCTAATTAAGAATAAATAATAACTTCTCTTAGAAGCAAAATTTATTCAAAGACCTGTGCTAACATTCTTAAATATCTGCTAGCTGTAATAAAGAAATCAATGTACTTTATGTTCTTAGCTCCCACAATTTAGCCTAAATATTTGTCCTGGCATGTTTATACTAGTCCTAGCAAGCAATAGGTCATAGCCTGTTCCTCTTCCTTATTTGAAGGTGTTTTTACCTTTCTCAGCATTCCATAAGTTACCTCCTCCTTTCTTTGTTCTCCTCTGCCTTTGCCTCTTTTAAAAAGTTCTAAGCTGCTAGCCAGTCAGGACAAATATAGAATGCGAGGTCCCGTTCCAGCCAATGGAAACTGCACACAGTAGTAGGGTGGACACGTCAGGTTATAAATGACCCTGTCTCCTTTGTTCGGTGTACTGTCATGGCAAAACTGCTGGTGAGTGTATCCTTTCTGCAGAAAGTATAAAAATGGCCTTGCTGAGAAAATTAAATTTATGTTCAAGTGCTATTTCTTTATGGCACCAGGGAACAAGCATTTCAAACACAGTGGAGTGTTCCCCCAGCCTGGAAGATCATACTTCACCATTTTCGCCTCTTAACATGCATACCCAGGATGCTGCTTCTCCCTGGGGCCTGCATTCGGTTAACATTTTGTTGTTAACAAGTGTGGACCATTAGGAAATGGCGTCTTCTGGGAGCTGCTGAATTACTATTTTTAGACAGGGAATGCAATAATCGCTGAACCATCACCCAACATCCTTAGTGGGTGAGGGGGGAGAGCCCTCTCCTGCCCCACTCATGTCTAACTACCTGTAACAACATGACCCAAGATGACATAATCACAGGCTCTCCAGTGACTTTGCCTATTTTGGCAAAGGGATATTGTCTTCTCTGGAATCTCAAATTCTATAGCTGATTTAAGTTTGGAGTTTAGTGGCATTCTGTCCCAACCCCAGTAAGAACTTATTTCAGAAGGAAACCAGAACAAAGATAAAAAGGCTGGAGGGAAAAGACAGACAGGACTCGCCAGTGACTTGTATCTCCTGAATCTAGCCATTGCCAAAATCTTACCCTTGCAAGTTTCTGTGAAATAACTGCACCATTTAAAATTAAATGATTTTTAATGGTAAATGATCAATAAGTTCTCCTTTTAGTTCAACTTAGAGATTGGATTTCTGACACTTATAATCAAAGTTTCTTCTGTGACACAGAGAAGAATCACCCTAATGAACTAGTCTCACTGAGATGAAGGTAGTAACCCCAGGGCAGGGCTATAAATGCTGCCCTTTAGTTATTACAAAGCTAACATAAGTTTCTCAGGAAGTGTCTCCAGGTATTTCCACTAACCTTGGCTCAGCTTCAATCTCATTTGAAACTTCTTGGGCTTCGGCTCCAGTTGAGAGTCTAATGACTATGTTCCTATTATTATGAGCAGCAAAATCTCTTCTCACACGTTGCCATTGAGAGTTTTATTCACAGTTCACTGATGTTTATGCTGGGTGGTTGCCTCTTTTATGTATCTTGTATATATATTTTTATATTCATCTAGGAATCTTGATACTTAGGCTCCACACCATGTCTAAGAAGAATAAACACACTCTGCTCAGGAAATACATTTTGCTTTTCTTCCTTCCACCCTTACTCAAATAAATATAACTATTCTAATCAAAGATACTCACAGGCCTTAGCATAGAATAAAAATAAATAACTGGAAAACCATAAGGCAAACAGTCATTTTGCTTCAGGGAAAAAAGAACTAATCTTTGGCTGAATTTAGAAACCTGAGGAAGGGGAAATATTTATTCTGGATCCGACTTTATTCCAATTTCAATTATGCCTATTAAGTAGTCCCTCTACTGATAATTTATTGCATTGGCATACACAAATTGCCTGGCATATAGTAGTCATTGTTAAATAATAATTTACCGTTACTTCTCCTAATTCTCCATAAGAGACAATGTATCCGTGTTAACAGAGAAACCAAACTCTGCAAAATGTTTTGCAGAAGTTTATTCTGAGCCAATATGAATGACCATGGCCTGGGAAACAGTTGCAAGATGTCCTGAGAAGTGTAGTTGGGTTACAGTTTGGTTTTATACATTATAGGAAGACAGAATTACAGGCAAAGACATCAATCAATACATGGAAGGTATACACTGGTTTGCCCAAAAAGAGGTCATAAAAGTCATAGTTGGGTTCCAGGGATTCTTTGGTTGACAACTTTTTTAAGGAAGTTAAGCTATTGTCTAAAGACTTAGAGTCAGTAGAAAGGAATACTGGAGTTAAACAGGTTGGCCAGGTGTGGTGCTCACACCTGTAATCCCAGCACTTTGTGAGGCTGATGTGAGAGGATCCCTTGAGCCCAGAAGTTCAAAAATAGCCTGGACAACAAACAAGACCTCATCTCTGCAAATTAGAAAAAGAAAATTAGTCGGGCATCATGTCATGTGCCTGTAGTCCCAGCTACTTGGGAGGCTGAGGCAGGAGAATTGCTTGAGCATGGGTAGTTGAGGCTGTAGTGAGGTGTGATCTTGCTACCACCCTCCAGCCTCGGCAACATAGTGACAGCCTGCCTCAAAAATAAATAAATAAATAAGCAGGTTGTAGAGGCCACAGTTCTTTTTACCTTCATAGGTAGCAACCCTCAGAGAGAATGGATGGTAAATGTCTCTTTTCAGACTTTATTTTTATGTATTACTTTTTTTTCTTTTTTTTTTTTTTTTTAGATATGGAGTCTCACTGTGTTGCCCAGGCTAGTCTTGAACTCCTGGGCTCAAGCAATCCTCCTGCATCAGCCTTGCAAAGTGCTAAGATTATAGGCATGAGCTATACCACACCTGGCCTTTCTTCAGAACTTTAAAGGTGTCAGACTTTCAGTTAATCTCTCCCAGATCCAGGAAAGGCCTAGAAAGGGAAATCCTGGCTGCATGAATGAAGATTCTCTAAAGATGCAAATTCCCCCCACAAAAGACAGCTTTACAAATCCATTTCAAAACATGTCAAAGAAATACATTTTTGGGTAAAATATTTTTATTTCCTCCAGGATCTGCTATCTGTCATGTGATGCTATACCAGAGTCAGGTTAGAAAGTAAGCCACATTAGACTGGGTGAAATTCAAAAGCCCGTTTAATGAGATTTTATGGTTTGTACATTGTGACAACCCTTACCTTTCATGGCCCTGGGTCTTATTTATAATTTGATATCTTATTGCCACAAAGAATCTGTTTTGTCAGTCTTATCTCTATTTTAACCTTAATACTTGTCAGTTGCGCTTCAACTCCAAAAGGGAGGGATTAAAGTGAAGCATGTCTGACCATTCTTCCTGTCATTGTCATGGTTGAAAATGTAGTTTTTCAGGTTTCTCTGGGGTACTCTTGGCCAAGAGGAAGTCCATTCGGTCTGCTGGGGAGACTTAGGGTTTTATTTTTGGTTTACATCAGCAGAAGTTAGGTTATGACATGGTAACAAATCTCCTTAAATCTCAATAACTTACAACAAAATAAAATTCCACATGGAAACTTTATGTCCATCTGAGATCTGATGCTGATAGAGCAGCCTCTAACTGGGACATGCCTAGTGTTGCGGCAGAACTTGACAACCCATACCCTGGTGATTAAAAACTGCCACTCCCATTTTGTTAATCAATGAGGAGGGGAACTTAATCCTTCCCCAGAAAAAGCAGCAAATATTTTGGAATAATAATGTAGTCTACTCCGTGTGAGGAGATATTTGCCCATGCCCTAGCAGTAATCAACAGGAGTCATGGAGAAAAATAGAATACAACGCTAAAAGTTCAGTGATCCTGTTATCTAACAGAGAGGATCTGGCCTGTAGGCAAGTAAGACATTCTGAAGATTTCAGTGGACCCTTCTTTTGTTTGAGCCCATCTTTCATTGGCAAAGAACACAGCAGCAATGATTTATTGGTTGAAATGATACCATGAAGAAGGCATACAGAAAACTGTGCTGAATTACAGACATCCTCAATGACAATCCATTTACGGTCTTACTAGGACTTTTCTAAAGCTGAAAAATTGGAGATTGCAGATGATTAAAAAGGTTATTCTCTTTTCAGTGCATTTTCCACATACAAGTTCATCGTCTTCCTTACTAAGATCCTATAATTATTTTAATGTCCAAGAGAAAAGTAGAAGAGAGAAAATACTTCTTTTATTTGTTGGTAGATTTTTTTTTCCAATAAGAAAAAATATCTAGTCCAGGCACAGTGGCTCACGCCTGTAATCCCAGAACTGTGGGAGACCCAGGCTGGTGAATCACTTGAAACCAGGAGTTTGAGACCAACCTGGGCAACATATCAGACCCTGTCTATTCAAACAAACAAATAAATAAAAATAGAAACAAAACAACTGTGTTCACTTAGTTTTAGTTTTGTTTTTTTCTTTTTTCAATACAAGTAATAATTTCTTAGTATTCTCTTGCGTTTGTAATACGGAGCATCCTTATTAAATAAGAATCAGCTTCCTTCAGAAAGCAAATTATTTCAATAGTGGAGAGCAATATGAGTTTCATTTATAAAACCCAAAGGAAGAAAATAGAAAAGCACTTGATCCAGCATTTCAATACTCTTAATGATTGCATTGACAACATTTTCAAAGTAAACCACTGGACGGAAAGATTCATTAGGATGCCAAAAGTCATTGATTCCGGGACATTGATATGGAGCGTTACTGGGTACTTGGTATATTTTGTAGCCAATCTGTTCATGCACAGATTTCTATATAGCCTTACTCCATAAAACTCACATCAGAATTCTACTTGGCATTTAGTCAATTCCTTTTCCCAAACATGCCAGCTTAATCTTAGGAAAGTTTGAATAAAATGCTATAGTAAGGGGAAAAGTAAAATAACTTGCAATAAGATCCTAATATGTTATAAGAGGAAAAGATATGGGCCTAGGATCTCTAAGGCATATTGGGGACAATTGGTTTTATTTAGCGCAGAAGTGCCTTTTAGTTGTCTCTTTCGAAGTGACTATAATACAATAATTTATTTGGAATGGGTCAAATAAACTAACAGGATAAACAAAATTGGTATGATAAATACTCTTACATGGCTCATCATGCCAACAAACATCCTAGCATGATGAATTACAAGCATTATATCACAAGGAGGCTGGCTAGATTAGCTTCACAAGCTTATTTAAAATGTGTTACTTTAACAAAGTGAAAAGGAACAAGTGAATAAAAATTCTCCCCAGAAGCCATTATAAATAATTCATGCAAAATATTTTTTAAATTGGTACAAAATTCACTTTAAAGTGGGTGCAATTTTTTCCTACTATACCTCCTATTTCCAAAATTAGCCTGTATTCTGGGACCACACCAAGTATACAGATATCTGAAAGAAGGTAATATAGTGCTATTTCCGTTTATGAAGGGCATGTATCCCTTTTGGCTTCAAAAACTTTATCATCAATAGGGGCAAGGATCTTATTTTATACTGTAGGGGCAAAAAGGTAGTATCTTTTCCTCACCCACTGCAAGGTACATGGCTGACACCCTTATAACAAAAGTTACATCAGCAAGAGAAAACCATAACAAATTCATTTAACTAAAGTTTTATGGGGCACAGGAGTAGACCATATATTTTTATGCTTAGGTTCCACATAGTGTGGAATGATGTGTAGAAGTTTAATGAGACAAAAGGGGTATGATCTAATGGTAATAAACTGAGAGGGGAACCCAGCAAAACCTGTTTGTTCAAATTCTTCTTGGCCTCTCTGTGTCACATTCCTTCCTCAAGGTATGGGGCAGGATACCTGTTACATGAGGGTCTTCAAGAGAAAAGGGAGAGGGTCAGAGAGTGACATTTCTAGGTTTTATTGCTTGCTTGGAGAAGAGGAGTTCTAGTGTCTACGGTTCCCCTGGGGAAGAAGAATCCTAGCTTTGATAACTTGTTTCAGAGGAGAAATGGAGGAAGGAGAAAAGAGGGTGGATGAAGGTCAGAGAGCACTTATTGTTTCTGAGGTTCTTCCAACATCCTTCACTTCAAGGTACTCAGCATGCCAAAGCACCATACTTTGAGTATCATTGTCTGAACCCCAACAGTGCCTTCACTGTAAAAATGGAAATGGTGCTGTACTGAGGAAGTTGGCTGTCCTCAGCACACTCACAATTCCCTTAATCTAAATCTGATCTAGTTGCTGGATTGAATCACTAGTTATGCTTGTCTGAGTTAGAAGAATTCAGTTTTTATTCCAGCTCTTCTAATTCAGTCATTCAACATTGAGACCATCACTTAAAACTGTCAGAGTTTTACTTCCTCTTTGGTATAAAGAGAGGAATTCTTTATTCCAACTTTCAACTCTGGCAATCTGTAATTAATATAGTAAATAAAATTGAGATATCTTTGCATACATAGCAAAGGTAATACATTGTATGGCCGCATTACAATTGATTTACCCTTCCTATTGTTGCACTAATAAAGCCAAAGCATATAGACAATGCTGTTATGTGAAAGAAGGTTTCTTCTTCCTACTCGGGTCTGGTGGTTGGGGTCTGCAAAATAACTGACAATAAACAAAGTAACAAAAGAAAAAACAAGATTTATGTATATGTTCATGTACAATAAGTAAGTAAAGGTTTATACTTACATATCAACTCAAAGAGGGGACTTTTATGGTTTCTAATGGGAGAGTATGAAAAGTTCTATTGGGCTTTTTAATGCTAATGGAAATGGGCATTCTGTCACCAAGGCAGCTGAATTTGTAGGAAATTCCCTATATTAGTCCATTCTCACAGTGCTTTAAAAAAACTACTTGAGACTGGGTAATTTATAAAGAAAAAGAGTTTTAATTGACTCACAGTTCCACACAGCTGGCGAGGCCTCAGGAAACTTATAATCATGGCAGAAGGCAAAGGGGAAGCAAGGTACATCTTACATAGGGGCAGGAGAGAGAGAGCAAGGGGGGAAGTGCCACACTTTCAAACCATCAGATCTTGTGAGAATTCACTATCATGAAAACAGCATGGGAGCAATCTGTTCCCCATCATTCAATCACCTCCCACCAGGTTCCTACCCTGACATGTGGGGATTATAATTGTAGATGAGATCTCAATGGAGACACAGAGGCAAACCACATCACTTCCTTAGAAAGGTGTGATTGTCAATTGGTATTTTCAGGAGAATAGGCTTTAGCCAAATAAGGGGAAGTTCAGGTAACTTTTTTTCCCAGCATCTTTTGTAGCTCAGACATTTTCACTTAAATAACCTTTCTGCCAACTCTGGAGACCTAAGTCTCTCCCCACAACTTTACTTCTGCAGATTTATAGAACTCACACCTGTCTTTACTTTCTCTTCCAGAAGGAGTGACCATAAACATGGTCTACTGCTGGAGGGAAGATTTTTATTTTTTATAGAGCCTTTTGCTTGGACTTTCATTTGCATTTAAAAGAGAGATCTGCTAGTCTGTGTTTGTGATTTAAAGATAATTATATAGCATGTGGCCACATTAAGTTTGGAGAATTTTTCTCTTAAAGTCACTTTCAGAAAATAAGCAAAAGCCTAAGATTTTTAAAAATTATTATTATAATAAGATTTGTAGTCCTTATATATTTGCCTTGGACAAATTTACAAATACGTATGACTGTGTGTGTGTGTGTGTGTGTGTGTGTGTGTGTGACTACTCTTTAAGTTGCCCAAGGTTGATCTTCTCAGCACAATTTCAATACTTTAGATTTCATCTTTGTACCTTCAAGGTTGGTGATTTTGCCAATTTAGATTTATTCCTAGGTCACTGTAAACTTGAAACTTAAAGAACATCAAAGCTTTTATTTTCCATTTCATTTTTCTTTCCTCTAGGCCATAGATGAAGATCTTCCAACCTTTAATGAATAGCTCATTTGTCCTTATACTGACCGAGTTTTACTATCTTTTTAATCCAATAGTTGATATATGAAGCTGAAGCCATCTCCAATCTTGTAGAATGATGCAGGAATCCTAGCTGACAGTTAAAATTTAGGTCTCCCTGCAAGATGCAACACAAAAGCAAACTAAATTGATAAAGTTCTTCACTTTTGGGAATTCAGAACTTAAACCTGAGAAATAAAAATGAAATTCTAAGCCCCCCAAACAAGTGAGTGGACCAAATCTTGGTCACAGGGACCCCAGAGAAACCTTGGAAGTTGAGTTCCCAGCCATGACAGGACAACGGGTTAGACAAGCCTTTTCGTAACCCCTCCCTTGCTAACCATCATTAGGCTTTCTTCCCTAAGGGCTAAGCAGAAACCAGCCTTTCCAAAAGGCTCCACCACCGATATCAACCAACCACCTGACACTGCTCCACCCTTTTGTGTTTTGACAAAACAACCATTCAGCATTCTTTCCTGATAGAGACCACCTACCACTGAGTGGTTCTGGCTAGTCTACTGAGGATGCAGAGTGAGGGTTTTCATGTCCTCTGCTTCACCTTTTGACATCAGAGGACCAAAACCTCCACCCTCAGATCATGCTAACACTGCTATTATTTTTACATGGGACCCACGGAGGGGCCTGAAACTCAATTGCACATGTGCATGTTTTCTTTTCATAAATATTCATGTCTTCTCCAATAGCTTACTGAATATGTATATATGGCTATCTCATTCAACATAAATTCCTTCTTATTCTTCCCGTCCTCAAAGTATCTTTTTCTGGCTCCCTTCCACAGACTATGCTTCCAGCCTGTCAGAATGGCCACCCTGCAGGCTTCTGCTTAGCTGATTTTCTTTTCCTTTTTTTTTTTTTTTTTTTTTCTGAGACAGGGTCTTGCCCTGTCACCAATTAGAGGGCAGTGATACAATCACTGCTCACTGCAGCCTCAATTTTTCTACTCACTGCAGCCTCAATTTTTTAGGCTCAAGCAATTCTCCTATCTCAACCTCCCAAGTAGCTGGGACTACAGGTGTGTATCACTGTGCCTGGTTAATTTTTTTTAAATTTATTTTCTTTGACAAGGCAGGGTCTCACTATTCTCAGGCTGGTCTTGAACTCCTGGGTTAAGCAATCCTCCTGCCTCAACCTCCTGAAGTGCTGGGATTACAGGCATGAGCCACCATGTCTGGCTGGATTAGCTGATTTTTTATACAAAATTTTTGCTGTGTTTTGATCCTAAATATTCAAGGAAACATGGAATACATTATTCCAAACAAGGAAACATTTTTCATATGGTCAGTGGTTCTTAACCAGGGGCAATTTTTTACTTGCAAGGACAACTGACAATATCTGGAGGCTTATTTGTGTACCCCAACTGGGCAGGTGCTACTGGGATCTGGGTAGAGGCCAGCAATGCTACTTATTAAACATTGTAGGAGACCGGAATATGCTACCCCAGAATATGAAGAATCGTTGAGGTAAAGGCAATTGAGAAACAGATGAAGGACATCTTTCTCCTCCCTTGCTCTATTTGTCTAACCAGGACATATACATTTACAAAGACAAAAGGTATTCTCCCCCCAACTCTTTCTGCCCGGAAGAACAAGGTTAACCACTGAAGTAAACTTTGGACCCTTATCATCTGAATATGATACCAGAGGAATCTATATTAACAAGCCTCACTACATAGTCCTTATCTGTCATTATTTTGCCTTCCCACAAGTTGCTGCCCTGAGATACCAAAAATACTTTTACTTTTTGTTGTCACTTCTCCAAAAATTTACTGTACTTTGTGGAAGATGTTATAAAGCTGGTGTTCAAAGTCATCTCTTTGAGAATGACTCATTCCCTGGGTATCTCCCATGTACATATGAAATATACATGTTAATAAGCTTCTCTTTTGCTGTTGTTGTTGTTAATCTGTCTTTAGTCATAGGGGTCCATTCCAACTAAGAACCTATCAGAATTGAAAAAAATTATATTTTTTCCCCTACAATATTCTACAATGCAAAACACAGTCCCCTCTCTCCCAACCACACACACACACACACACACACACAAATAATTATCAGGCTCAAAACAGGAAACTACACACAGATTGAAAAACATGGCTTGGTCTATAGACCCCTGCAGAGTGGGTGCTCTATGTTTAACTTTACCAGAAAATATATTCAAATAGATTACAAAATTAGGAGAGATTTAGATAAATAGTGATTTATTCTTTGTTTAAGAAAGAAAAATAGACAAAACAAAATAAAAACCCTTCTTTTAGGGATTAACTATATGATTTTTGCTAATGTGAGGTTACCCACATACTAAGATAAGTGGCCCACTAATCCTGAGCTGGCAATTAAGTCCTAGATCTTCTATCTGATGAAACAGAAGACAATTAAAGCCAAAATCTGAATCATAAAAGTGTATTGTTGGTGTTACACAATTTATATCCATATGAAGTAACATAACTCTTCAAAAGAGAAACACAGCAAACAGTACCAAATTTTCACCCAATAGACACACATGAAATATTGGTTATGCTTCTAAAGGTTGTATTTCCCTTCTAAAATCATATTTATGAATAAGTAAAACTTCAGGATATTAGCTGAATCAGGCTTCTGCCCAAATGAAATATTACAGTTGATTCATTCTCCTTCACAATGAAAAGTATAAGTTATTATCTTTCTAAAGTAAAAAATCTAAAGATGTTACTCCTTCAATATAAAAAGCCACTGTTTCCCTAAGAGACCCTTCACAAAATAATTCCAAATGAGTTCCTCAAACTTATATTTCTCTTTTTTTCTATTACCTGTGATCCAATCACAAAGGGTTTTTGCTCTGTAGTTCTTCACCAAGTGTTGCTTGCCCTTTCAAGATTTCCTGCCTTTATACATTTTAATGTGAATATAATCTTGTCCTAAACAACTTTGGATGCCATGTTTCTGCTCACACATCATCAATTACAGAAAGTTTTCCAAACCTAGCCCTCTTATTTCCCTTCAAATGCCCTAAGTAATGTTTTCTTCAATTTTTTAAACCTGTACCACTTGATCATCATCAAAAACTGGTATTATAACTATTTATCCACATATTCTTGATGGGTTTTATTCATTGTTGTATCCCTAACATGCAAGTATGACACATAGTGGATGCCAACTTACTGTGTTTGCTGAATACGTGTTTATATAAAGGAATTGATTTTGTGACAAGAATTTCAATTACTATAGTTTGATTTTGATTAAGGCATTTTATAAACTCACTACACATGAATAAGGTTATTGATTTGGTGGTAGAAATTTAAATGTTTTCAATGAACAAACATCCACCAAATAATTATATAATCATTAATAAAAATATTGATATTCATTTGAAAAAACCTAAGGCATGTTCAACACTTGGTGCTATAAAAATCTGAATGTTTATGTCTTTCTAAAATTCAGGTATTCACACCTAATCACCCATCTGATGGTGTTAGAAAGTGGGGTGGGAGATGATTAAGTCATGAAGCCAGAGCCCTCATGAATGGAATTAGTGTCCTTGTGAAAGAGGCCCCAGAAGTTCCTTTGCCACTTTCATCAAGTGAAGTTAGAGCAGGAATATGGCCATTTATGAACAAATAAATTGGTTCTCTCCAGACACTGATTCTGCCAGCAACTTGCTCTTGGAATTCCTTGCCTCCAGAATAATAATAAATAAACTTCTGTTACTTATAAGGTACCCAGTTTTTGTTATAAGGTACCTATGTTTTTGTTATAGAAAGTACCTATATACTTATAAGGTACCTATGTTTTTGTTATAGAAGTCGAAATGAACTGAGAGAAAAGTCTTATCCAGAAGTGGAGCACTTCTGTAACAGATACCTAAAATGTAGAAGTGGCTTTGGAATTGGGTTATGGGTAAAGGCTGGAAGAATTTTAAGGTTCACGCTAGAAAAAGCATACATCGCTGTGAACAGACGATAAAGGACAATTTTGGTGATGGCTCAGAATATTAGAAGAGCTATGGAGAAAGCCTCAGTCTTTTTAGAGAATACCTAAGTAGTCATAATCAAAATGTCGGTAGCAATATAGACATTAAAGGCCATGCTGATGAGGTCTCAGATGGAAATGAGGGACACATTATTGGAAAATGGAGGAAAGGCAATTGTTGTTATAAAGTAATAAAGAACTCAGCTGAAATTTATATGTGTCCTAGTGTTTTATGGAAGGTAGAACTTGGGATCAATGGAATTGGATATTTGGTCGAGGAAATTTTTAAGCACAGCATTGAAGGGTATAGCTTGGTTTCTCTTGAGTAGTTATGTAAAACACAAGAAGAGAAATAACAATGACAGCATTGTTAATCAAAAGGAAACAGAACTTGAAAATTAAGAAAATACTTATTCCTATTCATATTAAAAGGAATAGAAAAGCACGTTTAAGAGAGAAGCGTGTGACCAAATGACACTCATTGATGAGTATGAATCTACCATATCAAGAAGCTTTTCATCAAGACAATGGAACAATGAGGATGAAGGAATTTTGGAGATTATCAGGGCTTCTGGCCTATCACAGAATGATTTTGAAGGAGGAGTTATGGGCCCCTGCAGAACCTCAGTGCTCTCTGTGTGACACCGTAGCAAGAATATGCTCATCACATTACAATGCTGGGCTCCTCAGCTGCCATAGGTACAGCACAATTCACTGTGGCTGCCTCTGTAGAGAGTACAGGTTGTAAACCTTGGTGGTGTCCACACAGTGCCATCTCTGCTGGTACACAAGAGTACGTGAGCTGTAGGGCATGGCTGCCTCCAAACATATTTCAAAGGATGCCCTAGAGACCCACAGGGCCCCAGCAGAGAACCACCAAGGAAGTGGACCTGCTGCAGGGAGTCCCTACTTGGGCAATGTCCAGCAGAGCTCTGTGGATGGGTTTGCCTTAAGGATCTCAGACAGTAGGCCCACAAGAGGACAATTCCAGCCCAGGATAGCCATGGGCACATTACCTAGGCATAGAGCTGTGGTGTTGGTGGGGCTACGGAGAGAACCACTTTAGGCCTGGATGGCAGAACCTCGTGACAAAGAATATTACTGTCTTCTTAAGATTTTGAACTTGTATAGGATTGTTACCCCTTTCTTCTTTTCTGTTTATCCCTTTTGGAATGAAAATATCTAGCCTATGCCTGACCTACTGAGACAGGATTGTTCCCTTGACCTTGACCTCCTTCGTGGGTGGGAAGTGGAGTGGCTCGTTTCACTCAGCCTGCCACTGGCCACTTCTTGTGAGAGGGAATGTGTGAGCAAGTGAGTGCGGGAACTGGAGGGAACAAATGCAGGAACTGGCTTGTCGCTCCTCTCTGGCAGAAGCAGGCTCTGTCCAGGCTCCACAGCAATGTCCAAGCCTTTGCCCTTTCAACTCCTGGGTTCTTGTCCAACGTCCAGGAAGAATCAGGTCACACGAACAGTTTGAAGGATAGTGTATGCAGAGGACTTTACTGGCCAATGGAAGTGGCTCTATGGGGAGTTGGAAAGGGGATGGTGCGAGAAGAAGGTGACCTTTCCCTGAAGCCGCACCATCTGAAGTTAGCCATGTCTATCCATAGTCTCTAACACTCAGTTTCTTCTCTGCTCACTGCTCAGCCACTTGTATTGCTCTGGCAGCTCAAGTATTTTTTATGGGCACAGGATAGGGGCATGGCAGCCCAAAAAGTCAACATCTGGGCAGAAAAACGGGGTCAGCTATTTTCACTTAGGGCAGTTCCAGGCTTCAGGGTGGGGTTTAGCCAGGAGCCCAGCTGTTCTGTATCACTACCATTGTATTTTTGAAGCACATAGCATGTTTTATTTCATAAGTTCACAGTTACAGTGCAATTTGCTTCATGATGAATTGTATGTTGAGTTTCACCTATATTTAATTTAGAGGCTATTAAGATGAGACACTGGACTTGACTTTAAAGTTAAAGCTGGAATGAGCTAAGATTTTCAAGGATATAAGGATGGTATTAATATGTTTTGCATGAGAGGACATAAATTTGGAGGGAGTCTGAATGGTTGTGTCCCCCATCAAAATCTATATGCTAAAACCTAATCACCAATGTGATGGTCTAAGAGATGGGTTGTTTGGTAGGCGATTAGTTCATGGGGGCAGAGCCCTCATGAATGGGATTAGTGTCTTTCAAAAGAAGCCTGAGAGAGCTGCCTTGCCTCCTTCTACCAGGTGAGAAGTCACCATCTATTAACCAGAAAATGGGCCTTCACTAGGTATTGAATCTGCTGGTCCTTGGATGTTGAACTTCCCAGATTCCAAAACTATCAGAAATAAATTTCTGTAGCTTATAAATGACTCAGTTCATGGCATTTTGTGGTGGTTGCACAAATAGGCTAAGAAACTTGGCAGTTCTAAGAGTGTAAAATATGATCCTGATGTTAAGAACCCTATGGTCAAGTTTAAATACAAGGCAGGTTCAGAACGGGAAATAAAAAATAAATAAAATAATCCAGGGTTTATTACTTTCTGGCAAACATTAGTGCTCAAAAAATTTTATCTTAATAATGATAACAATGATAGCAGTGATAATTTTCTAAGCATCAACTGAGCTATAAAGACATTAAAGATCTTCCAGGCATTAAAGGGGAAAGATCATGTGGACAGGAGCAGTATGGTAAGTGTTCATGAAAAGAAATACAGGAACCAGATAATTTGAAAATGGAGAGAAGATATTGTCCATAGGTAGTTGGCATTCGGACAAAGGTGTATAAGTAAGAAAATGATCATTGTCTAGGAAAGTAGTAGTTAGGAAATATTAGAGAACAATAGGTAAAGTCTAGGTTGTATTAATAGGATATTTTAAATGTCTGGTCTCAAAGTTTGATTTTTGTTCTGAATGTTATTGTGAACCACCAGAAGTTTATGAGTAGGAAGAATAACATTGAAAGGAGTGCTTTGAATGAGCCTTGCAACTATGTCCTGGGCAAAGGTGTTGGTTCGAAGAGAGATAAGCAAATAACTAGTTAGAAGATTACTTAAGTATGAATTAAATAATACAGTACTATTTGAGCAAATATTACTTATCTTTGCAAATCATTCTAGCCAAAGAAAAATATTAGTATGTGGTCAACTTCCCAAGAGAGTCTATAATTTTTTAAGGGAGATTTAAATACAAGAAATAGACCTAGAATGATAAATAAGATAGAATATAATGTGATAATATCCTTAACAAAAGTGATACACATAGTAACAGAAACAGATAAAAGAAAGAGAATGTGAGAGTTATAAGTGAAGACATCATGAAAAAAGTGACATTTAAGTTTGTTCTAAAATAATAACAACATTTAGGTGGCCAAAAAGGAATATAAAAAAGACATTTCAATGGAAACACATTATAAGCAAAAGTATGGAGATATGAATGAGTATAGCTTGTGCTTGGGACAATAAGCATAAAATGAGTGCTTGATGAATCTATGCAGAGGTTAAGAGAAGGGCGGATAAATTAATAATGCCTAATTAGGTATCCAAATGGAATAGTAGATCAAGTTGTGTTCATTATCGAACTCTCTACTCCATGCCAGGCATTGGTTAATATTTCCAGATGTGGGTTTGTTTAGTGCTCATAACATTCCTGTGAAGTCGATATCATCCCCTACCTAGAGATGCAGAAACTGAGGCTTGTAAAGCTTGAGTTAGAAAACAGGAATTTGACAAATATTTTTAAGCCCCCATTATGTGGCATAGAGTGCCAGAGTTATTGATAGTCAATATTTGAATTCACATCTGTTTCACTCCAAAGACCTTGCACTCTCACCATCCCATGTTGCCACTGTCCATTGGACAACCCAAAGCCCATCTAGAGTTTTGAATAAGTGAGTGGCAGGAGGCAACTATGATTGAAACTTCAAGTTCACACTAATTATCACATCCTCATGTTGCTTAACAATGTTTTCCAGCTCTATGTTAATGTAGTGTCCTTTTTATTGCATCCTTTAAAAGTCTTTCTTAGTCATAAAAAGTAGTTTCTAAAACTGGAGTTATAAATGGGGCCATAAGCTGGTGCTTTGCAATTCAGATGAAATCATTAGAAGGCAGCACTGACATCCTATCTTACACTCCTCATGTGGAGGGTGGCTCAGACTCTGCAGGCTACAAACCTGAGCTGAGACATATCAGAAAGAGCAAGTTAGTGGGCTACATTGCAGACTTCAGAGAAAGAAAGTCACATCACATCATCTCACAGCTATGTGTAGAAAACCATAATGGGCTTAAGTGAGATTTAAATTAACGGGACACATGCTTGAAGTGACAATTATAAAGACCTTCAAGCAAACAAGAAAATTAGGCCAGAAAAGAAGCTATGTCTAAAACTTCCTATTAAAAAAATGACTTCTCGCTCTTTCTGCATACACACACATACACACACACACATACACACACCCCAACACACACACAAATCCCAACATACACATTCCAACATACAAGCACACACTCACATACAAACACACCAACATAAACACAGATGCCAACATACAGACACACATACTAACACACGCAAACACACAAACACCAACATACACATATGCACCAACATATATATGTTCATACACACATACACTAACATGCTTGTGCACACATATAAACACCCATCACTTGCCACTGATTTAGCTGCAAAAATTATGCCTTACAGGAAGACTATTTTTTTTTTAATTTTTTAATTTTTTTTTTTTTTTGAGACAGGATCTTGCTCTGTCATCCAGGCCAGAGTGCAGTAGTGCGATCATGGCTCACTGCAGCCTCAAACTTCTAGGTTCAGGTGATCTTCCTGTCTCAGCCTTCTGAGTAGTTGAGATTACAAGCATGTGCCACTGTGCCTGGCTAACTTTTTTATTTTAATTTTTTTGTAGAGATGAGATCTCAGTATGTTGCCCAGGATGGTCTCAAACTCCTGGGCTCAAGCAATTCTCCTGCCTTGGCTTCCGAAAGTGCTGTGATTATGGGTGTGAGCCACCACACCTGGCTGAGAAAGATGATTTTAAAATGCATGTACTACTTAATCTCAGGCAATCCAAATACAACAACCACAGAGTCTTAGACAAAAAACTACATGGGTTTAATATGCAGCAAAATTATTTACTTATTTAATTGAATCTTCATGGAATATTTGCCTCCAGAGTTGAAGTTAAGCAACTAAATGTTGTGGAACGAATATAAGAACTACAGTCTAATCGGAGTTCTAGTAACCACTTACCATTTACTACTAATAGAACTTTGGAAAGTTCTATATTATCTCACTCTAAGTTTTATTGCCTACAAAATGAGGTAATATCTACTACATTGCATGGTTTTTGTGAACAATAATCGAGATCAAGTAAAGTGACTAGTCCGGCGTCTACCATAAATAGAGGGTATTCAATGAATACTAAGCCCATTAACCTTGTATGTGGTTGTCTTGTTTGGGATCCCTGAGAGGCGGACCCTTAGACACAGATTCAAGTGTAAGCAGTTGTTTGGGAGGTGGTGGTAGGGAAAGGGAGAAGGGATGCAGAGAATGAGGCTGATAAAGAATGAGTCATCCAGCCACAGGGCTTTGGGAAACTAAAGCTCAATTTCACTGTGGAAATCTGGGTGACAAAGTAGAACGTGCCTTAAATTATACCAAAAGAGAAGTGAAGAAGCTGGGCTGTACCTACTCCCCATCTTTCCTGGGCAAAGGGGTGCCTAGTGTGGTACAACTCTCTGTCATTTCTGCCTTGTCATACATGCTTGCCTAGGGTGCTCCCCTTGGCCAAAAAAAACAAAAAGTTCTCAAGCACAGACAGCCACATAAGTTCACAGTAAATGACCCTCAGAGTTGAGGGAGGTAACGGCCAAGAGGATGTGGAGAACATCAACAACATCTACTAAAAGAATATATAGAAAAAATATTTAAAAAATATCCTCTTTTCCAAGATTTACCAAGATTCAGTCCTCATCCCTTTGACTCTTCTAAATGCCATAGGAACAGTAACCATGAGGGTTTCATTTCCTGATTTATCCCAAGCTTCCTGTACATAGAAGGTATTTCATAGGTATTTTGATACATTTTATAATATATACTACTTAAGTTCTTTACTTCTTAAGGAAAGTGATGCAGATACATTATTTACATATTATTTCTTTTGATCTTCATTATTTATCTATTTTCCTTACTTAATGGAGGACAGAAACAAATGAAAGAAATTAGAAAAATATACTATATATCTGACTCCTGAATCCATGAGCTTAATTACCATCATATCACCTTCCTCCTCACTCTCACACCTTTGCAGACCTCCTTCACTTCCTCCTTCTCTTTAGATGTCACAGCATGCCTTCAAATTCTCTCTAAAGTGAAGCCCTTTTCCTCTGTCACGAATTTCTGCTTATGTCAAGGGTATCAGACTCAGATCCTCTGAGTCATCCCTGATGCTGCTCAACCTCCTCACTACAATATTCACATGTATATGTATTAGTGCATGCTACCTGCCCTTTAATTGATTCGCTGCTATGTGCTAACAAGATATATGACTTGGATCTTATGAAGAATCCTCTTATGAATATTTGTGAAAGTGCACATGTTAATCTGGACATACATATCTTGAGAGAAACAACAGTTAAGGACCACAAATGAGGTACACAAGTAATGCTATATGCAAAAATAAGATGATAAGATTATAAAATTTTCCAAATGTTTCTGTGACTCCCTTTCTTCTCCTGCATAAGACCCACTATTTCAAAGTACGATTCCATCTTAAAGAGAAGAAGAATCTGGCTTTTTTTTTTTTTTTTTTTTTTGCATATCTTGGCTGTTAATGACCCCCTTGGAATCACAGTGAGTAGCTGGAGGTTAGGTTATTCATTACTGCTTTAGTGCTGGCTAGAACTGCAAAAGTTCTTAGGAAATTTTAAGACAAAGTCTTTAATTTTGCCAGTTTCTTCTCAGGCTTAGATACTGGCGGAACATATTTTTTAAGGCTTTGTGATAATTCCGTAATTGGGAATTTCAGATCTAAAAAAGTCTTTTAAATCCTAAAGACACGAAAATATACAAAGTAACTACTTATATCTCAAATGGAGACAATGTCATCAAGATGAGGCTAATGGCGACAATACCATGTTGTACTGGTTGAGCACTTATATCCACAAAAAACAGCTATCTATTGTCTCCTATGAAATGAGAATAGCTAGGCATGGTGGATGCAGAGAGAATGAGATGCTCAGAGACATATCCTGGGGGAAGTGAAAGAAGGGAATGCATAGTGATCTCATGTCCTAGATGGAGTTTGAAGCACAAATGGAAATTTTCCAGGCGAACTGCTGTCTCTCTCGGCCACTCAGAAGTCATAGAATTATGCATGAGATTTGATGGACTCTGCTAAATAAAGGAGGTCATGAATCTGCTGACCATGATAGAGGTCTAATTCCAAGGTCTAATTCTCTGTCTAGGAATTTGTGCCGTTTTCTCTAAAATGATGATCAAATGGCTCTTAACAATAGTAAGTATATGATCTATTGATAGAGAATAAGGAAAAACATCCAACATCAAAATGCCCCAGTCGGTCCTAACATGCCTCAGTATTAAGAAATAAATGAAATACACCTTAAGCCAGGCATTCGCTTAAACAAAACAATTGCCAGACAAGCCTCTAGACCCCCATATTCCTTCAAATCATTTATATTCATCCCAAATGAAACCATGAGGTGCTTATTTCTGTAGCCCACTGAACTGCAAAGCTTCTACTACAAGGACAGCTTAATTCATATTTATTGTCTTGGGACCTAGTCTACACTTTTATTTTTCCTTTTTTTTTTAAACTTTTTAAAGAAATAAAGCCTTACTGTGTTGCCCAGCCTGAACTTGAACTCCTGGGTTCAAGTTGTTCTCCCACCTCAGTCTCTTGAGCAGCCAGGACTACAGGTGAGTGCCACCAGGACTGGCGATTTCCTTTTTAAACATTAAAAGCTATTGCACACAAAATGACAGTTACAGAGACAAATATACCATATGTTCTTTTGCCTACCAATAAAATTAACAAGGCTAGCCTTCTAATATATTGGGTCCAGATATTTTTAGATAAAAGAAATATAGATCCAGTTGAAGTCCCCTTCACAGCTCTGCCCCATAAAATTACCTCCTTCCCTCTTCGGAGGCATAACTGTTTTGAAGTCTGTGTGCATTCCTCCTGTCTTTTCTATATATTTTTATATTTATAATTAAGATTTAATTATTTGTCCATTTTTGACTATTTGTACATCTTATATAAAAGGGACACAGGAAAGTATCATTACACAGCTTGCCTTTTTTCACTTGACTCTATATTTGGGGACCTATCCAAGTAGATACATTTGGATCTTGCTATCATTTTGTTTGATATACAGTATCCCATCCTGTGGATTTCCCAGCATGAAAAACCTATTCCCATAATAATGTTGATATGGTTTAGATGTCTTATCTTGGTAAGTTCTCATGTTGAAATGTGACCTCCAATGTTGGAAGTGGGCCTACTGGGAAGTGTTCGGGTCATGGGGGCAGATCCCTAGTGAATGGCTCAAGACCCTCCCCATAGTGATAAGAGAATTCTCATTTGATGAGTTTATGTAAAAGCTGGTTGTTTAAAAGAGTCTGGTATGACCTCCTCTCTCTCTCTTGCTCCCTCTCTCACCATGTAACATGCCTGCTCCCTCTCTACTTTCTGCCATTATTGTAAGCTTTCTGAGGCCTCACCAGAAGCTGAGTAGATGTTGGTGCTATGCTTGTACAGCCTGCAGAACCATGAGCCAAACAAACTTCCTTTATAAATTACCCAGCCTCAGGTATTCCTTTATAACAATGTAAAATGGGTTATCACAGAAGTACATTACTGATAAGGCTTAATTTTCCATTAAAGGTGTTGCTTCCTTTTTTGTCCTTCTCATTCTTAGGTAAGAATCCTGTCTGTGTATATCATTTAGCATAGATAATACATGTTTGCTCACAGTTATCTACTGCATAGAAACTAGAGGATGAAAATTTAAAACCCAGATCTATCTATAGCTACTTATGTTAATATGGATTTGTCATATTCCTATTTTTACCACAGTTTTCTCATCAGCAAAATTAACTGGAATGTTGGGAATAAACCTACAACATTCATAAAAGTCACTTTCCCATTCATTTTCATGCACTACTCTGCTGGGCTGGTGGGCATAAGATTTCAGAACCAATAAAGCAGAAGTGTGTGAAAATGAACAGTGTTTTTAGATAAAATTTTATGGCCCCATTAATGGTTAGAAAATGAAGACTTCTAGGCTTGTTGTTATTTACACTTTAAATAATATAGACAGCTATATCATGCATGGGTGGAATGGAATACAATTCAAAGGGTGATAGAACATACCCCATCTTCACCCCATACAAGCACCCCACAATACCCACCACCTCACCTCCCATCAGCTCTCCAGAAATCTGACTTTGTCTTTTCCTAAAGGAATGTTCAGGTATGTCTTGGCGGCAAAATGGAGTCATGAGATAGTGATAGGGTTGCAAGGAAAGATTACACCATTTCAGTAAAATCTTGTTGCCTCTGATAGCTTCCCTCCACACCTGTGTGATCTGCCTCCTTGCTTCTTCAGTCTCATGTCCACTGTCAAAAATTGTATCTTCTTCTAGTATTGGTTTTCTTTTTCAGTACATCAAGCTTCTTTCCAAGACAAAGGTTTTGCTTTTGGCCGATTTGGTCGACCCCATTGAATCATGCAAATAAGAGGTGAAATGTTCTCTCAGCCTGGAACATTTTTCCCCTGCTCTTCTCCCAGTCAATTCCTACTCATCTTTTTAATCTTAGAAACTAAACTTAAAACTAAGCTAATCTTTCAAATCTTAAAAACTAAACTTAAAAACCAGACCAGAAGTCTAAATTACCCAACTTCAAAACATTTTATGCTCATTAGTAGCACTTAGTGCAATTTTAAATAAATAGTTTTAGTGGAATGATTTGATGTCTTTTTTATGCAATTCTGTGCTGTGTCTAAATCTGTCTTTTTAAAAATGTTTTTAATTAAATAAAATACTTTTTAGGGTCTGTCTTTGTTGTCCAGGCTGTCCTCAAACTCCTGGGCTCAAGAGATTTTTCCACTTCAGCCTCCCTAGTAGCTGGGATTACAAGTGCACACCACCATGTCTTGCTCTGTATATTTCTTTATTGCGCTGCCTAGCACAGTGCAGAGAACAGTGCAGAGCAAGCCAGTAGATGCTCAGTGAATTTTCGCTGAAACTGTGAAAGAAACTGCCCTCGAAATGCTGGTCCTATAGTGAACATAGTAGAAAATTATGTGAAAAAGTACAAAAAGAAACCAACTTAACATTCTTTGTTTCTAGATGCAGCTTCTATGAAATGGTGGACTGAAAATTCACTGTCCTCACTCTTCCCTGCTATTTCTTTTTGGATTGATCATTGGGTGATGCCCAAGATGTTTTTCGTTTCAAATAAAAATGAGTTTGTTTTGTTATTTCTTCAATACATTTTCAAAATTAGAAGGAGAGGAAAATTAACGAATGTGTCAAATTCCATCCAGAGTGTGTTTTGTTCTATGCTATTTCTAGTCTCCAGCCTTTTGTCTTTTTCTCTCTTGCTACTATTCAGTTGTCACAAAAGCAACACGATTTCTCTTGGCACTATTATGTATCTGCCTCTTATTAACTCAATATAGACATCTGAATTTGTGTTAACTCAGCTAAGAAAACTAAATGCATGCATATATGTATATAGACACACACGCAGAGTGTGTATGTGAATGAGAAAGAGAGAGTTTGCCACTGATAGGGCTTCTATTTTAGATTTCCAAGCTTACAAGACAGTTGTTTTTACAAGTTTTTGTTTTCCTCTCCACTTTTCCAGAGGAAAGGTTCTGACCAATGTGTAATCTCTTTTATAACAGCAGCAGAAAAACTCAGTTCTAAGCTCTATGAAATAGTATGATTGACTTTAGCATAAAGGGTCAAAAAAAACCTCACTATAAAAAGTGATTCAGAAATTTATGCATCTGTGATTTTCTACCGCATAAGTTAATAATTAGGTCATTTGTTCTCAAATGTTTGCATGTATCGGAATCACCTGCAGTGCCTATTAAAATGCAGATTGCCGGGCCACACACTCAGAGTTTCTCATTCAGCATGTCTGAGGAGGGGCCAGAGACTGCCTTTCTGCTTAGGTTCTCAGGAGATGCTGTTAGTCCTTCAGGTTTACACATCGAAAGCAGCTGCATTAAGTAGTTCACAGATAGATATGTTGTTGGGACAAGTGAGCTGTATACTTAAGGTTCATGTTCTCAAAGAAGATCCCTTTACAATGACAGATGGCCATTCTTGATGAACTGCTTAGTGGGATGAACAGAATTCTGGCAATGCTTGACTGAGGACCTGGGAAAATACATAACCCTACCCCACCCAGGAGAGTGGCTTTTAGTTATCAAATATTGCTTTGGAAAGTTTTGTGTGTTTTTTTGCCATTTAATAGCCCTATGAACCAGGACAAAATTTGTTTTCCTTTCTGTGCCTCAGTTTCTCAGGTATAAAGTGGAGATAAAAAGATCTATTATCAGTAATTGTAAATTTTCATAAAATAATATGGTAAATACCTCCACATGCTACATGGAGTACAGTAAATGAAAACAAATCTTAGTTCCCTTCTCTTACTGAAGATTTATGAATAATTCTTAGGACATGTATTTCAGCTTTTTCTTTTGGATACATTCAAGTAAGATAATATTCCAAAAGTGATTCCCCAGATTGGCAATCAATCTGGGCAGGTAAGAAAGGAAAAAGGCTTGGAATCTACTTGTGAAGTTGGCCCCATTGAATCATGCAAATAAGAGGTGGAATTTTTTTCAAGGACAAGATGAGGGAAGAAGGGGGACTCCATTACTGGCTTTAGATGTCAACACTACCCCAGAAGCAAGGAGGGCAATTAATAAATAAACCTTCAAATTATTGGAAACGTTGTCTCTGTGGCTAGTAATGTAGGCAGGCTATGTATTTATACCAATATTCCCAGATGGTGTCTTCACAATCTCATAGGAAACAAATGTAGCTTTGGAGAAATAAGCAAGGTACTAAAGAATAGTCTTCCTGTCCTCTGAGGAAGTCATGTAGCCTGTAAAGACAGTCTCTGTTCAATGCTGGAGTCTCCTCATTAGGACTAGTTCTGCCATTTAACTAATTAAGGTGAATTATGGAAATATGGTTTTTTTTTCCTGGATTCCAGAATTCTTGGTGCAGAAAAGCAGCTCCTAAAATAATATTTATATAATTCATTGAATTTATACTGGCCTCTAGAAGAAAATCTTCATGAAAATAAAAATTTTTAAAAACCCACACACAAAGTTCATTCACTGCAAAGCCATAGGGGTAGAATCTAGACTCATGAGATTTTGAATTGCTTTAAATAATTAACATAAAATCTAAATTTAAAATTTGTTTCATATTACCCTAGGTAGCCCTTTTCTTTTGGAATGTTTTATTTCTGAATTGGCATGTCACATTATAATGAATCATGGTCTTACAGTAATGCCACAAAAAGACCTGCACTTGGCTGAGGAAAAAGCTCCTCAATTAAATTAGAAAGTAAATTAAAATCTTTAAATTGATCAAAATTAAAAGAGGTAGTAGAAGATAATAAGAGATACTCAATAAAGATTCAAAGCCTATATTAGGTAGAGAAATATGTCCTATAATTGTACAGACTGAGTTCAAACCTAGTTCCCTGTTTATTAACTATGCAACTAGAACATAAGCTTAACTTCTTGGGTCAACTTACTAATCATCACAGTGGTTTATAGAACACAGCTAATAAAATGAATGGCACATAATTTGTGATCTATGTTTTCCCTTTTTCCTAGTATCCTCAAAATTCTGGTAGGATTAAGCTAATTTGTGATATGGAGTGATTTAAAGAATGCTCAAAGATTTACCATATGTAATTTCAATGGTGTTCAGACAAAATTTTGTCTACTTACACTAAATATAAGGTAACTTTTCAAACCCCGACTGAGTTGAACGTAAAATTGCACTCTAACTGCTTATCAGTAAGTAACTTTTCCAGTATTACCATTTTCCTATAAATAACTGTTCTTCAGGGAAACCAAAATATATCATCTAAAAGTAATCAGTGACAGAAAGAGAGAAATTATTTTTTTTAAAAAAGGGAAAATGACAAACTCATTAATGGCATTACATCCGGTAATTATTTGAAACTGCTTTATCAGTTTGAATTCATAAATCTAATGGGGAAAGGATCAGAGTAAACAAGAATTTAAAATCTTATCTCTGCCTTCTCCAGAGTGCAGAGAACTTGCCCATAAATTCTTAATCAATATTCAAAAGGAAGAATTAAAGTAAATTCTGTTTTTCTTCCATGTAGGATTTAGCCTGGCTCATTACTGGATTTCCAATCATAGTCACATGACAAGATTAAAAAAAATTTTTTTTTGGTGGCTCAATTCATCAGCCATTGTGATAGACCTTATTTTTCTTCTTTTTAATATTTTATAGTAGAGATTTAGGTGAATAAGCAGAAAAAATGAAATGGTCTTATTTCTTATTGTCCATATCAGTCATTTTACTTATGGTCTAGATGATTTCTGCAACAATAATATCTCATAATGCAATCCCAGAAGCCTATCCAATCACTTTAATGAATTTCCACCAAGTATGAAAAATAATGCCCTTTATGATTAATTTAACAGTCAGAGATATAGTTGTCTGGATTTCTCTCCTAAACTGGCTGGTGTAGCAGCTTCAAACTCCCTCATATAATGAGAAAAAAAAATGGAATTAAGCTTGAGAGCCTTGAGCCATATAATGGTTAAATCATATTTCTCTGTTTTTCAAATCATGTGTCTATATTTCTGCAATATAATAACAACGGAACTCGGGAAAGAGATAACTAATAAATGAAGGAATATTATGAGATATTAACTACAATTCTCTTTAAAGGTCATCTTTAGATGAGGAAGTATAATGCTCTATTAATATTGCTTGTCATTTTAGGACTGGGCATCATTTTCTTAGAGAAATATAACCCCAGATGTCACTTTTCCTCTCTCTCTCTCACACACACAAAACAGATTAACATCTGACAAAGTGTTAATCTTGAGAAATGCCTTGCCTTGTAATGGATTTTTAAAAAGAAAAAAATCATTCTGAATGAGGAAAAATGTTCTATTTTAAGTTACCAAAATTTAGCTCATTTGTCTTTCTTTGGTTTTCTCTGGTTGCTTAATCTCTGAAGACGCTTTTTCAGATCTTTTCATCATAAAATAAGGTGTAACCACATCTTTGTCTTTAGTATAAATGAGAGTCACATAGTTATATTTTTTAGAAGTTATACAAATGAAGGAAAATCCTTAAGATCTAACATGTATTTATAATCAACCAGTTTAACAATTTATTACTTTAAAATTTTATTATATTTAATAAAGTTGATGCTAAATATGTTAAAAGAAGAAATGAGTAAAATTTCATGAATGTGTTCTATTAGATAAAATAATGCTGGAAAATACAATGTCAAATTATTTGAATCCTATCTATTAGAGAGGGATACTATTACTGGTTTGAGTTAGGCACAGTTAGAATAATTTTAACCTAAATTTATCTGATTTCTAATTCAGTGTGATGCCTCTACACAGCATTGCCTTTGGACTTATGCAAATATTTTTTAGCTCAAAACTGGAACGTCAGACATGTATTAACCAATTTACGTATACTAATTTATTATGCAAAATGATATGAAACAGAGTACATTTTTATTTCTATTTTATGAATGAGAAACCTGAAACTCAAGAAATTTGAAAATTGAATCACTGTCCTCCAAGTTCATAGAGGTCTTGGTAGAGCTGAACTGTGAACCCAAGTATATCAGACACTAACGTCTGTGTTATTAATCACAGTGTTCTCCTGCTGGCCAATCTGAACAGAGCTGAGCTGAAAACATTGGTTTACAGAAATGTGAGTCCACTTTCATAACCGAGGAAGAGAGGCTGAACTTCAGGCTGCTTTGGCCAGAAGGTGCTGAGACTGGAATTCAGTCCTTGATTTGAGTAATGCCAACCTGAGCTCAGAGTCTTCATTCCTGCTATAGTGGAGATCGTCACTCAAATCCAGTAATGAGCGAAGAAACTTTAACTTATTGAGCAAATGACTCTGTTGGGACTTTTTTAAAAAATGTGCAAATAGGAATTTTCTGGAGAGAAGCAACCCAGTTTGGAATTGTTCAATTCTTGTATACCATGCCTCTTAGCACAAATTCATGTCACCCTCACATTGACAGACATTACTGAGGGCTCAAGTGGAGTAGCTATAGCTAATGACTCACCTACATCTGGAGGAAGCCTGCTCTACACAAAGCACATAAAGACTTTTTACAAACAGAACCCTCCACAAGGCCCCTCAAGGGGGCTATTCAAGGCTGTAACCTTGAAGAGACCATCTGTGTAGTCAACTGGATGTGATCATGATTGACAAAATGCACACACCATTAATTTCAAATGTGATACTTTGTGTTATAAAAACATATATATTGGATTTTAAGACATTCGCACTCTGATTACAAATATAAAAAAATTGTTATAAAAGTTGGAGAAAAACAGAAAAGCATGAATAGGAAAAGAAAGCCACATCATCTACATATAACAACTGCTAGCAAGTTGATACCTATCTTTCCTGTATATGTGTTCATCTATGTGTGTGTACAAGTATGTTTGTTAATAGCCCCATAAAAGTTGAATCATATTTACACATTTGATTGAAACTTCATTTTTCAATGAATTAATATATTGGCAATATTTTTAAATATTCTCTTACAAAATAATTTTATTGTTATTTATCACTTATATTAAATAATACATAAGTAGCAATACATTGATATTTAGACAATATTATTTTCATATAGTGGTAGGTAATATATCATTTTTATCTAATAATTTTGTAAGTATTAAACAATATATTATGTACTATTTCCCTTAGTGTTGAAAATATAAACTATTTTTTATTATGTAAAATAATGCTCTATGAACACTCTGGTAAATAGAATTTTATGGATGTCCATAAATATGTCTTCTTACAATTACATTTTTCATATTTTAGTCTGGCTCAGAGTAGATACCTGATAAACACATATATACTCCTATTAAATTGTGAATGTAATACATAATATTAAGACAATAATCTAAGAACTGTTTATGTCACATTTGGTGCAAAGACCACAGACCCCTCAAGGAACTATACCTGATTATTCTTAGGCTCACTCAAAATTTAATAATAACTAAATTTCTTTGATGTTCATGATTGTCTACATACTGTTCACTAACACTAGTTTCCTGGTATATTTACATAGCTTCTTAGCATTCATCTGTGTGCCTCATTCACATCTTCCTTCTAAAAAAAAAAAAATCACACCTCACTTGAGAACCTTTTTTTCTTCCTTTTCTCCATTTTAGCATTTTAAATAAAATTGTCTGTTTTCATCAGGTACTGATTCTATGCTTAATTAGCCAGTAGATATGTACTTAATTGAGATGTTAATATGTGACTAGCACTGTAATGTATAGCATGAAAAAATACTACATTAGTATAGTTCTGTGTGAGTTGAATATATGGTGGTCTCTGTCATCAAATAATTGACATATGTTAGGCAATATGATGGCTCAGATTTCAGATTAAGAGGGAGATAAACAGCATAGGCTAAAGTAATTGAAAAACATTCATAAAAGTGCTAGGACTTGATAAAATCTTGGAAAAAAATGAGTGAAATTTGAAGGAAAAAAAAGAAGACCATGTCAGACCAAAGGAAAAACTTAAGGAAAGGCACTATAAATGACCATATTTATAGATTTAAGATACTCTGTTAGGGAGTAGTAAGAAAGTATTCACTATGTAGAATGGAGTCCAAGTCTAGAGAGTTCTCAAAAGAAAACTTGAGGGCAAGTAGAAGGGGTCATATGATAAAATATATTTCAGTGACTCTCATAAGCCAAAGTGGTGTTTCTCCAAAGCTTCCATTTCTTGGAACACATAGAAAATGGCATTTGTACAGCATGGCATGGAGAGGAAATAGATGAAGATATGCATGGACGGAGGTGATAGTCCTGGGGCGTCCAGCTGCTCAGGCCCATCTGCTTGCCCTAAAGACAGAGGGGATGAATAGTCTCAGCATATCCGAATCATCAAATCAGGAGAAGCTCCTGTGGAAGCTCTGGACTAGAACATACTAAACAATCTAAGGTTGGTCCAAATTTGTGTGCTCCTATTCTCAAGGGATAAACTTTAATAAAATAGAGAATTTGGGGTAATAAAATTGTGGACATAAAGGATGTCTCTGATAGATGATCAGAGATGATGGATTTTGTTTTGTCAATTGAGCTTTTAGCAAACTTTAAAACAAATGCTACCAGTCTTGTTCATTTTTTTTAGTATAGAGACTTCCTTTTACACCATATATTGTCTATGTAACTTGTCATGTAGTCAGATGGTTTTCTGTGGAAGTAGTCAATGATACAGGCATGGATAAATTGAGTGATTGGTTAATGTGATCACTCAATGTGAGCTCTGATCCAAAAATGTGGAAGCAAAAAATATGTTCATGTCAGGGTTATGATAAGATCACTAACGCTATCAGTAGAACAAAATCTATTCATCCATTACATGGAATCTAGCAAATTCTTGAGCAGTCTCTGTCATACTAAGAATTCCATAATAAAATTCAATGGGAATTTTCAGAATCTCATCTTAACCCTTTATCTTAAATATGTGGAAAAACAGAATCAATGAGGTGACATTATATTTTCAAAGTGACCGAGTGAATATAATATCCAAGACAGAGTTAGAAATCAAGTTTCTTTATTCCAGTCCAAGACCCTTGATGGAATACCACACTGACCTATTGGCAATTTTATGTAAATATCAGAATACAATTTAGTCAGGTCCCAAAAGTTTTGGCAAGTCATCACATTCCCAAAGGTTTAGCTGAAGCCAGTATAATTTCACTCTTCTTTCTTTATCAGGTTCGATAAGAATAAAAGCAAAATATATCAGCTAGCTATCACTGTGTTACAAACCAACCCAAAAATAATAGTTAGAAACAACTATTTATTTAGCTCATAATTTTGTGTGTCAGTAACTTGGATGGAGCTCAAATGGGTGGTTTTTCTCATTCTAGGTGTAGTTACTTATGTATCTGTGATCAGGTACTGGGTCAGCTGGAGGCTGATTCATCCAAGTTGGCTCAGCTAGACTGGCTCATCTTTGTCCCACGTGGTCTTTTATCCTTCAGCAGACTGGACTGACTCTGATAACATAGAGACTGGGCTGAATTCCCAGGGAGATAGTGAAAGCATCCAAGACCTCTTATGGCTTAGGCACATAACTAGCACAATATCATTTTTATTGCAACTTGTTGAATAGAGCAAGGCATAAGACTAGCTGGTATTCAAATGGAGGATAATAGATTCTACATCTTAATGACAGGTGATGTAAGTCAGATGTTAAGGGCATGGATACACAGAGAGGAAGATCAGGGCCTCTTTGCAAACAATTTCCACAAAGAGAAGAGATTTTCATAAATTTCTTGCTGCATTTGCAACATTGGAAATAAGGTGGATTAGAAGTTGAAACCAGCGCTTCCATTCCATATTAACCTAAGCCTGGCGACAAAAGGATCAATATCCTTAAATGTATACCTCAAGTAAAAAAACAGACTGGGAAAAATTATTTTTGATGAAAAAATATATCAGCAATATTTGCAATTGTGAATAGACATTAAAACCAACAAAGGACTAATGGAAGTAAAAATATCTGAGACATATTCTTCCTACATGTTTGCCCACATCTTTCCAGTCTGCTTTGCTGATTGCATTTTCGCCACCAGTCCTGCAAAGTCTGGCTGTCTTAGGAGTCTGTCCATGGAATTTTCTCCTTTGTCTTTGTACTCTCAAACTAGATGTCATCAATCCCATCACCTTTAAAATCACAAATATGCTGATGGCTGTCAAATTTAATTTGCCATTGAGAGCTTTCTTCTAAACTCCAGATTTTTAAGCAACTGCCTAACCTACATTTCCATTATCCATTCAAATTCATCATGCCCTAATCTACTGAATTGTTTGTACTAAAATAAAATACTTTCCAAACTCTTTAAAATCAGGATTAATGGTACTACTAGTATCCATCCAATGTTCAGGTAAAAACTAGTTGTTTCCCCAATTCCTTATAGTCATCTAACAATTTTCTTGTTTAGTTTCTAATCCCAAAATACATGTCAAATATGACCACAGCGTTCAGTCCAACCAACACTGCCTCTTATCTGCAGTAGCCTCCTGCTGTTCTCTTGGCTCCTATAGCCTATCCTCCACAGAGCAGTCAGAATAAGCTTTTAAGAAAGTACAATAGACTATGTCACCATGCCCGGGTAATTTTCGTATTTTTAGTAGGGAAGGGGTTTCACCATGTTGGACAGGCTGGTCTCGAACTCCTGAACTCAAGTGATCTACCCACCTCTGCCCCCCAAAGTATTGGGATTACAGGTGTGAGACACCATGCCCAGCCCTATTTATCAATTTATCTGTCAATGGACATTTGGTCTTCTTTCTGTCTTTTGGCTATTGTGAATAATGCTGCTGTGATTACTGGTGTACAAACAGCTGTTAGAATCCCTGCTTTCTGTTTTTTTCTTCTTTTTTTTATTATACTTTAAGTTTTAGGGTACATGTGCACAACGTGCAGGTTTGTTACATATGTATACATGTGCCATGTTGGTGTGCTGCACCCAGTAACTCATCATTTTACATTAGGTATATCTCCTAATACTATCCCTCCCCCACCCCCCATCCCACAACAGGTCCCGGTGTGCGATGTTCCCCTTCCTGTGTCCATGTGTTCTCATTGCTCAATTCCCACCTATGAGTGAGACTATGCGGTGTTTGGTTTTTTTGTCCTTGTGATAGTTTGCTGAGAATGATGGTTTCCAGCTTCATCCATGTCCCCACAAAGGACATGAACTCATCATTTTTTATGGCTGCATAGTATTCCATGGTGTATATGTGCCACATTTTCTTAATCCAGTCTATCATTGTTGGACATTTGGCTTAGTTCCAAGTCTTTGCTATTGTGAATAGTGCCACAATAAACATACGTGTGCATGTGTCTTTATAGGAGCGTGATTTATAATCCTTTGGGTATATACCCAGTAATGGGATTGCTGGGTCAAATGGTATTCCTACTTCTAGATCCCTGAGGAATCGCCACACTGACTTCCACAATGGTTGAACTAGTTTACAGTCCCACCAACAGTGTAAAAGTGTTCCTATCTCTCCACATCCTCTCCAGCACCTGTTGTTTCCTGACTTTTTAATGATCGCCATTCTAACTGGGGTGAGATGGTATCTCATTGTGGTTTTGATTTGCATTTCTCTGATGGCCAGTGATGATGAGCATTTTTTCATGTGTCTTTTGGCTGCATAAATGTCTTCTTTTGAGAAGTGTCTGTTCATATCCTTCACCCACTTGTTGATGGGGTTGTTTGTTTTTTTCTGTAAATTTGTTTGAGTTCATTGTAGATTCTGGATATTAGCCCTTTGTCAGATGAGTAGATTGCAAAAATTTTCTCCCATTTTGTAGGTTGCCTGTTCACTCTGATGGTAGTTTCTTTTGCTGTGCAGAAACTCTTTAGTTCAATTGGATCCCATTTGTCAAAATTTTGGCTTTTGTTGCCATTGCTTTTGGTGTTTTAGACATGAAGTCCTTGCCCATGCCTATGTCCTGAATGGTATTGTCTAGGTTTTCTTCTAGGGTTTTTATGGTTTTAGGTCTAAAATTTAAGTCTTTAATCCATCTTGAATTAATTTTTGTATAAGGTGTAAGGAAGGCATCCAGTTTCAGCTTTCTACATATGGCTAGTCAGTTTTCCCAGCACCATTTATTAAATAGGGAATCCTTTCCCCATTTCTTGTTTTTGTCAGGTTTGTCAAAGATCCGATAGTTGTAGATATGTGGCATTATTTCTGAGGGCTCTGTTCTGTTCCATTGGTCTATATCTCTGTTTTGGTACCAGTACCATGCTATTTTGGTTACTGCAGCCTTGTAGTATAGTTTGAAGTCAGGTAGTGAGATGCCTCCAGCTTTGTTCTTTTGGCTAAGATTGACTTGGCAATGCAGGCTCTTTTTTGGTTCCATATGAACTTTAAAGTAGTTTTTTCCAATTCTGTGAAGAAAGTCATTGGTAGCTTGATGGGGATGGCATTGAATCTATAAATTACCTTGGGCAGTATGGCCATTTTCATGATATTGATTCCCAGCTGCTTGGGAGGCAGAGGCAGGAGAATCGCTTGAACCCAGGAAGCGGAGGTTGCAGTGAGCCAAGATCACACCACTGCATTCCAGCCTGGGCGACAGAGCGAGACTGTCTCAAAAAAAAAAATTGATAAATAGAATGTTGTATATACATGCAATGGAATATTATTCAGCCTCAAGAAAGAATTCTCACGCATGCTACAACATAGATGCACCTTGAGGATACTATGGTAAGTGAAAGAAGTCAGACACGAAAGGACAAATATTGCATAATTCCACTTATATGAAGTACCTAGAATAGGCAAATTCATAGAGCCAGAAAGCTGAATGGTAGTTGCCAGAGATTAAGGAGAGGGGAAAATGGGGAATTAATATTTAATGGCTATAGAGTTTCAGTTTGGGGATGAAAAAATTCTGGAGATGGATGGTAGTAATAGCCACGCAACATTGTGAATGCTTCTGAATTGTCCACTCAAAAATGCTTAAAATGGTAAATTACATATTATATATACTTTACCACAATTAAGAAAAAAAAAGTACAATAGACTATGTCATTTTCCTGCCTCAACATCACTAGTGGTACCCCCAGTATAATTAGATTAAAAACTAGACTCTTTACTTACTACAACAACTTAAATGGTTTCGCTTAACTTGAACCTTGACTTCATGTCCACTTCATCTCTACTCTCCCTTTTGTTGTTCCATCCAAGTCTTTATAAACATGCTGTTCCTTCCATTTGAAATATTCCAAATGGTATAAAATCTGTTTATTCTGCATGGCCGCCTTCTCTTCATTTGGGTGCCAACTCGAATGGAATAGTATCAGGAGGTTAACCTGAAACCTTAGCTACCCTAAGCAGAACAACCCCACCCCAGTTACTCTACCATATGGCATTTTTGTATTTTCATCTTAGCAGTAAAAAATAATTGAAATTCCTCTCTCTCTCTTTTTTTTTTTTTTATTTGAAACAGGATTTTGCTCTGTCACCCAGGCTGGAGTGCAGTGGTGCTATCACAGCTCACTGCAACCTCAAACTCCTGGGCTCAAGCAATCCTCCTTCTTCAGCTTCCTGAGGAGCTGGGACCACAAGTATGTACCACCATGACTAGTTTATTTTATTTTATTATATTTTTAGTAGAGACAAGTTCTCACTATGTTGCTCAGGCTGGCCTCAAACTCCTGAGCTCAAGCAATCCTCCACCTCAGCCTCCGATATTGTTTGGCTGTGTCCCCACCCAAATCTCATCTTAAATTCCCACATGCTGTGGGAGGGACCCAATGGGAGGTAATTCAATCATGGGTGCAGATCTTCCCTGTGCTATTCTCATGATAGTGAGTAAGTCTCACGAGATCTGATGGTTTTAAAAATGGGTCTCACTGCACAAGCTCTCTCTTTGCCTGCCACCATCCACATAAGATGTGACTTGCTCCTCCTTGTTTTCCACCATGATTGTGAGGCTTCCCCAGCCATATGAAACTGTAGGTCCAATTAAAGCTCTTTATTTTGCAAACTGCCCAGTCTCAAGTATATCTTTATCAGCAGCATGAAAACAAAATAATGTGGTAAATTGGTACCAGTAGAGTGGGGCCTTGTTGAAAAAACACCCAAAAATGTGGAAGCAACTTTGGAACTGGGTAACAGACAGAGGTTGGAACAGTTTGGAGGGCTCAGAAGAAGACAGAAAAGTGCAGGAAAGTTTGGAACTTCCTAGAGACTTGTTGAATGGCTTTGCCCAAAATGCTGACAGTGATATGAACAATAAGGTCCAGGCTGAGGTAGTCTTAGGTGGAGATGGGAACTGGAGCAAAGGTGACTCTTGTTATGTCTTAGCAAAGAGACTGGCAGCCTTTTGCCCCTGCCCTGGAGACTTGTGGAACTTTGAACTTGTGAGAGATGATTTAGAATATCTGGCAGAAGAAATTTCTAAGCAGCAAAGCATTCAAGATGTGACTTGGGTGCTATTAAAGGCATTCAGTTTTATAAGGGAAGCAGAGCATAAAAGATTGAAAAATTTGTAGCCTGACAATGTGATAGAAAAGAAAAACTCATTTTCTGAGGAGAAATTCAAGCTGGTTACAGAAATTTGCATAAGTAACAAGAAGTGGAATGTTAATCACCAAGACAATGGGGAAAATGTCTCCAGGGCTTGTCACAGGTCATCATGGCAGCCCCTCCCATCACAAGCCAGGAGGCCTAGGAGAAAAGGGTTTCTTGGGCCAGGACCAGGGTCTCTGTGCTACGTGCTGCCTAGGGAGTTGGTGCCCTGCGTCCCAGCCACTCTAGCTGTGACTAAAAGGGACCAAGGAACAGCTCATCCTATTGTTTCAGAGGGTGGAAGTCCCAACCCTTGGCAGCTTCCATGTGGTGTTGAGCCTGCAGGTGCACAGAAGTCAAGAATTGAGGTTTGGGAACCTCCATCTAGATTTCAGAAGATGTAGGGAAATGCCTGGATGCCCAGGCAGAAGTTTGGTGGGGCTCTCATGGAGAACTCTGCTAGGGCAGTGCAGAAGGGTAATGTGGGGTCTGAGCTCCCACATAGAGTCCCTACTGGGGCACCACCTAGTGGAGCTGTGAAAAGAGGGCCACCGTCCTCCAGGCCGCAGAATGGAAGATGTACTGACAGCTTGCACCGTGTACCTGGAAAAGCCACCGACACTCAACACCAGCCTGTGAAAGCAGTTGGAAGGGAGGCTGTACCCTGCAAAGCCACAGGGGTAGAGTTGCCCAGGACCATGGGAACCTACCTCTTGCATCAGTGTGACCTAGATGTGAGATATAGAGTCAAAGGAGATCATTTTGAGGATTTAAGATTTGACTGTCCTGCCCGATTTTGGCCTTGCATGGGGCCTGTAGCCCCTTTGTTTTAGCCAATGTCTCCCATTTGGAATGGCTGTATCTATCCAATGCCTGTACCTCCATTGTATCTAGGAAATAACTAACTTACTTTTGATTTTACAGACTCATAGGCAGAAATGACTTGCCTTGTTTTGGATGAGACTTTGGACTGTGACTTTTGATTAATGCTGAAATGAGTTAAGAATTTGGGGCACCATTGGGAAGGCATGATTGGTTTTGAAATGTGAGGACATGATATTTGGGAGGGGTCAGGAGCAGAATGATATGGTTTGGTTGTGTCCCCACCGAAATCTCATCTTGAATTCCCGGGTGTTGTGGGAGGGACTGTGGTGGGAGATAATTGAATCATGGGTACAGATCTTTACCGTGCTGTTACTGTGATAATGAATAAGTCTCATGAGATCTGATGGTTTTGGGTCACCCTGCACAAGCTCTCTCTTTGCCTGCCGCTATCCACATAAGATGTGACTTGCTCTTCCTTGCCTTTTGCCATGATTGTGAGGCCTCCCCAGCCACATAGACCTGTAAGTCCAATTAAACCTCCTTATTTTGTAAATTACCCAGTCTCAGATACATCTTTATCAGCAGCATGAAAACAGACAAATAGAGCCTCCCAAACACCTGGAATTACAGGCGTGAGCTACCATGCCCAGTCTTTTCTCTTTATTTATTTATTTTTATTGTCTATCTTTCTCTCCTAGAATATAACTTCATGATGACAAAGGTCTATGTTGTTCACTACTGTTCTCATAAGAGATGCTTGCTGAGTATTTGTTAACCTCTAATGACCTACAAAAATCTACTTACTGAAATATATAGGGCAAACTCTTTTGACTGCTCCCCATGCCCCTCCACTGACTCAGTAGAAATTTATTATCTCTAAGGCTAACTTTTTAATTTTGTTCTGTTTTGCAGGAGAATACTTTAAAGATTGTTGACTTCCAAAGGCCTATTTCCTTGGGCTCTGAATAACTTAAGGCTAAACTTAAGAACTTTATGCCTAATCACTGAAGGATTAATAATTCAGGCTAGATTTCTATGACCCTAATTCTCAATGCAACTACTGCCCTAAGATATTTGTTAAACTACTGATTATTAAATCTCATAGTAAAAGAAGTAAACCTAGATATCAAGAAAATATTGAATAAAGGTAACTCTCTTAAATTGTCCAAATTATTTAATCAGAAGTTTTGCTTTCTTATTTTTCAGACCAGGACAGAATTCAATCTTTCATGTCTCTTGAGGTCACCAATGGTACTTCTCTCCTCTCACTACTTTTAAAATGACTACAAATATTAGAAAAACACAGGGTAATTTATATGAATAAATATGCAGATATTTGGCAAAACAATTAGATAAATTTATATGTCTAAGTTAAACTATCTTTTAAATTAATATGTTTTTTAGATATTATAATTATCCTGTCTAAAAATAATTAATGTGAGTTATCCTAGGACCCTGGAAGCTAGCCTAAATGCCCAAAAAACCAAGGGGAAGGAAAAAAAAAAAGTAAATAACCCAATGTGGTATGTTTTTTAAACTCAAAGCAGCCAAAAAATACACAGCAACCTAGTTTTGGACTGAATTTCATAGATTGTAAATTTTTCAGATGGCAATTAACCTTAGTAAAATATTTCTATCTACCTTAAATGTCTTAGTCACTTGTTCTGAATATAAAATAACTCACTACAGATATTAACTAACTGCTTCTTTGTTCAGTGTAGCATGAAAAATTTAACACACCAAATATTTTCTCCTCTATAAATTTGTGAATGGAATAGTTAAGACCGTGCTGTATTTTTGTTCATTTGAAAATTGATACTATACAAAGAGGTACTGGATATTTTTTTCTACAAGAAGCTAAAGAAAATGCTATGTTTATAGTTGACAGTGCCCAAATCTGATTCAGTTCAAACACTTGTCATACTTGTGAAGATTGGACACAGGCAGAATGCTTTCTGCCTTGTGACTTTTTCTAACCTGTAAGATTTACTGAAACAACTTATAAAATAGCTTATATTTCCTGAAGCTTTGCTTTGTGATCATTTCATTATCTGGATGATATCATTAGAATTTTTCTTTCCTTTTAGATATAAAATCATGCTACACTTCTCTGACACAATGGAAAAAAAATCTAGCAATATTGAACTTCACTTCTGGGTTTCCAAGATTAGGACATTGCAAAGAGTGAACCAAATCTACTTCGTCAATAAGATGCCAAGGTTCTTGTCATGGTGAGCATATTAAAAAGGATGATTCTGAGGAAAACGTGTCTGTAAACATTTGGCATAACCTTAAAATACATTACAAAAACAGTCCTGAAAAAGAAAACAGAAAAGAGGAAACCCATCAAAAGAGTAACAGATATTTTCTCAATAAAAGGAAGACTAGGAATTCAATTTATGCCGTGGTGTAGTTACAAGAAATGAATTTACTCTACTGGCCTACACAACTAGAAAACCAGACAAATATTAATCAACTGTTCTCAAACCTTGGATAATGGACATATGGGACTATGATACCAGAGGGAAGGAAAATAAAATGAGCTTTGTAGATGTTCCAGATTACTGTATGGCCTGAGGGAAGATTCCAGGCTCTAGAGTAGGGAGAGGGAGCCCAAATGGAACTCAGAAGTCCCATTGTGTGAAAGAGAAAAAAGTAAGTGTTCATGGGAGAGAAAGTGACTAGAATTTGTGGGACAGAGTATTGAAAAGAAGAGAATTGCCCAGAGAACTATGTAGATACATAGAAGAGTCTCCCAAAGTCCTTACCTTAGTATTTATCTGTGTATAAGTGAAAGGAAACTAGCTGAGGATAGGAAAAGAACTACTGGAAAGGAGAAGGCAGAATAATTTCCAGGGTTCACACAAGGCTAGAAATAATTTGCCTTTTCCTGACCAGGTAGAAATGCTTCCTATCATATGGGGCATCCGGTAAAGTTCTCAGAAAGAAATACCTTACGTTTGGAGCTCAATGAGATCTAGACTAAAAAAACATTCTGAACCCACCTTAAAAGAACCTAAAAGCAAGTCTCAAAAAGAGCAATTTGAACCCAAATAACTTTACTGTGTACCAGGAAATAATCAAATGCTACTGAAAAAAAACACAATCCAACATTCTACAATGTAAAATTATACACAGTATCCTGCATCCAGTGGAAAAATTTTCACGCATGCAACAAAGTAGGATATTATGACCCACGGCAGGAGAAAAAGTCAATAGATACAGATCCAGAAATGACAGAGATTGTAAAAATACTAGACAAGTGTATTAACCAGGGTCTTCTAGAGGGACAGAACTAATAGAATAGATGTGTCTATAAAGGGGAGTATATTAAGGAGTATTGACTCACACGATCACAAAGTGAAGTTCCACAATAGGCCATCTGCAAGCTGAGGAGCAAGTCTGAGTTCCAAAACCTCAAAAGGGGGAAGCCAACAGTGTCACCTTCAGTCTGTGATCGCAGGTCCAAGAGTCCAAAAGCTGAAGAAACTGGAATCTGATGTTTGATGACAGGAAGCATCTAGCATGGGAGAAAGAGGTAGGCCAGAAGAATAAGCCAGTATAGTCTTTCCATGTTCCCCTGCCTGCTTTTATCGTAGCCACGCTGGCAGCTGATTAGGTGGTGCTCACCCAGATTGAGGGTGGGTCTTCCTCTCCCAGTCCACTGACTCAAATGTTATATCCCCACTAAAATTCTCACATGTTCATAAGGGAATAAGTATGATCATTGCAACATCACACATGGCATCAAAGAGTAGGAAGCAGTCTGGGTTTCCTCTAAGAGCGTGGTAGGTAAAGTATGGTGGACGCACTATGCAATCACAAAGTACAATAGATTCAAGTACGCAGGGAAAATGAGCAAATATTAAAAATACAGGCTGGGCACTGTGGCTTATGCTTGTAATCCCAGCACTCTGGGAGGCCGAGGTGGGAGGATCACAGGTCAGGAGATCAAGACCATCCTGGCGAACACGGTGAAACCCCGTCCCTACTAAAAATACAAAAAATTAGCCAGGCATGGTGGCAGGCGCCTGCAGTCCCAGCTACTCGGGAGGCTGAGGCAGGAGAATTTCTTGAACCTGGGAGGCAGAGGTTGCAGTGAGCCGAGATCACACCACTGCACTCCAGTCTGGACGACAGAGCAAGACTCTGTCTTAAAAAACAAACAAACAAACAAAAACCATATTGCTGAATTAAAAAAAAATAAGAAATATAATGAGATCTACAAAACAATTTTCTGTTAGTTATATGCAATAAGATAATAATATATTTTACAAAGGACCATACAATAAATTGCATATGGAACATGTAAGAATATTTGAGGGGAAAGGGAATGGAATTGATCTAGGTGTTAAATATGAATAATTAGAAAAAAGAAACAATAAAGGCGTTTTGCAAGGGCAAGTTATAATAATGTGCCTTGAATTCAGGAGTATGATTAGTTCAATACTGTCTAGCTGATGTCAAAAGAAGAAAAACAGAGAGAAAAAACTCAGTATAGAAGGTAAGATCACAAAGGTGAAAGGTGTAACAGCTATATGAACATCAAATGGAAAAAGTAGAGTGCTTTGTTTCATTTTTTCTAACATACCTTTCCAAATAGGCCCAGAGATCCAGCAGTGAAAAATGAATGAGGCTCTGTGAATAAAATATCGTGTTATAAAAATAAAGCTGCTTTACTTCTAATCTGATTGCTGGGCAGGGTCACAATGCAAAGATAAATATGATTCTGTCATTTGTCCAGAATAAGTCTATATAAAATTTCCCAATTTAGAACTGGAAGGAAATTCAGGGATCGCTTAGCTCAAACATTTCAATTTTAAACAACATGGAAATAGTGGGCCACCATTCTTAAGTGACTTGCATAAAATATACACTAGGTGAGTCGAATAATTGGGCCTAGAATCCCATTTTCTGCCCTGTTCCATGAGGTCCCCTTCTCTTTTGTCCCACTGAACTCATCACTGACTTGAAGAACACACCAGATGTGGTGGAGGCCACACTACAAACTATGGTGACAAAACACTCAAAGACCCAAATAAAATTATGCCTCAGTCTGAAGCCTTTGGAATGAGTTTTCCCATATACTTGATTTGGGGTTGCTTTTATTAAAAACATGCTTTTGGTTTCAATACTTACTAATGAGATCATATCTTTCTTTAAAAAATTAGCACTCGTTTTTTTTGCCTCAATAAAAAATTTGAAAAAAAATTAAATTACATTACTTTGAATGAAATATTTCATGATCCTCATTTGAAGCCTGAAGTTATTTATGGTCATAGGTAAAGAAAGTACAGAAGATTCTGTCAGATCATTTCTTATCCCAAAGACATAACCTAGAAGTTGTGTCTTGTTACCTTTTTTCTAGAAAGTTTATATTTATTACTGTTAAAACATTCTTACAATTAATTATGTACACTAAGTAAATTAATCTCTCTTCCAGGTCAATCTTCAATTGTAGAATTTATATCGCTTTTTGTCCTTGTCCTCCAAGGTACTGTTTCCAGTTTGTACTGTACATCAATAATGCAATATTACGCAGTGCTTATTCTATTTATTATATCCCATGTAGATTTAATTTTTTTATACTTTATATTTTTTCAACTTCGATTATAGATTCAGAGGGTACATATGTAGAACTGTAGCAAAGACAAATGACATATTGCATGACACTGAAATTTGGAGTATGAATGAATCTGTCTCCAGGGTAGTAAGCATAATACCCAATAGGTAGTTTTTCAGCCCTTGCACCTTTCTGGCCCTTCTCCCTCTAGTAGTCCCCAGTATCTATTTTTCTCATATTGATGTCCATGTATAATCAATGTGTAGTTTCCACTTATAACTGTGGACATGTGGTAACTGGTTTCCTGTTTCTGTATTAATTCATGCTTAGAGTAATAGCCTCCAGCTGCATCCATTTTGCTGCAAAGAACATAATTTTTTTTCTTTATTATGGCTGTAGAGTATTCCATGGTGTATATGCACCACATTTTTGTTATCCAATACAGAGTTGGGTTTATTCCATGTCTTGCTATTGTAAATGGTGCTGCAATGAACACACAAGTGCACGTCTTTTGGATAGAATGACTTATTTTCAATTGGGTATATACACAGCAATGAATTGCTGGATCAAATGGTAGTTCAACTCATTCCTTTGAGAAATCTCCAAACTGCTCTCTACAGTGTCTGGACTAATTTACATTCCCACTGGCAGTGTATAAGTGTTACCCTTTCTCTGCAACCTCACCAGCATCTGTTTTTAGACTTTTTAACACAGGCAATTCTAACTGATGTGACATGATATCTCACTGTGGTTTTGATTTGCATTTCTCTGATGATTAGTGAGGATGATCATTGTTTCATATGTTTGTTGGCTGCTTGTATGTCTTCTTTTGAGAAATGTTGGTAAACGTCCTTTGTCCACATTTTAATGGGGTTATTTGGCTTTTGCTTTTTGAATTGTTCATGTTCCTTACAAATTCTGGATATTAAGCCTTTGTCAGAGACATAGTTTGTGAATATCTCCTCCCATTCTGTAGGTTGTCTGTTTACTCCCCTGATAGCTTCTCTTGCTGTGCAGAAACTAAAGAGTTTTATCAGGATTCACTTGTCAATTTTTGTTTTTGTTGCAATTGTTTTTGAGGACCTACACAAATTCTTTACCAAGGTCAAGGTCAAGAAGGGTATTTCCAAGGTTTAATTCTAGGATTTTTATACATTGAGGTCTAACAGTTGAGTCTTACATGTCTTGAGTTAATTTTTATATATAGTGAAAGAGAGAGGTCTAGTTTTATTCTGCATGTGGCAAGCCAGCTATCCCAGCACCATTTAATGAATAGGAAACCTTTTCCCCATTGCTTACTTTTGTCAACTTTGTCAAAGATTGGATGGTTGTAAGGCTGTGGCTTTATTTCTGGATTCTCTATTCTGTTCCATTGGTCTGAATTTTTTACCAGTACCATGTTGTTTTAGTTATAGTAGTCTTATAGTATAGTTTGAAATCAGATAATGTGATGCTTCCACTTTTGCTCCTTGTGCTTACGAATGCTTTGGCTGTTTAGGCTCTTTTTAGGTTCCATATGAGTTTCAGAATAGTTTTTTTCTAATTCTGCAAAAAAATTATATTGGTAATTTGATAGCAATAGTATTGGATCTGTAAATTGCCTTGGCCATTTTAATAGTACTGATTCTTTCTGTCAGCATGGAATGTTTTTTCTACTTGTTTGTCTCATCTCTGATTTCTTTGAGCAGTGTTTTGTAATTCTTGTTGTAGAGCTATTTCACCTCCTTGGTTAGCTATATTCCCAGGTATTTTATTATTTTTGTGGCTGTTGTAAAAGAAATTGTATTCTTGGTTTTGCTCTCAGTAAGACTGTTATTGGTGTATACAAATGCTACTGATTTGTGTACATTAATTCTGCATCCTGAAACTTTACTAAAGTCATGATATGGTTTGTCTGTGTCCCGAAATAATCTCAACTTGAATTATGATCCCCATAATCCTCACGTGTCCTGGGAGGGACCCAGTGGGAGGTAACTGAATCATGGGGTGGCTTCCCCCATGTTCTTCTCATGATAGTGAGTGAGTTTTCACTAGATCTGATGGTTTTATAAGCATCAGCATTTCCCCTGCTGGCCCTCATTCTCTCTGCTGCTGTCCTGTGAAGAGGTGCCTTCCGCCATGATTGTAAGTCTCCTGAGGCCTCCCCAGCCACAAAGAACTGTGAGACAACTCAAGCTCTTTTCTTTATATATGACCCCATCTCAGGTATTCCCTCATAGCAGTGTGAGAGCAGACTAATACAAGTCGTTTATCACTTCTAGGAGCATTTTGTCAAAATCTTAGGGTTTTCTAGGTATAGAATCATATTGTCATCAAAGAGAGATAGCTTAACTTATTTTCTTATGATGACATTTATTTCTTTCCCTTCTCTTATTGCTTTAGATAGGACTTCCAGTATTATGTTGAATAGAAATGGTAAGAGTCAACAGTTTTGTCTTGTTCCATTTCTCAAGGGGAATGCTTCCAGCTTTTGCCCATTCAGTATAAGATTGTCTGTGGGTTATTTGAGGTATGATCTTTTGATGCCTATTTAGTAGGAGGTTTTTAACATTAAAGGATGTCAAATTTTATCCAAACCTTTTTCTGCTTCTATTGAGATAATCATATGGTTTTTGCTTTTAATTATATTTATGTGGTTAATATATTTATTGAATTGCATATGTTGAACCAATCTGTATCCCAGGAATAAAGCCTAATTGATACTGACAAATTACCTTTTTGATGTGCTGCTGGATTCAGGTTGCTACTATTGTGTTTAGAATTTTTGCATCTATTTTCATCAGGGATATTGGACTGAAGTTTTCTTTTTTCATTGTGTCTCTGTCAGATTTTATTATCAAAATGATACTGGTTTCATAGAATGAGTTAAGGAGTAGTACATCCTCCTCAATTTTTTAGAATAGATTCTGTAGGAATGGTACCAGCTCTTCTATGTACATCTGGTAAAATTTAGCTGTGAACCCATCTGGTCCAGGGCTCTTTTCAGTTGGTAGGTCTTTTATTACTGAATAAATTCAGAACTCATTATTGGTCTGTTCAGGATTTAAATTTCTGCCTGGTTCAATCGGAGGTTGTGTGTTTCCAGGAATTTCCATTTCTTCTAAATTTTCTAGTTTGTTTACATAGAAGGGTTGATAATAGTCTCTAAGGATTTTCTATATTCCTTTAAGGGCTGTCACCTTTGTCATTTCTGATTGTGCTTATTTGGATCTTCTCTCTTTTTTCTTTGTTCATCTAGTTACCATTCTATCAATCTTGTTTATGCTTTCAGAAAACAAACTTTAGGTTTTGTTTATTTTTTTAAAATATTTACTACTCAATTTCATTAATTTCTACTCTAATTTTGGTTATTTCTTTTCTTCTGCTAGCTTTAGGGTTGGTTTGCTCTCATTATTATAGTTTGTCTACATGCAATGTTAGGTCATTCCTTTGACATCTTTTAAACTTCTTCATCTAGGCATTTAGTATTGCAGGATCTGGCCAGCAGCCCACAATGCAACGGGGCTCTCTCTTTGTTCCCAGGTGGATCAGCAGGTTGAGAAATCATAGACACACACAAGATAGTGAATGCTGGGTCCAGGGAGGTCACCGCCTTCTGGGCCCATGGTGCCAACAATGCACTAGATATACCAGCATTTATTATTAAGTTCAGTGAGGGCGGGGGGTAGGTTAGTGAGGGATTTAGGATCATTTGATTATGAGGTGAGATGGTCACATGGGGATGAAGTAATTCTTTAACATAACATTTGTACGTAGAAGTACAGTACATTTGTATGTAGAAGTACAGTATACAGAGATAACAATTTACAATATAGTGTGTGCATCAGTAATTTCTAACAGAGCCTTAAAACAGAAACACAATCTTTCCATAACCTATGATTAGCAAGATATTAATCAGCAGTAACAATTGCAACAAAAGCTGGTTACAAACAATCCAGGGAAACAGGACGTGAAGCTAGACAACCAGTTAGACCAGAAATTCTCAGAAGGGAGTATGCCTTAACCCTAAAGAGGCCTAGAAGAGCCGTGGCAAGATGAGGGCATTTATAGCCCTTTCTTATCCATACGGACAGGCGCCCATTTATAGGCTCTCCAAATGGGTCGCATTCCATTCCCAGAGCTATGAACATCTGCTTTTCAGGTATAGGAATCTTGGTGATGTGAAACCTCCCTGACTGCACGTCCATTCATAGGCTCTCTGCAGGGGGAAGCACATCATGCGCTGTTGGCTCGTTCTGGCAGTCCAACCTGGCATTGTCTTTACACAATCCTGCATGCAATTTTGTATTTACAATAATCAAGAGCATTTCATCTTTTATTCCATAGCAATAGTTTCAGGGGGTCTCCCTACAATTTAGTGTTATAAATTTTCCTCTTAACACTGCTTTAGCTATATCTCAAAGATTCTGGTATGTTGTGTCTCTGTTTTCATCAGTTTCAAAGTTTTTGGATTTTTTCTTTAATTTTGTTATTTATTCAAAAGTCATTTAGCAGCAAGCTGTTCAATTTCCATGTAATTGTGTTGTTTTGAGAGATCTTCTTGGTATTGATTTCCATTTTTATTGCACTGTGGGTTAAGAGTGTGGTTGGTATGATTTTTTTTTTAATTTATTGAGACTTGGCTTATGATCAAGCATGTGGTCATTCTTAGAGCATGCTCCACGTGTAGATGAGAAGAATGCACATTCTGTGGTTGTTGGGTGGCATATTCTGCAGATGTCTGTTAGGTCCAATTGGTCAAGTGTTGAGTTTAAGTCCAGAATGTCTTTATTAGTTTACTGCCTCAATGATCTGTCTAATGCTGTCAGTAGGGTGTTGAAGTCTCCCACTATTATTGGCTGTCTAAATCTCTTTGTAGGTCTATAAAAACTTGTTTTATGAATCTGGGTATTCCAATTTTGAGTGCGTATATAAGTAGGTTAGTTAAATCATCTTGTTGATTTGAACTCCTATTATGTAATATCTTTCTTTGTCCTTTTTAATCATTGTTGCTTTAAAGTCTGTTTTATCTGATATAAGAATAGTAACTCCTGTTCTTTTTTGTTTCCCATTTGCATGATAGATCTTTCTCTATCCCTTTCCTTTGAGCCTGTGCATGTAGTTATATTTGAGATGGGTCTCTCGAAGAGAGTAGAAGGTTGGGTCTTGTTTCTTTGTTCAACTTGCCACTCTATGCTTTTTAAGTGAGATTTCTGGCCCATTTTCAGTCAAGGTTCATTTTGATATGTGATGATTTGGTCCTGTCATTGTGTTGTTAGCTGGTTGTTATGTAAACTTGACTGTGTAGTTGCTTTATAGTGACTGTGCACTATGTACCTATGTGTGTTTTTGTGGTGTCAGGTATCATTCTTTCATTTCTGTGCTTAGCACTCCCTTAAGGACCTCTTGTAAGGCAGATCTAGTGGTAACAAATTCCATTAGGGTTGGCTTCTCTGAAAAGGATTATATTTCTCCTTCACTGATAAAATTTACATTGGTGGGATATGAAATTCTTGATTGGAATCTTTTTTCTCTTAGGATTCTCAAAATAGGTCCCCAATTTTGTCTGCCCTGTAAGGTTTCTGCTGAAAGGTCCAGTGTTAGCCTGATGGCATTGCCTTTGTAAATGACCTGTCCCTTCCCTCTAGCTGCCATTAAGATCTTTTATTTCATGTTGACTTTTGAGAATTTTATGACTATGTGTCTTGGAGATGGTCATCTTGTATAGTCTCACTGGAGTTCTCTGATTTCTCAAATTCTTTTATTGAATTTGCATGTCTAACTCTCTAGCGAGATTAAGAAAATTTTCATAGACGGTATTCTCAAATTTGTTTCCCAAGTTGCTTATTCTCTCTCCTCTCAGGAATGCCAGTTACTCCTAAGTTTTGACTCTTTACATAATCACATATTTTCACAGAGTTTTTGTTCATTTTTAATTTTTTTTTCTCTGCCTAAGTTGATTTGAGTGAGTGGTCTTTGAGCTCTGAGTTCTTTCTTCAACTTGTCTATTCTGTTGTTAATGCTTCCAACTGTATTATGAAATTCCAGTAGTGAATTTTTTAATTCCAGAAGTTACCTTTTAAAATGGCTACATCATCTTTCAACTCTTGAATTGTTTCACTGTTTTCCTTGGGCTGGGTTTCAACTTTCTCCTGTATCTTGTTGAGCTTCATTCTCATTCACATTCTGAATTCGATGTCTGCCATTTCAGCTATTTCAATCTGGTTAAGAACCAGTACTCGGGTGCTAGTGTGGTCACTTGGAAGTAAGAAGACACCCTGGGTTTTAGACTTGTCCGGGTTCTTGCACTGGTTCTTTCTCATCTGTGAGTGCTGGTGTTCCTTTACCTTTTGACGTTGCTATGAGTTGGATGGAGCTTTTTATTTTTATGTTCTTTATTTCTCTTGAGGGTTTGACAATGGTATAAGTTGAGTACAGTTGATTGGCTTTATTTCTGGATGCTTTCAGAGGGCCAAAGCTTTGTATGGGATTTTTATTCATGGCTAGCGTCCTGCACTTGTTTTCACCAACAATAAGCGCTGGAAGAATTCTTTAGTGGTATAATTCAGGCTGTGATCCAGTAGATGGTACTTAAGAGTAAGGGAGGGGAGACAGATTCTTGCTTAGTCATGTGCCCCTTTTGTATTTCAGTGTGTTCACAGCAGTGCTCCTCTAACATCTGTTCCATCTCTTTCCCATTTTGTAACAACCATACATTTTGCATGGGATTAACCTCATTCCTCTTCCAAGGTAAACAGATCAGCTTGCTGCTTCTTTTGCCATTGTTATTGGCCCAGGTTGGGGAGCAACACCTCAACAGCCTCATTCAGTTCAAGGTGTTCCTCTGACCACAGTTGTTAGCTCTTATTGGTCAAATCAAATGAAGACCAAGAACTTGAACTTGCCAGTTAAAGATTTCTTTTTACAGTCAAGGCTAACCTACAAACCCTTGTTTGGTGTACAGGTGTGTGGGCTACAGCCACAGGTGTCACTGGGCTTCATAAAGCAACCACATTGAGGAAAAGGAAGATTATTATACTGATGAGAAAGCAGAGCTGGGAGAATCTCAGAGAACAAGACCTGGCACTCTGACACAACTATGTTAGATAGCACTCCACTTTTAGGTTTTCTATTTTAGGAGCCAATACACTACTTTTATTTTAAAACCTATTTAACTTTATTTTGGGTTATGTGCAACCAGAAAATCCTGAAATTAGATAAACAGTAGTTTTACCATTCAGAGGGGTGTGTGAGTGTGTGTGTGTGTGTGTGTGTGTGTGTGCTGTCTGTGTTTCAGTTAAAACATTTTAAAACCAAGTTGGGAATCAATAATACATACACTTTTGTAGGCTGTTATTTTGATAGTTATGAATATATGTGCATGTTACAAAATTTCAATCACATCATTTTAATAGCTTTATATAATTGCATTATATGTTTACATCATAATTTATTAAATCTAGCCTTTATATTTGGACACTTACATTGGTTCTAATTTCCTACTGTCTAAACAGCAATATACTAAAAAACTTTGCAACTATATTTTCTGCCATATTTACGCTTATCTCTTTGGAATAAATACCAAAATATGTGACAATTATAGGGTTAAATACCATATATAAGTCTAAGAATTTAAATTTGCATTATAAATTTGCCCAAAAAAGGCAATTCTACCCCCCCAAAAATGTATAGCAGTCCCCATTTCAATATTTCCTTTGTTATACAGTTCTTTTTGGTAGTAAAATATTGACAACAAACTCCTCCAAAGTCATAATTGTAAATTATAATTATACACATTTAATATTGTTGATGTTAATAATATAATAGATAAATTAAAACTCTACCACAAGTTTCTGAGAATTAGGTATTATGAACTTATTTTAAATCAAAAGAAACATTTCAAGTACAAATAAGATTTCTGATATAACATAGCTAACACATTATAGAACAATTCAATTTTACTATTGCTGAATCCAATAATCTCTAGAGCCCAATAGAAGTCAAAATATGCCCTGTGAAATTCCAACCCAGATAAAAATACAGTGACCTTAAGTTTTATCAGAGTTCACTCATGATATATTCATATTGACACAGCACCCATCAAGATTAGCATGTGTGCAAGATTTTTCAATTTTAGTGAATTTTCATTAATAATGATTACATTAAATTAAGCCAGGATGATTAAACAGACTTTCATTGTGTACTTGCAGTATCTGGCATCTAGTGCATGAATCACATGTGTAGCGAACATAATTCTCATTTTTAACACATGGTTAAATTTGAAAAGAGACCACAGATAACTAACACATCTTGCATTCACTACACTATTTGTTTACAGAACTTAACCCATCCTGTATTAGTCCATTTTCATGCTGCTGATAAAAATATACCCAAGACTGGGAAGAAAAAGAGATTTAATGGATTTACAGTTCCACATGGCTGGAAAGAACTCACAATCATGGCAGAAGGCAAGGAGGAGCAAGTCACGTTTTACATGGATGGCAGCAGGAAAAGAGTAGAGAAAAGAACTTGTGCAGGGAAACTCCCATTTTTAAAACCATCAGAATTGTGAGACTCATTCACTGCCACAAGAAGAGCACTGGAAATACCCACCCCCATGATTCAACTGCTTCCCACCAGGTTCCTCCCACGACACATGGGAATTCAAGATGAGATTTGAGTGGGGACACAGACAAACCACATTATTCTGCCCCTGGCCCCTCCCAAATTTAATGTTCTCACATTTGAAATCCAATCATGCCTTCCCAATAGTCCCCCAAAGTCTTAACTCATTTCAGCGTTAACTCAAAAGTCCACAGTCAAATGTCTCATCTGAGACATGGCAAGTCGTTCTGCCTATGAGCCTGTAAACTCAAAAGCAAGCTAGTTACTTTCTAAATGCAAGGGGCATACAGGCATTGGGTAAATACAGCCATTACAGGTGGGAGAAACTGGCCAAATCAAAGGAGCTACAGGCCCCATTCAAGTCCAAAATCCAGTGGGGCAGTCAAACCTTAAAGTTCCAGAATGATCTCCTTTGATTCCATGTCTCATATCCAGGTCATCCCAATGCAAAAGGTGGGTTTCCACAGCCTTGGGCATCTCCGCCTCTGTGGCTTTGCACAGTATAGCCCCACTCCTGGCTGCTTTCACAGGCAGGCATTGAGTGTCTGTGGCTCTTCCAGGCACACGGTGCAAGCTGTTGGTGCATCTTCCATTCTGGGCTCCAGAGGACAGTGGCCCTCCTCTCACAACTCCACTAGGTCGTGCTCCAGTAGGGACTCAGGGTAGGGACTCTGGCCCCACGTTTCCCTTCCATACTGCCCTAGCATGGGTTCTCCATGAGGGCCCTGCACCTTCAGTAGACTCCTGCCTTGGCATCCAGGTATTTCCATAGATCCTCTGAAATGTAGGTGGAAGTTCCGAAACCTCAATTCTTGACTTCTGTGCACCTGCAGGCTCAACACCATGTGGAAGCTGCCAAGGCTTAGGGCTTCCACCTTCTGAAACAACATCCTGAACTGTACCTTGGCCCCTTATAGTCATGGCTGGAACAGCTAGGACGCAGGACACCAAGTCCCTAGGCTGCACACGGCACGGGGACCCTGGGCCCGGCTCCAGACCTGTGATGGGAGGGGCTGCCATGGAGACCTTTGACATGCCCTGGAGACATTTTCCCCATTGTCTTGGGGATTAACATTTAGCTCCTTGTTACCTATGAAAATTTCTGCAGCAAATTTCTCCCCAGAAAATGGGATTTTCTTTTCTATTGCACTGTCAGGCTGCAAATTTTATGAACTTTTATGCTTTTCTTCACTTATAAAAATAAATGCATTTAACAGCACCCAAGTCACTTCTTGAATGCTTTGCTACTTAGAAATTTCTTCTGCCAATATCGTAAATCTTCTCTCTCAAGTTCAAAGTTCCACAAATCTCTAGAGCAGGGGCAAAAGGCCACCAGTCTCTTTGCTAAAACATAAACAGAGTCACATTTGCTCCAGTTCCCAACAAGTTCCTCATTTCCATCTGAGACCACTTCAGCCTGGACTTTATTGTCCATATCACTATCAGTATTTTGGTCAAAACCACTCAAGAAGTCTCTAGGGAGTTCCAAACTTTCCCACATTTTCCTGTCTTCTTCTGAGTCCTCCAAACTGTTCCAACCTCTGTATGTTGCCCAGTTCCAAAGTCGCTTCCATATTTTTGGGTATCTTTTCAGCACTGCCCACTCTATTGGTACCCATTTACTGTATTAGTCCATTTTCATGCTGCTGATGAAGACATAGCTGAGACTGGGCAGTTTACAAAACAAAGATGTTTAATAAACTTACAGTTCCATGTGGCTGGGGAGGCATCTCAATCATGGCAGAAGGCAAGGAGGAGCAAGTCACGTCTTACATGAATGGCAGCAGGCAAAGAGAAGAGAGCTTGTACAGGCAAACTCCCATTTTTAAAAACATCAGATCTTGTGAGACTCACTGACTCTCACAAGAACAGCACAGGAAAGACTCACCACTATGAGTCAACTACCTCCCATGACATGTGGGAATTCAAGATGAGATTTGGGTGGGGACACAGCCAAACCATATCATCCCTTTTGAGGAAAGCACACTGAGCATTTGCTGATAATATGAAGTAAACTCAGATACATGTGGTGAGGGTCAGCTTACTCTTTCTGATCTCAGATTGTAGTGGAACAGTATTTGATTTCTCTCTTAGGAATTTGGTACTCCAGATAGCGGTTCTGTGGCTCTTGCTGTAGACTGTTAGATGCAATAGGCTTGCAGGTCACATATCAATGGGTTCAATGGGAAATATGGGAAATTATTGGTTAGATGCACATGAACCATGGGCAGGAAAAAGGCTGTAGAGAGCTGTCTGAACACTCTTGCTACAATTATTCTGCCATGTATTAAATGCCATATATCAGACTTTTTAAGTGTTTGACAATGCTTTTTGAGTTTGTAATAAGTCCTTTTAGCAATGAGCTAAAAAATAATGAAAATGCTTTATAAATAAAAAAATAAAGACTAAATTTTCTTATTTCAGAAAAGGTGATGAAAAATGCTTAGCCTGGACAAATATTTATCAACATTTACTTTCCATCATAGGAAGAATGTGATATCATTAATCCCATCTAAACAGAAAGACACAAATATACAGAAGAAATGTCTGCATCTACCTCAAAAGTTAATACTAATTTTTAAGAAAAATATTCCCTAAGGTGACAACTTAAAACTTGCAGCTGCAGTTTCAGCTTTCTACATATGGCTAGCCAGTTTTCCCAGCACCATTTATTAAATAGGGAATCCTTTCCCCATTGCTTGTTTTTCTCAGGTTTGTCAAAGATCAGATAGTTGTAGATATGCGGCGTTATTTCTGAGGGCTCTGTTCTGTTCCATTGATCTATATCTCTGTTTTGGTACCAGTACCATGCTGTTTTGGTTACTGTAGCCTTGTACTATAGTTTGAAGTCAGGTAGTGTGATGCCTCCAGCTTTGTTCTTTTGGCTTAGGATTGACTTGGCAACGCGGGCTCTTTTTTGGTTCCATATGAACTTTAAAGTAGTTTTTTCCAATTATGTGAAGAAAGGCATTGGTAGCTTGATGGGGATGGCATTGAATCTGTAAATTACCTTGGGCAGTATGGCCATTTTCACGATATTGATTTTTCCTACCCATGAGCATGGAACGTTCTTCCCTGTGTTTGTATCCTCTTTTACTTCCTTGAGCAGCGGTTTGTAGTTCTCCTTGAAGAGATCCTTCACATCCCTTGTAAGTTGGATTCCTAGGTATTTTATTCTCTTTGAAGCAATTGTGAATGGGAGTTCACTCATGATTTGGCTCTCTGTTTGTCTGTTGTTGGTGTATAGGAATGCTTGTGATTTTTGGATCCCTTCCTTACACCTTATACAAAAATCAATTCAAGATGGATTAAAGACTTAAATGTTAGACCTAAAACCATAAAAACCCTAGAAGAAAACCTAGGCATTACCATTCAGGACATAGGCATGGGCAAGGACTTCATGTCTAAAACACCAAAAGCAATGGCAACAAAAGCCAAAATTGACAAATGGGATCTAATTAAACTAAAGAGCTTCTGCACAGCAAAAGAAACTACCATCAGAGTGAACAGGCAACCTACAAAATGGGAGAAAATTTTTGCAATCTACTCATCTGACAAAGGGCTAATATCCAGAATCTACAATGAACTCAAACAAATTTACAAGAAAAAAATAAACAACCCCATCAAAAAGTGGGCGAAGGACATGAACAGACACTTCTCAAAAGAAGACATTTATGCAGCCAAAAAACACATGAAAAAATGCTCACCATCACTGGCCATCAGAGAAATGCAAATCAAAACCACAATGAGATACCATCTCACACCAGTTAGAATGGCAATCATTAAAAAGTCAGGAAACAACAGGTGCTGGAGAGAATGTTGAGAAATAGGAACACTTTTACACTGTTGGTGGGACTGTAAACTAGTTCAACCATTGTGGAAGTCAGTGTGGCGATTCCTCAGGGATCTAGAACTAGAAATACCATTTGACCCAGCCATCCCATTACTGGGTATATACCCAAAGGACTATAAATCATGCTGCTACAAAGACACATGCACACGTATGTTTATTGTGGCATTATTCACAATAGCAAAGACTTGGAACCAACCCAAATGTCCAACAATGATAGACTGGATTAAGAAAATGTGGCACATATACACCATGGAATACTATGCAGCCATAAAAAATGATGAGTTCATGTCCTTTGTAGGGACATGGATGAAATTGGAAACCATCATTCTCAGTAAACTATCGCAAGAACAAAAACCAAACACCGCATATTCTCACTCATAGGTGGGAATTGAACAATGAGATCACATGGACACAGGAAGGGAAACATCACACTCTGGGGACTGTTGTGGGGTTGGGGGAGGGGGAGGGATAGCATTGGGAGATATACCTAATGCTAGATGACGAGTTAGTGGGTGCAGCGCACCAGCATGACACATGTATACGTATGTAACTAACCTGCACAATGTGCACATGTACCCTAAAACTTAAAGTATAATAATAAAAAATAAATAAATAAATAAATAAATAAATAAAAACTTGCAGCTGCAAAAGGTGCTACACATCACCTTATGATGGATGGCTTTTCATTTGGATCTAATAATTATTTGTTTAAATTCATTCTGCCAATTTTCAATTCCAAGATTTCTTATGCACAAGGACTCAACCAATTGCTGTTAATGGACTTTGTGAACAGAAAATGATCCTTGTAAACAGTTCAAAGATACAGATTTTATTTCAATATCTTAGGTGCTTCAAAAAGAAATTCACTAATTCCAATAATGATTTGGTTTTTTAATCTAATTTATAAAACCAACATAAAACTTTTCAAAATTCATCCCAATGAAGGTGAAAAATCTGACATTGTTTTCAGAAATATCAAAAAGTGTAGCAGTAAAGATAAAACTGTTTTTGTAATATAAACTAATTTTGATGAAGTATGGTCATGACAAAAACATTTTTGCCAATTTCAGTGTGATAGATTATGCTTTTGTAAAGAACAATAATTTTAATAATATCTCCCATTCCACATGCTCTGCTTACAATGTGACCTTGGCACTCACTCTGTAAAGTGGTTGGAGTCTATACTCCCTGACTTAAATGTGGGCAACCATTTGCTAATGTTCTAATAGTCTGTGACAGGTAGATTATCAAAATGCCTTGGATTTCTGTCTCCTTCCCTTGGGACACCTGCTCCCGTTCTCTTCCATGCTCTGAGGGACCCGAACAAGCCCATTCAAGGAGACCATTTAGTGACTTGACATGTAAATGCTCCAGGCAAAGTTCAGCCAAGGTCCTAATCAACAATTAGCTTCATTCACCATGTAAATGAATGACAATTTCTCCAGATGATCCAGCCTCCAGCTGCTAAGTTACTTCAAACTTCTAATTCTTCCTACCTGATGTCCTAGACATTGTGTGGCAAAGATGGGTCATCCTGTTGTACTCTGTCTAAATTCCTGACAGACAATCTGGAGCATAACAAAGTTGTTATATGCCATAATGTGTTGGGAGGTAATTCGTTAGGTAGTTATAGCTAACCAGTACAGTTTTCAAAATGTTGAAGCAGAAATGTGTTTGAAATCTATTGTGATGTGCATGTAATTCAAAACAGTTTATGAGACAGCTGTGATATTCTACAATTTGAAATAGAAGCTATAGTTGTCAGAAATTATACAACTACATTATATATAAGTGCTTAGAATACATAAAATACAAAATGTTATGAAGGAGCTGAGATTTAATGCAAAAACTGTTTAGTATGGTGGCATGGACTTTTGACTGCTCAGCACCAATTATTGAGACTCACTCTTTAAAAATGTACTTTTGAAATCAATGTAAATATCCTATATAGGGTAAACATTTTATTAAAAAGTTATCCACATTTAGGTTACCTTTTGTCCAAAATCAGTTGTACATCTTTAATCTAATAATTTTAACAATACTTAACAATTATGTTAATATTTAACAAGCGGAATACATACTCAAGACATTTGGAATCTTTGAGCAATTTGTAAATATTGAAAATGAACCTTTCTTGCAAACAGGAATATATTGAAATTTTTCTTAAAATGAGAGGGGAAATCTAAAGAATGATAAAATGATAAGAATGAAAAGATTTCAAACAGGATAAAATTTAATTTTTTTAATTCTGTAAACTGGAATATCTTAAATTCTGAGGAAAATAATGGTATAGAGATTATATTTTTATTGAAAGCATTTATATTTTGAATCAGCATGGTATTAATATTGAGAATTCTATAATTTATTTGAAAAACTTTGACTTTAAAAATAATTTCCAAAGCAAGATACTTGTAATGGAGTAAAGAAAGACAATGTCTATAAAAATATTTATGTAGACACATCTCCATGTTTCAAAATGCAGGAATAGTAAGAATATTCTTTATATAGCAGAATTTGATCTTATCTTACTAGGTATACCAGCATCTGTAGAGAAAGTGTTTGCTCAATTAAAAATACTGATGGACATCAACTAAAGATATCCATATCAAATATGTTAATAACATAATACAACTTTCCAATGATTGCAGTCAATTTGATGTAAAAAAGTAAGATCCTGGCCGGTAGTGTAAGTTCATGCCTGTAATCCCAGCAATTTGAAAGGCTGAGGCAAGTGAATTGCTTGAGCCCACAAGTTTAAGACCAGCTTTGGCAGCATGGCAAAACCCCATCTCTACAAAAAATACAAAAAAATTAGGTGGGCATAGTGGTATGCACTCATAGTCCCAGCTACCTGGGAGGCTGAGATGGGAGGGTCACCTGAGCCTGGAAGGTTGGGGCTACAGTGAACCATGATCATGCCACTGCACTCCAGCCTGGGTGACAGTGTGAGCCCATGTCCAAAAAAAGAAAAAACTGTTCTTTAGAAAAATACTAATGATAAATTATTAGAAAGCAACAAGACTAAAAAACTGATTCAAGTACAGGAATACAGACCAAGAATAATTATTTCATTTGGTTTTTTAATGTTCATCTCATTCATAAAATTTTTACTTTTTATAAAGATTTTGTTTTATAAAATAATTTTAAATAAGACTTTTTATGTCTACCAATATACTAAAACAAATTTTTTAGTCAACAAATATTCAAATATGTAAAATTATATTACTTGTAGTGGGTCTTTTTATTTGCAAAAGCATTCTACTTGAACAGTAAATTATGTGGCCACCTGAATATAAAGGAGCTATTTTCAATAATTATTCAAAACTAAGCAGTTCTGCCTTCACTTCAGCTCAGTAGAGATAATTCTCATAAGGTGCTAAGCCTTAGGAATCAAATCCATTTGGGGTCATTACACACAACTGGGAAAATAAATAGCTCTATGGCAGCTCCCCAGACCTACAGATTGCAGGTCTGATCAGAAGGCTGACAGAGAAATTTATTTTTTAAGTAGCAACACTACAAAGGACAAGGGAACATGTTCAAGTGCTCAGTGGCAGATATTGGCTATAGTTAACTTGGTAGATAGTGGCTGCTCCTTCACCACTCTCCTATTCTTATCCTAGTGATTTACCCATCTGCTTTTTACCCATGGGCTTCCAAACAGCACTGTAAGTGTTCTAGAAACTCAATTAAGCTAGTGGAATCAGATGGCAGGAGGTAGATACTCTCTGAAATAGGCCAAACATTTTCCACATTGGTCAGCTCTACAAAATTGAGAAAGAACTTTTGTTTTTCCTTCTACATAGAGTACCAAATTAATGGAGCCTTGTAATTTAAATTGTGTTCATTAGAATCTTCTCATTTAAAACTTCACAAAGTCAGGTTGCCTGTGGGGCAGAGAAACTATAATGAGCCAGCGTCTGCCAAAGTTAGGGCAATAATGATTTCAAGGTCATAGACTGGCAGAATGCTGAAGGAGAGATGACTGGCAAATATCAAAGATGCAGAAGAAGAAAGTGTATTCAAGCATTTGTTGAAATTGTGCCACTGCTAGAATTTATTTAAGTAGGTTTGAGAGAGTAAAATTAGCAGGGTTGTGAAGACATGCTTTGTGAATAATTCTCATTGCAAAGTAAATCATAATGATTTTGCAGCTAATCTAAAATGGAGAATAGAGAGCAAGAAATGGGGGAGGTAAGGGTGGAGAAAAAGAAAAGAAGAAATACTGTTTTTTCCTTATTACTTTCTCAATTAGAGTTGCTAAGAAAATCCCATATCTCACTGAATATTTATTGAGGAAGGCCTTTTGTATTTAACTCACAGACCAAAAGAGAATCAGCTAATAATAATACGTAACAATTGTCGTGCCTTCACCTATTTCTGAGTGTCTAGTGTGATTCAAACAGTGATTCAAGTTCTGGGGATTTAGTAGGGAATAAAACAAGCAAAGCCTCCCCTTACAGAGTTCATGTTAGAATAGACACTAGGCAAATACCCGCTTTAGAGAGTGACAGATGCTATTTTTAAAGGATGATCAGAGAAGATACTTGAGCAAGAGACTGTGATGAATTGAAGTAGCTAGCCATGTGAATATCTGGGCAATGAGTGTTTCAGGGCAAAGAGCAGCCACTGAAAACGCCCTGAGTCAGCAACATGCTGAGGCCCATCAAGAAACAGAAGGAGTCCAGATTGTTCAGGAGTTGACACTGAAGGAAGCAACAGGGAAAGGAAATGAGGTAGAAATTTACCAGGCACCAGACCATCACAAAACACAGAAATCTAGGACCTCTTGGGCCAGGATTTTAGAGCATAGAAGTCAATATATGAAAGTATTTGTTGAAGCCCTCATTGCGGAAAGAAAATTACTATTTTCAACTATTCACACTGTTTCAATGTATTGATACAGAACCTATGCCTTTCTGGATTGTCTGCCATGGTCCTTTAAACAGAGCTACCTTCCCAGCATGCCCAGAAGTTGGCCAGAACTTCCTCCAACCTAACAATTCAGCCCCTGCATCCCTACTTAGCTTGTGGCAGGCCACCAGTTGCAGATTCTTTCTCTTTGAAGAAACTCTTCAGACCCTACTTTTTAGCTTTACAAACACAACTCTATGACTCCTTCACAAACACCCCAACTATCCCACCTGCACCAGGTTGCTCCAACAAGATGCCAGCTATGACTGGTTATCTGGAACACTCAAATGATTAATCTTGATAACAGCATCATATACAGGACCCCATGGACATAAATTACTAATTGATCTTTCCTGACTACCCACAGCAATATTTGAAAAGCTCAGTGAAATTAGACATCACCTGGACAACATTATTGTGTGTTTGCATTTGGATGTTCATAATCAAAAGAAGCTCTTCCATAATATTCTTATTTCTATTACAGCTATATCAACCCATTCTCCAATGCAACAAAAGCCTATAAAGGGGGTAGGGGGGAGAGAGAGAGAGAAAGAGAGAGAGAGACTTTGATTAGTGAAAGAATCTTATATCTCATCCCTGCTGATCTTCCCCCTGCAGCCTTAAAATATTAGAGGTTTACAGGGCTCTTCACAAAACTTGGTCATAGGAAAGTGACTCTTCAGGTTCCTATGCCTGATAACAGGTATGATATTTTTATCTGATGTTTAAGGCCCTTCTGTGTCAAAGAGAAGTAGATGGCAACTCTCTATAAGCAATACTGTTGCAGCAGTTAAAATTGAGGCAAACAGATATGAAATAGTATATTTTTTTCCAAGTAGAGGAAAATAGGGATGAGCTGACATGTTTGCACAAGAAATCATGGACTGAATTTCCAAGAGTTCAGGTCTCAATTCTTTGCAGAGCTTATTAGAGTCCAGCATCTTCTTTAAAGTTACTGATACATACAACAAGCATCACTGCTTCCTATCTCAATCCCACGGCATCTTCCCATTAGCCTTCCTTCATTCATACAGAAGATACTCCTTATTGGAAACGTAACCAGTTTTTAATCTATGACAAAATGTTGCCCCTTCACCCATAGTTATTTATTTCCATAATAACTCATTTATAGGAGAACTTATCAAGAACCAAACAAACAAAAAGAATGGAAAAGGAGAAAATTATGCTCAAAAATTATTATCCATGATTTTATTAACCTTTATTTTCCCTCTGAAAATCCCCACAGGTTAGAAAAACTACAAGCTTCAGGAACAACCACGTAGTTTGGCCTTATCAGATAAAGATTACAAAGTTGAATTTTTAAATGATCACACTGATGCCGATGTTTATTAATTAAACCTCATCATCATTTTTTAAAAGCTTGAATGAAAAACTGGCAATGGCTGAAATCTCTTTTAAAAAGAAGTAATTTCATGGATATGACAATATACAAATGAATGAATAAATAAAATAAAATAACATTCAAGGATTCCTATGAAAACACAGTTCTTTCCTAGTTCTATAAAATTCTACTGAGTTACATCAAGTTAATATGACTATCTTAAATTTTTTCTAGGCTTCTTCTTATAAACTATATTTCCGAGATAGTATCACTTGACTCATTTTCACTCAAGATTTCCCTGTTAAAATAGACTTCCCTAGCTAGAACAAACTTAGATTGTCAATGTCTGTTGCAAAACAACAAAGAATCACACTAGTGTTGGCTAACCGGTCACCTATCTACCCATTTCCTTCAAAACAATTATTTTGTAAAAGTAATTTGCTACCCTTTCTTTCACTGTGTTTCTTCCTTGTTTTCTTCTTAAGTAAGTGTCTTGAAGATCAACAACTAACTGTTGTTTGCCTTTGATGGTGCAAACGTATACAGTAGTTGGAGACGCTGTGTTAGTGGATAGTAATAATTTCAGTAAGAATATTTACTGAGTTTATTCAATAGACTTAAATCTCAGAAAAAAATGTGTTTTAAGGTAATTTTATATCCTTTGTAATATGATATTTTTTAAAAAGTGGTTTTAGTTGTAAAAGCTTGATGCAAATAAAAGTCTGTCATCTTTTCTAAGTACTTAACTATTCCATGTGACTTCTGAACACATTGTCATTGGAAAGATTAGACTAAAATGATATCAAATGTCCAATAAAACACAGAAAATCCTTCTGAATCTGCAGGGTTAGCTGGCATGCTTGCCACTTTACACATATAAACCAACAGAAACTAAGCCGGCAATGTATCTTCCAGATTCTCCCAAAGGCAGGATTTTTAGCTAAAATAAATTAGCTTTGAAGAAAGATAGACCTGGCTTTTGAAAAAATGATGAATTTTTAGATAAATCAGCTGCCCCAAAAATTCACTGTGCATATAAGTGGAAATATGTACAAATTAGAAAAACACAAACAATTTTACAGATGTTACTATTTAGCTGTCAGAATAAGCAAAAAAAAAAAAGAAAATCGAGAACATTAGTAATTAATGGAACATGAAAAATCTAAAACGCAGTTAGTATTTGCAATTAACTGGTATTTTTCAGAAATTAGTTGTTCAGAGGAACCAACTAAAACACGTGGAGAAGTTTGCTACAGAAATTTAGGTGGTAAAACTTTTAGTTTAGAAATGAGGTCAATGCATGCTTGGTCTCTGATACCATATAAAACTATGAGACTGGACAACCAAACTCAATGGCTCTTATTTTTAAACCTCAAATCATTTTTAATTCCATCTTATCTTACAGATTTTGCTTCTATTTCATCACACTCTCTCCATCATTGCTCAGACCTTTTTTAGCATTCCCTTAAATATTAGAATAATCTTGTACTAAACATCTTCCTGTCTTTCTTCATTTTTTGTTCATCTTATATATAGAGCCATGACTAATTGTTCCAAATCTGTTCATGGATTCCTCATTTTCTTAAGGACAAAGGGCAAACTTTGCTCAACCTCTTCCTTATTCTGTGAGGCAGGCTGCTGGAGGCTCCATCATTGAAAACACTGCTGGAACATAGGAGGGAAAAGAAAAGGAAACCCAGGAAAGCTGTGTAAGGACAAATCTCATGGTCACACCCAGGTTCAAAGGGGTAAGGAGGCACAATTCCGCCACATGCCTAGGAGAAGGAGAACCAGAGTATTGGTGGACAGTCCTGATGAGTATCACTGATCTACTGCTCATACACTTTGACAGCCAGAAATTGTCTTGAGCCCCTGTAGGAAAACTACAGTTGAACTTGGTGTAGCTCTTCACCTCTATGGAAGAAGATTTTGCTCCTATTGCAAAGGAAAAGATCTTGTGCTCCTCTAATGACACGGCTTTATTATAACAAATTGTGAGTAGCCTTAATAAGGGAACTTCTAATAGATTTGTGATCAGAAAGAATAACATCAACTAGCTAAGTATTTAATATTTTATAATTATGGAAGGCTTAGTGTGTGTGTGATACAAGACATTGCATGCATTAACTTATTTAATCCCCACGATTGACCCTGAAACAAGTATTATTACCAACATTTCACAAAGGAGAAAGCAAAGGCACAGAGAAGTCAAGTAACTCACCCAGGCTCACACAGCAAGTGTGTGACTGAGTAGGAATCAAGCACAGAAAGTCTGACTCCAGAGCTAGCCCTTTTGGCCATGGCAATGTACTGCTTCAAAGGAAATGACTTGGAAAAAAAATTATTTATTTCTTAAATTAATAATGTGGCTTCCATTCAAGAAAAAAATATATACATCAAACGTTAAAATAAGAAGAGCTCAGTCGTCCCTCAAATGCAGAAATACAGTCTTGAGCTCTAAACACCTCTATGTAACAAATCTTATTCCGTTTTTTGAGGCTGCACTTTACAGCTAACATATCCTGGCATGGACACCTGGCTGAAGTACTCATCAAAAGTAGATGTCATGAATGATATAAACTGAGGTCCGTTTAGAGCCTTTAACTAATTGGTTAATGAGTACCCTTAATATTTTATTCAGGATAAAACTTCTTCCTCCAAACAAATGATGTAGATATCCAGGATCTCACAGTTTTCAGCCAAATACTTGGGCAAATTCAAAAAATTTTTTAGAGAAAAAAATTCTACCCACAGACACCCTTGCAGACCTTCCTCCAAATGAGAATTGAATGGCCCTCTGTTGAGATCAGAGTATGAGTCAGATTTCTGAAATTTCAAATGAGAAATGTTAGTCTTTCTGCCTGCACACCACACATATAAAGCATATGGATGTCACCTTAATTGACAACACAGAATATCTGCACTACAGCTCTCCTGAGAGGATCCAGCCAAGAATTTACTACAGCCCAGCATTTGCAAAGAGCTCATTTGACCTATCTCATTTTAGAGAGTCAACCTAAAGAACATAATAGCTGCTCACTCCTCTAGGTTCTTCTAATTCCATCATTGCATTAGATCAGCTTGTGAGATAATAAACTTCATTGGTTTTATTATCTTGACTTTTTTATCCTACCTCTCCTCAAAATTCTTAGACTTTGTAGGGTTAAATTATAGTTTTATGAACCTAGTTTTCATATAAGTTCCATAGAAAATATTCACTAAATCACATTTCCCTAACTCCTACTAATTTGTTGGCAAAGAAATCATGTTGTACAGGAATCCCTGTATACAGATCTATAAGAACTGCTGGTTTCAGAAAAAATTTTAACTTTTGTATTTATTATCTAGTACTACATAAATTATCACAAAATCAGTGAATTGAAGTGACATACTTTTTTTTTAACTTTCCGTGTCTGTGGTCATACATCCAGCTACTGCTTAGATTCATGATCTCCTCTGTTTCATGGTTTCTCATGAAGGTGCAATTCAGGGGCTGGCCAGGGTTGCTGCATCGCCTGAAGGCTCAACTGGATTTGAAGGGAATCCTTCAAAGTTTGTATTCACGGTTGCTTGGCAGAATCCTGTTCCTTAAAGGTTATTGGACTGAGGGCCTCAGTTCCTTGTTAGATATTGACTGGAGTCTGCTTTAAGGCTCTTGCCATGTGAGCCTCTCCACCATGACAATTTACTCAATCAAATCCAGCAAGAGAGAGAAGGCCTGCTAGCCACAAATGGAAGTCACAATTTTATGTAGCAAAATTACAGAAATGACATCTCATCATCGCCTTTATTGTAGTCTGTTGCTTAAAAGCAAGTTATTAGTCCAGGCTATGCTCTAAAGGAGGTCATTTTAGAGTCTGCTGGCTGCCCCTTGCTAGATTAAATTTTAATTCATCTCATCATCATATTTTCCTTTCAATTCTGGCAAACTTTTAGGGAAAGTTACAAGTTTTCTAATACATTTTTCTCCTCACACTAAATATTTTCTAAATAGTTTCTATTTACGTAACTGGTCTTTCATACTTCATTATTGCTAGGAACTCCAAATATATTTTGGAACAACGTATGCATGTTAAGAAATTAATAACAGATGGTTATCTGGCTACTCAGATCAAGGTGTTAATATGTCAACTCAATAATACATTCAAGAAAATATAAACTAGGAAGACTTTTGAAGAATGCATTTCCTTCTTGCTATCTCCTTTGAAGCAGTAATGACCAGAAAAATCTCTCAAGGCTGAATGTGAAAAAAATTATGGATTTTGACTGCTGAATATCAGGTAAAGAAAAATTATGGTAATAACATTTAGGAGAAAAGGACAACTTCTTCAATGATATATAATCATACCTAGAGTGCAAATCTTTCCCTAATGTCATGACACAAGTGCTAAAATCATAGGTGAATTTAACTTAATGATTCTGCCATTTTGCTGTGCCTTTATTTACCTTCTAATTGTAGTTGTAAAATAATTCAGCATTTACATGTTTATGCCTTGTATTTCTTGCTGAATTTTATGCAATCATGAAATAACTCCATTTAGCAATCAAGACACTTAATTTAAAGCTTGCCTCACTTCCAATGCTGGGTGACAATCATAAATAATTCTAATGACAATGACAGGAATGTTAGAAATATTTGAAGGATCATTTGTTTTGCCTGAGCAATATACAGAACTGGAAAGAAGGAATGATTTACATTTTGGTAATTAGACATTTCTAATCCCTTTCATTCTTCAGTCAAGCTATAACCTACTGAATTTAAAATATAAGATGTCAGTGCTTTTCAATACAAGAATTCATATTTTCTGGCATTTCTCTGGATTGAACAAAACTTTGGTTTCCATGGATCCCAATTACAGTTTCAAGTTGTTCAGCACCACAGCAACAAGACAAAGGAGAAATTCATTTAAAGCTGTTGAACTTTCAACATGGAATATAAAGGAAAACCAATGAATGCAGGCTTGGTACATGATTGCTCCCTAGGAGCCTGACAGATCCTGACCAATCACTCCAGTGCTAAGGAATGTCCTTTCAAGACAATGCCACCAGGCAAGTTCATGCAAGAAGAACAAAAAGGTTAAAATGGAACTAATGATTTCATGTCTTTTATTTAAATTGGCTATAGCCTCACCTAGGAGTAACTGTCTTTAAGCTTATCTCCTGGTTAATTGATGAATATCTGTGTAAAATACTCAATAAGTTCACCAACAGTCATTTCAGTAGAAATCTGAAGACTTCCTGGCCTGGCCTGGCCTGGAGATGGTTATAGGATCAAAAAAAATTACATTGTTTTAACAGATCCCATAAAATAGACTCATCCTGACGGAACAGTGTGGTATGCATAGAATTAATGAGCTCCTTAAGAGTAACAACCAAACCTCTTTTTCCCTCTTTATAACCCCAACATTCAGCATAATGCCTGGCCCACAGTATGTGAATTTTAGTAGTTTTTTTAGAAGTCAATTAAAGACATTTTCTTCTACAAAATAGGTGATAATTTCCATTTATTGTCATAAGTATACTGTTTTTGATATTCAAGGGATTGGTAATTAACAATCTATAAAATGTCCAGAGAAACATAATAAAAGCAGAAGTAAATTTTGAACTGGAAAGCAGAATGAGAAGTCAATAAACACTTTACATCAACTCATTGTGTGCTGGAAATGTACTGTAGAATTCTATGTAGAACAATATAGAAGGATTTTGCAACCCGAGTTAACCACTAAAGTTTACAATAGCATCAGATTAACTCAATAGTGAAAAATCTTTTTCGAGAGATACATCATAATATAGATTATATTAATTTGAATGTATCTATAATTATGTCCATCTGTTGTGTTGTGGGCGGGGAAAAGGTCTCACTTTATGCACTGTGTTTAATACAACGTTTTCCTGGCTGGTATTCCTCCTTCTGAATTATTTGATTTCTACTATTTGCCTTGTTGAAAATCTTTAAAAGTCTCTAAAAATCTTTTAATTTACTTTAATGAGGGAAAACACAGTCACCTTGCAAACTAAGAGAAGTCTGTGCATTTCTAGCTATGTATCTATCTATCTACTTATCTAATTCCGTAAGTAAATTTTAAACCAGGGCTGTACCTTATCCATAGGAAAAATACACAGATCAGACCCATCTCTTTCCACATACAGTGAGTTTGCTTTCAAACCTAAAGAATAGCGCTAGGCAGACATCTACGTGTGTCTCATACTCTGTTTCATCATGTAGGCAGCTTGGAATTTCAAATGATTATTTTGGGGTTCCATGAATTTTATTATTTGATGTGATAGACAGTAATGAGTAGTTCAGAATGAGCGTCCACAGGTACAAAAGGACACACTAGTTAATTTAAAAAATGAATAAACTACTAGTGGGTTGAAATAACATTATCAGTGAATTGTTACTGATGCATAGAATCAAACTTTGAACACTCAAACCAAGAGACGAGAATTCATATTCTATTAGGTTTGTGCAAAAGTAATGGCAAAAATCACAATTACTTTTGCACCAACCTAATACAAGCAGAAATATATAAAAATGTCTAGTTCTCAATTACTGAATTTGGAACATTTGGTTAACCAGCACCCCAATTTAATTTTTGATTGAACATATTGCCTCCTTTCTCCATACACATGAAAGATTCAAAGCAGCTAGCTAAGAATACAGCTGTTCAGTTCCACTTCCCTTTTCCAGAGTGCTTTAAAGTTCAGCTAACCATTGTAGAAACCTAAGTTACTACAACAAGACCTGAAAATATTTTCTAACAAAATAAGTATTGCATTTCTTTCATTTTAATTCAAATATTATTGAGTGCCAAGTCTGTCTAAAGCACTACTGTCAGCATCAAGAGTATGTCTATTACTATTGAGTTTAAAATTGAGTAAAGGGACACAAGAGGATATAACAAGAACCTGGAGAGTGCCTTAGGAATTCAGAGAAAATTTCAACATAGAGAATTCAGAAGAAGCTTCAGAAAGAACAACAGTTGACCTTGACCTTGAAGAAGTATCATATATATTCTGACCATAAGCAGAACAGTGAACATGCCGAAACCCTGTGTCTACTAAAAATACACAAATTAGCCGGGCACAAATGGTGGTGCATGCCTGTAATTCCAGCAACTCGGGAGTCTGAGGAAGGAGAATCACTTGAACCCGGGAGGTGGAAGTTGCAGTGAGCGGAGATCGTGCCTGGGTGACAGAGCAAGACTAAATCTCAAAATAAATAAATAAATTAATTAATTAATTAAAATGATGCTTGTTACCATGAAAGGCCATGTTCAAACCTGCTGACAACTGGAAGTTTTCTTTTAAGTTGGCTTCAACTACTTTCCCAAACCCACACTGGACAATTAAATTGTTGTCTTTTATTGACAACTCTTGTTGGGTGATGGAGAGGACTCAGAACCCACTTGTACTTTTTTACTATATACTTACAATTTATTATTTGTTCCCCTAAACAGAATGTAAACTCCAAGGAAGAAGGATTTAGGGCTCTTTTGCTTTCACTATAGAAACCAAGTATCTAAATGGATGTCTGGATTAAAAGTGTCTAAAATTACTCAACTTTTTAATTTGTTTGTTTGTTTCTAACTGTGGTAAAAACATTTAACATGAGGTCTACCCTCTTGACAAAGTTTTAAGGGTCCAATGCAGTGTTGTTAACTACGGTCATGATGTACAGCAGATCTCTAGGATTACTCATCCCTCATACCTGAGATTGTAACCTTGTTGAAGAATGACTCTCCTTTTCTCCCTACCCCAAGTCCCTGGCAACTACTATCTACTCTATGCTTGTATGAGTTTGATTATTTTAGATACCATATATAAATGGAATCATTCAGTATTTGTCCTTCTGTGACTGGCTTAATTCACTTCACACAATGTCCTTAAGGTTCATTCACATTGCTACATGTGACAGGATTTCCTTCTTTTTCAAAGCTGATTAATGTTGCAGTCTATGTAGATACTACCTGACTTTTTAATAGGTAGAATGCAGTGGAAAGCCTCCTGAAGGAAGATCATAAGAGGTGACACAGTTTCCCGTTCTCTTTCTCTGTCTTGGAACAAGCAACTTGGGATCCCTAAACCCAGCTACCCTGAAATCACCATGCTTACAAGACAGAACAGAGAGATATGTAGAGTATGCAGAGTCAGAGAGATGCCCAGATTATTCCAACCCCAGCTTTCAAGCTGTCCCAGATGATGCCAAGTAGAACAGATCATTCTCCTTGCCAAATCCTGCCTGAATTTTAGATTCCTGAACCAAATCAATATTGTGGGTTTCTAATTTGTTTTTTAAGTGTGATTAAATGAATTTTAGTAAATTCACAGACTTGTGAAATGATCACCACGGTCCAATTTTAGAAAATTTCCAACACACCAAAAACATCTCTCATCCCTATTTGCAGTCACTTCCCATTCCCCACCACAAACACTGCCCCCAGCCTCAGGCAACTGCTGACTTCTATCTACAGATTTGCATTTTGTGGACATTTCAAGTAAATAAAATCGTACACTATGCTGTCTTTTGTATTTAGATTCTATCACTACACTTAATGCTTATGAGGTTCATACATGTTGTAGCACTTATTAGTACTACATTGCTTCTTATTGCTGAGAAGCATTGCATTTTATGGATACACCACATTTCTTTTATCTGTTCACCAGTTGATAAACATTTGAATTGTTTTCCCTCTGGCTGCTACAAATGGTGCTCCTTTGAGTGTTAATACATAAGTCTCTTTTTGGATAGGTGTTTTCATTCATCTTTGGTAGATACCTAGGAGTGAAATGTCTGTGTTGTGCGGTAGCTGATATTCAACATTTTAAGAAACTCTAAACTGTTTTCCAAAGTGACTGTATCACATTATATGCCTGTTAGCAATATATAAGCTTTCTCGAAATTCTTTGCATTATTTGTCTTTTTGAACCTGTCTTTTTTAATGTCATTATTTTAAGCCACAACATTGTTTCAGGAGAGTTTATTACACAGCAATGTATTTCTACAACAATTTTATCATTTATTTTTTTCCTCCACCGCTAAAATATGTTTCACCAAAGCATGGATCTTTAGCTACATTGTTCACCAATCTAACCCAAACATCTAGAAATTTGCACATTAAAGGTGCCACCAATATCTAAGGATTGAGTTTTCAAAACAACCACATCAAGTAGGAACTGTAATTACTGTTTATCATATTAAAGCTGAAGTACACGTAACAAGGAGTGTCTCAGTTAACTGATTTTTTTCTTCTCTTAAAATTCACAGCACTAATGAGTTTTAGAAGGTTGTAGTATGACCACGTAAGTTATTCAAGCAAATTAAGTTATTCAAGCAAATTATATATGTAATACATTATATGTAATAATATTATTATATACATATAATATTATAATATATAATATAATATAATAATTATATAATATAATATAATAATTATATAATATAATATAATAATATATTAACAATATATAATTTATTTATAAATAATTTATATTTATAATATAATAATATATTAATATAGATTATATGTAATTATATTATATGTATATAATATTATTACATATAATATATATTCACCTAAATTTGTTTATATTTACATAGTTTTATACGTGCATGTATATATTTTACATATATACATATGTATACTATATAATATATGGTATATATAATGTATACATATACATAATTATATGTATTATACACATATGTATAATATGTATGTATGTATTAATATGTATTATATAATATATAATATATAAATATATGTAATATAATTAACCAATTTAGATAAATGTAGACTAATAGATCAAGTTGGATTCTAAGTGTGTGTGTGTGTGTGTGTGTATATATACACACATATATATGTGTGTATATATATATATATATATACACACACACATGGATATATGGGCAAACAGTCTATTGCCTCTGGGGGTCCTTAACATAAGGCAGGCATAATGCATAGTCCTAGAAAGGAAAACATTGAAATGTCAACTGACAAAAAAAATATTCACCATAGCTAACAACTGTCTGCCTCTGATGTGTTTGTTAGTCCCCTGTGGAGGAAACACGTATGGAAAAAATGCTCTAGAGAAGCCTTGAAAAACTTCAGCCAAGCAGGTGCCTGCTGATAACTCAGTGGGTATGCTCAGCCAGAGGTCTAGGGAGACAACATGCATTTAAAAGCATTTTAACCTGTGCTCCTGTGATACCCAGGAATCTAGCCCAAGAGCACTTTTTCTCATAGCAGAAGGGAAAAGAGAAAAATCTGGAAGCCTCTGGGCTTCCAGTGAATAAAAATCATTTATATGAATAGTTTTCCCAAGGAAATATATAAACTGTGCTCAAATTACAAGCTCATATTTTTAAGAAAATTGCGTGTATTTCAATCTTTATCTTTTATAAAAGAAAAATGACATGTTTTAAAATTGAGAGGTAGAGAGAGGTAATTAAAAGTCACAGTTGAATATTACAGATACAAGAAAAAATTTGAATATCCCTACCTCAGGATTACTGGAAAGGTCACTGTGATAAATTTAGAATAACAGAACAAGAAATTATAAAAATTATTTTGGGTCAATTCCCTGCCTTTAAGCAATAATTAAACTATTGTATAAAGAGAAGTATTATGGTCTTAAAATTTTCAAGAGAAAATTATCAATATTCATTAACAATATGATCCATAATTTTACAACTATTAGTCCAGATCTGCGAAACATCAAGTGAAAAACAATAACTCGGATAATTATTTTTTTAGTAAAACATAATCCAGAAGTGCCATCTGCAGAATTCTGGCTTAACTGAATTACTATTACATTTGCCATTACAAGTGAAAAATTTTTTTGATGTGTTCCTTAAAACAATAACTCACTAAACAAGACCTCGGGGACCTGGAAAAATGTGAGCTTCCCAAACTTTCCTTTGGCAGAAAGTCACTAAACACATTGGGTAGAGGATGAATTTTCATAAAGGAAAAGAAGTATATCTGGAAGAATCTAGTCAAAATGTGAAAGTATGAGTCTATTGTTGGAATCTTGAAATGGAACTAAAATACAATAATAGTAACAAAAATAACAAAACGTTATCATTTGTTAAGCACTAACTACATGGCAGGCCCTGTTGTAAGCTCTCACTTGATGGTAACATTATAACCTTTAAAGGCATCCTCATATTATAGGACTCTGAAAGTGTCTGAGTTCATATCAAGCTCTATCTGACATCAAAACCTATTCTTAACCACTCAACACCATGAAATATGGCCACTAAGTTGAAGCAGTAATTAATATCTAGAACTGAATTTTCATCTACATGTTGACTAGCAAGAGGGTTTAGACTAACAAACAGTCATCAGCAGAGAAAAATATGCTCACCTCTATGGTTTGCAAATGAAAATCAAACTTCTGGCTTAAAAAGTATACACAATTAGAGAGCTAGAATTTGAATCTCCAAAAGGTGAATATGCATAGAGTTAGGCAGAATGAAAACATACACAAAAAGAAAAAAAAACATCAATCAGACTGAATAAGGGATTAATAATCAGAGTCTATTTTTTCCTTTATATTCTAACAGTCATTGTAAACCTACTATATTTAATCCTCATCAAGCACTGTCAAAGTAGATAGACATCTGCTTAGGTCAGATTCCCCAGAACTGCAACATGAGATGAGGATTTGCATGCAAATAATTTACTATGGAATTGCTCCGAGAAATCAGTGAGGGAGCAAAGGAAACAAGGCAGGGCTATGGAAGCAGCCAAACATGAACATGCAGTATTTATTACAGCATTTTACCCTAATTTTATAGAGGAGAGAGGAAACAGAAACTCACGTTAGTAACTCATGGTTAATAACTTTGCCCAAGGCCTGGAAACCCAACCCATGTGTATTTGACACCAAAACTCAAGCTCTTTCCAACACTCCATACCCTCCTGAAATTATTTCTCCACCTAAGTTGTCTGTTAGTTCAGTATTCTATTGCCCATGTTTTCTCTGCCAGTTCCTGTAAATGGTATCAAAAGGCAGTCAACCACATGCTGATGGGATTTCACAAATCCCTCCTGATCATTTTCTAGTTTTGCCTGTGAGGACCTTTGCTGCGATCAGCAGTTCCTGCTATCTAGTGCCTCAGGAACACAGTGTAACATTAACCAAAAGAGCCACACTCCTCAGAGTGTTGTGTAATAGAATATCCCATTACAGATACTCTCAGGTTTAAAAAGCCTCGAAAGATTACATGAAAAACAGTAACACAGGGAGAGAAGTGCAGTCTTAGGGACTGGGTGTGTAAACTGCAGAGCTGAAGACTGGGAAAAACACACAGTTTGGGAAAATTATGGCAAAATACCCAGAAAAACAGATTTTTTTTCCACTTTTAAAATGTAAGTTTTGGTCCCATCTAACCAAGCCAAAAGTTGAGACTTGAAGGTTGATTTGTTCTTTTACCACCAGTACTCATTGTGGGTGGGCAGGCTACTCTGCTTCTAGATTTCCTGTGGCTCTATCTCCGCTTACATCCCTCATCTATCTCTAGGCAATCTGGGAACATCTATGCTCATTTATTTATATCTTCATAAATGTAAAACCTAGGGACCTATTTATCTCGTCATTGAAAGTCTATAAAACAGTAATGTGGGATGTAAAATATTCAGTGATTCTAAAGAGAAGAAAATTCTAAATTTGACCTTATTTCCATGGGACCATTAATCAATGACACTAAATATTATCAGCTTGATAACTGTACATAAATAAGGATTGAATCTCTGATGAGGGATTAAACTAAAATTACTTCAAAAGCAAGCACATCCAAGTCAATGTTTTATAAAACCTTGACTCAGTCATAATTTTGCTTGTCATCTTTTTCATAAAAGAAGATTTACACGTCCTATGATAGCACTAACCTTTTCAAAGACTGGCAAGTACACTTCATATATTTAAGTAATTATGAATTATGACTCCTAAATTATGATATCTAAAAAAATCAGAGAAATATGGGAAAAAAGAATAACTCAAGAGAAAAAAGTTACTTCATTCTATTTTCAACTCTTTTTGTGTTTAACTCAGTAATATTATAACATCTGATACTTTTGGTTATGTGATTCTAATTTTCTTTACTTGACATTATATGTAGGAATATAAACACATTAGTTTATTCAAAGTTATTTATTGAATATTTACTCTGTGCCAAGTGTAAGGTGTTTTACTGCACTAATGTTGTTTAGGAGTCCAGGAGGGAAGGCATGCTATATTTCATGATGACTCTCACTCATTCAGTCATTCAACAGGCATTTATCAAGTATCATCTCTAGTACTAAGGCAGAGAAGTGAATCAGAATCATTGCCCTCCCCTTTGGAGCACAGTCTTATTTGTGTGTTTCTCTATCTCTCTCTCTCTTTCTCTCTCTCTGTGTGTTTGTGTGAGTGTGAGAGAGAGAGAGAGAGAGATGCAGAGAGAGACAGAGAGAGTAACACAGCATAGTAAGAGGTGGACATAAGACACAGACGGCTGTGGCACAGAGGAATAATGAATGCTACTCAGCGGTCCGACAGCTGGGACTTAAAGGACAGAGTGTTGCAGCTGTGAGGGGCAGAGGTAGAACACAGTTTCTTACATATTTGAGACAGCAGGAAAAGCATATGCAAAGATAAGGAAGTACAAAAATGTAACTGCAAGTGTTTCAGTCTGACTGGAGAATGGTGTTGGACAGGAAGTCCAGGAGGGCACAGTTAGTCATGCTGTACAGTCTGGACTCCATCTGACAGAGAATTGGAAACTATTATGGGGCTTTAAACAGGGAACGTTTTGTAACATTTGATCTGCAATTTTAAAAGACCATTTTGAAAGTATTATGGAGAATGGATTAGGAGGGGAGAAGAAGAGATTTTGAGTCAGAGAGACCAGTAAAAAGCCAACAAATAATGCAAACCTAAACTAACAATAACAGTAATGACGGAAGCATATATTTCAAGAGTAACCCTCTTGCGCCAGCTTTTACACTAAGCATTGGAATGAAATATCTTACTGAATCACTTTCAACAACCACAACCCTGCCTCCCCCTAACATTGACATCATTAACCAGTGCCTTTCATGAAAGAGGAAATGAGACAAAAAGAAGTTAAGGAATTTGACCAAAGTCACAGAACTAGTAAGTGATAGAGCCAAGAATCAAATTCATGGACACATTTGAGAAATGTGGATGAGGTATAACTGAAATAATTGAATAACTGATCAGTGCTAGGAAGTGAGAGGATGGAGGAGCCACAGTAATTACACCATAACTGGTCACGTTCCTTTTCCCTGTTGTACCAAGATTATCAGGAAGTGTGGGGAAGAAGGGCAATTATTACATATATAAAGACAACCTAAAGTCTGACAATAATCAGGTAGCCTACATTGTCAGGAAGGAATAACAGCTACACCCAGGCTGTGGATCTCCAAGAGACACACAAGCTGTGGGAAACCTGTGTTTGTCTTGGCAGTCATAACTCCTATCTTCCTCGTGGATGTATTCTTGTTCTAAGAGAAGCAGTAAGAGACCGCATAAGAATTCTTCCACACATGCACTAGATTCATAAGCCCAAGGAAAGATTTCTATCATTACTTTAAAAAATGGCAGATGAAAATTATTCTAGCAAATATCAAAGTAAGGATGCCAAACACCCGATTGGGAGGCATATATTTCACATCCTTCACACAATTTATATTCCCAAACTCTCTACAGAATTAAAAGCTAAATAAAGAAGGAACATGTGGTATAAATTAGAGAAAAAGCAATGGTGCCATAACAGCGAATAAATTTAAACCCTCTAGCAGTAACGTGTACATTCCATATGTTTTATGTACATATATACTATGTTACTGTGTGGGCTTTTATGGCTACATATTTTTCAGAAACAATAATTTATATATTATTTGAGAATGTACAATAAATTGGTAAATGTTATCAAGGTAAATTTAATTCACAGCCTGAAGGAAAACATGGACAATTAGAACACATTCCTCTGTAAACACATATCATCTATATAAGAACTATTATAATTTTACTCATATACCTATCCATAATTTTAAAATGTTCCTCTAGTGGTCTAATAAGAAATTATTTCTTTCATATACAATGAAGTTTTGAAATAGCACTCTTCATAAACCATCCCCAAACATTGTTCCTTCAGGAAAACTACTTATATGCAGAGTCACAAAATAATTGAGTTGATAGGGACCATAAGAAACATCTAATACAGCATTTCCAAATCAAGTTACATGAAAGGGTTTAGCAAGATGAGTTTTCCAAGAATAAGGAATGCTCTTGTCAAGTGTCTGAGAAACTGGGTTATACAAAGTTCAGTATATTTCTCTACCAAAATCCTTTTAAGCTATATTTTAATATGGTAATGAGCAAGGAAAATTTCCAAGAGGGCTGTAATATGTCCAGAGATTTTTCTAAATTTATTTGAACATGGAAGTTTTTAATTCTAGGAATAATGATCAATATCAGTGCTCTCTAAAATTTAATCTTATTTCACTACCTTCATTTTATACCTAACACTGAGGTATGAAAGGATAAGTGAAACTTCTCAGAGTCATAAAATTCGAGAGCCAGGACTAGAAACCCGTTTTCTAAATACCTCATGCAACTCTGATTTTTTTTTCTGTGTGTGGCGGGTTGGGGGGCATCATTTTTCTTAGGGTACATTACTTAGCCACTAAAATGACAACAACTGAATTAGCCAACAGTACAATGAGAAAATCCTAACAAAGGTCACCATTTATGAGTGCCCACCACATGCCAGATTAAAATCAAAGTCTCTAACAACTTGTCTTTCCTTCTTACAACAATGCAATGTAGTGAGGTACATATTATTTTCCCCATTTTACAGTGGAAGAAAGTGACTGGGAGGCATTTGTAACTGGTCACACAACTTAAAGAGACAAAGCAGGTCTGGCTGACTCAGATCCCCTGCCCTTTGCACCTGATCACCCCCCCTTCATATCTGAAAAAGTTATGCTCTTCAAAACACTCACCCTGAATCTATCTCCCCCACTGAATTCCAAAAAAGTAAAAAGTGGATATCTTTCTGAAATAGTCATTTTCACTTACTACAACAGCCATTTGGAATTCATCAAATATTGACTTCTCCATATTATAAAAGAACCACCACTTTAGGTCACTTTTTTCTTTATTAGATTTCTGGTTTTAAAACCCAATGGCCAAAGACATTTTTTCTGTTTAAAAGGTTAAAAATGATAATTGAGGTATATTCTAATCATTAAATTCAAGAAGAACTAGCCAAGGTATTCTAGGCATAAATTCCCCAAAGCTAGTAAAAGTGACTTTAAAAGTAACTAAAGTGACTGAAATACTGTCTAATCAACACAATAAAAAGTAAATTAGAGTTTTCATATGAGATCCAATATAACCTGTTTCTAGACTACAAGAAGAGTCCACTGAGCCAATATTTTAAGTAGATTCAAACTAATTCACCATGATTCCTTCAAATAATATATAGACCTATTATGAACCACAACATTACAATAATATTATATGAACCAAATCAAAATCAAACTCTCACATGTCTGCATATTTTAACAGAATAGCAAATGTAGACCACATACTACAACCAGCAAGATAATATTAACAATAATGGCTTTAAAAAATAGCTAATCAAGCCACCAAAATATATAAAATGTTCATCTACAGTCTGCTTTGAAATCAGACAAAAATAAATAAAGTGAAAGACATGGTTCCTGTCTTATTTTTTTCACTGATGAGTATTAGAGGAATACTATAGCCTTGAAACATCCATCAGACAGCAAGTAGAAATAATTTGCTGACTTTTGCTATTTTGTTTCCAAGTCATAGAGCTTTATTAACAATAAGTCTGATCCCAGCAGCAAGGGCACTGATGTGACTGACACCCATAGTAATAAAAATATTACCCTTTGAGGCTTGTCAACTCTTCTTGCTACAGGCAGCTTGAGGAGATCCCTTGACAATGATTCATGGCTTGAAACTTATAGCCATCTGCTCTCTTGAAGAATGCCTCAGCCAAGGTGAAGAGGGGAGTTTTCGCAGCTGTATTCTTTTTCCTTCTAAAGTCTACAGAAAAGCATCCAACAAACCACAAAAATCTGGCACTAATTTGAATATGGCAGACATTATCCTCCATATGTTCTTGTTTCAATGGACTCTTTTTACAGTAACTATCTCATTTGATGCCATTTCTTTCCTCTCTTCACGATGTGAAGTGTCAATTTTTCTCACTCTATAAACTTCCTAATATCCTTTCCATCCTATGCAGTTTACAGGTATTTGTCCATCTCTATTTTAATGAAAAGCATGTTTTACTATTGATAAAACTTAAGCGTTCAACTAAATTTTATGAAGTTAAATTATTTCTTTTATGTTTAAGGAAACCAAGGTGAAGTAAGGTAAATTAATCATTGTAAAGTCACATAGCCAGTCAGTAGAATAATTAGAATTTGACCACTTGTCTCCCAATGCCCCACCCAGCATTTACTACCCTATTTAAGAGAAACTTCAGTGTCTCTGCTGTTCTCACTTAGATAGCTTAATGAGGAATAGTTTCTGGCTCATTTATCACTTAACAAACCGCAAGGAAAATGTCAGATGAACCAAATATTCGGCATTTTTATTGAACCAACTGAGAAGAAATATGTACAATTCCAGAAGGATACTTCTTTTTCTTATATAAAAAAAGAAAACTTTTAAAGATAAAGGTAAAACTCAGTTTTACATATCTTCACATCATATTCCCAAATGTGATTTCAAATAAGTTCTAAGAAAAGCTAGCATATGCAAATTAGATAATTATATTATAGAGGCAGGTCTATTGTTATCTACAGACACCAAGTAAATTATCACAGGATTCAATTGCTGGAAATAGACAGTGGGTATGAAGATACATAAAAGATAAAACAACTCAGAAAATCATTCTCATAAGCCACATATGAGGTCTAGTTTAGGTCTACTTCATACATTATAATCCTGGGACAGGATTGAAGGAGCTCAAGGAGCTATGGCTACCAACAGTATGCCTCCCTCATATCTCAAGAAGGCTGGTAGAAACTTACCTTGGCTCAAAACTCACACACAGTCCATTCTTCCACATTCCATTGACCAAAGTAAACCACTTAGCCAAGACCAACACCAGTAGGTGGTGAGCCATGCCAAGAAAAAGGAAAGGAGAACAAATCATGAGCAAATAATTCACCCTATCACTGTCACAGGGACAACAGCAGTTTTAGTGAAATGCTAAAGGCAAAAATAAGATTTAAGTGTGTTTTAGAAAGAATGGGAAGAGAGGGAATTGGAAAGATTGAGAAGAAAATGTTTTCAATGACTTTTTCTCAAAGATAACAAAGAATGTCGGCAGGTAAAAAAGGAGGAATTTATTTTGTTCGGAGGAATGTCTTTTTATTTTATAAAATGTATATTAGCTGCTTTTCTATTGATGAAAATAATCCTGAAAATAGTAAAAATTAATGATTTAGGACAGAAGTTGTAGGATTGGGACGAATTTCTTGTGCTATGTCCTTGACTAAGTAAGAAAGGAAAAGGGCTTGCATGAAAGAGGATAGCTGATCCATAGAGAAGAGGATAGAAAATGTATCTATGGTAATGGGAAGAAAGTAATATGTGCCAAAACAGGCAGTTGGTTCAAAGTTGTGATGAAAGCTTATGAAAGATCTTTCCTGGTTACTTCAATTTTCTCAGTAAAACAGAAGCAAATGTCATTGGTTGAGAAAAAGGAGGGATATAAAATGCTGAAGATTCCAGAAGGCAGGAGAGGAGACATTATTGTCATTCTAGAGAATGAGTGAATGAAGGAAGAGAGAAATAGAATGAAATTGTCAATGTCTTTTGATAGTGAAAGATCATAAAAAGCCTATGCAATTAGAAGCTATTGGTTAAACAAAAGCTATGAGAGAATTTTAGGTTTAGCTGTAATACATAAAAAGCTTAGAAGTTATCATGCCTGCATCTTTAAGACAATAAAGACTGAACAAATTGAAAGTCTATGGCTTTTCTTGGACCCATGAAAGAATTAAAGTCACAGGACAAACTGCCACCCCTAAATCTGGAGAGAAAAGTGAATATAGAGATCACAGCCAAGATAAACTTACTTGGAGCAGAAGCCACTGTAGCTATAAACTGGTAGGAATATTTAAAAGGTAATTTGACCATTTGCTAGAGGTTGAGTATACACTACCTTGAGAATAAGAATTCCTAGGGACTAGTCTTATGTGATATTCACATATTCAGGAATTTTACCTCCACGGACACTACAGGTTCTCATAGTAAAGACTGAAAGAAAAAGAAAAAAAAAAAAAAAAAACCAACAACAACAACAAAAGCTTGTTTTGGAAGAACATAATCAATAATTCTGAAATATGCCCAGAGCATTTACCATAAGAAAGGCCTACTTTCTAAGGGAAAAGATGGCTCCTAAAATTCATTTATTATCTAAGAAATGGGAAATTATCCAACTCCAGCCCCCTCTAGCTTTTCCATCTTACCTAAAGGGAGATATAAAAAGTTAAGAAACATTATACGGGTGACAGTTTAAAAACACGCTCCCAATTAAAAATGGAGATGTAGTCGTAAGTTTTCAGAATGCTTCTCCTTGCCCACATCTTATCACCATGCTAACAGATTTCTAGTATAACAACAGTGGATTACAGTTCAAATAACTATAACACACAAACTTCACTTAAGAAGGAGTTTGTAGTAAAACCCAAAGAGCTGTTGGTGATGTGTACCAGAACAGTAGAGGAAACTGATGCTTTTGCTATGTACAGCTATAGCAAACAGTGACACAACCCAACTCCCAGACATATCAACATAAAACCTCACATTAAGTGCTTATTTGCCTCTAGTCCTATTATCTAATAAATCATGTCCAGCTTTCAACAAAAATTACAAGCATGCTAAAAGACAAAGAAAAACACAATTGAAGAAAACAAAGCAAACATCAGAAACAGTCTCAGATGTGATATAGAGTTTGGAATAATCAGATAAACAACTTTAAAACACAATGATTATATGTTAAGGGCTCTAAAGGAAAACATGCAAGACACACAGGTAATATATGCAAAGAGATGAAAACTCTCAGAAAGAATCAAAAGGAAATACCTGAAATAAAAAACACTGTAACACAAATGAAGAATGCCTTTGATGGACCCATCAGTAGGCTGGACACGGCCAAAGAAAGAATTAGTGAGCCTGAATGTATAGCAATAAGAAACTTCCCAAACTGACATGCAAAGAGAAAAAAAGAATGAAACAGAACATTCACAAACCATAGGACAATTTAAAATGGAGTGATACATGCTAATTTGAACACTAGAGATGAAAAAAGAGATACAGAAGAAATATTTGAAGTGGTAATGGTTGAGAATTTTCTAAAATTGGTGACAGACACCAAGCAAAGATCCAGGAAGCTCAGCAAACGCCAAAGAAGATGAATACTGAGAAAAAATTACACCTAAGCTTATATATTCAAATTTTGGAAAACCTAAAACTAAAGGAAAATTTTTGAAATAAGTCAGGGGAAAAAAATCACTTCACCTACAGAGGAACAAAGAGAACTACATTGGACCTTTCCAAATAGGTAAATCCACAGAGACAGAAAACAGATTGGTGGTTTCCGGGGGCTGAGAAGAAGGGAGAATGGAGGAGTAAATGCTTAATGAGTATGGGATTTCCTTCTGGGGTGATGAAAGCATTTAGAACTAGATTGAGGTGGTGGTTGCACAACATTTTGAATGTATTCAATGCCACTAAATTGTTCACTTGAAATTAAGTGTATATTATGTGAATTTCACCTCAATTTAAAAACGTACATTTGAGAAAAAGTAAAGGAATTAAAAAAGACATACCATACTAACACTAATCAAAATAAACTTTTAGTAGCTACACTAATTTTCAACACAGCAGACATTAAAATAAAGAAAATTTTCAGGGAGAAAGAGGACATTTCATAATGATAAAGGGGTAAATTCTATAGAAGACATAATAATCCCTAAAGTGTATGCACCTAACAGCAAAGTATCCACATATGTGGGCTCAAGTGATACAGCCACAAAGGGAAGTAGACAAATTCACTATTACAGTTAGAGACAACACCCTTTTTTTCAAACTTGATAGTTTCAGCAGGCGTAAAATCAGTAAGAACATACTTGGACAGAACAACAGCAATCATCTTGATCTAATTGGCATTTATATAATACTTTACCCAACAGCAGCAGACTACTCATTCTTCCCAACCTCACATGGAACATTCACCAAGATATACCACATTCTGAGCCAAAAAACACACCTTAAGAATTTAAAAGAATAAAAATCTTACAAAATTATAAAATGATCATCGCATTTGAAAATGATATTGGAAAGGGCCTTTCATTGACACGAACTTGTTCACTATACATGTTAAAAAAAATAGATACATCACTATTTAATTTTTGGACAGCATGGAAAAGCACAGAATATTAAAGATTTATAGTAGATGTCTCTGGTATTATGGCAATTTATCTTTTAAAATGTATTTATGTAGATTTCCAGTTTCTTATAATTTACATGCATTAACCATATGATGTTCTAAATGTTTTAATGAAAATATAAAATGCCTTAACTTAGTAATTTCACTTCTTAAAACATATTATAAAATCATCAGAAGGCTGAGGATTTATATATGAATTTATTTTATATCATTATTTATAAAGAGAAAATGTGAATTAATTGAAGTGCAATAATAAAAAATTGATGTTATATTTTGATATGTTATTTGAAATACAATACAATTATAAAGTAATATTTTGAGGAAATGACATGGGAACGCAATCATCATATAATAAAAAGTGAAAGAAAAAGTTAAATGCAAAATGTATCTGTATATAGAAGGATCCCAATTTGTTATAGTGACCTTTAATAAAGGCTATTTCATGTAATGTGAGAAGAAGTAATTTGTTTTCTTCTTTATGGTATTTGGTATTTTCTGAATTTTCTATAACTATGAGATATTCTGATTGATAAATGGATTTTTTAAAAAATACTCAATAAAATAATAAATTCAATATAATCAAGCAATTTAATTAACAATTCATCCAATGAGTACCATAAAAGCTTGAGAACAGAGGAGGTTTGATTTGTTTCAAGGTGAAATGAGAGGTTATGTCACTATTTTTCAGATAAAGGGACCAGATTCCTCAAGCTGTGGAAACTCTCTGTTAGCTAAGAGGATCAATGTGTGGAGTATGGTGCCTAATTACATGCACTGTACCCTATACACTGTATTGAGAGTGCTCAATGGAAAATCATCACAATTTAAATTATTAAAATTATTGCATCACTCATTAAAATTATTGTCACATTATTTCATCTTTCTTTAAGAATTTCAAAACTGTCACCAATGATGCTTATCAGCTGTAACTGGTTAATATTTTGATTAATATAACTATATTGACAAATATAGTCAAAGGTAATAAAATGCCCAATAAGCAGTTTTTACTTTACCAAGTTTGGATGAGTATAAATAATAAATTATGTAGAGTAAATAAATCTAAAACATCTTTTTAGTTTCTAAGGAAAAACAAAAATGGTAGAAAGACAAAATTAGTTCCCAATTTCTCCATTCTTTAACCAAAAATTTCAGATCACCTAATGACCAGAGAAAAGAAAGGAAAAAAGGAAGAAAAGAAGGAACGGATGGAGGGAGGAAGGGGGAAACAGAGGGATAGGAAAAAAGAAGAAGGAGAAGGAAGAGAAGAAAGATGAAAGCAAGCAAGAGAAAAAAGGGAAGGAAGGAAGGAAGGAAGGGGGATCATTTTGAAGCTCACAGCTCCATTCTTGGCATTTTTTAATTTAATATTTAAATTTTCAAATACCCCAGAGTTATCCCAAAGATCCATAATGTGGAAGAGAGATAACAATACCTCTATTAGGGAGGAGTCTTTTATTCCTGGCTTCTTGTTTCTAGAGGAAGCTTAAACTCCTGTGACATTTGCAGGCTTCCTCTTCACTCCTTCCTATCCTCCTCAGCAGAGAGGAGGAACTTACTGACACCTAAACTTGAGGAAAACTTGGTCCAGGATATTGTATAGTCTAAGCAGTTCCCTTCCCTATACCATGGGTGCCTGTTCCTTGAAAGCATATTAGGCTGCTTTCTCCATGTCTTGTTTGGTAAATTTAATTATTTAATTAAGAAACTTACTTGATAGAGTGTTAGATATGTCTCACAATAAAGAACTTAGGAAATGGTACTAATTGGCTTTTAGTGCATGGCTACATGATTTTCAGTGAGCCATCCAAGGAAGAAAATTGGTGTGCAGAGTTGATGACATAATAGCTTTGGTTGATGAGCTCACGCAGACGAAGTTTCTGAGGGAGACTTGGTAAGTACATTATTATACTTCATGCAAATTCGTATCTTCTAGGAACAAGTATTTCCTATAAGAAGCAACTAAGATTTTTTTTTCTGTCTGCTCCCAGCATTGTTTTCACATAGAAAAAAATATATGCCTGCTCTCACTATGGCATAACACGTTAATTAAAATAGAAAATTTTGCTGGGTTCTGTTCTCTGCTGGTGGAATAGGTAGACAGATGGGGTGAAGATAATCAAAGTTTTAAAGTAAGCTAGTTTTCTCCAAAGGGGCAGTTTCATGGGCAATTCCTACACACTTCAAAGTTCCTCAAGGGAGCATCATGGTACCTGCTCATCCTCCGAAAGGCCTGCAGTAGGCTGAATATTGATTCCCAAAGACATCAAGATCCTAACTCCGGGAACCTGTGAATGTTACCCTATATGTGAAAAGAGACTTTGCAAATGTAATGAAGTTGAGGATCCTGAGATGGGGATATTATCCTGGCTTATCTGGGTGGTTCTTAAATGGAATCACAAATGTACTTGTAAAAGGGAGGCACAGGGAGATTTGACTATAGACACAGAAGGCAATGTGAAGACTGAAGAAAGATGTTACACTGATAGCTTTGAAGACAGAGAAAAGAGCCATGAACCAAGGTATGCAGCTCCAAAGCCAGAAGAAGGAAGGAAGTGGACTCTCCTCTAGAGCCTCCAGAGAGAGGATAGTCCTGCAGACACCTTGACTTCGGCCCAGTGAAATTGATTTTGAATCTCTGAACTTTCTCATTTTAAGAGAATACATGTTTGTTGTTCTAAGCCACAAAGTCTGTGGTAATTTCTTACAGCAACCATAGGAAACTAATCCAGAGCCCACTGCTAATAATAAACAACTGCAAATATGAAAGACACCACTCACCAACTCATGTCCCGTCTCCAGCTCTTTCTCTACCTGCCCACCTCCCCTCCCACCTCTTTCTATTTTCTTGGCCCACAATAAGGACTTGAGAGAATAAATATAAAAAATTATTTTTAGGAATTTAACAAGCCTCATGGTTTGTTAAAGCAAAAGAACTCAGTTAATTGACTAGACTTTCTCAAACACAGGGCCAACAGCGCCAATGCCAGAGAATCCCTGGGCTGTTACCTCCAGAGAGGCAGAATGTAAGCTGACTCATGCTACAAGGCTAATTCCCAGGGGCTGGTTTTAAACTTCAATATATAAATAGGACACCTGCTTATATAATAAATATCATGCAGGAATTCATTTTTAAGAACAAAATATAGGATTATTTTTCTTCAGAACTTATGCCCTATTATGCCCTATTTTTCCTGCTTCATTATAGTCCCAGGAAGTAATCCCTATCCTTTTAGGAACTCATTTGAAAGATAAAAAATATTAAAAGTGAAACAAACATACAAATATCTCTCCTTCGCATTGTCAAGATTTTTCTCTAATAAACAATTGCCTATTCTTGAAAAATCAGCCCACTTAAATTATTCTAAAATAGAAATATAAAAATAAATTTTTGTAATAATTTTTGAAATGAAATAATTTTTATGCAACATTTGTGAGGCCAAAACTGAGTCCAATAGTGTTTTGGTAAATCAGCTCCCTGGAAAAAAGGACGAGAAAGAGGAAGACTTCTGATTGCCAATTTCCATGGTGATGTAAACAGTCCTCCAATTTTGAGTCACTAATAGTTTAACATCCAGCTCATTAAATTCCAGAATATGTATTAATCAGCCCTTATGCCCAGCCAGTTCTATCACACCACTGCAAAATGTCAAACTATATGTAATTATCAATGGTACTATGATCGGTTTCTCTTAATTGCTTTTTGGATATCGGAAGACAAAGAATAAAAATGAGGAAAAAAATTAGTGAACTCTGACCTGCATCTTCATTTTATTTTTGGTCCAATGTTTTTCAATACAAACAGAAAGGGAAAGAGAAAAGACACCAGATTCAGTCCCTGAAAAAAACTTGAGAATAAAAGAACAACTTTAATTATCTTAATTATACTAATCCCTGCCCATGATCCAAGAACCTAATGCATCACCTATGCTAACAAGAAATTACAGAACTAGAAGAGAGAATGAAATATAAATAATTAAGCAGATGAAGTTGAGTCCTAATTCATCACAGAGACAAGAGTCCTCTTAGTGTGTACTGAGAAGGAACTCAAATGTGCTAACTGGTGTTTAATCTATTTCACTTTTAGTACTATAATTTTCTGATTTTCTCTGGAGTCATTTATTATAATAAACCTATAGCTATCTTGGATAGAATCAAACTCCCATCCTTTAAGGATGGGATTTTTTTTTTTATCTTCAGATGGCAATGAGCAGCTAGATCTCGAGATTCCCTACTTTTAGCTAGGGACAACATGACTCTCGTCTCTAGGACCTTTCCATGCAGGAACTGATTCTTTCCTTCAATCTCAGCAGCGTAGCTGGTTAAGAATTAACATTTAAACCAGACTTTACTAATGATTTAGGCTAACAAAGACATATCCAGAAAGGCAAATATACTGAACTAATCAAAAAAGTAGATGTGTCTTCTCCCAGGAGCCCACTTTGTCCACTTTCACTGGGTTGAGCTCTCAGCAACCCTCACTTGACAAGAGACCATCTTTCACCACCTGAGCTCACCCTTGAACAAAACATAAATCTTGGGAATCCAGACACAAGAAAGGACTACTCTCTGAAAGGAGAGTACAATTGACCTTGGACAACGTGGGGGTTAAGGGTACCAACCCCTTGCATAGTCAAAAGTCTGAGTATAACTTTTGACTCTCCAAAAACCCTGTTGTTGACCAGAAACCTTACTGATAGCATAAACAGTCTATTAACACATATTTTTATGTGTGTGTATTATATATTGTATTATTATAGTAAAGTAAGCTACAGAAAAGAAAATGTTATTAAGAAAATCATAAGGAGTAGAAAATACATTCATAGTACTATTCTGTATTTGTCGATAGGGTAAGCCTATGTGGTCTGTTTACAAGATTAATTATCTGTCTGAAATGGTGGGCAGCCACAGCTGCAGACACATCAATCTATTGTGCATATCAAGTAATACAACTTTTTCTTGCAATATAGTGACTTTTCTCTGCTTCTTGGTAGCACTTCCAGGATCACTAGTGGCACTTTGGATGGGTCCCATGGTATTATTTAAGGTTTATGGTACTGCATTCAACATGATGAAAAACATGCAAGAACTGGAAGAGATCACTTGTTACTGCCACCCTGAATTTACTCAAGGGAGAAAATTAGCATCACATGATGTTTTAAGCAGATACTCACAACACTTGAGCTCACTGCAATGACAATTGGAGGTAGCTACAAAATTATTACAGTAGTGCGGCATATAATACAGTTAATTTTATGCAGCTATAATTTAATACTACACTTTTGTGCTTGTTTACATTTCTCACAACTGCTAATATCCCCATGTATACTTTGTGTGCAAAATTTTGATACATTTAGCTTTTTATAACAGGCTTGTATATATCTTATGGTAGTAAATTATAAAATAGATTTGTGTCTATGTGTATTTTATGCATTCATGAAATAACTTTTTCTTATTTTTTTCAATATTTCTAGGCTACACAGTTTGTCCCTGAGTTGTTTTTTGTTTTCCAAATTGCTGCAAATCTCCAAGAAAAAATCTTTAAATATTTATTGAAAAAAAATCTACATATAAGTGGACCCATGCAGTTCAACCTGTGTTGTTCAGGGGACAACTGTATGCACTCCTCTCTCCTGTTTGAGTCTTACCTCCCAAGTCTCTGTTTTCTATTTTAGGGCTCAACTCTTCCCAGGACCACTGACATCAGGAATATCTCCTCCTTTATGGGAAGGCTTTACTCTTTAAGTACGGGAGAATGCCTCAGACCTCATTCCTACCAGAACAACCACATCAGATCTGTAATATATAGCTTTACCATGTCCTCAGTGAGTGCCTCAATAAATTTGAGATATTCTTTTTTCCTTTGTGACTACTTCCTTTTGACCATACCCACTTGGTTCCGGGTCACTTCCAAAAGCTTTAAAACATACTTAATGAATGTGTTCCCTAAAATGCCTCTCTTATCCAGCTGTCCATTTTGGGAAAAATAAAGGGAAATCTTGATTAACTTTATTGTGAGAGGTTTTGGAGAGTGAAGGTCTTAGCAATTGCACTTGCTTCTTTGGTTTAATTTGGAATATTCAAACTCTACTAGAAGCATTAAAGACCAGTGCATTAGTCTGTTTTCATGCTGCTGATAAAGACATACCCAAGACTGGGTAAATTTATAAAGAAAGAGCGGTTTAATGGACTCACAGTTCCACGTGGCTGGGGAGGCCTCATAATCATGGTGGAAGGCAAAAGTCATGTCTTACATGGCAGCAGACAAGAGAGAAAATGAGAACCAAGCGAAAGATGTTTTAAACCATCAGATCTCATGAGACTTATTCACTAGGACAAGAACAGTATAGGGGAAACCGCCGCCATGATTTAATTATCTCCCACAGGATCCCTCCCATAATACGTGGGAATTATGACAGCTACAATTCAAGATGAGATTTGGGTGGGGGACAGCCAAACCATATCAGCCAGAAACAGGGAAGAGGGTACAGGAGGCCCCTCTAAAGACTCATAGAAGGCTCTACATTCTCAACTTATATATCAAAGGGAAACTGGCCAGAAATTGGCTTGGGTAGGGGAAGAGGATTATAAATTCAGATTGGTTGGAAAAAAAATTACACGCTCTTTAGGGATCCTCTTCTCCTAAAATAATACTAAGCAACTACATTAGGTCTTTTTCTCTGATTCTTTATGAAAAGGGAAATATCAATTTTGATCTCACCTGAAGGAACAACATTATAATTATACCAAGGAGAAACATACAGGCTAAAGGAAGCATAAGGACCATAAGAAGAAATTAAATCTTTTCAAAGCTAAGGGGGAAAATGGAGTGTCAGTGCCAAGAAGGATAACACCTACATACGCTCAGGAACTTCAGTGGTAAATTCACGGGTAATATATGACTATTCCAACACAGTCTTCATTTATTATGTTTGCCTTGTGGGCAAAGTAGAGAAATACCTTACCTCATCAATACGAAACTGCTCAAAATCTCAGAAGCCACAGCCAATAGTAATATGTTTATGAAATATATATATATATATTTTTAAACCCTCATTGCTTACAGATCAAAGCTACAACTGCACATAGCATCACCAACTGCCAATTCATATGGAAATCTACTCTCTGATGTTGCAAAAGAAGCTCTAACTGTTCATTTTGTATCGGTATGTGGCGATCTCCCTGCAATTTTCCCGTCAATCAAATTAAAATAAGGATATCAACCACAATCTAAAGTAGAACACACAACTTTTAAATGTGTTTTAATGATACAGTAACATGTAATACTCTGTAAACTATTAGTAAGAGCTTTCCCAAGGAACTTTGTGAGAAGATTCAGACAGTCTCACTATTATTTAAAATCAACATTCACTTTTTTGGAGGTATCAAAAACCTGTTTATCATTAAAACCTCCTTTCAGACATTAAGTGCATCAATCTATGTAATGTATCCAGTATTGTGCTGACCCCATAGCAGTACCTCTTATGCAAACCTTGGGAACAGATGGTGGGATGTTTAGGGACAGATGATGTTCTAAGGAAGGAATCCTAAACTTTTCAAATAATGTTCATTTTTATCTAAGTTTCCTACATAGTTATAAGGGAAAATATCTCAGCAGAAGAGAGCAGTGATATACTTGCATTTCTTAATGGCAGTTCTAGAACATTAGGTATGTAGCCTCATTCTCATTAGGAGCACAACCTCCTTTCATCTTTCATCTGCCTAAGAAACCCACATTAGTGTGATGGCTGACTAATGTAATACCACAGCCTCTTGGCCAGTGAAACTTACTTCGTTTTTAAATACTTGTTTCATACTCTATAGTTTAAAATCAAAATTAAGGTTTAATGTGAATGTATTTTAGCAGAAAGTTCTATGTGTATGTATGTGTACTTGTGTTTTAGATGGAGATATATAGAGAGGGAAATAATGAGATAGATATTAAAATGATAGATTGGCACATGATAGACAAACAGAAAATTATTTATCAGAGCTGGAAGCAAGCAGACTTACAAAGCTATGGGAAATCGAGCCCCACGCTTTTGTATTGGTTAAATCATTACCATCTTTTTTTATATTTGGAAGACTAAAATGTATAGATTGTAACTATTTTCCCAAGGTAAAAGTGATAGTAGAAAGTAGTACATTAGCAATAGAAACCCAGATCTCCTGCTTCTTAATACAGTATGGTTTTGTTTTTAACTTTTACATTTGTTGCGTTTTTAATTTTTTAGAAAATGTTTAAATGTTATATTTAAAGAAAAGTTGCAAGAATAATGCAGCAAGTTCCCATATACCCTTCAGGTACTGTCCTCTAATGTGGACATCTTGCATAACTATCATATAATTATCAAAACTAAGACACTAACATTGGAATCATATTATTAAAGAAAACACTCATATCAGCAGCTTTTCCACTCATGTGTTTTTCTGCTCCAAGATCAAATCTAAGATTAGATGATACATTTGGTTTTTATGTCTCCTGGGTCTCTGTAATTTGTGTGATGAAAGAACTACTTAGTGAAGGAAATCTGACATCTTAAAAGAAATGATTATAAAACACTGAGCCCAGAAATGAACTAAAGTATTAATTAATGATAATATCTTGGAGCCTTCATATTCATAATCATTTTATACTTCATAATGACCATTATATGTTGATACCTTTTTTTTCTATATTCTAAACTGGAACACTCTGAAATTTATCCCTCTTCCTCTTTCACAATTTGCTATTTTTACAACTGACAATGTTAATATTCAGTAGCTCTGTCTCTGTGTCAAAAGAAGCATCAGATGGGCAACATAGTAAGGAAAAAATGTTGATCATTTACTATGTAATCTTAGGAAAATTATTTAACCGTTCTGGATTTCCATTTCTTTTTACAACAGAAAGCAATAATGCCTACATTTTAATCCTTATTAAATGTAAAGCTCCAAGCCCAGCGTTTGAAATATAATTAGTACTCACTAAATGTTGATTCATTAATTATTATTCTAAATCAGTGTTTCTCCACTGGGAATGATTATGCCCCCCAGGAGACACCTAACAATGTTTGGAGACACTTGGCTGTCACAGTTTTGGAGAGGTGCTACTGGCATCTAGAGAGAGGCCAGGGATGAAGCTAAACATCCCTCAATGTAGAGATGAGTCCTCCAGAACAAAGAATTACCTGGCTCAAAATGTCAACAGTGCTGTTTAAAAAACTGTGTTTTAAAGAATGAGATGACTTTTTCTGCATCCTGGAACATGGATACGCTGGAATGAACTGAGATGGCAAAACATATTACATAAAGTCCAACCACTTAACATTGACCAACCAAAGGCTTATTGTTACATTTTAAAGCATTAAATGGAAGTCTGTAGCTGAAATCTCAAACGCTCTGCCTGGAAACTAAGGTCTTCGTAATTGATATTGCTCTATCATATACGTCTTCCTTCCCTGACTTTACCCAATCTCAGACCACAAAGAAAAATAGTATGAAAATTTACACATAAAGCTTTCTTTTGTTTAAGGGCAGGAAATGTAAAATGTTTGCTTTCATTCTCACTTAACCGCAATAGAGAGCTGAACGTAGAGGCTGGCAAAACCGTTTACACTTCCACCATACTTTTCCTTAATAAACTCTTATTAATAGTGTTACCTTGCCCAGGTACCTGTCTCTAGGAATATGACTTGTTTGGAGCTCAGTCTTCTCCTTGTTAGAAAGCCATATCTTTTTCATCTCCCTGGAAAATAAATGAATAAACAGAAGATTTGGTAATCAGAACAGAAACAGTAGTTTTCTCAGATTTAACAAAAGTGAAAGACAAAATATATTTTAATTATTATCTCTAGTTTAAAAGAAGATCATTTACTTTATTTTCACTGTAGATTCACGTGACAGCCCAAACACTGCAGTGAACTTTAAACCTGACAAATTGGGTTGTAATCAGGTGTTAGTTATATTAACATAACTTAAATACTTTATATAGATATAAATATATAGAAATATAGATATATAATATATATATTTTTATATATAGCTTATATATGCATATGTATATACACATTATACATATACATATATACACACACACACACACATCCACTGAAAAAGAAAGCTTCTGACATTGTTAACTTCCCAAAACAGATAACTTTGCTACTTCATGGGAGTCAGCAGAAGAGGGAATTAAATCAAAACCTCAGATATTAATCCTAATAACTATGATTACAGCAACTAATACAAAATAACAGTATTAAGAATTTTTGGCCAGGCATGTTGGCTCATTCCTGTAATCCTAGCACTTTGGGAGGCTAAGGCAGGTGGATCACTTGAGGCCAGGAGTTCAAGATCAGCCTGGCCAAAATGGAAAAACTCTGTCTCTACCAAAAATACAAAAATTAGCTAGGCATGGTGGCCTGTGTCTGTAATCCCAGCTACTCAGGAGGCTGAGGCAGGAGAATTGCTTGAGCCTGGGAGGCAGAGGTTGCAGTGAGTGGAGATTGCACCTGTGCACTCTAGCCTGGGCAACAGAGCAAGACTCTGTCTCAAAGAAAAAAAAGATTTTTTGAGAATTCAGCACAAACCAAGCATTAAGCTCAAGGGCTTTGCACACCTTACCCCATTTCATTCAAATAATAACTGACTCAGTTCCTTATGCATTATCACTATCTGCATATTAACAACAAGGAAACTGAGGTACAACATACAGAGCTAATAAATGGTAGATTCAGGATTTGAAACCACAGCTATTAGTCAGTACATCATATTATACACTATAACTAAATCATAGGTACAATTAAACCAAAGTTATATTTTATTAATTTAACTTAGTTTTTGTGCTAAGGTTATTTGTGCTTGGCAAACCACGTCCTCATAAATAGGGCAAGGTAATTTATTCACTTATTTGATAAACATTTATGAGTGCTTAGTATGTGTAAGGCACTCTCTTGGAACTTGCTAGAGACACAAAGATAAATCAAATATACAGTATAGCCTCAAACAACTTATAATATGAAATAACAAAGAGAGAATGAGATGTTTCCAGGAAGCTGTAGAAAGAGATGTTGCCTCCTTTAGAGCTGTCTCTGTAGTTTCTACAAGTGTGCATGATTCATAACAGACAATGATTGGATTAACACATGCATAAATGTAAGTGTAAACAATCAAAGGTAGCATATGAGCCAGGACATAAACATTGCTAGGATTCCCATACAAAAATAGAGGGAAAAACACATTCAGACAAAGCTAGTGGAGAAAATGAACAGTATAAACAAGACTGAGTTTATTAGTCTATTAAGTATGAATGAAAGAAACATTTTTCATTTACACAAAGATAATAGACTTTCTTTGTCAAAAATTCAAACAATAAAATAAGATATTAAAAAAATCAGAGAAGCCAGAGAGGGCCATCTGTAAGTAATAAGTGGATGGACAAGTCTGAACTAATCAATTTTTCTCATCCCATATCCATCTATTAAAAATTATGAGGTTTTATTGCTCTGTTGTCATCATATATTTTCAGGGAGATGCTCAGGCTTGTCACACAGATGAGAGCAAAGATATTTGTTAGATCTTAGAACCATATAATAAACTACTGACAAAAACAAGTAAAAAAGCAAATATTTGCAAAACTGATATAAGTGGCCTCGAGTGAAAAAATTAATTTTAATTCTCATCATTTACTTAGGAATAAAGATATGGCCTCAAAAACTAGAACTTTGGCTGTTGTTAGCCAACATAATGGTGTTTTCATTTTAAATAAGAGTTATTCAGAAAAAAAATCATTTTCTTCTGTACAAATAGGAATGCTGAAAAAAATATTCATATGTCTTAAACTCTTTTTCATATATCACCTCTTCCAACAAAATATGAAACTATTTTCCATCCTGCTGATTCAACCTTAATTTCAATGTCAACAATTTTTGATGAAGATATAGATTTGTAGAGCTTTTATCATTGTATTACAATTTTTTAGGTTCCCCCATCTTCAAAATTAAACTCTCAATTGTTTACATTTTAAAGTAAAAGGTTATGAAATAAAATATTTTCAAACAAAATTTAAGGGGAGACGATACAGACAGAGACTATTGTTGCCTAAACCACCAGCTGATTGACACTTTACAAGTGTCACTTTTAGTATCTTGACCACAACTGTCAGACTTGGTTAAGTAATTGGTTCCAGGATAAACATCCAATATGCATCCAACCAATAGAGTCTGCATAGTGCTGTATGTTTTCTCAATAAGTATATGAAAAGCAATACCTTTTACTTTCTTCCTAGGGGGTTCAAAAGTAGTTATCATCACTTTCACTGTTTACAATGTGGTCATAGTCAAGGAAACAGGGTGACACATGAAACTTAAATAAGGTGAGATTCCATCAACCTCACACGGTCCACAATTCTCACATTCCACTTGATTGAAACCACTTGATTGACAACCAGATTGAAAATGGAGCAATGTGTATATTTTTACAGCCAATGCATCTAAGCCCATATCCAAAAAGAATATCCACTTATAAAATTACTTGAATTCCACACCTCCTCACTGCCTCGATTTTCCTAATGCTCTGAAGGTCTAAGAACAAACTGTGAAGTTATATATGAGCCAATTGGTAGCTGCTGTATAAATCATACTAAAATAAATAGAATTCATGGCTAAGATTAAACAGCCCATGGCAAGGCTCTTGTGTAAATAGACCCATTGTTCCTTTGTATATTAAAATTGTATTTATCAAACAGAAAAAGAATGAGCACACATTGCATGAAAAAGGCAACTCATTTAGGACAAAATGATGGTATACAATAAAAAGATTTATTGTGTGACTAAAATGAAAATTAAATTCCTGTTAAAATATTTATGTAGATGTGGCTGAAACATTCTGCTGGGAAATAAATCAGGGCGGCCTTTGGCATTTCACAGGCATAACTCCTCTATTCTTCTGCTGCAAATTTAGAGCTTACAAGATGCTAATGGCACCTCAGTTTCCAGGACAGTCTCTGCAGACTGCTTTCACTCAGCAGGTGGTAAGAATTTGCATCCATATTTCAAATATACTTCTATCTCATTACTGGCTTCTTATTTGTGATTTATATCTCTATAAAATTCCAGCTAGTGCAATGGGAAATGGGCTTTCAAAAAGGCAAAAACCCCATAATATGGACATTTATCACTTTCTTCCTTCTTTACTTTTTTCTTCATCTCCAGAGAGACGGGGTGAATGACAGGTAGCACTAAAAGTGAAGGTGTACTTTTCTTTAAATAATGCCACTTGAAAGCTTTCAAAATTAAGACTATTTCTCCAAACATCAGTAGCTAGTGAGTGGCAGTAGCACTTGTACCGTTACCTACATTTAACTGAACCGCGATCTTTAAATAACATATATACATCAGAAAGTAACTCACTTGATAATTATTAATTTGTAAGAATCTTCATCATTTAAAATTCAGGAAGTGCTTTTTGTAATAAGTCTGAACATAACAAATCTATTTGGTATTCATGCAGATGTCACAAGCAATTTCAGAGTTGTTACACTATAATTCTGTGCTACTTAATAGATATTAGGGTGGTAGCAGTTGTGTCACTGTAGATAAGACTCTTTCACAGTTCCTTTGTCAAATTCACCTCTTGCTGGTGTTTAGAATTTAGCTAAAGTAAAATTACACGCTTGTGAAAATTGACAGGTTCAGGGATTTGGAGGCATTTTCCAGGGGCAAGAAAGAGCAAGCTATAGTGAAATGAAAGGCAGCAAGGAGGGATGTAGGCAAGGTAGTTGAATATTACTAGGATTAAACTTAGACGTGTAAATTTTAAATTTGTATGGTAAATTAAAGAATATAAACCCACATATTTCCTTCTAGGTCTTATTTTTTTCATATTCCATTCCAGAAGAGAAATTAAACCACTTAGGGAGATTTTATAGGCCATATGCTAGAATACCAGGTGCTAAGATGTCTATCCTATTTCAAAAAGTCACTGATATTTTAAATAATTTTCTGAATTAAATTAAAAACATTTTGCCATTTGACTTAAAATAGATTACATTTAGTGAAGGTATTTTACATTGAGGTACACAGATTTTTTTTATTGGATATAACAAAAAGCTGAAATCAATAGTCCTAAATAATAAAGAGAATGTATTGATTCATTTAATTAACATATTCACAGAAGAGATTTGGTCCAGCAGCTCATAACATCACCAAAGACTGAATTCTATTCTTTCTCTCCCTTTGTTTCTCAGGCTTCCTTTCATGATGGCTGCCAGTAACAGCTACCCCTCATTTACATCCAGCAGAGATGAGGGGTATCTCTTTGGGGAGTTCATGCAAAAAAGTAAGAAATCTTCATTCTTGAAGCCCACAGAAAATGTCCCCTCAGTCTCACTGTCTAAAACTGTGCCATGTGCCACCTTTAAATCAATCTCTGTGTTCCAAGAAAACAGAATACTCTAAATTGCTTAGGCTAACTAGGGCCAACCTCTGCCCCTGGAAATCGATGTCAAATCTATCAAAACAGAGTGGCTAGGAAATCCACGGAGGCCCTATTAGGAATGGGACCAGGAAGCGGAAGCCATTAAGGCAACCAACAATGTGTGCTGTGGACACCGTGCACTTTATCTCCAGGATTTCATTTATTCCTCAGAGCAATTTTATGTTCTGAATATTAAAGACTCCAAGTTTCTAAGGCATGAAGAAATTGAAAAAGTTTGAAATTTATTTTGATATAAAGAATGGAGGAAAGCTTGAAACACACATTATTTAGGATCCAGATAAATATGATTTATGCAGATTCTGTGATTTAACCATTTGATTGTGGGCTTTCATGACCTGATCATGCACCTTTCTATCAAGACTTTATAATTAAAGTTAGAAGTAATACAGAAGATATGAGAACCATGTATTTATTTATTTAGAACTAATGATCTAGTTTGGGGTATGAAGCCAGAAGCAGATGTTGTTTGGTTGTTTTGTTTTTTCCTTTGTTTCAAAACAAGAGAGTCTTTCACATAGACTTTGAAGGGAAGCTTTAATGCTGCTTTCTGTCCTCTCAAATGCAGTGAGGAATAACAGGAAGGGTGCCTGACAACAGGAAAAGCTCCATTGAGCCAGGAATTATTTAAAAAAAATTTTTTATCATGTATATAATGCTATTTTTAAGAAAAGTTCTTGGGGCAAGGTAAGGACTCATAAACACTTATTGAATAAATAAATGAATGAGGGCACGAATGAATGAAGATAAAGCAACTTAAAGCCTTGCTCTCTCGTGAGTCTAGGCAAAATTGACGATTGTTGATAGTGGGAAAGAAAAGGTCATGGGACCTTAGTTTTTCAATAGCGTGCAAGGTTTTTCTTTGTGCAGCTGGGAAGGAGCAAAACGTCCGTAAGTGGGTCTCAGCAGGTGCAAACAAAGAAGCACAGACCAGGTATGTGTTCTGTATCCCTGAGCTATTCAAGAAAATCAGCCATCTGTCCCCCCAGCATAAGCCAGCCAGAGCATAGTCCTAGCTCCTTCCAGGGACAGCCACATTTAAAAGTTGGACAACCACACACTAAGGGGGTGGGACCTCCTCAGCACAAGTAGTATCTACAGTCTTGAAAATATTCTTAGTTAAAAGACAATCACAAAACACTATTTTGAACAAAACATTACAACTTAAATTTGATTTCATGAAGCAGCTTTATATTAAGGCCTGAGGCTCTATCTTCTTTAAGAGACAGTCTTATAACTACAGAAAACTTAGTTTCAGGGTGGTTTTTTCTTAAGCAAGTTTTAAGACCCATCGATTTTTTCGGGATACACTTGCCTAGATAGACGAGTTCCAGACATCTCATAAACGTGTGCAACTTAGTTAAATCTGGTAGCATAGTTCTTCCTGACATACAGTCTCATTTTTAAAGTACATTCTAATAGTCAAAGGTAGTTAAAGCTAACCATCTAAGCTAATACCACCTCAGTATAGAAACAGAAATATTTCATTCTCCAGAAGTCTCCTGTGTATTCTTAGTCATAACCCCTCTCCATCAAAAATAAACACTATCTTGAATTTTATGCTAATCAGTTACTTTTCCTTATAGTTTTAAACCTACATGCACATTTTTAAAACAGCAGTTTATGCTTTGTCTATGATGAATTGACTATATATGTAGTTACGTGTATATTACTGTAATATATGTGTGTGTGTGTGTGTGTGTATATATATATATATATCTTACTACATATATTCTTTAGTGTCTTACTTCTTCCCCTCAGATATATACTATTCATTCATGTTGTGGTATCTAGAGCTGTAGTTCATTCATTTTCAGTATTTGTATATGTAGTTGTTATCTAATTTTTCCATGATTTATTCATCTATTCTACCAATAATCGATATTTATATTTATTTAGATTTACAGTTGGAGATTTGACAAATCATACCATTGTGAACATTGGTATATGCATCCTGATGTAAATATATACAAATTTCTCTAAGGGCTATAATGAGTATTATAATTCCTGGATTATAAGTATATTTTCCCCCAGCTTTAGTAGATGTTGTGCATTAGTTTCCCCAGAGGCAAATTCTGAGACAGAGATTTACATGTAGGAAGTTGACTGGCGAGTGTTTGCAGACTTGACATCCACAGAAGAAAAGAAGGTAACAAGATTAAGTGAAAGCCAGCTACAGTTAGCTCCACAGAGATCCTTGAAGCTGTGATGACGCTTCAGAGTTACTGTTGAGGCAATGAGGCTAAAAAATTATGTTCCCCACTGAACAGTAATTAGAGCAGGCTTTGCCCTGGAAGAAACGACCATACATGAAAAGTCACTCTTCACCTGAGGGTGACTTCCAGAGAGGGCTGAAAGCTAAAGGCTATTCCAGCAGCAACCCTCAGTGCAGCTGGAAAAATAAATCCTTCAGTTCAGAATATAAATCTGGGCCATGTAGCAGAGTGTCCACTAGAACAGGTAATACCAATGGGCTTTCCAAAGTGGCCATCTAATTCAACTTTTTACGCTATCTCTTGAAGTGTATAAAATGGAATGAAATGCCTTCTTAGTGCAAACATCTTCAATTTCCTTATTTCCTTGGCTCTGTAACCTAAGCCACATGAAGTGGAGATACTCCCCCAAAACTATTTCTCCTTCACTCTTCAAACAAGGTCCTTCAAGAAAGAAAGGAGGAACATAGAGTTTGAGATGAGTGATGGAGAGATCCTGATACAAGGAGAAATGAGGAGTTTTTACCTCCAACAGAGAGGTTTGGAAAATAAGTGAGTTTACCAGGAGAGGGACTCAAGAGGTAGAAGATCCATTGACAAGGACCTGGTGAGGGTCCACTGGGAGGTACATAATTTTCACACTTGTTCTCTTTTTATGTTTAGTCATTGCTTACGAAACCCCTCCCCACACCTTTACTCAAGGGCAAACTTCAAACCACATGAGTCTACAGCCATGTCATAAACATCTTCTGATCAGCTTTCAGCACCTCACCTGTTGATATCCCAGCAGGAGTGAGGTCTGTTTGTATTATATTTTGTCTGACTTCCCCTTCACACCTGTCATCCCGAGAAAATGATTTGAGACCTATACACCTTGTAGAGTAATAGCAGAAAAGCCTTGGCATTCAGGAAAAGAGAGCTGATCTTAACAAGTTAAAAACAAACAACTTGAACTGTGAAAGTAATGAATAACACTCCTCTTTACATCATTGTTTTGTACTTTCCTGCCTTCTAAACATTGCCTGCTAAACCTTCATGCCCTACCCTGAACATTACTTTGATATCAAAAGTAAACCTTATTTACCCCTTGCAGGGGCAAAGAGAATTATGCAATTGAGTCATTGTTGTCAGGACGCAAACTGGGACATCTCTGATCTGCAGGAATTTTCAAGTTTATTATTTTAAAAACGAAAGTATTAAAGTGCTTCTTCCCAAGTAATTTGTTAATTAAGGGATTACTGTACCTCTGACACTCCCATAATTGATCTGAGAGGCATGTAGGAAACTGATATTCATTTCCTCATTTTCTTTCCCAATTAAGAAAGAGCAAGTCAGTTCAGATGGCTTGTCTAGGGTCACAGAGCAAGTCAGTGGTGAGCCCCTGTGTCCATTAATTCCAGTCAGACAGGGTGCATTGAGCATTGCTAGGAGGCTTTGCTCATTCAGTGATCACTGAATGGATGGAAGTCAGATATTTGCTACTGAGATATTTTCAGGGTGAGACCCACTGACCTGCAGAGGATTGATTGAGTCTTCGACATTGCTGTAGCCCAATGAGGATAGCTCACTAGTAAATTAAACCTTGACTTATGGTTTTGCCCTCAGTTCTAAGCAACACCTTGGGATGAATCAGGAATACATCACATTTTCAAATACAGTAAAATTAATTATTACACATATTTTATCAGCCACATTTTGCTCGATTTCTGCAACCAAGAAATGGACTGAAAATTACGGCATTATTCATTTAATTACTCATAAGAATACCTGTGACATACATTCATATAACCATGAAGACCCTGTATGAAATTGATTCACCCAAGAACATCAGAAGTGGAGTGTTCTTTTTTCCATTGCAACATAATGAATAAAAACAAATGTATTATAAGCAAGTCTGTCAATAAGGAAGGAGGCAAAATAAAATAATGAAAACTCATTTTCATTTCTTTGTGATTATACCCTCCAGAGGTAACAGGAGGTGTAATCAAGAGAGTAATCAAGGTGACATATATTAATTCAGATATTTTACTATGAATTGTCATACTTCTTCCTGCAGCTATCCTTGATTCTCATTTACCGGAACTCAAACCCTCCCATGCTCAGATTAAAACTCTTTTAAGTCATTCTCAATTTCTCTCACATCCAAACTGGCCCATCAGCAAGTCTTGTTGATTCTACCCTATATACATATCTGGAAACCATCCCAAGCCACCACCCTATTATGATTATTGTACCTTATTTGGATTATCAGAGTAGCCTCTCAAATGCTGTTCAGCTCCTCCCCTTTCCCACATCAGTCAGTTCTGAAAACAGCAACCCAAGAGATCTTGTTATAATGTAAAGCAGAACCTGCAACTTCTTTTCCTAACAACCCCCAAGGAGTTTAGCATCTCACTCAAACTAAAAGCCAGCGTATGCTAATCAAGAACTTCAGGACCCTGCGTGATGTGATCCCCTTCCCATTGCCATTCCTTCTCTGCCTCCATGGCATTCTGGTCTTCCCTCTCTCAAGTACAATCCCAACAGCCCCCTTTCTGTTGCTGGAACACCAGACACAATCCCACCTTAGAGCTTTTGCCCTTGTGGTTCTCTAAGAATGCCCTCTACCAATTATCAGCATGGTTAGCATCCTCCAGGTCTCAATTCTCAAGTCACCATCACAAGGAAGCCTTCCCTGGACAGTGTATCTAAAATTTCAATGTCCACTAATGTATCACAGCCCATTCCACACTCTCATTTATTCTTAGCATGCTTCATTACCTAGTATATTATAGTATTGTTTAAATTTATTTGGTTTATTATGTCTCTGCCAGGAGAATGTAAGCTATGAGAGAAGCAATTTTGTTTTTCAATATTGTAGCTCTAGTGCCTAGGTTACATTCAATTTTTGAATATATAAGTAAATTTTTAAAAATAAACAAGATTTTTAAAATTTAACAATTATTTCAAGTCTATCTTTCCATGATATTGTACATAGAATTTATATGACTACATGTATTTCCATTAGGTGGATATATCATTTTTATTTAACCATTTCCCTCTGATAAATGTTTATTAAATGTTTATTTTCCATTTCTATTTGTTATTAGGAACAATAATAAACATACGTCTTTCTGAAATGTACAATTCTATGTTATTTTCCTCATGTTTAACAGAGTAAGAGCTAAAGTCCAAATGTACCGTGGGGTTTGCTTGTGATTAGGAAGAAAATGGCAGAGTTTACACCCCTTTTTTAGACCCCAGGTCTAGCACTTGTTTCCGTATTTGATGTATTTTACCATCACTGTTTTTTTGAGGGTGTCACTCTTTTGTCCATTTCATTTAAAAATGGATTTATTGCAGTCTTTATTGATTACTAGTGGTAAACAAAACTACAAAAATAGCCAGAAGAGAGAAAATAGAAGATCAACAATGAATCCATCAATGGCAAGCAAGAAGAAGGAAACTGATAGAAATAGGCCTTATAACTCGGGAAAGAATGAAAGGTAGTCAATAATTCATATAAACATGTAAGTATACTAGATGTAAGAAGGAGACACAAAGAGGGAGTGGCTATAAACTGAAAACAAGCAAATGAGAAAATGATTGTTGTTCTGGGAAGGGGAAAGTATCTGGACACTAATAAAGGTTGAATTATGAGGCTTTGTGTGCCTAAGAAGGATATTCTCATCAAAGTACAAGCATTCAGCTGGGTACAGTGGCTCACACCTGTAATCCCAGCACTTTGGGAAGCCAAGGCAGGCAGGCAGATCACTTGAGGTCAGGATTTGAGACCATCCTAGTCAACATGGCGAAACCCCATCTCTACTAAAATTACAAAAATTAGCCAGGGCATGGTGTGCACATCTGTAATCCCAGCTACTCAGGAGGCTGAGGCAGGAGAACCGCTTGAACCCAGGAGGAGAAAATTCCCACTCCAGCCTGGGCCACAGAGTGCACAGAGTGAGCCTTCCTCTCAAAAAAAAAAAAAAAAAAAAGCAAGTATTCCACAGTTAACTAGGTGTTCCAAGGAAATCCTGATGATTATGTGAAGTTTGTGTCTACAAAGAGACATTATGATTTATCAAAGAGCACAAAATATTTGACTGGCCTAAATTCTGAATTTTCACTCTCATTTACCTTGAATGTGGAAGAAGTAAAGATTAGGGCTCAGCTCTCATGTGGTTTATAATTGAGAAATTCTACCTGTAATAGAGGAGACTTGTTTTCAATTATTCATGCCCTCCTTGCTTTAGAGTTATACATCTGCATCCTTTGCCATTTGTCTTGCCAGGTTCTCCTGCAATGGCAGGCATCCTTGCCCTCTCTGCTGCCCCAGTATTGGAGCTTGGCTATATAACTTGCAATTGCTAATGTAAAGTATGTGAGTGACAGTGCACCAGGTTTAGGTCAAGGGCTTAAGAGATATCATGTGAATCTGTCCATAAGCTTAAATTCCTGTGATCACCATGAGGAAAGCAAGGCCCAGAAAGGCACTAACTTTTCAAAATGGAACCCAGAATGAGACACATGGAGTAGATCTGAATTTGACTGACTTTGAAGCTGGAGCTGAGCTGAGCCTACCAGCTTAATTGTAGACCAATTAGCAACAAAAACAAATGCTGGGTGTTATAAGCCATGAGTTTGGGGATGATTGTTATACAGTATTGTTGCTGCAGTAGCTGACTATCCAAAAGACTTCTCTGGCTCTTACTCTCCATACCTATATGATAGTAGAGACAAATGCTATATAACTGGCCGATGTCAAATCTCAGTTTCATCACCTTCTGTCTGTGTGACCATGAATGAAATCTACCTGAGATTTGGCCTTTTCATTGTATAAGCTTGGAGTAGTAAAGTTACAGGGTGACTAAAATAATAATCTATGAAAAACACTTGGTACATTGTAAATCTTCAGTAAATATTCATTGTTTTTGTTGCTGAAGATGGCATTATTATTATTCCCACCACTGCTCAGGTTTCCACCACCCAAAGAGGGCTCAATCCTTGGCCATGTTCCTATTCGTAGTTTTGACCTTTCTGAAAGGAATCATTCACACCAGCTCCCTTACCCTGATCTATCCCCATCTCAAAAGTCTTCCTGAAACCTGGGCTTCAGAGCAGCATCCAAAAATATGTCCTACCAGGCTCTTGCCACCATCAATAGCTAGAAAAGGAAGGAATTCAGAAGGAGAAAAAAGAATAGCTATAACTTGGCGTTTAGATCTAAACACAATACATTCCCAGATAAGCAACCTGCCTGCATTCAGATTTCTTAATTTTCAATTTCTATTTACCACTGAAACCCTGGCACACAGAGATACTCTTTCGGGAATCTCTAGAACTTCTATGAAACTGATTATCAACTAACCTAAGTCAGTTCACATACATGAGTGAATGAAGCTTTATCCAAGATGAAGGGTCCTGACTGGGTAAAAATAATTTCTGAGGAAATTTCTTTATCCCAAACAGTAGACGTTCAAACGAGCATGTGGCCATAAACATTATTGAACGCAACTTCCACATGGCACAGAGTAAAATGCAGAGTCTTGTGAGGTCAGATTGCTATATGGGGCTGTAAGTCTTCCTAACTCTGGCTCAGGGTCATTTTTACTGCTGCAATGCTCTCCATGTGGAAAGTTATTTGCAGTGTTCTTCTTCTCCAACTGGAGGTCAGGTGCCCTAGAAAAAAAGAGGAAGACCCATTGGAAGATGTTTAGAGGACCTCTGAGACTCAGGGTCACACAACTCCGCTAAATTCTTAAATACACATTTCGAGAGATGCCTCTTTACTTGTTTTACTTCTCCAACTGTAAAGAAAATGCCAGTGAAAATTAATTCACATAAATGTTTTAAGAAACATAAATTGCCTTTGTAGAAACATCGAGCCTACAGAGACTCCTTAGAGGACAATAATGAGGAGCAAAACCTTTGGCTTTTGGCTGCATTATTTTGCATTTTAAAATTTGGCACACATTTCAGCCTTTTTATTATTATTAGTCCCTTAAGGAGCATTTTTCTACTTTTAAAGTTGTTCCCTCATTCCCTCCCCCAGCCCCTGAAACATTAACACCACATATATATTGCATATGTACTGAATTTATAGCTGTGATTTATATTTAAAAAATAGTCAGTTTTTATTTTCTCCCTCTCAAAAACAAGTGTTTGCCCTCTTAGAGGTGATATAGCCCCCACTGAAGATTCCTGCTATAAATAAAGTACAATGCAGGGGGCACACACTGAAACCATGTCAGGTAACAAGTATGATCCAGTTGTAATATACACCTTATATTAGGGTTCCACAACCCCTGGGCCACGGACCACCGCCACACAGCAGGAGATGAGTGGCGGGGTGAGCCAGTGAAGTTTCATCTGTATCTACAGCCACTTCCCATCGCTGGCATTACTGCCTGGCTCTGCCTCCTGTCAGATCATTGGCAACATTAGATTCTTATAGGAGCGTGAACCCTATTGTAAACTGCACATGTGAGGTGTCTAGATTGTGTGCTCCTTATGAGAATCTAATGCCTGATGATCTGTCACTGTCTATCAACCCAAAATGGGACAGTCTACTTGCAGGAAAACAAGCTCAGGGCTCCCACTGATTCTACATTATGGTGAGTAGTATAATCATATTGTTGCATATTATTATATAATAATAATATAAATAAAGAAGATGATAAATGTAATGTGCTTGAATCATCCTGAAACAATTCCCCGCACCCAAGTCCATGGAAAAATTGTCTTCCACAAAACTGGTCCCTGGTGCCAAAAACATTGGGCACTGCTGTATTATTTTGGAGTCCATTAAAAGCAATTTCTGAACAATTTGTGTGTACTATTATTTATAGTATAATAATCTATAAACTTTCCATAACTCATTAATGATTTTGTTGGTAGACTTCAAGCATAAGGATAAAATCTCTTCATCTCTAAAATGAGGTCAATCACGGGTAGTGATATTTGTCACCTTACCATAATTCAGTAATTTTCCAGAATGATCAAAATTGGGGGAATATTGAATGACTTCACTTAGATAACTTTTATTCATCTTAATGAAGCTGTCTCATTAACCTGCAAGGTATAGAGACATTTGTCGGTTTGAGAGTACCCAGTATTTATTCATCTTTCTGATAACATCATCATTTCCTTGTGAAAAACTGTTTCTGCCTTATTGTGTGCAGGATAGGTGGAATGGTGAATGTAGATGGGTAATATGTATGCCTTGTTCTTTCTGCAGAAGCAAGAAAAGCTGAAATCTTCTCACTTCAAAGGAATGGCACATGACAGCACTTAGCCAATAAAGCATTCTCTTCAGGGACTTTGCAATGCAAGCAAATGAAACCAGGAACACATGGCATTTATTCACCCCAGGGAGCTGTCCAAAGCAGACTATTGCAGCTAGTCTGCAATGAGACCACTGCTGAGGAAACTACTTTCTAGCATTCTGGAGTTATCTCAATCTTTCCTCATTTCACAAGCCCACCTGTTACTTCTTTTAATTCCATTATCCCTCTGTTCCTTTCCAGCACCTTTTCTTTTTTTTATCTTTGCTTAAATTTTTTTTTAAGTTTTTGCTTCTAAAAACCAAGAAATTTTAAGTTATCAGAAATTTGATAAAAGATGAGTGACCCAGTTACTTTGGTTAAGTCTCAGGAGAAGATTTTAAAGCTATTATGTCCAATAAGGCAACCACTAACCACATGGAACTATTTAAATTCAATTCAATTAAAATTAAATAAGACAAAAAATTTAGTCTCTTGGTCACACTGGCTACAGTTCAAGTGGTCAATAGCTGCACGTAACTTATTGTTACTTTATTGGACAGCACAGACATAGAACATTCCCTTCATTGCAGAAAGTTCTGTTGGATAATTGCACTGTTCCGAAGTATCCAAGAGTCTATGACAGAAAATGAGAGGTATTATTAAGAAATCCTCAGGGAAAAATAAAAGTTGGCTTATGACAATGGACTCTGTTACTTCCCAGATTTACTAGCTATGATGAAATCTCTGGTATAAACAGGTATTTTGAGTCTAGCACACCGAAGCTGTGCGGATTAATAAATCTTCCATCTGTGCTGTGTCTGGGCTGTTTTGTTATTTACTTTCCACAGGTTCCCTTGGAAGAAATTAAGCAAATAGATACTACTTCTTAGGTTTCTATTGTAGGAAAAATCTAGAAATGAGATTGCAAATACGAATGTTTTGGAAAACATGATGGTCACAGATAGCAATGTTCAGAGTATGTTCCACAGATGTTCAAAGGTGTTAATTTATTTTTAATAGATTGAGGATCTTGGAAAATAAATTAGGAAAATAAAGTTTATGTTAAACAAATGTAGCTGGATAATATTTCTTATATAGAAACCAATTTCTTTTTTTTTTCTCCAGAGAGTTGGCTTGCTTCTCGAAACTACTTGCAATGCCTCAGTTAAAGCCACTGTACTTTTCTATGTGCAGTGCCTTAGGGAGGGCTGTAATACAGGGGAAAGCAGAGAAAATAGCTGCCATCCTACATTTTGTTTCCAAAAGTCTCAGTCCTCAGAGGAAAAGACAGCACTGGAGGCAGAGACGAATGATTTGGGAGAAATATTAGTAGTGAGAGCAGTACTTACAATCTTCTCTCCACCCACACCCCAAAAAAGATTATTTTCTGGACTGGGGAAAAGAGAAAGAAAAAAAATGGAAATAAATTTCTAACACTTATGGTTTCTGGACAGTGGTACAGTCATTTGTGGTTTCTGGAAAGAGGAGTTCCGGGTCTCACCCTGGAAGGTGCAATCCCCATAGAAAAAAATATATGTGTAGTTTGTGTAGTAGGTCTGTCTCAGCAGAGGAGGGCTGAGACAGCCTCGTGGAGAGCTCTCTGTCCCAGTGCAGGAAAACTGCATCAAAATGGTTCCTGTGCAGCCACATTCAGCCTGGAATTGAAAGAGAGAACATGGGACTCAAAGGGGCAAAGCAGAAAGAAAAATTAATAAATATTGTTCAGCTGTTTACTTAGTTGTGACCTGCCTTGACAAAATATGCAGGGCAGCCAGATGGGATGAAGGGGATGTCAGAAGACATTCTGCATGGATATATTGCTAATAGAGCAAATATCTTTGCCCTTGGGGAAGAGAAGCCTCAAGCGAACAGAGCCCCATGTTGAGTGTTACTGTACAGCAAATGGTTTGGGAAAACATCACTTACTGCAAACTAGAACTAACAGACATTTGGCAGCTGCTGGAGTCAAGTGGTTCCCCTATCTTCTCAGCATCACATGGAGACTTGTGCTTGGGCGGGCACAGCTGGGCACATCATGAATCATGGTTCAGAGAGGGATCTTGCTCTTACTGCTGGTGCTTTTATGTAGGACTCCCACGTGAGCAGCCTTGGGTGCTAGTTATTTAGGAAAGAATCATGACAGTGCTAGGGTCCTGTCTCCTTGGAGCATCTTGGAATACAGAAAAATGCTTGTTCAATCAAAGTGTTATATTAAAAGATTAATAATAGTTACCTCTGGATGGCAGGTGGCACTAGAGTTTTCATCTTTCTATGCCTCTAAATTTTCCAAAATTTCCATAATAATTAAGTATTCATTTCTTTTTGATCTTTATTTATTTAGCTGGCTGGCTATACATTACTTTCATAATGCAAAATGAACTTTACTTGAAACACTACCTACACCCTTAACAGTTTTGGAATTAAGACATTAATTAAGCAGCAGTTAACTAGGTCTGACATAATTAAATTTTAATTTTTGAATAATGATCCATTTACTACCAGGTCATATAATATTAATTATACTCAGTTCATTCACTTGTTGATTCAGCCATCCATTTCTCATTTAATTCTTTCATTTGATTATTTATTTTTGAAGAATGTTTCATGACAGAGGTCAGCAAACAATATAGTCCAAGGATCAACCTCAGTCTACTACCTAGGTTCCTATGGCTTGCCAGCCAACAATGGTTTCTAAATTTTCAAATGGTTGGGAAAAAAAATCAAAAGAAGAACATTTCATGACATGTGAAAATTAAATGAACTTCAAGTTGTATCCCAGGTCATAGTTTCATCATTTCTAAAGGGAGGAGATTTGTCCAAAATATTATTTTGTTTTACTTTCTTGATTCATGTTTCAGAGAACATGAAGGCAGAAAATGCAGGTGAGAGATAGCACATGGTGGATCTAGGGTTTGCTGTACTGTCTAGAATGGCGATGACTGCCCTGGCCACCTCAAGGGAAATAAAACACTCTATCATTAATTCTAAGCCTTACTCCTAAAATCATCTACTTCATGATTTGATATAACTGGAATATCCCTGGTTCGATATACCAAAATCAAATCAGGAGCTTAATTGATCCCAGAGCTTCAGGAAGCTGAGACAGGAGGATTGCTTGAGGCCAAGAGATTGACACCAGCCTGGCCAACACAGTGTGATCCCCTTCTCTACAAGAAAAAATTAATTTAATCAGACGTGGTGGTATACACCTGTAGTCCCGGCAACTCTGGAGGATGAGGCAAGGGAATTACTTGGGCTTGGGAATTCAAAGCTGCAGTGAGCTGTGACTGAGCCACTTCGCACAAGCCAGGACAACAAAGTGAGATCCCACCTCTTAATATAAAAAAAAGCATAATCAAGGTTGCATTTATAAATTTCAGGCATAGTGCTGCAAATCTTAATGAATTCACCTGGAACGGTTTTCTACCATAACTACACATATATTCAGTTCAGAACTTTAATTATCTGGAAACAGACCAGGCCAATAATCTTTAGGCAAATCCCCACTGTCAGACACTTAGAACAATGAGAATTTTCTAATGCCACCAGCTGCCTAATAAATTTCGAAGAGGTTTTTGATGTGTTTTAATGACTCAAATAGAGGCCTTAAGCACAAAGTTTGACAGCTTTTTAGTTTCTTTCTGATTATATTATCTATAATAGTACTTTGGGGCACTGATAAAAATAAATCTTGGTTGAAAATCAGGTGCTAGAAGAAATCTGACATACTGGTGGTGGATACAAGTTGGCACACTTACGTTTATCAGAGATATGTGTGGACGTATGCATTTAGATAGAAATATTCTACTACATAGGTCTGGTAAAAAAAAACACTTCAATACTTGTTCTTAGTGAAAAACAGACATACGTTTCATGGATAGCAAGCTGAATACATGTTCACTTTTCAAGTTCCTTGAATTATACTAGAGGGGAAGTATAATTCCCTTCCTTTCTCTTAACCTTAAATCCTTGCTTTTAATACAATGTGGGCTCCACCAGTGCAGTCAGACAAGGTCCAAGCTCAGAACCTTACAAGGGCCCCATACCTGGTTTAATGCCGTGTTTCCACCCTCCTGATAAGCTTAATAATTTGGGAGGAAATTACTAAACATTTTACTTTTGCACTGGGCTCCACAGTCCTGGTCCCAACCCTCATGAAATGTAAAAATTAAGACTATTAATAGGAACTTAGTGTTTACAATGTTAAGAGTTTATAAATCCATGTGCTGGTTATTCTCTATTTGACAGGGGAAATGCAAGAACTGTTTTTAAAACACTCCTTTAAACTCATTCTGATTCACCCTGACCTCTGCTCTAGGAGTCATACAGTTGGGGGAGGGAGGAATGAACATTAAAAATAAAATTTCAGAAACTACTGAATACACAGTTGGCATTTCTCATTCAGAATTACATTATGAACATTTCAGCACATATTTTTATGTTCTTTGAGAATATGATTTTTAATGTGTATGTAAATTTTTAATAGTGGAAGTAGAATTTACTTAATAACTTCCCTGTAGTTGGATACTTGTTTCCAGTATTTTCTGCTAGTAATATAAATATAGTTTGTTATGCATGTTTCCCTCTTATTTTTTAAATTAATACTCCTACAAGTGAAATTGAAGGGTAGTTTTATAAAATTTTAAGGACAGTTGATGAATATTGTCAAATTCAGAAAATCTATAATGATTTGTATTCCCATCAGATGGGTGTCACATTTACCAACAATATTTTTAAATGGTTAACAATTGATACATAAAAATGACTTTTTTTGTTTTGAGTTCATTTGAATAATATTGAAGTTAAGCATTTTATATGTATATTAGTCAGTTTCTTTCTCTATCTGCCTGTGTAATCTATCCATTTTTCTTTAGAGAAATTGGCATTTTCTTTTGTCTTGTATGAGCTTTTGTATAGGAATAACAAATTTTCTATCGTATTTGTTCTAGGTTATCACTTCAGGAAATCATTTTAGGCAGTATGATGAGGCGTATATTATATATGAGATAGATAATCTCATATATATGATGAGATAGTGATTTATTTACAGTGGAAATATAAGAATTATTTTTAAACCACTTCTTATTAAACCTCCTCTCTTGCTTGATATTTTGTTGACTAAAGATTCTGAAAAAGCAAGAAGGGAAATATTAAATATCACGAACATGGCTCAGGAGGGAAAGAAATACTCATTTAAATAGAATGTGTTGTTTGGTTACAGTGTAGATATAGTTCTCGATTCATGAAGGGCCACTTCACTGCTGCACGTAACTCACTCACATCAGACCATTAAATCCTTGCTTTCTAGTAGTGTTCAAAAGTTGTTAAATAAATTCAAAAGAATTAACCTCGCTTAAAAATTCAGGTTGCAGGAATTATATTTAAATCTGTATAATTGCCTATATCCTCTAGCTCAACCTACCGATCTTTTTTAAACTAGAGCATCACTAGATGCGGGATGGGAGTACAGTGGGGACGGAATGTAAATCAGTGAAGAAAAGAATCACCAAGGTCCCATCTGCCCATTACCCAGTATTTCATGTTATGTACATACCCATGGGAGGTATTTAGAATGTACCATAAAATACAAAATTAATGATTGGCCCCATAGGACAGTTATTCTAATTAATGACATGGTCTACTGATCCAGTCTGCACAACTGGAAGATCATATATGCATATGAAAAGTATTACTGAAAAAAAATTGCCTTCTTTTTTCACTCACTTAAAGAGGAATGATGATTTAAAGCACCACAGTGGACTAAAAAAAAAAAAAAGATTGATGTAGTCTATTTAATCACAAATAAAACCAAACTTTTGGGGAGGATGGGGGCTCTTGGGGGAAGAAGGGCATGAACAAAGAAGGCAGGATTTTACTTTTCCTAAATACTAGTCACATTGTTTGCCAAATAGGATAAGTCAGAGGCTCAGCAATATATCTAACACTTGGCAGAAAACAGAAAGATCTGAATCATTTCAAATACATTTACATTTCACCTATCTTTTCAGGGATAATTTGTATTTGTAATTAATTAACATAAGAGTGAAGAAATAATTATTTTGTTAATAAGAAACTTTCTTTTGATTCTTTGAGTATTAAGATTCCATGAGATAATACATAAATGGACATTCTGCAGTTAATGTTTTTTTCAATTTATAGTAGAAAACACAAGAGTTCACGGGCAATGATGCCTCTTCTTCTAATTAATATTGATAGGTAATTGATTGTGAGTTATCATATAAAATGGAGCCATGGTAGCATGCAAAGTGTTCACAGAAAGCTAATAACTTTCTAAAATACTAGGCAATTCAGACACCCTGAAGTCTGAAATAATATGGGGAAATTATAGGATAATAGCATTTAGCAGCTGGTTGTGACCCTACCAATTATCCAGTCCAATCACCTCAAATAACAAATGAGAAAAAGCAATGACCCAAATATGTTAAGTGACTAGGTCATGGGCATGCAGCTGATTAGCAGCAAAGATTCAAATTAAATTTGGGTCTCCTAATAATTCATCCAGTCTCTTACCCATTGCACCTGTTAATAATCCTCCAAAGACCAGAATAAAAATTTATCTATATATTCAAAATATATTTTGATGGAATAAGAGTCATTCTAACATTAAGTTAAAAGAGAATGAAACAAAAGCATATGCAAACAGCGTACAACCTCAACAAATAAGAAATACGTAAAATGAAAAATGATAATAGTAATAATCTCTAGATGGAGTAATTAGAGATAATTTTGCTATCTTCTTTATGACTATTTTTTGCAACTTACAATTAGAAAATATTGTATATGTAAGTAATGTCTAAATATTATTATATAGTAGAAGAAAGGGTTACACTACTATATGAGAGGATAATATACAATATACTATTGTATGAAATACATATTACAATATATGTATTACATATACTATATTGTGCTTATATTCTTATAAGAAGCTTACATCAGAGTTACCCAAAACATTCTCTGTTTAACCCAAGTCTGTTAGGATGACTCTCAAAAAGAGAACTATGTAGGGAAATTCATTTTGGAAAATGCATACTCTATCTCCAACTTAATGATTCACAACTTATATTAGCATACTAACAGTTTTGAAACATACTGCAGTAAAGAAAATTACTCAAGTTTGTATAAGCCTGCACTTTCCCAGCTTACTTGACCACAATATTCTTTGTAGACTTACTAAATAAGGTTTCATAGAACACATTTGGGGAAACCTCAAATCTCTTTAAAATTCCAACTCACCCACTCAAAAGAAGGTCAACAATTTAAGGCTCTTAACTGAGCATTTCTTACAAATATTTTTATGGTACACTGGTAAAATGAACCGTGTGTTTGAAATGTGTAAATAATTGGGCCTATATCTAAAAGGCACGTTTTTTAAGTCCTGTAAGTATGTAGTGAAATGGGTAATGAGAAGGTGATTTCTATGAATTATTACTGCAAGTCTTCACATGGTTTTTCCTATTGATTTTAATGTTGAATATGATTAATTTTAATTTTGCTTTTGCCTCTAGGCTTTCTTACAGAACATCAATAATATTATAATTAAGAATATCAATTGAAGTAATACTACAGCCATGCCACTTTCTTTTGGTCTGGGCTCTACTGCTTAAAATAAGATTAGTTCAATGACTTTATTTTCATACACAGGGCATCAAATCAGCATACTGAATTTAAAAATCCATACAAATAATTTGAAATGTAACTTGAATGTGCATATCCTCTCCATCTCTCTTCCTTCTAAACACTCGCCCTGCATTTAAACTAGCCCTCTCGAATCCTTCCATTTACCTCAATGGCACACATTTTTTAGCCTCTTTGTCTCTCTTTTTTTCATTTTTCAGCTATAAAATAAGCAAAACAATGACACCTACCATCATATTTATGTACAAATTGAATAAGAGACTACATGAAGTATGTTTAAAACAGTGCCTGACATATACTATGTTCTCAGTGAGTGTTAGGTATGAATCTGATATGGGACATAATTATTTCTTTCCCTTCGTTCTTTTATGGGCAGCATTGCTTCCTCTCAGTTATGCAACTTGAAAATTGTAGTCACGTTGGGTTTATCTTTTTCTCTTCTCTAACCTACACACACACAGACACACATCATGAAAGATGCATACTATGTGATCTATTTCAAAGTCCTTTGAGTTCCTCCTTTGTAATCACTGTTAAATCTATCCTTTTAATTCCATTTTGTATCCTCACTACTATATCAAGGCTTGTTTCTTTACAATTGGACTAATGTAATGGAGAATTATATTATATCATTATTATATTATATATTGGGCTGTATAGAATTGGCCCTTCATATCCATGGATTCTGCATTTGAAATGAAATGAAATGAAAATATTTTTTAAAAAATTAAAAAATACAACAATAAAAAATAATGCAAATAAAAAATACAGTATAACAACTATTTTTGTAGCATTTACATTGTTAGGTATTATGAGTGTACAGGAGGATGTGCAAAGGATATATACAAATACTCCTCCATCTTATGTAACAGACTTGAGGTTCTACAGATTTTGGTATCTACTACGGGTCCTGGTACCAATCCCCCATGGATACTGAGGGCCAACTGTACTTGAAAATGATTTCATCCCCAACATATTTTATAAACAATACGCTCTAAAAGTCTCCTTTGGTCCAGTCAGTTCTCAGCTCACGAGCTATCAATAACTGTATTTCTAACACGATAAAGTCTAATCACCAATGGTCTTCCAAGACCATTTCAGGAATTCTACAGATGGGCCACAAATTCTATTCCACACTCCTCAAATAAAGTCTCCACTCAAATTTTCATTTGTGCTGTGCCACTGGTATGAAATAATAATCAAATCTCTCTTCTCCATCTTTCTACGTGACATCACCTGGTCTTAAAGACTCAGCTTCAGTAACATTTCTTTATTAATGATCTCTGAATACTTTCATTCTGATGTAAACCTTTTACCATCTTGTAAATCTCTGGAAATTCCTAAAAATTACTTATTTAACATAGATCATATGTTTGGGGGAGAGGTATATGCTATTTTGAATATATGTATTGAATCTCCATATGTTTGGGCAGAAGCGTTCAGGAAAGGCAGGTCCATATCCAGAGTAAGCGTCTATTCTTGTAAGAACAAAGCACTGCCTCTTGCATGATAGACGTGATTCACTGTAATCAACTAGTTTGCTGTTGGATCTACCTGGAGAATTATGCCATAGTGGGGACTCAGGATTAGTATCTGCTGCTGAAAAACTGGGGATTCAACCATGGCTGTTGCCGCTTACATGGTGAGCGAAGTCTTTGCTGCAGAGTTCATGCACTGTAGAGCTCATGACTGCTATCCCCGCCACTGTGGCCATGAGCCTCTTTTCCCCAGCCACCCTTGTCCCCAGAGCTCACACACTGCAGAACTCACGACTCCTATCCCTGCTACTGTGGCTGTGAGCCTCTTTCCCCAGCCACCCTTGTCCCCAGAGCTCATACACTGCAGAGTTCATGACTCTTATCCCTGCCACTGTGACTGCGAACCTCTTTCCCCAGCCAACCTTGTCATTACCCAATGGGCTTTGTCATGAGCCCACTGGGTAATGACAAAGGTGGCTGGGAAAAGAGCCTGGCTAGTATCCACAGAGAAGGTCATTCTAACCATTCCATTTATAACATTATTCTCTACTAAGTCACCTACTGGTGAATATTCACATGGCACACAAATATTTGAAAACACTTAAATATGTTATTTGCCCAATATGAGAGATCTATCCATATACCTCTTCCTCAGATCTCTATGTCACTAATTCTCTAACCATATTCCTTCCAAGTCCCTGATGATTTCTCATTCCAGGGAAAATAAACAAACAGGTCACTTGTTTGAAGTTAGGCCCACCAGGAAGATTTCTCTTCACCACTGTATCCAGAGATATCTCAGAAAGCAGCTGAAGTTTACAGCTGTCCACTTTAAGTTGGTTTCTATATATCATGCAAAACCACCTGTAAACCAGGCCTGAAATTTCTCTTCCTCATTCAATTGGTAATAGTGAATTCATCATAAAACCAAAAGTGTAGGCTGGGAGAGAGAAGGTAATGTAGCAAGAGTAGGGGCCATAGACATTTGAGATACTTCTCACATAACTGACTTGTATCTTGAGGGCCTGCTTGAGTCCTGTTTCACATAGGTCACTTTCATCTGATAATGGAGTGCTGTTATATGATCTCAACCTTATGCTCTAATGAATCAGACAGCATCCAGTCTATGACAGGCAGCATGGGTCATATGCTAACTTAATAGGTGAATAGGTCTTATATGATAAATCTGCTTTAACATTTCAATCTCTCTAAGACTTTGGATACCTTCCTCTTCGGCATACCAAGGCCGTCAACCTTTCTCTCAGCCTTTCTCCTGGCCTTCCCCAAAGGCATCTATAATGAGAAGTGCCACTATCAAGCTGGGATTCCAAAATTAAACAGGCATAATTGGATCCTAGGTGTCAGGGAACAGGTGAGAACACTTAATCTCCACAGATAAGATGGAAGCGGACATGATTACCACAATGGGCAATGGAGTCAAAGCGGTAACCAGAACAGTTTGACTCACAGAGACCTATGGCAATGGCTAGTTGATGGTGGTGTCTTTAGAAGAGAAAAAGATGAACAGTCTACTACATTTTTGCTTCATCTGTATAAATGGAAGAGTTCTACGTCTAGTGAACGGAAGTCCAGCTTGAATCACCAAAATAGTCACAACTCCTCAATCAATTCCCAGACTTAAGCAAGTTTACAACACTTAACTTTTTGAATGATAAAAGAGCCTGGTGCTTTGAGGAAGGACCTCGTTATATTATCAGAACGAAGTCATGGAGGCCAGGACAAGCCAAGGTGATTCATACTTGATATACTCTAAAGTGCTAAATGGCCCATAAGTATTTCTAAAAAGGACATAGCATTTATTTTGTTTTAATAATTTTACTACCCATCTTAAAATAATTGCAGAAATTCTCGGGTACTACTACGTCAGGCATCAATTATCAGGTACTTTGCAAAATACCTCTAAAATAATTTTTAATAAAAGGTTAACTCTACAACAGAAATTCTGTATTTATTCACAAATGAAAATAGCTCTGTGAACCTTGTTATCACCTAGATTAACACAATGCTTCAAGATAACAAAGCCTTCCAGGATCTGGAGCGCAACATAGAATAGGCATACAAGATAAAGTCAAATTATGTCGTGTGTATACACCTGTGCACATACGCATGGGTATCTGCACACACTGCATCTGCACTTGTTTTTTCTTCTTAGAATCAGATGTTATTTCAAGCACAGGTGATTTAAGCTATGAAAGACCTTGAAATAATTTCAAGGAAAGATAAAATGTCCTGAATTTTCTTTGAGGCATTAGACTTTAATGCCTTAAAATAATTTTACATTCTTTTACATTTTTTGAATGCAAACTGCTTGCAAAATAAAACTGCCTAATTTACATAATTGAGAAAAGTAGATAAACTTGGATGGTCTGAGGAAATTTTATTGCACTGAAAGTGTGATTTATATACTACTTTGACTAGTGTATGGTTATCAGCTTAGCCAGCTGAGTGAGAACTATCCAGGTTTCCTAAAGGAGACCCGAGTCTGCTTCCTCCCTGCTTGAAATGAGACAGAGGGACATATCTGCAGCCCTGGCAAAGCTATCATAGTCTATAACAACTAGTTCTAAAAAGACAAGGACTGATTAAAAGGTCAGTGATGTTATTGGCCATAGAGTAAGAAATATCTTGCTTTCTTATTCATTTACATGGAAACATTTGCACCTTACCATGCATGCATGCACACAGATATATTACTGTACTCGTCTGTCTTCCCTACTAGCCTGTGGGGTAGCATGACCTTCTCCTAGCCCAGTTTAAATCCTATGATCCATCATTATCATCACTGCCCTGCATGAACCTATGGTTTCCTGGCCCTTCTGCATTTGTTGTAATCATTGTTGGCAAAACCACAATGCACCCATGCAGCTGAGTGAACGTGAAGAAAACCATTCCACCACAAAGATTGGTTTCACTTTAACTTAATGACAATGAAGCTTAGGGGTCCTTGATGCTGCCAGGTAATTAAACCATTTTTCACTAGTTCATGCATTTTCTCAGTCTCCAATTTAATGCATTTGTCTATTATACTAGTCTGCTTTGCATTACTATAAAGAAATACTTGAGGCTGGATAATTTATTTTTTAAGAGAGATTTATTTGGCTAATGGGTCTGCAGGCTGTACCAGCAGCATGAGGCTGACACCTGCTCAGTTTTCAGTGAGGCCTCAGGCAACTTTTACTCATGGTAGAATGCAAGGATAGCTGGTGTGTCAGATGGTGAAGGAGCGAAGAAAAAGAGGAAGAGGTTTCAGGTTCTTTTTAACAACCAATTCTCTCATGAACTAATAGAAATAAAACTCACTCATTGTCACAGGGAAGGCACAAAGCCATTCATGAGGAATCTGTCCCCATGACCAAACACCTCCTACTCAGCCTCACTCCCAAGATTGGAGGTCACATTTTAGCATGAGATTTAGAGGGGACAAATATCCAAACCATATCACCTCTCTATTCAAACCCTCAACACATCCTCTTCCAAGTTCATTCTCAGCTGACGATCGTATGATCTTCCTTCCTATTTGACTGAAAGAAAAAAAAAGTATTTCCACCACCACAGCTACTCACTTGAGTTCCCCAAATCTGTATTCCCTGTCATCCCCACAAATGAAACATTCATCCTCTTATCAAAGCTGATGCTTCTGCTTGTGTACAAGTTCCCACCCCACTCACTGATTCAAGGAATCCTCCAGCAATTTTCTTGCTCTTGCCTTTATCATCAACTTTTCAGAATCTGTGAGATTGTAACTATAAGCTTAGAAACATGCTGCTATTTCTTTTGTCTTAAACTTTTTCTCTGTACCTCTCAAGCAACTGCACAGTGTCTTAGAAATCCTTTCAGGAAAACTTTTTGAAAGAAATGTCTCTACTTGCCTTTCCAATTATTATTCTCTCATTCACTCTCAAGCCCATTTTATTGCAGCTTTCACCTGACTACTGCACTGAAACCGCTCATGTCAATGTCCCCAGTGGTATCCATTTTGATTGGCAGCTCCTGACATGGTCACTCATTCCTTCTTACTTGAAATTCATTCTTCACTGGCTTCCAGAATGCCAAGCTCTTCTGGAATTTTCCTCTCCTCTCACTGGATTATCCTTGTCAGTCTCTTTTCCTTATTCCTCCTCTTGTCCTCACCCTCATAATTTGTGAGTGTCCAAGGGTTTAGTCTGTAGTCTTTATCTCTTCTCTATCTATAGTGTCTTTTTTTGGTGACTCTAGCTTTAAATCCTTGGGGTCATTCTTGATGCCTCAGTCTGTATTAGGTGGATGAGTCAGAAATCTCTTGGCTCTACTTTTTAAATATATGCTCAATCTACTGCCTCTTACTCCTGCACTTGTAACTGTCATTGTCTGAGTCCTCATGATATCTTGATGTCATGAATCTTACCTGGATTATTGTCAGATTCTTAAATTGCAGCCCTACTTATACTTTTGTCCCTAGAGTCAATTCTCAACACAGTAGCCCAGGGGATCCTGTTAAAACAGAAGTCAGATAAGGTATTTTCTTTGATCAAAACCCTCCAGTGACTCATGATCTCAGAGTAAAACAAAGTCCCTGCAATTACCTAAGAGTCTATTTATGACATCAAATGTCTACACTCATCTCCTACTAACTTTTCCCTTCACTCTCCACTCTAGCCTAGTTTTTTTCAACCATACCAGGAACATTATTGTCTGTGGATATTTGCACTGGCTGTCCCTTGCACCTGAACCATTTTGCTCCCAATACCCTCATTGCTAACTTTTTCACCACCTTCAAATCTTTGCTCAAATTGATCTTTCTCAGTGGGGCCTTCTCTAATCACCCTATTGTAAATTACAACTTAACTCCTCACTGCCCCCATGCACTGTTCACATTCCTGACCCTCCTTACCCTGCCTTAATGTTTATTTCTATAGCACTAATCATGTACTGTTTTTTTTTTTGCCAATTTATGTTATTGTTTAATTGTCTGTCTTCTCACTACAGTTTCAGGCTCAAGGACAGGGATCTTTGTCTGTTTTGTTCACTGTTGCATCTCTAGCACCAAAAACAAGACCTAGAATACACTAAGTCCTTATGTTGCTTGATTATTAAATGAACAAGACAGTAAGAAAACCGCTTTCCTGATCTCTTCCTCTTCCCCAGTAGATCACTCTCTTTCCTGGACTGTCTCTGCCCCTACATATGTCTTGCTAGTACATTCCATTCTTAGTGCTTTTATTATCTGTGTAACTGTCTGCCTTCTCCTCCAGAATGTAAGCAGCTACAGGGCGAGAACTGTCACCCATCTCTCTCTCTGCCTTAGTACAGGGCCTGTCACCCATCTGCATTCAATTAACATTTGTGAAAATAAAGTTTCAAGAAGGGATATTTTTTCTTTTAGAAACTTTATAGGTACATGATAGAAAGTTAGCAAAATTCAGAAGAGTAGATAAAAGGATTAAAACAAAAATTAATACCCTCATAATCAAAGGTCAACATTTTGGTACATAGTCTTCCAATGGCTTTCTCAGGCAAATGTTTTGATATTTGCTTAAAAGACTTTTTATCTAGTTAAATTCATACTTCTACATATTTCTATGTCCTATTTCTTAGCCTCATTATAATAAGGATGAATGTGAAAGTTTAACAGTGTTTTTAATGGATTTATTGTATTTCATCAAGTGGGTGAAACAGAATGCTTGCCCACTGTACTGTGATTAAATGGTTATTTCCAGCTTTTTAAACAATTTTTAAAGGGCTCCACTCAAGTTATTCAACAGATAGGCAACTTTCTCAAATATGAGGGGCTACACTAGAGAGGTGCCAAATTTTCCAGTTAATTAAATAGATGGCACTATCCCAGTTTCATAGCATGAGAATATGGATTTAATTTGATGCCAAATGAACCAAGGGAGAAGGTGCCCCCTTCTCTCTGAAACAAATGGAAGTTTTAGTTTAAGGCTACAGACACCATTTTTACAATTTTCACATTTCTTTTTGTAAATTTCCATCTGCCATCCAAAAAGACCTCAAATATTTGCAAGGGCACAGGTTGCTTTACATTTAAGAAAATAAGCTTCTAAGGGCCTTTGTTCTCCTCTGCCAGGTCTTTCTAAGCCAGGAGGAGTAAGTGACTCCTAACCTTTACTTTTTGACACAAGAGTCAGATTTATAACAGATTCAGACTCGGGGTAGCTGCTAACTGAAGTTCCTGCAGAAATAGTGCTGACACACCTCAGTGCCCGAGGCTGTTTCATCTACAGGTCTGGGTGAGAAAGAGTGAGCTAGGTGGAATTTCTTTTCTTTTTTATTATCCTTAGATTTTAATCCTACTAATTCTGCAACAGGAAGCTCAAACTAAAGTGCAAATTCAGTATTGCTTTGTGATACTTTTGCTTAATTTAACCTTCCTACAGACATATTAAACAGCGAATATACAATTTCACTTTACACTTCCAAAAACAATTGTTCCAATTAGCTAATACAATATAAATGTAATTACTGAATTGAAAACATGCATATAGGTTTGTCTACTAAATCATTGGGTTGTTTTCATGAGTGAAACCTAAGAAAGGTTGTTCTGATTTCCTGGAAATGAGATATTCATGATATTTTATTCTCATCTTCTAGGAGACTGCTAAGAACTGATATTTTAATTTATGACTAGAATTACAAGAAACATTACCAGGTTTTAGGAGTTTTGACACAATATCCAAAACAGCTACAAAACTGAAGATGTTAGGAAACTAAAGTTTTGTTCTAGTTCCAAGTGACTTATCTTTATTTTTTAATGTAAAATCGCATAATATTAATAGCTACCACTTATTTAAACCTTTCTACGTATCTAGTACCATGATAAGCACTTTTAAAATATTGTTATTTAATTTCCCTAAAAACTCTGTGAGGTAGGTATTATTTCACCCATTTTACAGATGAAAAAATTATGACAAAAAATTTAACCTGCCCAAAATTACACTGATAAAAAATGGTAAAATTATTAAACTTAGAGCCTACATAGTGACAATGTTCTTCCCCTCATTTCTGTCTCTGTCATTCTTTATCTTGTTTCACCCTTTTGTACTTTTTTCCGAATATATATCTCTTTATGACACCTCTTAACAATTCCTTCTCTTTTACACTCTTCTTTTTTTATGCTGACCATAATGCAGAGCAAAAATTTATTTTAATTGTAACTTTTGTTATTTTTATGTTTTATAGTCTAACTTTAAACATGTGATAGCAATGTTTTAAAATAGCTAAAAAACTTGAAATCAATTGTTTTCTTTATTGAAAGAGAACATTTAATTTTATTTCTCAACTTATCCACTCTTAAAATCTCTGTCTTTTGATCACTGTATTTAAAACATTGACATTTAAAGGGATTGTTAATATAGTTGAATTAACATCTACTTATTTGCAATTGTTTTATATTAGTTGCATTTGTTCTCCGTTTCTTTCTCTCCCCTGCCTCCACCCATCTGCCTTCTCTGGTTTGGTTTGATTCCATTTTTCTCAGCATAACAATCACATTTTTAAAAAATTGTTAACAGTTGTCCTAAAGTTAACAGTATGCATTTTTTAACTAATCTAAGTGCCTTTTTTCAAATAATATTATACTGCTTCACATGCAGTGCAGGTACCTTATAACAGAATATCTCCAATCCCTCCCTCTGTTCCTTGCGACATTGCTGTTTTTCATTTCCTTATCTATATGCTATACATTGTATTAAATTTTATTATTACTTAAAATACACTGTAATATTTTAGAATTAATTGTAAAAAGATTTTATTTTTATCCTACACTTATTCCTTATGTGATGCTTTTCCTTTCCTTATATAGATCCAAGTTTCTGACTTGTATAATTTTCTTTCTCTCTGAGAACTTTCTTTAAAAACATTTCTAACAGGGCAGATCTGTGGGCAATGAAATCCTTTCACTTTAGTTTGAGAAAGAATTTCTTCTTTACCTTTGAAAGATAAGCTCACTAGATATAGAATTCTAGGTTTCTTTTTAACACTGCATATTTTACTCCACTCTCCTTGCTTTCATAATTTTTGACGAGAAGACTGATATAATTCTTTTTATTTTGTTTTGTTTTAATCCAGCTTTTATTGGTGTGGTTCACATATTCAAACACTGAATGTTTAAAATCATTTTTGGAATATCTAGTGGATATATGTGTCGTTGAGTATGTGCACGTAGTATGTGCATGTATGTTTGTGTGTAGATATGTCTACACATGCCTGGATATACATGCATGTAGGTCGGTGTGTACGCGTGCATGTGTCTATATATGTGTGAACATGTGTGTATGTATATGTTACCAGGTATGTTTGTGGTTTGTGTTTATATGTGTATATTCATGTGCATGTGTACATATGTGTGTATTATGTGCATATGATACTATTTGTTCTGCAATCTATGCCCAAACTTCACAAATGTGACAAATGTCACGGTGACCACAAGAAAGAAGAGTTCATGCAAGTTACATTTTCAGAAAAAAAAAAAAAAACTCACCTTTCTGCACAGGGTCAATTGGAAGACACACAGTTACAAAACAAGTGATCTTGTTTGTACATTGACTAACAATATTCATTTATTGACAGCTTCTATTAAATTGGATGTCAGTTTTTCTTGGTCTGATATCAGTTCAGTGATGTCAGAAATACAATTTCTGTTTTAAAACTCATACTAATTTGAACAGCATTTTTTATTAGGTTTGAAAAATATATTTTTATACCCATGCATTTTATTAGTATACTGACTTCCTACTTTTTCCATAATTATTATTTTAATTTTCTTTTCGTTCTTTTTTAATTTTTATTTGAGGTTCAGGGTTACATGTGCAGGTTTGTTATACAGGTAAATTGCAGATCATGGAGGTTTGATGTAGAGATTGTCACCAAGGTGAAATATCGTACCCAAATGGCAGTTTTTCTATCCTCTCCCTTGTCCCACTTTCCAACCTCAAGTGGGCCCCAGTGTCTGTTCTTCCCTTTTTTGTGCCCATGTGTTCTCAATTTTAGCTCCCACTTACAAGTAAGAACATGAGGTATCTGGTTTTCTGTTCCTGTGTTAGTTCACTTAAGATAATAGCCACCAGCTCCATCCATGTTGCTGCAAAGGACATAATCTCATTCTTTTTATGGCTGCATAGTATTCTATGGTGTGTATGTACCACATTTTCTTTATCCAGTCTACTGTTCATGGGCATCTACGTTGACTCCACACCTTTGCTGTTGTGAATAATGCTGCAATGAACATACACGTGCATGTATCTTTATGGCAAAATGATTTATATTATTTTGGGTATATACCCCAAAATGGCATTTCTGGGTTGAACAGTAATTCTAAGTTCTTTGAGGAATCACCAAACTGTTTTCCTCAATGACTGAATCAATTTACATGAGTTCAGTGTATAAGTATTCCCATTCCAGCAGTGTATAAGTGTTCCCTTTTCTCCACAGCCTCGCCAGTATCTGTTATTTCTTGACTTTTCAGTAATAGCCATTTTGACTGGAGTGAGATGGTATCGCACTGTGGTTTTGATTTGCATTTCTCTAATGATTAGTGATGTTGAGTATTTTTTCATATGTTTGTTGACTGTATGTCTTCTTTTGAAAACTATCTGTTCTTGTCATTTACCCACTTTATAATGGGGTTATTTGTTTTCTGCTTGTTAATTTGTTTAAGGGTTGTTTGGTTCCTGATTGTTAATTTGTTTAAGTTCGTTATAGATTCTGGATATTAGTCCTTTGTCAGATGCATAGTTTGTGAATATTTTCTCCCTTTCTGTAGGCTGTTTACTCTGTTGATAGTTTCTTTTGCTGTGCAGAAGCGCTTAAGTTTAATTAGATCCTATTTGTCAATTTTGTTTTTGTTGCAATTGCTTTTGACATCTTCATCATAAAATCTTTACCAGGGCCTATGACTATCCAAATAGGAATACAGGAAGTCAATCTATCCCTGTTTACTGACAATATGATTCTATACCTAGAAAAAAACCCATAGTGTCTTCCCCAAAGCCCCTTGAGCTGATAACTTCAGCAAAGTTTCAGGATTAAAAAAAAAAAATCAATGTACAGAAATCAGTAGCATTCCTATACACCAACAACATCCAAGGCCAAGAGTCAAATAAAGAACACAATTCCATTTACAATAGCCATGAAAAGAATAAAATACCTAGAAATACAGCTAACAGGGAGGTGAAAGATCTCTACAACAAGAATTACAAAACACTGCTCAAAGAAATCAGGGATGACACAAACTAATGGAAAAACATTCCATGCTCATGGATGGGAAGAATCAATATCATTAAAATGACCATACTGTCCAAAGCAATTTATATATTCAACGCTATTCCTATCAAACTAGCAATAACATTCTTCACAGAATTAGAAAAAACCTATTTCAAAATTTACGTAGAACCAAAAAAACAGCCCAAATAGTCAAGGCAATCCTAAGCAAAAACAACAAAGCTAAAGGCATCATATTACCCAATTTCAAACTATACTACAAGGTTGCAGTAACCAAAACAGCATGGTACTGGTACAAAAACAAATACATAGACCAGTGGAACACCATAGAGTACACAGAAATAATGCCACAAAATCATCCGGTCTTTGACAAAATTGACAAACACAAGCAATGAGGAATGGACTCCCTATTCAACAAATGGTACTGGGATAACTGGCTAGCCATATGCAGAAGATTGAAATGAACCCCTTCCTTAGACCAAGCACAAACATCAATTCAAGGTGGATTAAAAGTTTAAGTGTAAAACCCAAACTATTAAAAACTCTGGAAGATAACCTAGGAAATACCATTCTGGACAAAGTCTAATATATTTCTTATCCTTGTAAAGATTTTTATTTTGCCCTTCTGGCTTCTTTCAAGATTTATTTGTTTTTCTTCCCTTTTTACTTTGAGCACTCTTCCTCAGAGAGTCTGCAGATGGCAGCTTTTTCAGCTATAATCCATTGCTATTATACTGCAGCCTGTCACGCTAGTAAAGTGTGAGGGAGAAGAAGTGTTTTATAATTTATGATTCAAGCCCAGTCTTTTAGTATGTCTGTGCCTTCAGCAAGTGTCCTGCACAAGTCCCACCACTCTTAGGTGAGAAAAAAAAAAACTAGAGGGGGAGCAATGTCCTTACCTGAGGTGGGATAACGCCTGGTAACGTCTGCTAATGGAGTATAGGTCATTGTTGAGGAAATACTCTGGGTTATTTAATAATAATTACTCTTCCCCTTCCCCTGCCAGAGTTATGAAGGGATTTCTCAGATCTTCACAAGAGTCTTGTATTACTCCGTTTTCACATTGCTGATGAAGACATATCCAAGATTGAGTAATTTAGATAGAAAAAGAGGTTTAATGAACTCACAGTTCCATGTGGCTGTGGAGGCCTCACAATCACGGCAGAAGGCAAAAGGCACATCCTACATGACGACAGGCAAGAGAGAATGAGGGCCAAGGGAAAGGAGAAACCCCTCATAAAACCACCAGATCTCGTGAGACTTCGTCACTACTAGGAGAACAGTATGAGGGAAACCGCCCCCATGATTCAATTATCTCCCACTGGGTCCCTCCCACAAGACGTGGGAATTATGAGAGCTATAATTCAAGATGAGATTTGGGTGGGGACACAGCCAAAACATATCAAGCCTAGTAGGGTTCCTTGATGTAAATTCTAGGACAGTGTGCCCCCTGCCAATACCATGACCCCCAAGAGTATTATACTCGCATGCTAGTCCACACACAGCCCCCAGCAATTCATCAATATTATCATTTAAGTGTTTCTATCAGCTTCTGCTCCAGGAAAACAGATCTCACCTGTGACTATGGATTCATCTGTTTCTTTAGATTTTCAGGTGGTAGTATGACCTGCGACCTCAGTTATCTAATGGGTGAAAGAAAGCTGTTGATTTTAAACTTTTCCAGCCTTTTCTCATAAAGATAATGAGAGCAATGATTTCCAGACTCTTTAAATCAATGGATTGGAACTAAAACCAGAAGTCCTTCATAAAATAAATATTTTTTATTGAACTAAACATTTTAAAATTGAAATAGAGATGAATAGAAGAATTTTTTAATTTTTATTCCACTTAACTGTCATTTAACAACACTCAGAAATCTATCACAAATAAATCAAATATCCAAGGAGAGCTGCACCTAAACCACCTGGAATCTACATAGCCATCAGCTATGGAATCTTTATAGCTTCTATGAAGGAGATAAATATAGAACGCTGATAGTATTAAATATTACATCTTTTCATGACTCTAGGTTATTTTGCTAATAGAGGCATTTAGACACATTTTATTGGAAAACATTGTACTAATCTCTCTTAAGGTTATCCTCAAAGTGATACATCCAAAGCATGCCCTCCTCTTGACAATCTACTTTAGGCACATTATTTTATCTTCATTGTTGATAAAAAGCAGCTGGCTATAATAATAAAATTGGGATATCTTTGAATTTCCTAATTTTCCTTGTTGAACATTTCAAGATATAAGCTACTATGGAAACATTTCTGGACTGAATTCTGATCAACAATGAACAGTTAACTAGGAAGTAGAACTTATGGAAACTGTATAGTTAAGTTGTACTCTGCATTTTAAAGTCAGAATGGAGAAGGTTCTGCAGAAACAGATGTTTATATAGGACTACAGAAAAAAATAAATTTTTAAAGGTTTAAACAAGGAGTGGGCTAGATTATATGGTATATTCAAATGGGGCTGACGGCTTAACAGAATTGAGACACTCTAAGAAGGCAAGAGAACAATTTAGAAAATGGCCAGCAAGGCTACAAAAGAACATGACTTCATGTTTTATGAAAAATATCTAAGAAACAAAGATTGTTTAACCTAGAGAAAAGGAACTTGGGCAATAGGAGAGCTGCTTTAAATATTAAAGACAAGGACTGAAGTGTAAAAGAGAGCTTTTTCACACTTAGTATGGCCCCATATGATAACAAGTGATAACAATAGTACCAATACTTAGAAATTACAGGAGTTATAGGAAGTTGTTAAGACATCCTAATAATCAGAAAAGTTCAAAGATGGAATAGGCTCCCTCTGCCTTATCATCAGAGGTATTAAATCAAGGCAAATAATTACATGTCCTTTGTTTTGGAGTTACTTTAAATCCTTCCTGAAAAAGGAAGGCAAAGCAATAATAAATCTTATAAATATAATTTTGTCTTTGTATCCCTAATCACTAGCAAGTTGCCTAGAACATGGTAGGTGCCAAAATCATATTTATTGAACCAGCTCAATTAATAGACAAAAAACTACCTGAAGAAGGGGAGCAAAGTTGCAGAGGGGATTCAGGTTTTGAAAGGATGGTTAGATTGATGAACTTGGAATCTTTTTCCTCTGACCAAAGATTCCATGATTGTATATGTTTATGTAAATATTCTTCTAGTAATAAAATAACAGTGGGCACTCTGTATTTCTGTCGGACAGTTTTAAGTTAACCAAGCTCTTTTATATACATATACCACTTTGTCCCCCATACTAACGCTTAAAGACATAAAAGGTGAGGCAGCTACAGCCAGACCATTTGGTTATTTTGTCAATACTCTATTTGATAAACAGTAGAGGCAGGATTTGGAACTTTGATTCAAAGGATATTCAACTTCCTCTTTATGAGATGAAATTCAGAATAATTAAAATAGTTGCTAAAACTTACTGAAAATGTAAATATGACTGACCTGTCCAGGTCTTTTGCATGTATTCTGTGAGTTGATCCTCATATAACTACATCACAAAGATAACAGTATTATCCCAGTTTACCAATGAAGCCAAGAAAATAGAGAAAGAGTGATTTGCACAAAATTACATAATTTAATGTCAGAGTAGAGATTCCAACTCAAGGCAGTCTGACATTAGGAACTGTGCTCTTAAACACTACATTATCTTAAGCTGCGGTGACAATCTCTGGTATATCTCCCATCAAAGTCACTGTTTAACTGATTAACTAGAATACTAAGTCTCCAGATCTCAATATGGGCCTAGTGTAATCACTGCACATATATTGGGTGGCATATGGGCATCACTGCTTATTCAGTGGTAATAGTACTGTGTGATTCCATTGTTCATTGTTTCACTTTTTACTTGTCTTTCCTCAGCTTTTCAAAATGTGGAGCCTACCACAAACTCTTTGTGCAAAGTAATTTACAAGTTCAATCTGCCTAGTCCATTTAGGTACCAGATATTACCCCATCAGCTCTACTGGATCTTGAAACCAACTCTAGTTAATGGAGGCAATGTTACTGCCATATTATCAAATCTAATATATGAGAATGGTAACTAAAATAACATGGAGAAAACGAGGAGCTGTTCAGTTATATCTCGGCATTCACAGCTTTCTTTCCTTTCCCTTGTACCTGAAGTAAAGAAATCCTTCTAAAATTAAAATACTGGAAAGAGAATATTGACAGCACTTTTCCTCTAATAAAAACAATGTTAGCACCAGCTGGACCTGTCTTAAAGAGCATCTGTATACATACACACACACACACACACACACACACACACACACACATATATATATACACACATACATACATATATATATAGTTAATGGCCTTCCCAGAGGTCATGGAAGAAAACAAAAGTCATTTTAAAAACAATGGTAAAGTTATGTACTAAAATGTTAGCCCCAGTTATTTTGACTTGTAAAGTTGTAAGCAATTTTGTTTTTTGTCTTGTATCCCTCTGTGTGTTTTAACTTTGTCAGTAATCCTATATCACTTTTGTAGCCAGATATATAAATGTTCTTAACAGGAAAATAAGAAAGCACCTACCTTAATCATTCAGTACACTGTGCAAACCTGTCAAAGAAGGAGAATATTCTTTAAGGTTAGAAACTGTATAATATAATACGTAATGAGAACATAGCATGAATTATGCATTACTAAAACCTGAAGATAATAAGATAAAGACAAAATCTCTAATCTTAAAAACCTAAGTCTAGTAATTCTCATCTAATTTTCCTCCTACTGTTTCTTCTATTTCTATTAATACCACACCATTCACTAATTTGCCAAACTTCTAAACTGCAATTATTTCTGATGTTGCTTTCAACCTGTCCCATGAATCTAATCAGAGATCATGTCATATTTATTCCACCTTCATAATTTTTCAAATACCTCCTTTCTACTTTGTCCCTAGTTCACTAGTACCCCCATTAATTATTGCTATCATTTTTCAATCATAGGATGTTTTAACTAAAAATATCTAAGAGAATTTTAAATAACTACTTCAATATCTTTCGGGAAAAAATAGAACTCACCAAAATTAACCTTCTTGACTCCAAATAATAAGTGGTAAAACTAGGTCCTGAACCATTCTTCATGGCTCTGGATTTAATGAACTTTTCACCACACCTGTCTTAGCTCATTTTTTTGTTGCTATAAAGGAATATCTGAGGCTGTGTAATTTATAAGGAAAAAAGGTGTACATTATATAATAGCACACACTTCAGCAGATTGTACAAGAAACATGGCACCAGCAACTGCTTGGTTTCTGGGATGGGGCCCAGGCTACTCGCTAAAAGGCAAAAGGAAATTGCCAGGCAGAAACCACATGGTGAGAGAGGAAATGAGAGAGAGTGGGGAAGGTGCCAGGCTCTTTTTAACAACCAGCTCTCTTGGGAACTAACAGAGCAAGAACTTACCGCCAAGGGCGGGCATTTATCTATTCATGAGTGATCCTACCTCATGACCAAAACAGCTCCCATTAGGCCACCTCCAACACTGGAGATCACATTTTACCATGAGGTTGTGATGGGACAAACATAAAAACTATAGCGACACCATAATATCTAGTTTATAGAATAATTATAGATGATTTATGGATTTTCTCTGGGTTATACTAGGATAGGACTACTTTTCAAATTATACCTAGTGTTTTCCCACTTTCACTTTTATAACTCACTTAGACTGTTCTATCTAATACGAATGTCTTTGAAGCCACCCTGATTCTTCAGCTGGACAGACTTGGTTATATTCAAGGGATTATGTTGACAATGTGTCACCTATCTACATACAGATTCTTTGCATCATTTATCCAAGAGTCTGACATTAAATTATGTAATTTTGTGCAAATTACTCTTTCTCTACTTTCTTGACTTCAGTGGTAAAACTGGGATAATACTATGATCTTTGTTATATAATTATATGAGGATCAACTCAGATAATACATGTAAAAGGTGCCATTTTAAACCTCTTTAAGAATCCATGATGAAAAAAGGTGCTTCCTTTTCTCATCACAGTCTTCTCATTGCAATTTGTTAAGAAATTTGAAGATCTCAGAAGGAAAAATTATTTGGCCATAAAATGTCTTCCAGATGAACTTTATCATAAGCATGTGGAAATTTTAAAAAACTAACAATGGTGTTTCTACTGAAGAGGATTGTGCAGTCCGGATAGTTCCCTGATTTGACATGCATGAGTCAGCAACCCTACAACCCAAATTTGCCTTTCCTTTCCATGCTGGTATGTACGGGGTCTTTGACAAGGAATTCGAAGTTTGAGGTCTCATTTTATCTTTGTCTGCTATTCAGCCAATGTATGAAACATCCATTTCACCTCTTGGTTTGCATCTCTGTAAAGAACTCCCCTATTTGAAGTTTCTATGGATGGTTGGAAATGGGGACCTAAAAAAACAGACTAGAGAGAACCTAAGTGAGCAAGCCCTGATTGCTTCATACAATTTAGGTTGAGTAGCAGAAAACAAAAATCTAGCTTTATACCATGATAGTGTGTATACTACCTGAACACATTGGAACTTGTAGCATAATTTGTTCTAATATGGTAATGAGAAATGTCAGAATTTAGATAGAAAAAAATAGCGTCATTTATTCATTGGAGGAAAGAAAACTTTTTAAATATAGAAAGTTGCTTATTAGATATTCCCTTTAGTTAAATCAAAACTCTAGATTTGCCTAATGAAGACAGCTATGGCTTTGGGGCCATAATATTCCATTTGATAGACTTTGATTAATAAATGTGACTTAAAGGAAGATTTAAAATATTCTATCTTTGAGAAGTGTTCAATCAGATGAACAAAAGGTCTTCAAAGATTTAAATTCACTGGTGGAGATTTTATACAAACTTACCCAAAGCACTGCTTTAATCCCAACTTTTTTTTTCTAATAAAATAAAAGACCTTGTTGTGCTCAAAGGCACAGATCAAATCCCAAGGATTAAGATTTAAATGAGAAAGCAATTAAAACAAGCCTTCTGACAGAGGCTTCAGATGGTATGGTAAAGAAGTTGGACACATTACCATTGAAAAAGATAGAAAATTAGCTTTTAAAAATACTAATACTTGATTTTCCTCCAAAATAATGGTTCTGAATTTATAAGGCTATAAAAATCTCTGTGAGAACAAAGTAATCACTGGGCCACCTGAGCCACACATTTAAATGTCAGTGAGAAAAGCACACTGGAAACTGAACTCTTGGTTTGTTTTCACTCACTGTATTACAAGCATGATCCTCAGAATACAGTAAAACTGGTATGTAGGAGGGCATGGGTATTAGCAAATTAAATTCCATGGCTAAAATAAAAATGCTTGACTAACATGTTTGATATTTTTTACAAGAAACACTGCAAAAAAAATTAAAAATAGCTTACTTCACAGCCTTATTAAAAGGATAAAACAATGCTGCTGCTGCTGCTGATTTCATAATGGTAACAGTAATACGCCTAATTATTCTTGGATGTTTTTGTGTTAGCAGCAGAATGATGTATCTCAGTCACATAGCACCAAAGTATATTACCAGCAATGAATCCATATGGGTCTGCAGTAACTTCAATTATTGCCTCCTCAAAAGAAAGAATTCTACTGAGGGGCATAGGCAGAAGGAGAGAAGAAGGTAAGTTTCAGAGCAGGAGTGAAAGTTTATTAAAAAGCTTTAGAGCCAGAATGAAAGAAGCAAAGTACACTTGGAAGAGGGGAAAGCCAAGCAGGCCACTTGAGAGATCAAATGCATGGTTTGATCTTTTGACTTGGGGTTTTATATGTTGGCATACTTCTGCGGTCTTGTGTTCTTTTTCCCCTGATCTTTCCCTTGGGGTGGGCAGTCTGCATGCACAGTGGCCTGCTAGCAATTGGGAGGGGAGCATGCACAGAGTGTTTACTGGAGTTATATGCATGCCCACTTGAGGAATTTTTCCATTTTTCCCTTCCTCTAGGAGTGTTCCCAGAGGAAGATCTGCTGCCATTTTGCCTCTTAGTGTGCATGCTTGAGACCACTCACCCAACTCCTGAAATCTCATTGGGAAGCTGCTCATCACCACTTTCAAGTTTATTTTTATCTAGTGGAAGATCCCCCTTCCCTGGAGCTGGCTGCGACCAATTATTATTTTAGAGAAACACTTAAGAACCACCTGACTACCACCTGATGGTTGCCTGACATTCCTTGTTGAGGGCAGGGGGAGCCCTCTCCTGCCCTGCTCATGGCTGACTAGCTACCAACTGTAACCCTTGGGTAGGGATACCTCATATCAACTTTAATTTTGTGATCTAGAAATGTAATGTTGGACATAGAAAACATGGAATATTCATCTTTTTCTGTTTTATATAAGGCTTTCCCCTAGGAATATTTTGTAAACCAAATTTCTTATATCGGTTTATTTTCTTATTTTTATTTTGTTATTAGTAGAATTTAGTAATTAAAAGTTCCAGACATTTGACTTTCCATAAACCAAAGTCTATGATATAATTCCCTGGAACTGATAAAGATATAATACAATCGGTAGCATTAACAAAGAAATTAGAAACTTTATCAGAAAGCGTTTTATTTCAAATAATCTAAAGCTGACTTTGAATTGAATCCTTCTGCTTTTATTAGGCATGAATTTAGATTAGGTACAAAGTAGATCCTACAAGTATTATTCCATTGTTATTAGGTTTTAAAAAATGAGGAAGGAGTACGAAATAAAAATCAAATATTTGCTGTCTTCTATCTTGAAAAATGTGCATAAAGTCAAGAAAAAATCAGTTAAAAAGGGTTTTATGTTTGTAGTATTACAATTCTAGAATATATAAGACAATAGAGATCTAAAATGTCATTTTATATTGCCAGCGATGTCAAATTTGAGACAAGACAGATGAAAATCCAGAGTGTAGTTTCCTGATAGAAGCAACATGGTAATCTTAACACAGTGCATGTCAGGAAGGAGGCAAAGGTGATGGAAAATGCCGCATCTGAAGTGGAAGTCCTTGTATCTACCTATTTACCTTTGTTCAGGAATACCTCTCTGAGTTTTCTTTGAGGAAACCACATCTCTCTCCTTTTCAATCTTTGTGGAGCTAACTCACCCCAAGCCTCCAGGGAAGATATGATTGGTCCCAATTACAGCATCATTGCGCTGAAAGCAATGAATGACACCATGAAGAGTAACTATGTATATGTTGTGGTTGCTAAAAGATTGCCCAGTGCTGCTCTTCCACTGACTCTTGTGGAGCTGGTATTTAGTAATACATCATGTGTGTATCTATCCATCTGATTTATACAGTCTTCTCCAGACTGCTGTTAGAAAGAAATCCTGAAGTTGGAAATTCTGGCCTGAGAAAAAGATGCCCTGTCCTGATGTACAGAGAAGGGGTTCAAAGCAATCTAGGAGGCTTGGTATTTAATAAGCCTCTAACCTCACCCTGGGTGGTTGGGTTCCAAAGAAAGGATAGTAAAACCTGTAGTCCATAAGCACAGCAAAACACCCTTGAAAGAAACTAATGACATCTTTAGAAGTCTTCGCGTTTGTATCAGGAGCAATAAAGCAATGTCCATTATCAGTGCTTCTAGTTAGCATTGTACTTGAGGTATTGGCAAATACAGCATGACCCAAAAAAATAAGGAAAATAAATATTTGGAAAGGAAGAAACAAAACTATAACTTATCTTGGGTCACATTGTCTACATAGAAAATTCAAATACACAAGTTATTAAACTAGTAAGATAAGTCAGTAGGATTGCTGAATATAGATTTAGTGTACAAAATCAACAGCATTTCTATAAATCAACAATTAGAAATGTATAACTTTAAAATGCCACTCAAAGTAGTAATGAAAACTATAAAATATCTAGCATCTAACAAAAGATATGTAAGCCCTTTGCAAATATATATATGTATACTTGCTTTATTAAAAAGCATAAAATAACACCTAAATAACTAGAGAGATATGCTATATATTTTAGACTGGAAAAAGCAATTTCATGAAGATGTATTAATTCTTGACAAATTCAAAGCAATTAAAATCAAAATGCCTGCACAATTTCTCCTGGAGATGATGAAGGGATTCTAAAATTACTACAAAAAAATAAATGATTGCAATCAAAACACTCCTAAAAATCAATATGAAAACAGTTCGAATGACTGATGCAGGTAGCTTGTCATCTTAGCCATCAGAAGATATTACAGAGCTATAGTAATTATATTAGCATGCTGTTGGGCCAGGAATAGACAAAAAGAACAATGGAACAGAAGAGGGAATATATATGATAGATGATGCTGGAATAAGTGATTATTCATAAAGTATATACTCCCTACCTCATGCCACATACACAAATGAATTCCACATCAATTAAAAACTTAAATTTTAAAGCAACTTCAAGGCAATTTACTGTTTTAGAAGAAAATTTAGACCTACAGTAGAAGAAAATCTCTTTAAAAAGCACAAAAATTCATAAGAAAAATACTTGATAAATTTGACTACTTTTGAATTAAGAAATATCTGTATAAAACATTATCAAAACGTTAAAACTCAAGCAGAAGGAGGGAAGATATCTGCAGTGCTAATAATCATAAGCAAATAGTCTCTAGAATACATTAAAAATTCTTAAAATCCACATTAAAAAAATAGAAGGATGAATAAAAATATTAAGGTCTATATAAAATAAAAATAATAGAAAGATAGATAAAATATATTTCCCTCTTTAGTAACTAAAAAGGAAAGTTAAAATCACCAAAGTATAAAAAGGTGTTTCACCTGACTAATAAACAGTAAAATTCAAAATAATAAATAATAAAACCATAATGATACTACTCCACATCCAATACAGTAACAAAAATTAATGCCTGTTGACAAAAATGCTGGAAGGCAAGAACTCATTCATTTCTGATGGGACTATAATGTGGAAAGTAATTTGGAAATATCCACTCAACTTGAAGAATATAATCTGTGATCCACAACTCCATGTCTAGAAATTTACCCTAAATAAACATTTACACATTTTCAGTAGGAGACACATTCAGAAACAATAATTATAGAGCTGTTTGTAACTGTGAACAAAGTGAAGAAAGGACTGTATACAGTTAGATTCATTTATTTATGAATAATATCAACAATGACAATGAGCCACATTTCCATGAATAAACAGAGACAAATTTCAAAAACATTAGGTTGCATGAAAAAGCTGGTTTCAAAAGATAACAGAGTAATATAATCTGTATAAAATTTAAAACATACAGATTATGTAATTTATATATATATATTTCATGTCAGACATTGTTATTTGCCTGCTCAACATTTATTTTCTCCTTCTTGATTACTAAAGTATTCCATTTTGTTCAGAGTAGTGGTGTGTTCACTTAAAAATACTCATACCCCAAACTCCTTGCAATTAGGGATGGCCATAGCCCAAGTCTAGCCAATAAGAAGGTCAAAGAAGCCTATTAGTAGAGCTTCTGGTTTAGAGTATTATTATTCTGGTCAGTCGGAGCAGACTCAGCTACCACATGACTTTTGCCTAACCCCCAGCCTCCATGTTTCTCTCCAACACAGATGCAAAGCCCAAAAGTAATCTTCTGACTATTAGCATAAAAGCTGAGTGATAAAATGATACAGTAGGAAGCTAGAAGGTGTATCTGATTGACAACGTGAAGTCACTGATTTGCATCAGATTCCCTTCAGTGACTTCTAACCCATGTTTCTCATATGCACTGTCAGAGATAATCACACGTGACTGCTTTGTTGGTTTTATCCCTAACAAATGTGAGAACAGTAGAAATAAGAAATAAAAAGAAGATAGACACCAAGATTTAAGGGATAGGGGGCTTTCGTTTTCACCATAATCTGTAACTCTTTTCCTCCACAAATTATAAAACCGATGAAAATTATCTTCCCCTTCCTTTCTGCCAGAGTGCTAGCCCTAGGCACTTTTGATTCAGAAATTCTAAAACTACTCTGAAGCTGAGGAAGGGAGGTGGAGAACATGGGAAAGTGACAAGGAGCAGTTCAAGAGGCGTGCAAAAAAGAAATGTCAAGTAACTTATGGATTCTGTGAGTGAGAAAAATTCTAACTTATGGCAAGTAACAACAAATCAATCTGGACGATGAGCAAAAGAAGTGCATAGGCTGCTTGCTAGCCGATATAGAAGATGACCTCAAACCTCGTTTCTACCCCGTTTCCTTCTCTATTCCTCAGCAACTGTAACTCACACAATTATATACTTAAACTCCTTGATTGCTGTCTGTTCCTCATACAGATTTGGAATGACATTTTGAAGTTGCAAAATTACTGGTTTTAAATTTGCTTTATTTTGTTTTAAAAACAGTAACAATATTAGAACTTAGATCCTTGCCAAAGATTGGAGTCTCTAGAATCAGATGTTGCAGCCAGGCACAGTGGCTTACACCTATAAGCTCCTTGGAAGGCTGTGGGGGGAGGATCCCTTGAGCCAGGAGTTTGAGGCTACAGTAAGCCATGATGTAGAATCGGATGCTTAGAAAGTTTGTTGTGCAGAATATTTACTAGGGATCAATGCCTGTGAGAATGGAAGAAGAAAGAGAGGAGATAGGATTGGACAGAGGGAGAAAATGAAGTACAGAGCCAACTAAGCCTTTCTGGCTCATCAGGGAATTCTGGAGGTATATGGTTCATCAGTGTCAACTCACAGGGGCCAGATAACGGCTGACCTCTATCCCGCTGCAGTTTATCTCCTTCCAGTCATTGATATGATCATCCTGGGAAAGACATGCTTTTGGATAAGGGGAATCTCTAAAGCTGAGGTGAACCCTAAAGGAGCTGAAAACTGGGGGCTCTCAACAGATTGTACTCTCGGCAGCTGGGAAAATACACCCTTCATTGAAGTGGGATGAAGGCAGTACATCTCGGGCCCCCACAATTCTTATCTGAGCTCTGCTATAAATATCTATGAGCACTTGGATAAGCCACTTAATAATCTGTGCCTCAATTTCTTCATTTATTAAATGAAGTAGCTGGACTGGGTGATTTATTAGGTTAATAAAAACTTTAAAATCATTTTGTTCTCTATTTTTTGAAGTAGGAAAACCACCTTTTTCATTTCTCTTTTTTTTTTACCCCACCTTTGCCTAAAAGCAACTACAGTGAATTTGACATCTTCTAAAGGATTCATTATGTACCTTTAAAACCACAGAATTAGGAAATAATTTAAAGATAATGATCATAGTAATAATATTAACAACAACAGCAATAATGGCTACAACTTATTAAGCCTTTTCTACATGCCTGGTGTTGTGATAATCATTCCAATTATGTCATTTCATTTAATCCTCACAAGCCTACTACACAGTATTGTCAATCTGACTTCACAGATAACAATGAGTTTTGCAGTGGTAAGACAGTGGACAAAAGTCATACATTGTACACATTAAAGAAACAGAACTTGAACTTAGGCCTGGCTGATTCCAGAACTTGCAAGGCTCACGATTATACCATCCCATGAGTGCATTTCCCTTCTTAATAGTGGGATATTTTCATATAAGTATCTAGGTTATTTTTAAAGACCTCCAGAAAACTGCAATCTCAAAAGATATTCCAAACCCATATCGAAAAACCATCATGATTTTGTACTGTGATGATTGATTAACTCCCCTCTCCTAGTTATTCTTCTTAGCATATTTGATATAATCCGTTATGCTGAGCAGGCAACTTGTGTACTTCCTCTTTTTATCTCATCCCTATCAAGCAATATCAATATAAGTTTATAAAGAGAGATTTGATTAAAAATGCATCTATATGCTGACCGTTAAATTCTGTAGCTTGCATGTTAAAAATCTCAACTGGCAAGCCAAAAACATTGAAGGATCTCTCAGCATCAGATATGATTATTGATGGAAGCAATGGTCTTCCTCTCTTGGCTTCCTTTCTAAAGCCTCTGTAATAATCTTTGCTTCCTGCTTTCTGCTATAGTGGATACCCTTGGGATCGTGACTGGTTTAAATTTATCTCCTCTATTTAAAGATGTTAGCTCCTAGCAGCCATGCTGAACTTTCACCCTGCGACTCTGGCCATGGCAAATTGGTCTAAGATGGATTCAGATTCAAGTCGGACTAATAAGACTCTGGCCCCCCTGAATTTAGAATTTAGAATTTAGAAGAAAGTGTCACAAAGACTGCTAGGTATTTGCAATTGAGCTGTTTTAATGGAAACAATTTAGAAAGAAGGCCCACATACTACCACAATCATAGAACCAACGTGGCTTCAGGCCTTTCTGAAGTTTTCAGTCAATTTTCCCCTATGCTTAATTTAATCAAAGTTCAACAATTATTACCTTCCTTTCTATCCCTCACTTCTCTTAAAAAAGCCAGATAAGTATTAAAAAATACTTTTATATGTATTATCTTATTTGATGCTTGCAACAAGTCAAGTAGGTTGGAATGAGTAGGATTTACCCCATTACATAGATAAGTAAACTGAAGTTGGAGGGGTCTCCCCCTTCACAAACAACAGGCAGTAATAAGTTTAAAAATTCATTATGGACAATCTGCAACCTGAATATTGGCCATTCTTGCGGATAATCAAGCTTAACTTTTCCCAGTGGTTTTCACAATAAAGTTCATAGTGCTTAGACTTTGATTATCTGGTTCTTACATTCTCTAACCTACACCCTGTGTGAAGCTATTCCTAAGTATTCCCGGGTACCCAAGTACATACTGTGCTCATTTCTCTGCTTAAAATACCCTCTCTACATCTCTTTCTCTGGTGCCTATTTTTTTAAAGACTAAACTTGTGTGTCACCTGCTCCAGGAAGCCCTCTCAGATGTCACCCTTATGGGTTGGATTTTGTCTTCTCTTTTCTGTAAACATAGAATGCTTACCACTGTGATTATATTTGCAAATGATAGATAGATCTACTTTCTTATCATACTATACTAAAATCCTGTATTTGCTTGCCTGTTTTCCCCATGCTATAAGTTATTTGAGCCAACAAATCGTATATTACTAAACCTTGAATTCCAAGGACTATGTGTCTAAAAAAAAGGTAACTAGGTGCATCATAACATTTATTGAAAGAAGAAAAAAAATCTACTTCATTAAACAAAATTATAGGCCAGGCAATGGGCTAGATGCTATAGATAAAGAAATGAATGAAACAGATACATGTCCCTTAACCTCATGGAGTGTCTAATCTAATGGGGAAAATAAATAATAAATATTTTTATCCAGAATGTGGTGGTTATTTGAAAGGAGATGGCTGGGGTACTATGGTGACAGGTGTAAAGGAAATTAACTTAGTCTATGGACATGATTCTCCAACTTTATAGCTCATAAGAATCACCAGAGATGTTCATTCAAAATGTAGACACCTGGCCCCTACTTCCTAGTTCAACAGGATTAGAGAAAAGCTCTGAAATTCAACTTGTAATACATACTCCCAAATAATACTCATACAGGGAACCCGAAAAGCAACACTAACATGGGAATCAAGATTTTTCTCTCTGAGGAAGGTAATTTTAATTTTGAGACTTAAATAGGGAGTATGATTTAGCTAAGCTAGAAGGGATGTGGGAAAAAAGCTAGCGGTTTTGGTCCGATGAAAACTACGTGACCTAAAGGAAAGACAGAAAAATAAAATCATGTCCCTAATAGGGAGCATGAGTGATACATGAAAGACTAGAAGAGAATGAAGAGGTCATTGGGAAGGTCTGAGTCGCCCTGTTAAGAATATAGGCCATTAACCTAAGGGCAATGGAAAACCATACAAAGGTTTTAGACCTTACAACCTCTCTGTGCCTCAGCTACTTCATCTATAATTACACCTACATCGCAGACTCTTCGTAAGGATTAACTTAGAACAGTGCCTGACATATAGAAAGCATTTAATACATATTCTAGATTATCATGAGGATAATGTTTGTATCTGGATTGTTTTTAAAATCTCCAGCAGAGCTGAGGATGGAGTTCAAATTGAATGAAATACTGAACAAATTGTAGGGCCAGCAATCCAAGCAACTCGATGAGTCTGGGGAAGGAGGATGTGAAACAGTAGTGCAAATGCTAAGAAAATAAGCACTACTTAAAGACACAGAAGGTTTCAGGGGATGAGCAGAAGTTTCTCAGACCATAGTACATGAGACACATAGGATCAGAAATGATTTACTACTGACACTGGCAGCTGGGCACTTTTTAATTAGTAGAATTAGAAGAGTGCTTAAAGCTGGCTTTGTGAGAAGAATTTAATTACTGTCTTTGAAAGTATAACCCTTAAGTTAGAAAGAGGCAGCTCAGTAAAAAGGTGGCTTGTAGTCTGGGCCTAATGCTCAGCTAGAGTGAGTTAAACCGTTATAATACCAGCTACCAGCTAATCCTAGAATGTGTGCTAAAATCTCTCATTATCACTTCTCCTCTGGTGAATCCCAGGAGAAGGCAACTTAGGATTTGTGGCCACCTGCAGCATCTCACTCATCAGCTAATTCCTCTCCCTTCCAACTGCTCTGCTTAAGAACAAGCAAGGACTATTAAGGCCAAGTAGCAGCATCCAGCCTTTGGCAGCTCTTACCTAAAAGCATCTTAAAACACTTCCAGGTAGCAGCCAGAGGTGCTTAGGTTGGAGAAAACTGGCCTACTTGCATGAATTTTGTGCATCACAAGGAAATGGGAATTTTGTGCATCTGAACTAAAGGATATATCTTTTCTGTTTCCCATCTTCAATTCTATGAGTGGTTTTTAACTACATTCATTTGTATTTGGAGAAGATGTTTGTGTTTTGTATTTCTTGTTTACTAAGATGAAAATGTTCCAGACACCAAAGATGACCAATGAGAATGATATTCAGAGGTTCTCATTTGATAATTATGAGGACTACTCCAAGAATCTATTTTTGAAGGCTTGCAGATGATTCTAATATTCAGCCAGGGCTTACAAACCGGAGAATTATATAAAGTTTGTTTAAGGCTCTCCTCATAGTTGCAAGTACAGAAATGCACTCATAGCAGAAGAGTGACACAAACTTGAATTCCCAAGATGCTGAAAGAGAAGATGATAACCAGAAAAACAGATATGGGTTGGGGGCTCAGCACATACTCAGCTACAGCCAATTGTTAAGATGTGGAAATGCTTCCCCAGTATTGTCAGATCATCTCATCTTTCAAGAGCAGCTAAGATTCTAAATGTTTGTGGTATGTAAAAATCCTGAGATTCAAACATTGAATTTTTAAAACTCTCATGAAATTTACCAAAATAAATTTTTTAACAAGATCCCAATTTCAAAGAGACTCTTATAGCCCTCCTAGGATCAGGTGTCTAGCCCCAGTCATACTGATTATAACCAATGCGTAATGTCTCATAATAAATCAACATCACCCCTCTTGGGAACTAAATGAGTAACCAGTTACAAACAAATGGGAGAGGGCTTAAGTTACCCAAGAGTATCCATTATAAAGAATCAGAAAAATACAATAGAGATACATTTCTCAAAGCAGAAACCTAGAGATGAGTGAGGAAAGGTTATAGAGAGATTTTGATTCTTGAGTTATTTACCAATTGAATAGCCTTCTTTGTGAAGTGATGAGTCTTCAGTCACTGCAGCATTCAAGCAGTGTTTGAAAAATCACCCAATGAGGCTCCCTTCATGTACACATCCAATGACCACTCATGCCTCTTCCACGCTAATATTGTATTCACATATATCATTCTGCTGGTTTAAACTCTGAATATTCCTCGCCTCATCTTGTGAAATTTAATAAAACTTATCAAGGTCATTGGTTTGGACTTCTCCCACACTAGACCCAATAGACCAAATGAAAATCGAATTCCTCATGCTGAAGTTGCATGCCACCAAGCCAAAACTAAGCTATTTATCTGACCTTCCAAGAAATCAGGAGAGAGAGGGAAATAGCCAAATCCCCAAACAGGCCAGTTTAAGCCAGCAAGATAAGGCACTCCCCTCTGCTTTAACCTTTACAAAAAAAGTAACTGAAATGACCAATCTATTTTTTGTTCTGTTTCTGGTTTCCTCAGCCCTTTTCTGTCTATAAAACTAACCTCCTCTGCTCCACTCATCGAGACATTCATTCTATTTTGGAGAATGGGGTGTTGCCCGTTTCTAGAATTGCAAATTAAAGCCAATTAAGATCTTTAAACTTAACTTGTTGTAATTTTGTCTTCTGACAAATTGAATGTATCCCAAAAGAATATACAGATTAGTTTTCCAATCAGAAGAGACTTACAGTAAAAGATGCCTGTAGGAATACGTTCTGGTGTATGCAGAAGAAAACTTGTTATCAACGTAACAGGCTTCACATTTCATCATGTGTTAATTTTTCCTTAGCACTTCTTTTTAAAACTTGGCAAGTTCCTTCACCAAAGGAGATTACTAATCTTTCTTTTACAGAATCAGTGTCTCAGTGTCAGGCCTTTCTAAGGGACATATTGGAAAGAGGAAGAATCACCACTGACAAGTCTGCCAGATTCCAGGTCAGGTTGGAAGATGCTGTCCCTGCAAATAAAAAGATGACCAAAAGCTCTTTTTTAACAAAAAGAATAATTTCCAGACTCCATGAGAATTAAGTCAGCTGCAAAGTTTCCAGAGAAAGAATGCAGCTGGCCAAGTACACCTGGAAGTCTGAGGATAAAATCATAATTAAACTTATAATGGATTAATGACTGAATGTCCTCATGCATTATTTTATCTAATCTTTGATCCAACCCTTGAAAGTAAGTATGATCATCCCCATTTTATACATGAGTAAAATGAAGCTTATAGAGACTTTAATGAAAGGGTGGCCAAGAGGCAGAGACCTGAGTTTGTGTCCTAAATTTTCCAATTACTAACTACATGGTATAGGATTTTTTTGTGAATGTTAAATAAGATTATCTTAGCACAAAGAAAACTCTTGACAAATATTAGCTGCAATTGTAACAGCCAGTAAATGATAAAATTAAAACTCTAACTGATGCCTAAATCAGTTGTCTTGGACTTAAATTGACTTCAATATGGGTTCAGACACTGCCAGGACAACTTTTCTACAGGGAGAAGTTATGACTTGCTTTATTGGCTCCATCTGAAACTCACTGACCCAGTCAATGAACCAGACACCACTGTCTTTGGGATTGACTTACTGTTGCTACCTACTTAATAGGATTTTTATACAAATCTTGGCACCTTACTCATGAATGGCTTGTTCTCATCTCTGTCCTACACTTACCACCCAGCTGTATGAGTTATATCTCACCATCACAATACTGTGCAACACACAACCACAAAACCTCAGTGGCACACAACCATAAAGTGTTTTTTTTTATGCTCACAAGTGAGCATGGCTGGCTGGCTGGCTGGCTAATTCTACAGTTCTGGGCCAAACCTGTCTGAATTGTTCATGAGTCTGTGGTCAGCTGGCATGTCAGCTGGTGCCTTACTGGTCCAGGATGGCTTTACCAGC